>NC_135370.1:69671062-70383562 GCF_049243985.1 Paroedura picta
CTGGTATGTATACTGCTTTCTGTGCTCTCTTTTAAAAATGATTCCATAGTAGCCTGTTGATAAAAACTGCCATTCTATAAGTTTAGAGATAAAAATGTAGATCCGTCAGGAACAAAGAAAAAACCTCTAACAGAACATTCATTTTTTTTATAACTACATTGCTTATTCCATCGATTCAGATCTTTGATTAACTTCAGTATGGGGAGATAACTATTTTGTACAGCTTTCTCCATTCAAGACTGAATGGCACTGCTATATATGAAAAGGGTTTAACAATCCATTAAACTGAACACAATTGTTCTGCATCATCATTCCTACAGCATGAATGTTGATAGCCACCACTCACTACTTTTTAGTTTTCAGAATTTTAATCTAGAGGGTTTAAAAAAAAATAGAGTAATTCAGGTATTTCAGGTATTTCAGATTTCAGGCTAGGAAGAAAAAAAAGGCTGGGTCTACAAATAAACAAGGTGCTTACATAGTCAAATGTTCATATCACTAATATCACTTGAAGGATAAAATTTCAGGGTAACGGACTTTACTGAAAGAGCAAAAAGATAAGAAACAAAAATCATCTTTGTCTAGTTCCTAAATGGGGAAATTGAGGTGAAGATATGACATTTTACCCCAGTGACAGCTTGAAGCCCCGTTACTGATTTTTCAAAAGCTGGGCCAATGCCCATTTTGTTGAGCAGTTATTCCAAAAGTTTCCATTCAAGGCAATCAAAAGCCTTTTCAGTATCTAAAACATTTAACCTAGCTGATAATTGGTTGTGTTTACAACAATGAATTATGTACAGGACACTACAGATATTAAGTTAGATGCAGATTAAATTGACAATTTCCATTGGTTTCTTTTACTTGCTGCAAATCCACCCCTTTCTTTCATTCCTCTGGGGCTCCTATCCTCTAGGAACAGCATTTCATGGAGATCAGTGAGCTGCAGTGGGAGGGGGAGGTAGGAAATTTCCATTCTACCTCTGGAAAATTTTGGATGGATGCAGATTGCCTTGTAAAAATAAGTCCTGCTTGGCTTTAATGGATGAAATATGAAACAAATGTACTGAGACTTTAATCCTAAAAACACTTTCCTTATTAAATTTAACATTTCTTCATACACCTGTTAGGATTCATTACTAAATGCCTTAGATAAAATAGAAGAGATGATCCTTATATCATATTTATTATCACATTATCAACCATCGTCTGAAACTATCCTCTGAAACTTGTTCATTCATGTCCACATTTATATACCAAGAGTCTTGCTTGTTATGGGCCTTTACATAGAAATGCATCATTAAGTGATAGAAGAAAAAGAAATTAGAGCTAAACAAGAAAGAAAGAAAGAAAGAAAGAAAGAAAGAAAGAAAGAAAGAAAGAAAGAAAGAAAGAAAGAAAGAAAGAAAGAAAGAAAGAAAGAAAGAAAGAGCCTTCTCATCCTGGTCCCGACTTGGTGGACTGAGTATCCAGAAGAGATCAGAGCCTTGCAGGAACTAAAACAGTTCCACAGAGCCTGAAAAATGAAGCTTTTCCACCAAGAATTTGGTTGAGGTCAGCAAAACAACAACAGTAATAATTATATGATATTTTGGACCCAACATGATATTTTAAAATAATAGAAAACTAAATTTTGCTCTGAACAAATGAAATGCTAAGACCATGAGTTCTTAATCTGAAGGGATATAACAGAGTCCAGATATTAACTAAGTTTTTAAGAAGTCAGTTCAGGAAAATTTCTAAAGTGCAGAATATTTATTTATTACATTTATACCCCGTCCTTCCATGGGGGCTTTCCACTGTTATGGTTTGGCTTCACATGATATTTCATCTGCAAATCAAATGCTGCCCTATCTATTTTGACATTTCATACAGCTTTTAATTAATCTGCCTGAGATCTGGTAGCCAAGTTGGGACTGGCAACTGGGAGTGGTAGAGATGGGAGAGCAACTGTTAGCAACAGCATGATTGCACTTCCAGGGAAAACCTGGAAGTGATGTCACACCTCTCTAGGAATTCTTAGGGCCATGGTTTCACACCTGGGTTTTCTCTGGAAATGTCATAATTTCATCAACCAGATGATGCTCCATAATTCCATCTCCCACCTCTGCTCCAGGCAACCCAAGCTTGAGATGGCCTTTAATTGGAGACAACATAATGGCTATATACCAGACTTTAGTTAATGTCTATGCTCGGTTTTCAGCTCCAGTTTGAAGAGAAGGAATTGTGTCTTTAGTCAGAGCTTGAGCTGTATGAGATAAGGACTAAAGCTGTAGTCCCTTCTGCAGCTTGGGGGCCATTTATCTTTGTTGTTTCTTTTTTCCACAGCCGTTTTGAATAAGAATGCTTTCCTCAGCTTTGAAGAGTCATCACCCTTAAGCAACTTATTTATCACTCTCAGCAGGAGTGCTAAACAGAAAGCAGGTATGCTCTGTTGTCAGCACTGAGAGTTCCAAGTTTAGAGTGTCATTCTAGTTAGGTGGCACTGCTTTCCTTTCTCTCATCATTGTATATGAAAGAAATTAACCAGAGTATCTTAAAATCAGACTTGGCTGTGCTACTGAATTTAAAGCAGCCAGCCTCCATGTCCCTGACTCTGTGTGCATCATTACACAGTCCCTTTCTTAAACTGGGTCTTTTACATTAGCTAGTATGTTGATAACATTTTATTACGTTAGTAACACATTGTGAACTAGGACATCATGCTCATTCAAAGAAGCTACAGGTGTTTTCTTCAGGGAGCCAACACATTAGAGTATCAAACTGGGGACCTGGAAGATCTGGGTTCAGATATTTAATATATCATAAAGCTCACTGGATGTCATTGGGCCAGTCACAGTCTGTTTTAAATATTGCTGTGATATAGGGTTGGGAAATTATTGGAGATTCAGGGGTAGAGCCTAGGAAAGAGAGGAGAAGGACTTCAGTGGGGTACAGTGCCATAAAGTTCACCCTCCAAAGCAACCATTGTCTCCAATGAAACTGATCCCTGTTGGTGCTCCTCATCATGCCAGCTCTGCGAATGCTCAGAAGCAAAAACAAGCAGCTGCAAGACCAGCAGCAACAAATGCTCTCCCGTTTGTACCACAGCTTTCACGGGTACTCTTTCAGAAAAGAAAAAATGGCAAAATTGGACTTGGAATGCATGGTGCTCATAACGGATGACAAAAACTGTGATTTCAAGATAATCAAAAAGAACATGAAGCACTTTAAACGCTGAAACCACAAGAAGAAGAAGAAGAGTTGGTTCTTATATGCCACTTTTCTCTAACCGAAGGAGTCTCAAAGCAGCTTACATTCGCCTTCCCTTTCCTCTCCCCACAACAGACACCCTGTGGGGTGGGTGAGGCTGAGATAGTCCTGATATTACTGCTCGGTCAGAACAGCTCTATCAGTGCTGTGAGAAGCTCAAGATCACTCAGCTAGCTGCAAGTGATCAAACAAGGAATCAAATTTGGCTCTCCAGGTTAGAACCCAATGCTCTTCACAGTACACCAAGCTGATTCTCCATGTTGTATTATCACTGAAATATCATTGTATAAATATCATTGTAATACCAAATATTATATGTTGTATTATCACTAAAATACCATTGTATACCAAAGATTTACCTTGTAAACAGGTAAAATCTGTAATTGCTTGTTCATGCTTGCTCTCAGAAGTGGATCTCCCATTATAAATGGCCTTTCTGGAGCTATCAGAAAGTCACACACATGTCTATCATTTAGCAGAATGCACAAAATATAAATGTTCAGGAGGACATTCTTATAAAAGGATCAGAACTATCATACAATGGATCAGCTAAAGAGGTTGCTTTTAGAAGGGATAATATTGTATTAGATTTATTGTTTATTGTACGTATCACACCCTTTTTACTTCAATTCATCATCTTCCACCTTTGTAACCTTCTCTTCATTATATCTCAAACTTTAGACACTTGCTGCTTTCGACTGATTTCTTCCTCTCCTTTTTTGCATTATTTCCTTCAGTTCCTAGGCCCACCACATGATTGTTTGTTAGAGATCTTTGCTGTTTTATTGAATTGTTTGCATCCTAATTTGTAATCCAAAGTGAGTTTCAGAGAGAAAAGCAAGCTATATATGAAATTATACAATAATAACATAAATTTTTGTGCAAGTATTTTTGTTTGGAAGAAAACTATAAACAATGCTGTTTTCCAGATTGCCTTAATGGTCCATTTTCATTCCTCAATGTTACTGGGTGTATTTTGTGTGTGTGTCCAGTCAACTTCGTTAGCATCTCTGTGCTGTCCCAGTCTTTCATAATTTTTTCTCTATTCTTTCCTGAACTAGTTTTTTTCATTTTTTTCTTTTTCCCAATGATGAATGAATTTGCAAGGCAGCCTCTGCTCAGAATCTGAACATTTTGTTCTGCCTCATGGATTGCCACCAGAAACCCACCCAGCAAGGACCTGTTTGCATGTCTAATCTGTACACAGCCCGTGGCGCCACGGGCGCCACGGACTGTATAAAGGAGTAAGGGGTAGTGGGGAGGAGTTAGGGCGGGACCGGTCCGGGATAAAAACTCGGAGGGGCCAATCAGGAGCCGCGAAGCGGCTCCTGATTGGCCCCTCCAAGTGTCCATCCCGCCCGAAGCAGGCAATGGGGAGCCGCGCGAAGCGCGGCTCCCCATTCCCTGCTTCACCCGCACAGCGACAGGTAAGTGCTTCGGGGGCCGTTCGCCGCTGGGGGAGGGTGGGGGTGGTGGGAGCCGGCCTTCTCTGGGCGTCCGGAGCGCCCTCGCGGTAGCGAGGCCGCTCCGGAGGCCCAGAGAACGCCGTTCGCCGCTGGGGGAGGGTCGGGGTGGTGGGAGCCGGCCTTCTCTGGGCGTCCGGAGCGCCCTCGCGGTAGCGAGGGCGCTCCGGAGGCCCAGAGAACGCCGTTCGCCGCTGGGGGAGGGTCGGGGTGGTGGGAGCCGGCCTTCTCTGGGCGTCCGGAGCGCCCTCGCGGTAGCGAGGGCGCTCCGGAGGCCCAGAGAACGCCGTTCGCCGCTGGGGGAGGGTCGGGGTGGTGGGAGCCGGCCTTCTGTCGGCCCCGGCTGCGGCCTCGCCCGGCGAGCCCGCTCCCGGGGCCGACAGGACGCCGTGGGAGCCTTTGGGGAGGGTGGGGGGGCGGGAGCCTCCCTTCCCAGCCCACCTTTTCCCTCCGGCTTCTGCCGGGGCTGAGCTCTCCCTCGCACCCGCGACGGAGATCTCCGCCCCGACAGAAGCCTCCTTTCCCAGCCCCCCTTTTCCCTCTGGCTTCTGCCGGGGCTGAGCTCTCCCTCGCACCCGCGAGGGAGATCTCCGCCCCGACAGAAGCCTCCTTTCCCAGCCCCCCTTTTCCCTCCGGCTTCTGCCGGGGCTGAGCTCTCCCTCGCACCCGCAAGGGAGATCTCCGCCCCGACAGAAGCCCCCTTTCCCAGCCCCCCTTTTCCCTCCGGCTTCTGCCGGGGCTGAGCTCTCCCTCGCACCCGCGAGGGAGATCTCCGCCCCGACAGAAGCCCCCTTTCCCAGCCCCCCTTTTCCCTCCGGCTTCTGCCGGGGCTGAGCTCTCCCTCGCACCCGCGAGGGAGATCTCCGCCCCGACAGAAGCCCCCTTTCCCAGCCCCCCTTTTCCCTCCGGCTTCTGCCGGGGCTGAGCTCTCCCTCGCACCCGCGAGGGAGATCTCCGCCCTGACAGAAGCCTCCTTTCCCAGCCCCCCTTTTCCCTCCGGCTTCTGCGGGGGACGGGCTCTCCCCCCCAGCCCATCTAGCACCCATTTTATTTAAATTTAAAATGGGCTTGAAATCTAGTGTTTATATAAATATAAATGCTTCAGTGCTAGAGAGTAAATTAGCTACATGGTGAAAAGGTGCACTTGATGATTCTTAGTTAAACTTCAAGGAAATCTTGAGAGGGGAAAAGAATTCTGCAACTCTGGCTCTTGAATGTGTACCTGAACAATGCAGAGAAAGAATGAGGAAGATGGACATATTAATCATAAACCTCTGTGGAGGAATGGAAGGGGGAGAAGGAAGCAATATTCTGGCTACTTCAAATGCCTTGGATCCCATTCCACCCTTCATGTTATCTGAGAGTAATAGGGAAGCCAATGGGGCTACACTTATATAGGGGTACTGCACCCTCCCCATGTGTTCTGGGGCAGGCTCATCCAGACAACATGATGGTGTATGATGGGCAGGAATTTAATGGGGATTGTATAGCCCCCTTGTGATACCGAAATGCTTCAGTACTTCAGTGCATGTGCAAAAGCGGGGAGGAAACCTGGAAAATCAATCCTCAAAGTGAAGGGGAAAAAAATAACTATGGATTGATCGCACAGGTCATTGGAACCACCACGACATCCTTGAAAACCCAAATGCCAGTTGCAGTCTGAAAAATGCCAATTTGACATTGCTTTCCAGATGAGATGGTATTCTAAGAAAGTGGAAGCAATTCTTGTGAGAAATTTTCTGAACCATACCCCCCCCCCCGACATAGTTTTGTTTTCACACACACATTTACACAAAGATACTTTCCTATAAACACTGGTGAAATGTTCGGGAGGAAACCATTGCTCTTCTCTTAATCTTTCCATCGCAAAGAGTGTGGCTATTTCGCTGAAGCAAAGATCTTCATTCGTGCTTGCAGGTTTTAATTTCACTCCTCATCCTTTTGCCTGTCAAGTCAGGAATGGATTATAAGTGATGGATGGGGAAGAGGGAAAGCAATGACCCCAACAGACAGGCAGAGGGGGAAGTAAAAACGAGATAGCCGAGTCTCGGTGTATTGGCACATTTTTGTTTCAAAAGCAAATAGAAGACCTTTGAGCTGGACTGCAGTCTGAAAATCTGACAGCTAAAAGTGATTAAAAACACTATAGGAAAGAGTCTGAGGTGATATTGTTTTCATAGTACTTCAAAAATGGGTTATAACTTTGTTATATTCAAGAAGGTCTAGAGTAGAAAATAAAAGTTGTTTCAAGAAATGCAAGAATCCTGTCATGAAGAAAGTTAATGGTGCCTATGCTTGTGAGCTAATTTTTCTCTCCTTATGAAAACAAGCAGAGCTGTGCTGGATCAGATGAGCCATTTATCTAGTCCAGTATCCTATTTCCCACAGTGGCAAGAGGCATGAACTAGGAGGTAGTCCCCTGAAGAGTAACCTCCCACACACACATACACGTACATCTAAAGGAAAATAAAGACACAGAGAAATTTCAGATCCCTATAATTGATGTCTCACCTCTTGCCCCCCCCCCCACCCTCTCATATGGTCACTGATTGCAACATGCATACCATACTGAGAGAAAATAGTATGGCATGGTAGCATTTGCCTTTACTCTGTCTTCCTGTCTGGACTGCCATTTTGACATCCTTTCTGTTTGTCAGTGGTAATCAGGCAGCCAATTTATAGGTGGGCTGTTTAGCTGTTGGCATATATTGGAAGGAATTGGCTACTTGCAGCCATCACATAGCCAGTCCCTCTAATATAGGATCAGTTCAGAGCTGAATTCTGATGGAGAGAGGGGGAAATGACAAACTATCGCCATATTTGGAAATGATGTTCTTATCTCCCCATCCCCTTCCGCCAAGACTTGCTGAGATATAGTGCATTGAATGGGGGCAGATTATCAGAAGCCTCTCTGATTTCCCTTCTTTTTTCCACCAATCTGTCAGCTAGGCCTGCAAAGAAAAGGAAGGGACAAAACAATTATTTTTCAATGGGAAACTCGGGATTTATTTATTTGATAGCCTGGTTCTCACTAAGACTCATGGTGGATTACAAAATATTTTTTCAAAAATAATCAGACAGCATAAGATATCTAATAAGAATGCTATAGAAATGGGAGTGCAGAAATGGAAAACAATACAAACAAACAAATTAAAACCAGTCTAAGGCATGGCATATCATTATGGGGAAAGTGCTTTACCAAGGTAGAAGGCAATGCAGTAAAATAAAGCGATACATATGATATATTGCAACAATCTACAAACCTATTCCTTTACAAAAGTGATCCCGTCTGAGCTGTTCCATTACAGAAGAGTCTGAATCCCTTTATTTTATAAATGCCCTCCTGAACATTACTGTTTGGCACAGTCTGGTAAATAATAGAAGTGTAGGAGGGCTGTGATGGACACCCCCCAATTTTGCCCTCCAGGCACCCCTGAAAATCCCTATCTACAGAGGGACGGTGTTAGCCAATGGGAGTGGTGAAGAATTAAGTGGAGGGAAGTCTGTCAATGTCTCTGACTGGCTTTTGGGAAGCCACAGAGAAACCGGAAAAATGATCCATTAGATGAATTAGGTAGTTCAGCTTCGCCCAGACCCATTATGCACGGGGGGAATAACGCACATTCGGGGTGGAATGGCGGTGAGTAAAATCATCGATAATGCATGGAGCCGGCTGCAACCAGCCGCAGCTTCGGTGCATGCTGCCGAAAAAGCCGCGTTAGCGAAATACGGAAGAAAGCGCAGCTTCCGGGTGACCGGGGCGAAACCAGAAGCGGCGCTGGGATCGCCGCGTGCATAATCGGTTACTCTGGGTTTTGCCGCCATTGCGCCCCATCCCATGCATAACCTGTGTGCTTCGCGTCTTCCCCCTCCGCATTTTCCATGTGACCCGAAATCACCGTTTCGGCGTCCGTGCATAATGGGCCTCAGTGAGAGCCAGCTTGGTGTAGTGGTTATGAGCAGTGGCTTCTAATCTGGAAAACCGGGTTTGATTCCCCACTTCTCCTCCACATGCAGCCAGCTGGGTGACCTTGGGTCAATTACAGTTCTCTTACAGCTGCTGTCACAGAGCAATTCTCTTAGAGCTCTCTCCACCCCACCTACCTCATAGAGTGTGGGGAGATGAAGGGAAAGTGGTTGTAAGCCACTTCAAGACACCTTTGGGTAGTGAAAAGCAGGTGATAAAAAACAACTTTTCTTCACTACTACTGGAAGTTGTGATAAGATGGGTGGGGAGCTGAGAAAGGACCTGGCTACCACAGAGCCTTCCATACCTTTTCAGGCAGGCTATTCCAAAAGGTGAGGGCCACCACAAAGGATGTGTATGAATGGGCAGTTGCTAATGAATGGTTGCAAATGAGTGAAGCTGTCATGGCCAAGAATAGTGGCAAAAGTGGTTCTGCTCGTATAGAGAAATGTGCTCTCTTCTTTCCTTTTTGCAATGCAGAGATCAGAAGCATGACTTCTGTCACCACCAACTTGAAGGGAACAGAAATGAGCTCTTTCTCCTTTCCCTTTCCAACTTTATTGTATAGCTATTTTGTTACGCGGGGCTATCAGAACCTGACTGCTAGCAGGTTCTGCCTAATCAACTATATGCCGGTGTCTGACCAGCAGGAAGCTGCAAATGTGTTGGCCACATGACTTGATGCAATGTGAACATATCCCTGATTGGCTCACAATCTGATAGTGAGTGTCAAGCAGATTAAATTCAACTATTGAAAAAGTTCGCTGATTTCAGTTACTTGCTATCTTGCTATATGTCCCTCATAGACATGACCCTTGCCAAAGGTATCAGCATCTTTATGAAAAAAATATTCCCCCTTCAAACATTATCTTTTTTTCAAGTAAATGAAATACTTTATTGACCATAGGTGGCACAGTAAGGCAAATACTCTGTCTGGTATTGGATGGATGTATCCATACTATTTGCCGTAATGGATTTCTTGGATTGATTATACAAACTGGTTGTGTTTCAGGTAGCAGTAGGAAAATTTACCACATGATCAACCAGTTCATCCAACGTGGCCTTTAAAATGATTTGAACAATGATGAGAAGCCAGGACTCCAAAACATTAATCTATACCAGCTCCGAGGTATGCTAAATGTTAGTTCTTAAAAAAAAAAAAAAAGGTCAGCATTGTCACCAAGTCACATGACCACTTCTTCATGACCCTTATATCATGAAGCGCCATCATGAGCCCCAAAATTAATCTGAAGATGCTTTCATACAATAAACTAGAATAAAGGGGAAATACTCTTACAACCTTTCCACATTTCACACACACACAAAAATGTAACTATAGGTCCCAGTAGTGATTGGGTGAAAAACAAACAAACAAACAGAATTCCAAGGTTCTAAAAATGACAAGTTCCTTTGATCTGCCTTATTTGTTAGAACTCATTCCTGGCATAATAGTAAATTGTTTGATAAACTGAACTGTGCTACCAGTTACAAGTTTTTGCTAAAACAACAACATAGAATGAAAGATGGGTTGACAAAAGTAGCACTGAACCTCCAACAGCATGGTATGAGGAGACATATGTTGCCACCAAGTATATCTCCATTTCTCCCTGGTAAGGAGTAACTTTAAAAATGTGATGTCATCACTTTAACAGTTCCTCCAAGCCTCCCCCTGTGCTCCATCGGCTGCTGTTTGTGACAAGCAATGTTGAAATCCAGAAAGCATATCAAACATTTTTAACTATAGGGAACTGACAAGTCAATGGCCCTCTTGCGTTTCCCTGTAAAATGTATTTGAGGACTGAAGAAAGAGGAATTTCTCCATCCTGATACCCCCTCTCATTTTGTAGCTTCCTTCTTTCACTGCATTAGCACGTATGATTCTTTTCTTATGATGTTCTCAACCACTTTGGCCTGCCTCTTTATAGTAAAAAGCAGAGATTAAGATTGTACTGAATTCCGAAGCAATAATAGTCCACTGAACACTATTCAGAAATGACATAGGGATATTTCTTTTACTCCATACTTCAGACCACATTTATTTTCCAGAAGAACCTTGGTTTTAAATCAGTACATTGGTTTTACAACTAAATTGCTATTAGAAATGAGTAAATGAAAACATGCCTCCAAAGTGGGGTAGAACCAAGGTGGGAGTACTTGCTCATTTATTCATTGCTTATCATGCCTTAATATCATTGCTATAGTTGTTATGAGATATAAATGTAAGCATAAGAAATGATCTAAAATTAATCCTGAATGTCTCCAAAATCAATGTGGCATTTTCTGTAAAATGCCCCACTTTCTGGAATATTGTTGCTTCCAAGAACAGCCTGAAATATTATTCATGGTCATCCATGTTCTGTCCTGCTGTGAGGATTGCCCCCCGTAGACACCAACTCAACTCGTATATGTAAAATCAGACTTCTTTATTAGGTAGCATTGGAGCAGCAAAGTACACACTTTTGCTTGAACTGAGGATGGGTCCTCAGTTCAGATCCTATAATGCTTTTAGAGTATCACTCCCACTCCCCCCCCCCAATGCTTCGCCTTGAGTTGCAGATGGTCAGCATGGTAGTGTTGGGGGCTGGTCACTATCAGAAGGGAACGTAAAGAAAATAGTAGGAACTGACCAGGTGCCAGGCTGGCCCAAGGGGACAGAAATTACAAAGGGTGTGAACGGCAAGGAACCCAGTGGGGGAGAAAACAGACCAGGAGCTATGTGTGGAAATCCCAGGATTAAAGAATGCCAGTTTACTCTAAACAAAAGGAGTTTGAACAATACAACAAACATTGCAACATGCTACCATCATAGAAGTGAGGGATCAAACAGGATCATATTAAACATAGCAAATCCCACGGGGCTTTGACACCTGCTTAATCCCAGTTTAGTTTACTTAGGTTGAAGCAGTACCATGTGTGTTCTAGTGCAGTGCAGCCTGGCAAACTTGCATTCCTCAATCTTCACAGACAATGCAGCTTGCAAAGGTGGGGAGAGCATTTAAAGGAAGAGACCAGCACTTAGGTGAGGGATTTAAACGGAGCAGGTGGGGTACCTGGCATTATCAGCTGTTCAGCACAACAACCCCCCCTCCCCACTGCTTTCTAAGGTTGATAGAGTGAGCAGTGAAATAACTCTTTTTAATTTTTGTTCTGTAAGGAAAAACTTGGTTGTCTTGATCTATTTTGTAATCAGAAGGCCCAGCTTGTTTTTGACTGTATCTTGAAATATTGCCAATCTTGAAATATTGCCAAAGCCAGAGAGGGAGAAAGAACAAAAGTTGCCTTTTGTGACCTTCCAGGGGAGCTGGCGTAGATACAACAGGGTGGGATGCGATAGGGGGTGGAGACCCCAGGTTTGACCTAAAGTGCATTATCTCCAATGGAATGTTATAAAGTCTCATGTAACCTTTTGTTCTTCGCACAGATTTGGGAATCCTCCCTGTGTCTATATTTCTTCTGCCATAAAAAATATAAAAAGGTTTTTCTCTCCTTGTGATTCTTTGGGATAAGCAAAAGGAACCCTAATTTGGCTGTTTGGCCATCAAGATCCTGCCTGAGAAAATGTGTGTGGGGGGTGCATTTAAATGGGCTAAATTGTTGGACCATTTGAATGCAGGGAATGGATGGTTCAGTTCAGATGAACAAAAAAAGTACCCAATCCCTATTCTGCCCATCCTTATTCTGATTGTCCAGTCAAGATTTCATTCCTCCAGGGTCAACTCAATGAAAATAAAACTGTTGTCCATGTGCAGCAGCTACTAGGAGTTACAAACCCTGGTGACAAAATAGAACCTCCATAATCAGAGGAATCACATTTCTGGATGCCCACAGTGCTGGAAGGCAACTCTGAGGAAATCCTTAGCCTCCATACTGTGTTCATTGACTCTCCAAGGATACTGATCCAGAAAGACTCTTCTTATGTTGTTGTGAATGTGAAACTGACAGAAATTTTAGGCTACTTGACATGTGCATTATACTCTTTTATGCCCTGGGCTGTTTTAATGGCCTGTTTTTTAATGGCTTGACTTTCTTTAATTGCTTTATTTTGCTTTTAATAGCTGTAGCTAAATGGTTTTATTGTTTTAATTGCAAGATGCCTCAAGCAGGTCTCTGAGGAGATAACATATAAGTTTCTCAAATAAAAATAAATAAATGTGAAAGTACCTTTGGTTCATATATGAGGTACTTTAGATACCGTCCAGGGCTTCCAGATTACATGGAGGGGAGACAAGTTGATTTCTTCATTTTTCCCAGCAACTTGATTGCAGAAATTAGCATGTGAAGCTTTTCTTAATATGGAAATAAACATTAACATTACTAGCTTCTACAAATCATGTACAAAATGTGATGGACAGCACTTAGAAAATGAGACCATAAGTTAGCCACTCTCAACCTTTTTATCCAATTGGAGAAACTGGAGAAACCGGGGGTGGACGAGTGGGCGACCCGGGTGCGGGAGGCCTGGGGGGAGGTAACAGAGTCCCTGAAGAAAGCCAAGGCTGACTTCAAGCGGTGGGCTGACCGCAAACGCCAGATCCCCCCCGCATATGCGGTGGGGGACGAGGTGTACATCTCCACAAAACACCTCAAAAATAGGCGGCCGTGTAAAAAGCTGAGTTATCAGTTCGTGGGCCCCTTTAAGGTGATCCAGGTGCTGAATGAGGTCACCGTGCGGGTGGAACTCCCAAAGAACTACCGTAAAGTTCACCCGGTCTTTCACGTCAGCTTGGTCAAAAAGGCTCCGCCGCCCGATAAGTGGCACCCCCAATCCCGTCCACCACCCCCCGTCATGGTGGGGGAAGAAACACACTACGAATTGTCCGATGTAGTCGATTCCCGCTTTTTCCGCAAGCAATTACAATATTTGGTCTCCTGGAAAGGCTTCCCTGACTCTGACAACGAATGGGTGGACGCGGAGGACGTCGCTGCCCCAGTTCTCCTCCGCCATCGCTTCCAGTCCTGCCTGATGACCAAGTAAAATATACAGTAAAATAATATTAAAACAACCACAATAACCCCCCAACCCCATCCCCCAAGTCTGCCAGATCTACCAAGTCCCTGACGGTGATGTTATAATGAGGGACTCCAAGCTCCATCTCCAGCCCTAGAGGAAGGTAGATCTTTTTCTTCAGGTAGTAAAAAGCAGGATATAAAAACCAACTCTTCTTCCAGGAAATTTACTCAAGGATTCTTTCTCAGGAAATCTTGCATTGAAATGTTAGAAAAATAGGTGGCATCATGCATTCTCAAAATCCTTACATTTTATCCCCATGATGACCCAACAGGTCTTTGGTGATATTCTACTTATGATGTTATTGCCAGTCAAAGAATAAAGCTCAGGATTATGCAACAGAGGATTGTAAAGGGTAATTTCAGGATTAGATCAGAACCATCCCTTGAAACCAACAGATGACCACTCAACAAGATTAGTTGCAGATAAGCTATCTGTTTTTATGGTTAGGGGGTTGAGCTGGCAGCCATTTTAGGCTGACAACAGGGAGGTGCATGTTCTCCCCCACATACATACTTCCAGGCAGAAGACAAAAAAACTGACCACTGAAATGGCTTGCATTGCAGGCTGACAGTTGGATGAGGGGTGGACTCTATGGCCGCAAGCCATTTTAATTCTTCCCACTTCTAAGCAGGGAGAAGTTAAATGGACTGGCCCAAAATGGACTGATTTGTTTCATGGGGATTGGGTCATCTGGATTTTTTTGGGGGGAGGGGTGGATTGGTAACATCCTGACCACAAACCAAACTGGAATTTTCCATTCCATGCCCATCCCTAGTTATAAGTAAATGAGCAAATAGAATATCTAAACATTCATGGATTTCCCCTATGGAAAGGTGGAGAAAAATCAACCACACGCTTCACTGCAGACAACCTTAGTTTTGAACATTTACAATAACCAATAACACAGCGTATACCATTCCACATATATTTCATTTTGGTCTGCTTTTTGTGTTGAATATTTGAAGTAACACTCAAAATATGAGGGACAAAGTGTGATACATTTATACTTGGTGACATATTAAACAGCACAGATATGTCAGAAGTGAAAATACCTACAAATTATCACTAGTATTAAAGTATATTTAGTATCACACCTAGTAAAAACAGACAGTTTAGAAAAATGAAAGAGTTGTTTAATTAACATTTGGTAATGTTATTGTCATGACCCCCCTGGTTCATGCCATCCTGTTCCCGACTGCTCTTGCATATTCCCACTTTCTCAGGCTTCCTCCGGCCGAGGCAGCCCAAGGCCATAAAGCAATAAACCTGTCCTCTGAGATGTTTCCTCCCTTCCTTTTCCCAGCGGGCGAGGATTCCCAACAACTGTATCAATCTCACTGTGAGTGTCCTTGCGGAGACAGCCAAATCTCAACAATGTGCCATCTCCCCGATAAGGCACCTGGCCATCTGGTAGCCTGAGAACAGGACCCCTTTTGTCATTCCTACCCGCTCTCCCGCCAAATCCCCTGAGCACCCCTCCTCTATTTGGTGCACCCTATATCTACCCCACCCGTTTCGCTTGTACTTTGTTATTATCAAGATCTTTGCTTAGGAAGATCTTGGCATGCTCAGCTAACTGTGGACTTTGCCTAATAAAGCTCTACTTTGGAATTTGCAACCGACTGTTGGATTCTTGATGCGCTTTCACTTGGGACTCCACCGGCTGGGCTCAGCCTGATTCCTGACAGTTATAATGGTACTGAATTGATCAAAATGATGATCATAGAGTTGGAAGGGCCATCTAGTCCAACCCCCTGCTCAACGCAGGATCAGTCCCAAGCATCCTGAAGCATCCAAGAAAAGTGTGTATCCATCCTTTGCTTGAAGACTGCCAGTGAGGGGGAGCTCACCACCTCCTTAGGCAGCCTATTCCACTGCTGAACTACTCTGACTGTGAAAAATTTTTTTCTGATATCTAGCCTATATCGTTGTACTTGAAGTTTAAACCCATTACTGTGTGTCCTCTCCTCTGCAGCCAACAGAAACAGCATCCTGCCCTCCTCCAAGTGACAACCTTTCAAATACTTAAAGAGGGCTATCATGTCCCCTCTCAACCTCCTTTTCTCCAGGCTGAACATTCCCAAGTCCCTCAACCTATCTTAATAGGGCTTGGTCCCTTGGCCCCAAATCATCCTCGTCGCTCTCCTCTGTACCCTTTCAATTTTATCTACGTCCTTCTTGAAGTGAGGCCTCCAGAACTGCACAGAGTACTCCAGGTGTGGTCTGACTAGTGCCGTATACAATGGGACTATGACATCTTGTGATTTTGATGTGATGCCCCTGTTGATACAGCCCAAAATGGCATTTGCCTTTTTACCGGTGCATCACACTGCCTGCTCATGTTTAGTTTACAATCCACAAGTACCCCAAGGTCTCGTTCACACACAGTGTTACCTAGAAGCGTATCCCCCATCCAGTAGGCATGCTTTTCATTTTTCTGACCCAGATGCAGAACTTTACACTTATCTTTATTAAATTGCATCTTGTTCTCATTTCCCCATTTTTCCATTGTGTTCAGATCTCGTTGAACTCTGTCTCTCTCTTCCGGAGTATTTGCCAGTCCTCCCAATTTGGTGTCATCTGCAAACTTGATGAGTAGTCCCTCCACCCCCTCATCTAGATCATTAATAAATATGTTAAAAAGTACCGGGCCAAGCACCGAGCCCTGAGGTACCCCGCTACTCACCTCTCTCCAGTCTGATGAAACACCATTGACAACAACTCTTTGAGTGCGGTTCTCTAACCAATTCCCTATCCACCTGACTATCTGAAAATCCAGATTGCAGTCCCTCAACTTATCCATCAGAACATCATGGGGAACCTTGTCAAAAGCTTTACTAAAATCCAAGTAAATGACATCAACCGAATTTCCCCGATCCAGCAAACCTGTTACTTGGTCAAAAAAGGAAACCAGGTTGGTCTGGCAGGACCTGTTGGAGACAAATCCATGCTGGCTTCCTTTGATCACCAAATTGTCCTCCAGATGTTTGCAGATCGCTCCCTTTAATATCTGCTCCATTATCTTCCCCACAACAGAGGTCAGACTCACTGGTCTGTAGTTTCCCAGCTCATCCTTCCTCCCTTTTTTGAAGATCGGAATAACGTTTGCTCTCTTCCGGTCCTCCAGGACATCTCCAGTCCTTAAAGAGGTTCCGAAGATGATGGAAAAGGGCTGTGCAAGTTCTCTGGAAAGTTCTTTGAGTACTCTCGGGTGCATTTCATCCGGACCAAGGGGATTTGAACTCAATCCCTGGTAATATCTGAAAGCCCTGACCTTTCGATCCTTGGTAATATCTGAAAGCCCTGACCTGAATTCTCCAGGCTAGCTCAATCTCATCAGATCTTGGAAGCCATGCAGAGTTGGCCCTGGTTAATACTTGGATGGGAGACCACCAACACAGGGCAGGGTCACTATGAAGTGGCAGGCAATGGCAAATGACATCTGAAAGCTTCTAGACTTGAAAACCTCACATGATCACCATAAATCAGCTGCAACTTGACAGCCCCAGATATGTATACACACACAATGTCTGAAAATCACTAGAAATGTTTCATCTGGTTTTCATAATTACACAAGAGAAGGGTTGCAGGAAGGAGGGAGGGAGAGTGCATCAGCAGATAATCTACTTGATGGGCAAATGTTTCAGTCAGAAGATTTAACACATGTTTCTAACAAATACTATCTCCCCATAGGTGTTTTCTGTGTACGGTGTTTGTACCATTCTTTTCATTCTCGCCAGTGACTTAAGGAGGGCTTTCTTTAGTTTATATAAGCAGAAGTGGGTCCTGTTTGCATGCTGTTCTCTGATGCTACCAGCCACTGGGGCAAATCACTTTATTTGTGCTCTCTGGAAGGCAGGCAGCTACAGAAAGGGGGGAGGGCAGAAGCAGGGAAATAAATGGTTGCAAACATGGATGAAATCAGTTCCACACAATATCCATAAACTGATAATCTGATAAAAACCATCAAGAGGCCCACAGGCTTTGACTTGCCATGTCAAGTATGGAAGACAGATAATAGAATACCAACAGGCATTTGTGCAGACCAGTTGTGTTTAAATAGCGCAAAATGGCAGGTGTTGAATACAATTGCGGTACAGCCCACTGTTTTCCATCTGTCACAGGGCTGTGAGCATCCTGCTTTCCAGGGCAATGTGAGGGAGCTCTTTGTACTTTCCCCAGCTGTGATTGAGTGGATTGAAAATTTAGATGTTAGTATTTATTATTATTTCATTTTGATTAATTTGATTTGTAGATTGCCCCTCCCTGGCAACAGTCTTAGGGCAGTTAACAGCATGTAAAACACCATACATACATGATTTTAAAAACAGTAGACAGTTAAAACCTAATGTCCTATTTAAAACAGATAAATGTGTTGGAAACCACCCTGAGCCCATGAGGGAAGGGCAGTATAAAAACTTAATGAAGAAAGAAAATGCTCTGACCATCCCTTTAAGTAAAATGTCTAGGTTGAGTCTAGAATCCAAGTGTCCAAACTCCTATGATGGAGGTCCGTGAAGAAGAAAGGGGGGAGGCCTCTTCTGGTGTTACTTTGTGCTTGTGATGTCCTAAACAATATGCCTGGTGAAAGAGTGCCATCTTACAGGCTCTTCTGAACTATGATAGCTCTGATAGGGCCTGGACCGCTGCTGGTGGTTCATTCCTCCAGGCTGGTGCCAGAATCAAAAAGGCCCTGACTCTGGTTGAGGCCAAACACATTTCCTTGGGGCCAGGGACCACCAGCAGGTAGGAATTGGCTCCAGGGCGCATATTTGGAGAGGTGGTTCCTGAGTTATGTAGGGCCTGAACCATGTCAGGCTTTGGAGGTTAAGACCAATAACTTGAACCTGATCCAAAATTTAACCGGCAGCCAGTGCAACCGTTGGAGAGCAGGTTGAAGGTGGGGGAATTGGCCAGTCTATCTGATAATTGTTGCATCTATTTGGTTACATATTTTTATTATTATCTGCTTCCTATATGATAAATAATAATAAATAATAAACTCCATTCATTAATTTCAGCATTTATCTCCCTGCCCATTTCTAACAATGGAAGCCAGCAAGAATGAGAAACAAACACTTAAATGAATCAACTGCAGTGGGCCTGGGGTGTTAAGCCTCATTTTTGTTTTAAAGACAGACCTCTCCCAATCTGCCACCCAAAAAATTCCAAGAAGAAAAACCCCACTTGCATAGCAGTGTTGTCTATTTGACTTCCCTATGCCTACACTAAAGCGGTAATGACTGGGGAAGGGAATGGTAAACCACCCTGTATTGAGTCTGCCAAGAAAACGCTAGAGGGCGTCACCCCAAGGGTCAGACATGACTCGGTGCTTGTCCAGGGGAGATACCGTTACCTTTACCTTTATGCCTACACTACAGGCAGAATTGCTCTGTTTGAAAGATGGCAGGGGGTAGAATCCCTTGGGCGGGAGAAGAAATCCCTGAGATCTTGATCCTAATTTGTTGAAAAGGGAGACGAATTTACAGCTGGCTATGTATTTCCAGTAAATGTAATAATTAAACTAATGTCTTTTAAATCTCATAAACATCACAAATTAAAAACACTGGATGGTCCCTTTTCAAGTCCTGTATCGTACGGTGTGTCTGCAATTGCTGGTGGTATTCTGGACTTCACTGAAAGGTCCAGGGGTGGTAAGGAATGCTTCAACACTACCGTAATTAGTCTCCCCAAAAGCCCATTTAAAGGTGTATTATCCAGGAAGGTCCTTTAGTAGAGCATTCAAAAATTACAACGGAAATCATAGCTGTATGCTGTTAAACAGATATTCTTGCTGAGGAAAACAAGATCTCTTTCCAAGTGCTGTGCTGCCCCCTGCAGGGCACCTGGCTACAATGCAGGCTGCATTAGGAGGAAACATGCGGGTCTGTCCAGGAAACATAAATACTAAGGACACTGTCAGTGTGGCCTTTAACTCTTCATTGCTCAGCCTGAAACGTTGTGTTTCAGATTTATTATGGAGCCATCCCTAATACAAAGGCTATCTCCAAGGCACTTTTTCAGTTGACAAGTACCTGCCCCCACTCCTTGTTTTCCTCTCTTCTGATTTAGAGCTGCCATCGCCAGCCAAATTTAGGATCATCCCTTCCTGAGATGAAACAGAAATAGACAAGGAAGTAGGGAGAGAGGCCCAGCTGAGTTATAGTGTGAATCGTTTTGTGACCCCCCTGTCAAGGACACTGGATAATTATCCTGAGTATTTGTGGCTACTCCTGGTTGCTAGGCACATTTGATTCATTCAACATGGCTCATGATTTATCTCATTAATTAATTTCTAGAGCATGCAGTATCCCCTGTGTCTCCATCCCCAAACAAGAACAATTGTGCATCCACCTGAACCTCCAATGATAGCTTGGCTCAGGCCATAAAATCTTTGGCCCAAGCAGTAAATTGTCACATCCCAAATCCTGATTATCCTCTATTCAAAATATTTGTTGTTACCTTTAGTTTGCAATTATTTGGAAATATACATTGTCTGCTAAGAATTACCTTTTGCTCCTGTTTTTGGAAACGTTCACCAATATTTGGATATTGAATGCTGAGTATGAAAAACATCCTTTTGGTGAGAGATTTAAGCGCTGAGAAGTGCTGTAGAAGTGCATTTTATTATTGCTTTTATTATTATTCCCTACAACGATGGGTGTTTAATATTTATCCAGTCAAATAATAATAAGAGGATTTGGAATATAGCTGAATAATCGATTGAACAAAGAAAAAATGCACATTGGCTAGAAACTGAAGTAGAGTTTTTTTGGTTACCATATTTATCGTTGATAAATATAGCAACAGTCAATTTTATTCCAGGTGCATTTGACAGAGTAAATTTAGCTGTTTATTGTGACCTGCACTCATTTGCGATACTGACAGCTCAGTCCTCTGCAAAATTAAACCCTTTTGATTCTACTTTGGTCCATAGGTTTAAAAGGCTACAATTCTGCTTAGAATCGCACTGAAAGAAGGTCAGTGGTTCTCAAAGAATCATGACACTGGAAGAGAACAGAATGTCACCTAATCTAGTGATTTTCCAACCATGGGCTTGAGGCACTCAAGTGAGCTGTGAGCCGCTATAGAAGTACTGTATATTTTTACTCTTTATTGTTGCTTTCTCACACAAAGTTCAGGAATGCCACACTTCTTTTTTGCACACATGCATACACACACACACTGAGAGGAAGAGGAGAGTGATGAGATGAGGTCACTCACTAATGAAGAGAATTGCTCTTTAGAAAAATGTATATCAAAACATTACTGCCATGTGACTATGAGGTCATATTACATCCTGTCACATGCTGACAATTCAGTCGGTTCCATGCTGCTGCCAGAAAGACTTACAGGTAGGTCCTGGTTCTGGAAAGATTAAATCTTCCCCCCAAATCAGACTTATTCAATACATCCAACAAACCATCATCCGGACTCCAATGTATACACAGGACCAAACACATGGTATGCAATTGATATGTCTGCAGCATTTATCACTCCAGATTATTCAGGCTAGTGAACTTTATATTGTGTAGGAGGGCAAGCTGTTCCAACGGAGTCACTAGCCAATCTGGACACAAGTAAAATATTTGTTTTTATTATTTTGAATACTGAAACCACCCACCTGCTAATTTGTGAGAACACCCTAAGTAAATAACTAGACATATGTTTACTTTCTTTTTAAAGAAATAGCTTATTTTTGATTTAAAAATTAAAAGTAGAAATGAAACTAATGCACACAAAGCTTTAAAGCATAAGCCGCAAAGCTACCGTAAAATATCAGTAATGCAAGTTCAAAATTAAATTCTCATTTTAGGTAGGAAGGGAGTCAATTTTTCAAATCTATCAGACATTTGACCATGTTGCAGACAGGATAGATTACATTAAAGACTTGTATGAGGAGGCTACCAGATTAATTAACAAAAAACTCTCAAAACTTTGTCTCTTCTTTGGAGCCTGGCCAGAATAACTTCTGGCTTTTATTTCATTTTCAAGGATCTTGCCTCAATGGTTAGGATTTCTAGGTGTTACAAAATAATAGAAGAAAGCTGCTTTGTTTATTTATTTTATTTATTCTGATACTTCTATACCACTCCCTCATGAACAGATAACTTGGGTCAGTGTTAGCAAGATTAAATACACAAAGTATGTATAAAGTTGAAACTCAAATACTTTGGCCACCTGATGAGAAGGAAGGACTCCCTGGAGAAGAGCCTAATGCTGGAACGATCGAGGGCAAAAGAAGAAGGGGACGACAGAGAATGAGGTGGCTGGATGGAGTCACTGAAGCAGTAGGTGTAAACTTGAATGGACTCTGGGGAATGGTAGAGGACAGGAAGGCCTGGAGGATCATTGTCCATGGGGTCGCGATGTGTTGGACCTAACAACAACAATAACAATGCATAAAGTAGTATCACTTAAAAATAAGAAGCTCACCATGTACAAGCCTCAGTCTCAGTTAACTTCTTGAGCTGGCTGAACTCCAAAAAAGAAGAAAAAATTGAGAGCTTTTTGTTAATTAACTTGGTAGCTTCCTCACACAGATGTCTCTTTTCTTATTTATGGTTGACCTGCAGTGTTTCTTTATACTTGGCAGGTTAGATTACAGGCCAGTTTAATTTCTATCCATGTGGTCACAGAAACACTCAAGTATTGCATGAGAACAATAACAGAACCTTAATTGAAAAAGGCAACATCCAGTGTTTCATGATAAATCTTTCTTGATTCTAAATTAGTTAATTCATTAGTTCAGTAATCTGCAGGAGAGCAAAAGCCATCCAATGAGCCACTGCAGATAGAATCTGTGGGATACCCAAGCCCATGTCACCCAATATCACAGCTCGATCCCTGATTAGAAGATGCTGCTATTTGCAACTATTTGCAAAGCTTTTTACATCATAAGTAAATCACTGAATTTCTAACATCAGCTCACAAATCTCCAACTATAAACCAGGACTTGGTTGTGGGAAAGTGGCTTGACTAGAGTACTGGGGTATAACTTGTTATAAATGTAGGGAAACAAGAATGTATTCCTTCATTCCCCCGCCCCCCAGTATTGGGATCTTCAGGGGTTATTTGCACTACATTGTCCCGTTATGCAGGGCCGCCGAAACGGCGATTTCGGGTCACATGGAAAACGCGGAGGGGGAAGACGCAACGCATACCGGTTATGTACGGGGCGGGGCGCGACGGCGGCAAAACCCAGAGTAACCGATTATGCACGCAGCGATCCGGGCGCTGCTTCTGGTTGCGCCCCGGTCACCCGGAAGCTGCGCTTTCTTCCGCGTTTCACTGACGCGGCTTTTTCGGCGGCATGCACCGAAGCTGCGGCCGGTTGCAGCCGGCTCCGTGCGTTATCGGTGATTTTAGTCACCGCCATTCCACCCCGAATGTGCGCTAAAACCCCCGTGCATAATGGGTCACAGTGGGGCATCTCTGTGTTGTTTGTCTGCATGCAGATGAAAGATGGAATGCCCTACTTATTGGGCATGGATTTGCCGTCTTTTCCAGCTGTATGTGTAATTATTGTGCATCTTGATCCCTCGTAATGTCCTGGAGCGATCATGTCAACAGCACCTTCTGTAATAACATTTATCCAGGTTCCTGATTGTTTTAGCTGCCCCTAGGCTATTTGGGTAAATTTTGTTAGTCTGCATATGATATTGCTTGACAATAGGCAATTTCACTGTCCTTCACTATGCATATCCCTTTGATTTATAAGGCAATCTTTTGAATGGGAGAGGTGGGGGGGGACTGTCAGTATAGTGCAGAACATGAAATCCATGGCACAATTACTTCCTCCCTTGGTCTCTTTCATTTGTCTCTGCTCAAGATTCCGGGGCACAAGATATCCACCACCCATGGGGGTGCCAGAAGGTTGGGCATTTTGGTCCCAGCAAAGCAGATGAGAGAATAACACTTTGCTCTGCTACTTTATAGTCTCCATAAGGAAACACATAATTCAGCCTTCCTACCCAGTGGAGTGCTGATGAGATTTATTGGAAATGTAAGTCGTCTTTATGAACATGCTGGGAGCCAAATGTATGGCTGTGAATTCATTTGCCGAGGGATACTCAAAGAAGAAGAAAAGGGGGAAAAGGAAACAAGATAAATATCAAACATGTTCCAGGGGGGAAATTCAGATGTTGGAAGCCACAAAATGTACATAAATAAAACGCAAAGCACAATTATTATTATTTCCATCAGGTCTCATGCAATGATTTGAATGTCATACAGAAGCCCTACTGATATTGAATGGCATACAGAAGCCTGTGATTTTAACCACATTAGCTGCTAATCCCAGTGAGGATCAACTTCTAAGGACATTTGAGAACATTCACACTCCTACATGGGTTCCCATTGGGCATGCTGCCATCCAGCAATGTCAGCGCTCACTGTTAAATGTCTTTGCAGTTTAAAGAAAAAAGATATCCTTAATGGGTGCTCTGGAGGCCTCTGCAATATTAGGCTGCATTGCTAGGAGTACAGAATCTAGAGCAAGGGAAGTTATAATGCCATTCTATTCCACATTGGTTAGACCTCATTTGATATACTGTGTCCAGTTCTGTGTCTAGTTCAAGAAAGATGTTGACAAGTTGGAATGTGTTCAGAGAAGGTTGATTAGAATGGTTGAGGAGTTGAAATCCATGGCTTACAAAGAGAGGTTGAAAGAGCTGTGTATGACCACTTATGCACTGGAGGTTTCATACTGGGCTGCAGGCTGGAGTTTTAGTCGTGGCAGGTTGCCCCACCTCTTTGTGCACCCACATGGGGGAGCATTTGGCCTGGTTCGCCTCATCTGGCCCCGATCTGTGCTCCTGACAGGGAGGTGGGGCAGTGAAGTTCCCAGTGCATAAACAGTCTGTGTGTAGCTTGGAAAAGAGGAATGTAAGGGACAATTTAATGGCTGTTCTTAACTATGTAAAAGTTGAAGAGGGACCCAACTTGTTTACTGCAGTATTAGAGGCTAGGACTAGGAGCAATGGATTCAAATTACAGGAAAGGATTCCACTTGAATATTAGAAAGCATTTTATGATGGTGAGGGCTGCTTGTAAATTGAATATGCTGCCTCGCAGGGTGGTAGAGTCTCCTGTGTTGGAAATGTTTAGGAGGAGATTGGATGAATAATATCAGAAGTATGTATTTTTATGTCTCCAAGAATGTGAGGGGGATAAACTGGGTGGCCTTTTGGGGTCTCTTCCAGCTCTGTGTTATTCTGATTCTGTACTGCAACTGTCCTTCTCTGGTCACAGGTCCATTTATAGCCAGAAATGTCTGATCAACACTCTCTTCAGAATACAGTTAGTTTGCAAACTGTAAGCAGGGCCCTCAAACCTCCTCTTTAGCATCCCTTCCTAAAGATGCCTAGCCCAACTTTTCTCAAACAGGACCTAGGTGTCCATCAGCATATGTCAGGGGATCTGTGATAACTTGCTAAGAAGAGAAGGCAAGTCCCATTCAAATCCTTTCTGGATAATACAAATTGTGCTTTCATTGTTTTCCAAAAGTGGGGGAAAGAGGTCTCCATATCAGAACAAGGGACTGAATAAGGTTCATAGTCTTTTGAACAGTGGGAACGTATTCACTTTAAAATATGTTGTGCTGCCTTTCCACCCAGTTGGATTCCCCCAAGATAATGCACACAAAACATTAATACAATCAAAAACATTACTATTATAAAATATTTTGCTACAAACACCATAACCAGGGTGAAGGGCCAATAACTGTTACAGGGGTGTGTCAATCGAAACAAAACTAATACTTATCCCCAATATCCACCCTATTCAGCTAAGCAAGCTTGAATTTTCTTGCTGTCTCTGGTGCAATTAAGGAGAGTGATTGGTTAGAACTCGGGTCAGGACCTTCTGAGCTGAGCCCCAATAGAACGTATGACCTTCTCAGACCTGGCTTTACAAACCTTGCTTTTAAAGTATAATGTTTCACTGTATTCTTCTGAGGACAGTAGAGAAGGGAGGTCTCCAGGGGTCTCTGTGCTCACTTGAATAAAGGACTGTCTGGTGCATTGAAAGTGCTAAGATAACCCACTTTTAAAAGTGGTGCCTCTAGCTGTCACTTTAGTATCAGTTTGATCTGAAGCAATTACCAAGTGATGTTATTTAGCTCCATATCATGAAAAGCTTCAACTGCCAATTTCTGCACATCAACCCTGTATTAAAGGAATAGGGTTTGTTTGTTTTTTTTCTTGGCCAGTTGTCAACTTTAGAGGGTGCCAGTGAAGGAAGAGGAGGAAGCTTGGGACTCCACAAAACGAAGACCTTGGTTTACTAGAATTGAAGAATTGTCAACATTGCCTACAACAAAGCACATCACACTGTATAGAGTCATTCTGTCAATGTAGGAAGGCTGGTGCAAGGATGTTTTCTGATGGCAATTGCCAGGATAGTGACAGCCACAGGACATCTGGGGCAGCTGCCCTGGGCTCAGTGGGGAGAGTCACAACAGTGGGGTCTCAGAAAACCTGCTGTCCTGCCCCCCTCCCTCAATCAGTACCACAGCAAGTTGCACTGGTGGCTGCTTCAGCTGTAGTCCTGTTTCAGAGGTGGCCTTCCCCATTGCCCTCATACAGCTGGATGCTTCATTGAAGCCCTCTCTTGGAACTTCTGAACCTTTCCTCCCCAGTGCTGGAAGTGAGGCAAGGTGCCAGCTCATCCATCTGGTGTAGTGGGCTTGTTGGCTATATGTTTTCTTTCCCCCCTTCTCTTCCCCTCCACCTCCTTTCCCCATTGGGTTCTCACATTCCTCCTCAGCTTGTCTCACCTGCCTCATCATGATCTTGCTGGAGGTCTCTCCTGTCCTGTCCCATTTAGCTCAGCTTCTCTTTCCACTGTGTTTGAGGGCTGGGTGTGCCACATTCCAGGCAAGGCAGGTACTAACTGTAACCTTGATCCAAAGCAATTACCAGGTGATGTTATATAGCTCCACTCATGAAAAGCTTCAACTGCCAATTGTTGCAAATCAAATCTCTATTAAATCTCTATTAAAGGAACAAGGTTCCCCCCCCCAACCTGTTGTCAACTTTAGAGGGCACCAGTGTAGGGAAATTGAGAAGGCTTGGGGTTCCACAAGGATCTGCACAGTTGACTGACAGGATGGCATGTGGGCCGCACAAGACATGACTCAACACTGGCATTAAGAAGGCCACAGCTTTATTTTGATATCACACTGCACCTCCAGCTGGAGGCTGGCATCCTGGCATGAGAAAAGACCCAACCCCACACATCTCTACAGCTGCTCTGTATCTGGCCCTAGGGGCACACTAAAACTTACCACCTCCCATCCAGGAGGGCAGGTCCATTGCCCCTAAAGTCCTCCCCGGGGAAGCGGGCATGTGATGACCGATGGACGCCCATCTCATTTGGCCAACCAGTCCACCTGGCTCTGAGCCTCTGGCCTTCCCAGCAGGGTTTGTCATGCCTGTTAGTGAGCTGGTCTCTTGCTGAGACCCCCCTACCTCAGGGCTGCGGTACACAGACTGGGGCCCTGAAGCAACGGTCTTACTTGTGCCTTTTACTGAAGCTGTGATGAATAGCCAACTTATGACAACATCCAAGGGAGGGAACATGGGAAGCTGTCCCAGCAGTGATCTGCAGGGAAATGGTGGAGCCCCACCTTATGCGTTTTGCCACAGTGTGCACCACAGAGGCACACACTATGCAGTGGGCCTGTGCCAGCCATGCTTATTTATTTATTTATTTATTTATTTATTTATTTATTTATTTATTTATTTATTTATTTATTTATTTGATTTCTATACCGCCCTTCCAGATGGCTCAGGGCGGTTTACATACAACATGGGGAATACATGGATACATGGCAGCCTGCCATCCGTCCCGTCAACTGGTGGCCACGGGTAAGTCACAGCCGCTTTTTACCATGGGCTGACAGTAGCCACTGCCTGAGCCCCTTAACACAGCAGAGTTGTGGCATCTGGAGCACTACCACATCCAGATAGTGCTGGAGCCTCCACGGAATCTTCACTGAGTATCACTCATACTGAGACCAGACTCTTGCACCCAAGTCTCCTGCAAACAAAGAATCTCAAATTTACCCAGAAATAATAGAAATTCTGAGTCATGAAGTTTGTTACACCACCCACCTAAATTCCGAGATAAGACATTTAATTGTCAATCTGTTTTTTCAGTCTTTTCCAAGGAGCCCTAATAGTCCATATAAATACATCCATTTTTAGTATAGTTTATACAGCTAAGCTCCCAGTTGCAATGAATGGCTGCAAAAGTTGGACCATAAGGAAGGCCGAGCATCAAAGAATTGAGGCTTTTGAACTCTGGTGCTGGAGAAGACTCTTGCAAGTCCCTTGGACTGCAAGGCGAACAAACCGGTCAGTCCTAGAGGAGATCAGCCCCGACTGCTCCTTAGAAGGCCAGATCCTGAAGATGAAACTCAAATACTTAGGCCACCTCATGAGAAGGAAGGACTCCCTGGAGAAGAGCCTAATGGTGGCTGGATGGAGTCACTGAAGCAGTAGGTGCAAACTTAAATGGACTCCGGGGAATGGTAGAGGACAGGAAGGCCTGGAGGATCATTGTCCATGGGGTCACGATGGGTCAGACACGACTTTGCACCTAACAACAACAATACAGCTAAGCTACCCTGAAGCTACTATGACTTCAGAATTGTAGACAGATTTTCTATCAGCTGCTGTTGAACCTCTGTAGTGGAGTATGCCACAATGCTGGACCCATTGCTTTTGGTTGCCCATCTTGACTTTCACCCAGACCATCAAAATCACTAACAGTCTCCCTGGTGATTGTATTGAGTCAGAATTTCTCAAGGAAGGATCCCTTACTACTTATGACCACCACCATTAATGCCAGTGCCCATTAAACTTACTTTGTTCTATTTTTAACACTCGTTGCCTCCAAGAATCACAGCTAAGCAATTATCACCTCTTCAGTATCTGTTTTGTTGATGTTAGGCATTTAGCTCTTCTCTTCATTTCTAAAGAGATCTGCAGTAAGCAACTTTAAAAGATAATTATGTATGAACAAATGAGCAAACACACGTGCAGAAAGCAACACTGCTCTTTCTTTAGACTTTTTCTTCCCATTCAGCTATACATCACATGCAACATGCTGTTCATTAAGAAGTGGGTTTGATTTTGTTGCCAGGCTGTGCCACTGTTTTTCTGAGGCTGAAATCAGCATTTCTCCTGTTGAGAATGAAATGAGTCAGGACTCCAATGCATTATCTGTGCAAAGGAGCAAGCTGTCATCAGTGACCGATTTATTTATTACTAGTAATTAAGCCCGCTGCAGCTTAAATGCAGTGGGCGCTAGGGTGGCATTGGATTTGGGGGGGGTGGCAGTGGGCTGTGGGCAGACTGTAGGCCATGGAGGGGAGGGCGAGACAGCCTGGCGTCGTCCGGGGGCTCCTGTGGGTGTTTTGCCGGTGCGGGCTGTACCTGGAGCGTGCGAGGAAGTGGAGCATGGTCGTCGTCCTCAGATCGTCACAGGGGCGGCGTGCTTGGCGCGGCGTGTGAAGCTTAGCGGCCGCGGCCTGTCCCGGGGGGAGCGGCTGGCGGGGGAGGCAGTGGCTGGGCCGTCGGGGCAGGCAGCGGCATTGGGGGCAGGCGCGGCGTTGGAGATGCAGCGGTGGGCGGGAGCAGCAGTTGGAGGCGTCCTGGGGCGGCGGCGAGCTGTGAGCGGCGGGTGAAGGCTGGCGCGGCTGCCAGAGGGGCCAGTAGCGCGTTCTTTCGGCGGCAGTCTGATGGCGGCGTTCTTGCGGCAGCGGCGGCCTGATGCGAAGAGAGGCGCTTCGTGCCTCTCGCCGCGTCAGGCCGCCAGGGAGGGAGCCCCGGCAGCCGCGCTCCATGCGACTGCTGGGGGCTCCCTCGGGCGGCGGCCTAACGCGGTGAGAGGCACTTCGCGCCTCTCACCGCGTCAGGCCGGGAGCAACTGAGAGCCGCGCTATGCGCGGCTCGCAGTTGCTCGGTCTGGGAATCGGAGGGACCAATCGGCAGGCGCGAAGCACCTGCCGATTGGTCCCTCCGATTGTCTGTCGTGAGGAAGTGTCCAATCCGGACCCTTCCTCATCACGGACAAATCCCACCTGGAGCTGTGAGCGGCGGGTGAAGGCTGGCGCGGCTGCCAGAGGGGCCAGTAGCGCGTTCTTTCGGCGGCAGTCTGATGGCGGCGTTCTTGCGGCAGCGGCGGCCTGATGCGAAGAGAGGCGCTTCGCGCCTCTCGCCGCGTCAGGCCGCCAGGGAGGGAGCCCCGGCAGCCGTGCTCCGTGCGACTGCCGGGGGCTCCCTCGGGCGGCGGCCTAACGCGGTGAGAGGCACTTCGCGCCTCTCACCGCGTCAGGCCGGGAGCAACTGAGAGCCGCGCTATGCGCGGCTCGCAGTTGCTCGGTCTGGGAATCGGAGGGACCAATCGGCAGGCGCTTCGCGCCTGCCGATTGGTCCCTCCGATTGTCTGTCGTGAGGAAGTGTCCAATCCGGACCCTTCCTCATCACGGACAAGTCCCACCTCGGCAGCCCTTAACGATTTATTTAGTCCGTGGCGCCCGTGGCGCCACAGGCGGTTTAAAGATTATGCAAGAACCAGTCAGCTCTAGATGAGGAGTTACACCTATGTCAAGATTAAGAAAGAAGCCAAGCAAATTAAGGTGGTCAAATTATAGAAGTCCTTTGCCCGATCCCTTGTTCTGGCAACTTTCAACAGTTGCTTGAATAGAGATTTCCAGACATAACAGCAATTAATTGTGGCATATCCATAGGGAAAGTGAAGATGGACAAAAGGTGATTGTAGTGTGATACAGGCCTTTTATTTTGTCCTCACCTTCCTCCAAGGAGCTCAGATTGGCACACATCATTCTTCCTTCTCCTTTTTTATTCTCATGACAATCTGTGAGGTGGATTACACTGGGGGAGAATGCTCAGCAAATGTCACGGCAGAATCGGGCCTTGAATCTTCCATATTCTAGTTTGGTACTCCAAGCCATGATACAGCAATGACTCCTGTTATTATTAAGATTTGCAACAGCCCTGAAGACTTTCCTGGCCATAGATAGCACAGAAATGTGCAATGGTTGTCTCAGATTGTATTCAGCTCGGGGCAGGAGAGATGCAACTGTTTCATTACAGCAACAAACATTCCTGCCTTTAGGCACCCTTTAAATCACAGAGATGATATGACAAGGCCGTGATCATAAAGGACATATTTATGATACAGGAAAGGCACCTGAATCTAAGAAACGCTTATGAGAGGTCTGCAGTAGCAAAGCTACAATTTTATATAGTTCTTTTGTAAAAATAAAAAAAGTCACGTAAGCTGTAGTGACATTTCTCCATCTACTCAGTTTGAGGCAGAACAATTCTACCTGTCTCCCACAATGCTTAACACAATTCCCTTTGTATAGTTCACTACCTTTAATCTTATTTGCATAAACCCCAGGCCAGTGCCCACCCTGGAAAACAGCAGCATACAAAAAAATAACTAATTCTCTTACAATATTTGATTTATGTTGAATTTTCTCAGTGGATTCACTGAGAACTACTTCGCTAAGTTTTGCATTGACAATGTCATCATTAAAGAAAAAACTCGACTGTGGAGGGAGGGGAGAGAAAGCAATTAAAAGCATAACTCATTGTCTGGCTTGTTAGAAGCTACAAACGAACATCTTACTAGGTCCATGAGAAAAACCTGGGGATACATTCAACAACTTCAGCAATTGACTGCATCAATGCAGATCTGTGAACTACTGTTACAATAGTATGTTCAGCAGTTTAAAGTGATTACTAAATCAAACAATGTGCTGCTGCTACCAATACTACAAACAACAACAACAGTTGTATTTGACAACTGGAAGGAGATGCACTTGGCCGGGCAATATTTGAAAGACAGAGAGAAAAAAGTTAATAAAGAAAACACCTGGAGGTGTCTCCCAAATGGGCACCTGAAAAAGGAAATAGAAGGACTCATCATCCCGGGGAGGGCGGTATATAAATAAATAAATGAATGAATGAATGAATGAACGAACAAACGAACAAACGAACAAACGAACAAACGAACAAACGAACAAACGAACAAACGAACAAACAAACAAACAAACAAACAAACAAACAAACAAACAAACAAACAAAATCCTAGGTGAACAAGAGCAGGCACCAGAAGTAAATGGTATGAAAGCCAAGTTTCAGAAGATCAATGATATCACCAAATGTCATTTTTGCAAGACCAAGGATGAACCACATGGTCAGTGCCTGCAGTCAGATTACTCACACTGACTATAAAGAACTGCAATAGAACTGCAGTTATGTTGCACTGGAATCTTTGTAACAAGTATGGCTCATCTTCAGTCAGAAATTCATGGGGGCACAAACCAGACAAATCATGGAGAACACTGAAACGACCATTCTTTCGGACTTCTGATCACAGATACACACTTGATACCACAATTACAGATTAAAGTGAGAAATAAGGTTTGGATAATGGAGATTCACAGTGTAAATGTTCTGAGAAAGAACTTGAAAGAAGAGACACAGCACCATGTGGTTATGCAAGGTAGGAACAACAAAGGGCATAGGGCAGAGCCATATCAAGGATCAGGAGAATGTAAGGCAGATATGGGTTAGAGAAGGAGAAAAATATGGACAGAACAAAAGAGAATGCAGCAAACCCATGGAAAACCTGTTAAGACAAAGAACCTATCCTAGTTAACAGGAGGTTGGGGTGGGGGGAGGATTCTGAATACCACAACTGACATTTCTGATACAGAGTTTGCACTCCTTCTCCAAACACATCCAGAAATAATACTTGAGTTCTATGGGGAAAACAGCAAGCTATCTGAGTAGTGGTGTTTTTATGAATGTTTTGGCCTTGCTGTCATTCCTTGCACTAGAGTTTAGAACTGTCAAATCAAACACATTCCAAAGAAAGGAGATTTAGAGTAAGGAAAATTGGGATTTAGTACCACATTAAGGAACTATTTACTGAAGCAGCAATGTGCCTGCTTAAAACAAAACTGGACTGCATCCTATTGCTATCAGGGCTCAACCTAATATGTTCGCCTTCCCTCTGAGCCTAATGTAAAACTCACAGCTTTGTGAAACACCTTTGAGCTGGGGCCAGCTGAATGCAAATTAGCCACTCAACTGTTATGCCATTTGTAAAATTAGCAGAGCCCAAGCTGTCTGAAACAGTCAAAACCTGTAACATCATTACATGGACATTGTCCTCTGTACAGCAAGATGCAATGTGCTGAGGAGGGGCATGATGGTGGATCTCTGAGGACGCTCCTTCAAGATCCTCCATAAGCTGTGTGTGGGTGGCTTCTAATTAGTCTCTAATTAGTGGATGGCAGGACTGGGGAACTTGTGCTAAAGTTCCCTACACCTATTCCGACAGCTGAAAGCATCAGAATCCAGCAAACCGATCCGTGAGTTTTTAACTCTGGAGTCTCAAGATGCAATGTGCTGTGCATTCAGATACAACTAGGATCTACACCAGCGAATGCTAGCAGGGGCTCATGGGAATTGTAGTCCATGGACTTCTGGAGGGCCGCAGTTTGACTACCCCTGATCTACACAATGCTAGCGCCTAGAAATCATCACTAAGAGCAGATGTGCATGTTTGCCAGTTGGTGCTATAGTGTACAGCTGGAAACATGGGAAGTGGCCCCAGGGAAAGTAAAGCCCTTTCTGTTCCAGGACAAACAGCTCTGCAAGATTGCTTTACAGATGCTGAAGGTGACCAATGGTCAATACTCCCATTCTTCTATTTAAAATCGTACGATGCATAGGACATAATGCTTTCCTTTGTGTTTCTATAGCCCTGTTGTCTCCGGCTGTATTGCTTCTAAGTGCTAGAATGAGGAATCCTGAACTGCCAACTTTGGTGAGTGGGATTTTTTTTAAGTATGTTCAAACGCTTCTAAGTTTGTGTAAATGTGTGATTCCAAGCTAAATGGAAGGAGACTGCTTCCACACTAATGCACCAACTTTCCTTGCCTTTCTGCCTTGAGAGATGTTTGTATTTGACAGATTCAGTCAATATCTCTGTTTCACTCCATTTGAAACACTTTGCTTTCTCCATAGTTATTTCTGTTTGGGGTATATGAAGACAAATGGGGATATTTCAGTTGGGATAATTCAGGAGAGATGCCATCTGGGAAGTCTGACTCCATGCTTGCTTTTGAAAATGGTGCTTTAATAGTAAAAAAACAAAAACAAAAAACTTTCTCCTGAGCTAATGGAGGATCATCTGTTGGGAGGGCTGAAGGCATTTGGAGTGGGCAAAAGTGCTAGGAACGAGGAAGGCCAATAAATAATTTGTACATTTCTTCAGGGCACCGCAAAGGTGCCTCTGCTAAGAATTTCCAATCCATCTTGTATATCTCATGCTGTTTTTCAAATGAAATAATAATAATAAAAAGAGTGCCTCTCCCTTATCATCTAAGAACTAGCACAAGCCATCTAAGATCAGGTACCATGAGGAGCGTTTTCTTATCACAGCACATGTTTCCGGGGAAATGTGACACTGTTGTTTTAGAAATTGAGCACTATTTAACATAAACCTGTGCTTTGAATGAAGGATCATTTCAAAAAACATTAATAAATTCAATAAGTAAAAAGACAGAAGGTGATTCATTGAATTCTGGAGCAGAAGCAAAGAATTTAAAAAACAAATATTGCAAGATATCATATGTTGAACAAACTAGGATGCAGTTGATGCATGAAAAACTACATATTAAGGAGACACAAAAAAGTAATAAAATTCATGTGAATACCATTAAGCTAGCAGCCAGCCTTGTTGAGAAAATGAACAGCGAGCAAAACATAATGGAGCCTTCCAGTCATCCTCTGTTCTATACACAGAGTAGCCTAAAAGTGTTTACCACTCCGTATAATGTCAGGTGGATAAACAAAGTTACAAAACCTTGTTAAAACCTCTGTGATTATAGTGTAAACAGGTAGTTACCAAGTCACCAGGCTTCCCCCACACGGAAAGTTCTATGAAAATGTCAAGTCAATTGGCAGCAGCAGTGAAAAAGGCAAACTCCATGCTGGGGATTGTTAAGAAAGGAACTGAAAATAAAATGGCCAGAATTGTAATGTCCCTCTTTAGCTTTATGGTAAAGTCTCTTTTGGCAGAGTATGTTCAGCTCCAGTCTCTCTTATCTCCAGAAGGATATTACAAAACTGGGGAAAGACAAGAACTAAGTTTAAGGGTTTTGAGTCTGGGTCTGTTCAGTTTAGAAAAAAAAAAAAGATGGCTCAAAGGTGACACGGTGGAGATCTAAAGCCCATTTTATATTTAAATAAAATGGGCGCTAGAGGCCCCCCCACCCCGAGTCACAAAGGCTTCTGCATCCCTTGGGGCAGCATGCATGGGGACGCAAAAGCCTTCCCCCCCCCGTAGCGGCGAAGCCCTATAGTGGGGCGGCCTTAGGTGGTGTTAAGGCGGCCTACCTGTAGTGTGGTCCGGCGGGTGGAGAGCGTCTGCAGTCAGCGGCGAGTCCGGCGCATCGGTAGGTGTGATGCGGCCGGGCCTGTGTGGCGCTGAGGGTGGCCGGGCCGGGTGGAGGTGGGCAGCGGGATGCTGGAGGCCGTTGGGCGTTGGAGGGGAACCACGCATGCTGCGGATCTGGCGCATGCATGGTGTGTTGTGTTCCTGTGGGCGCGGGGAGGGTGGGGGGAGACAGGGATGCATGTGCGGCCCTCCACCCATGCGTGGGTCAGTTGGTTGTTGGTTGGGCAGGCGCGCGGGTCGTGCGGCCTGCCGGCAGCGCCAGCGCAGGCCGGAGGATGTCGGGGAAGAAGGGGCCGGTGATCCAGGGGGTAAGTCAGGTCTTCAGTGACTGTGCGGGTGGGTGGTGGGATGAAGGGTGGTGTGGGGGGGTAGTGTTTTGGGGTGGGAAGGGCAGCGGAGTGTGGGTGGTTGGGGCGACTGGGGACAGAGGAGGGCTGGATATTGGGGAGTGTGGCTTGTACCACGGCGGTGGGGAAGGGGGAGAAGTGGGGGGTAGTAAGGGGATGGGGGAAGCAGCGGCTGGCAGTTACCGGCGGGCGATGGCTGCCATGTTCATGGCGGCAGCGGGAGGGTCGTGAAGGTCGGCGGCCGGTAGCGGAGAGGCGGAAGGTCTCGTGGGAGGAAAGTAACGTGGTGCCGGCTGGCCGTGGAAGCGTGCAGGGTGTGCGGCTGGAAAGGAGCAAGGCCGCCGCGTTTTCGACACGGCGTCCCTGCTCCTTTCCCCGCATTGATGTGTAGTCGCTGGCGGCGAAGGAGGCAATGGGGAGGTGCGCTCCGCGGCTCCTGATTCACCCCTCCGAGTTTTTATCCCGGACAGAGCCCGCCCTAAGTCCTCCCAACTTGCCCTTACTCTTTTATTTAATAACCGCGGAGCGGTTTACAGATGGATAGGGTAGAGAGAGAGAGGACACACAGAACCAGTGTGGTGAAGTGGTTGCGAGCAGCAGCTTCTAATCCAGAAAACCGAGTTTGATTCTCCACTCCTCCTCCACGTGTAGCCAGCTGGGTGGCCTTGGGCCTGTCACAATTTCTCTCAGAGTTCTCTCAGCCCCGCCTACCTCACAGGGTGCCTGTTGCGGGGAGAGGAAGGCAATTGTAAGCCCCTTTGAGACTCCTATGGGTAGTGAAAAGTAAAGCACAAAAAAACAATTCTTTTTCATCTTCTCCAAAAATACTGTAATCCAGGGAGCACGTGATGAAGTTGATGGGCAATAGAGTAAAGATGCATCAAATGAAATATATGTTTACTTGATGAGTGACTAAAATGTGGAATTCCCTGCCAGTGGCTGTAGTGATGGCCACCACAACAGTGGATGGCTTTAAAAGCAGCCAGGCTCATGGAGGATAGGTCTATCAGTGGCTACTAGGCATGAACCTCCATATGTAGCAAACCTCTGAAACACAGTGCTGGGACGTAGGTTCAGCAGCCTCCTGGTTGAGCCTAGTGATCTCCCAGAATTACAACCAATCTCTAGTTTCCCTGGAGAAAATGGCTCCTTTGGAGGGTGGATTTTATGCCATTTCAATCTGCTGAAGTAACTTCCCTCCGCAAGCTCCACCTCCAAATCCCCAGGAATGTCTCACCTGGATTAGGCAACTCTAGGAGAAGGCCATGGACTCTATATCAGTTTCATCACTCTTCCATGCCCTTATGCAACCATGCTGACCCTTCAGGCACTTCTAACACAGGGCAGGAGGCATAACCACAAAATGCCTGCCAGAGCCAACCACAAGCTGTCAGGGAGGAGTGTTATATATAACTATGATAGTAACTTTTTACAAGACGCCTTTTTAAATAACTATCTTGTTTTACAACATTCCCTTACATACTTTCTGCTACACAGGGAAGAGATCTGTTCTATGGTGATAGGTGCTGACAAAGAAATGATTTTAAGGATCTGCATAGTCAATCAGATCTCCAATGGCAAATCGGAAGCAAAAACACGCATTTGTTCCTGCCCGCTTTCTAAAAAGCTGGGTAGGCACCATACCTGGTGATGGTGGTGGGTTCCATGGCACCCATTGTGCCCATCCTGGGGACCCCTGCTATAGAGCAATGATGGTGCAGTATCCACTGACATGTGGAGATCGCTTTAAGACCCTCTGAGCAGCTGGTAGGGGAAGGAGGATTCACTTACCAGGAGCAGGGTGGAATGCCCAGAATTTCTGCCATGTGCCTCAGGACTCAGGAGTGATGGAGGCCCATCTTGAGTGGCACTCTAGTTTTGGGGTAGAATTCTTTGGTAGAATTAGCTTCTACCATAGAGTTTTTGCCCCAAAACCCAGAGCATCATCCCCAAAGTGCCTATGTGACTTCCGGGTCATGTAGGCATGTTATGGAAATGCTAGGCATTCCTCCCTTTCCAGGGAAGTAATTCCCTCTCACTGGCCAGCTGGCCGAAGGTGGACAGGTGGGGCCTGGCAGCAGGAGACCTCTACTCCCACCAAGCGGGGGGGGGGGCATCTGGCCTCACTACTTCTGTACATTCTTATATTTGATCTGAGGCATTTTCTCAGGTCACTAACTTGATTTTGTTAGCTGGAGATCCTGGGACTGAGCCTGGAGCCTTCTGAGTCCAGAGCAAGGATTTGGATTTTATCATTGATCCACAGCCCATGCAAGCCTTATGGAAAGAATGCTCTGTCCCCTTCTGACATCCCTAAAGTGTCTCTGTGGAAATTTATGATGATGAGAATGCTATCATCTACCTCTCTTTCCCCTGCCTTCATTGGTGAAGTGGTTTGCAACAAGTGACGGGCGTTTCTCAGTCACGGCACCTTGCTTCCAGAATGCCCACCTTCTTCAGGCTCGCGTGTCACCTACTTTTCCTTTTAGGTGCCAGGGTTAAGCCTATCTTTGAGCCGAGACTTTTATTTGGGGAGCGGGGTATCTTATCAGCTTTCTAACACTCTTTTTATTAAATGGGTAGTTTTATGTTGCTTATGTCTAATAGGTTGTTCTCTTTCAAGCTGTTAGTTTCAGTTGTTGGCTTCCTAGATCAGGACTTGGAGAAGGCAGCAGAGAAATAGTCTAAATACACAAACAATGAAGCATTCAGAATAAAGAGCCCCCAAGCAGGTTCTCTTGCCACAGTAAGCTTCCCTTTTGGTCAGCCAGGTGTCCTGTCCATGGCGTCTACAACATAAACATTGCCAGGCTCGAAAAGGAGTTGGCTGCTTACCTACTTCCTGCCCAATGCCTTCAACCACCTGTTCCACCCCATGCATTTCTCAGAGAGCAGGACCAGCAGAGAAATGTGAACTTTTTTCCTGAGTGCTTTACCTCCACTTCCATCATCCATTACCTCCACTTTCAGGTCTGTGCTAATGTGCCATCCGAATTCTGCTGCACATTTGTGCCCTGGGCAATAGAACTGCAGAAAAAGAGAGACCTTTTAAAAAGATACCTGTATTAGCCATTCTGTGTGCTACAGCTGAACAGATAACCACCTTAATGGATCTTCACTCACAGCTGGTACTTCAAACAAGTCGCGGGTATGAAACTGGTACAATGTTGCATTTCCAGCTGTTTAAAATTTTTAGACAATCCAAAATGAACTACAGGAAAAGCCTTCACTTCCTGTAGTAAGTGGACCTATTTGGGAGTCAACTTTGGGTTCATTTTTGATGGCTATTATTGAGTTTTATCTTTGAGACTCAGCATGCTTATTAACACATGCTATCTATGAGAGTTTCCACTTACTGCTAGCCTTTTTCAGTAACCTGTTCATGTGTGTATATTCCTGTCACTGCATGCCCTGTTTAATTGTCTAAAACCCTTATGGCAAAGCCAACATGGTGCAGAGGTTGGAGTGTCAGCCTAGGAGCTGGGAGACCCAGGTTCAAATCCCCATTTTGTCTCGGAAACTTGCTGGGTGACCTTGTCCCAATTTCTATCCCTTAGATGAACCTACCTCACAAGATACAGGACAGCAGTTTTGGATCCCCATTTATGAGAAAATTAGGAAGTAAATGCCTAAGTAAATAAATAACAAACCCTTCTACCTCCCCCCCCCGAGTCTTTGAAGTATAGATCAATGGAAAGAGTATACAATTGTGTCCACTCATGGTTGTTTCCCAAGCCTCATTTATCAGCTCCCCACTGCCTGTTCCTGTCATAAAGCAGGCCACTGCAGCTCCTGACCCTCACCCTGTGCTTGATCACCAGCATCTGAATTGGGAGTGTGGTTTGTTGTGACTGCTTAGCAAATCCATTTTCAGAACATCTCTTGACACAAGGCAGGTTTCTCAGATGGTCACAGCAGAACAAGGTGTCTGCCCTACCAGACTGGCAGGCAGCAAATGAAACAGAGGAAATCTATTTCTGCGGTATGCTAGCTGTGTTGCCTGCTTTCATATACGGCAGGAGTGCCTCGGTGACAAAGCTCATTATCCATGAATCACTGGTTTGACTGTCATTAATTTCTCCTGGCTACAAAGTGATGCCAGGATTTCTGCACCCTCATTAGCCCAGCACTGACAGAGCCCTGGAGAAATCCCCCCTGCCTCACTTCAAGGGACCTGTAACATCTTTTAATCTTAGATTTTCTTCCTTCAGCACATGGATAGCAGTGTTGCTTGTTTACCTTTAGTTCCTGCTCGGAGAAGTTTAGCAGGCATGTGCCACTCTGGGGGTGTCGGTAAATCAAAACTAGTGAGGCAGAAATGTTTCGTTCATATTGCAACCGCTGATCTATGACTCAGCTGAATGACCTAAGGCAGTGGTTTCAGAACTGTAAATGTTCATGCTGATTTTCCACATTTGCTTCCCTGCTAAGGAGAGAATATTTGCTCCGGAAGCCCAGCACGTTGCAGATTATTCTTGGATTCGAGTTTTCCTGATTTCCTAAAACTCAAATCAACCTAAACCCTGATTTTGGTAGATTGATTTGAGTTTGGCTGATTCAGAAAATTCATATCCGCTTGGCTGAATCAGCTTCCAGGCAGCTGATCCTGCTGCGGAGCCTCTAGTGCAGGAAGGGCAACAGTCAAGCTTGGGGTCTGCTAAGCTGGCCCCAGAAGGGTCAGGGAAGGTGGGTGTGGGGCTATGTCCGCACTGGATTCCAGCCTGCAGTCAACTCCAGCAGGGTTGGGGAAGGTGGGCAAGGATGTCAGCTCCACACCCACCTCACCTGAACCCAGTCTGCAGCTGGCTCCAGGAGGAACAGGGAGGCAGAGCATGGGGATCTTCACAGACTCATAGGGGTTTGCAGGTGATAGAAACTGGGGTCTTTGAATGTGTCCTCAGCAGACCCCACTGAAGCTGCAGAGAGCAGGCTCTGCAGAGCCTCAGAGGGGATCTTTCACAATCAGCCAAATCTGTTGAATCATTCAAATCATACCCGAATCACTTTGGGTTTCTCTGATTCTGCTCATTTATACCTATGATATGTACAATTTGGATCAGATAAGTGCAAAGAGAACTCAAATCAGCGCTGAATTGGGGTTTATCTGAGCCGAATCACCCATCTCTATTCTTGGTTGTGTGTTATTTGCTACTGGGCATTCAATGTCTGAGTGAGAACATTCATAGCTGTTTCTGCACATTGCAGGGGAACAATCAACAGTTTTCAACAACATAAAACTGGAGTCCATAGTGGCACCTGAAAGGCTCACAAAATTTCTTCCAATACTTGAAACAACTACCAATAAAGGTTAAAGCAGAAAGTGCCAAAGTGGGATTACAGCTGAACATCAAGAAGACCAAAGTAATGACTACTGGGTATGCACCCATGGGACTGATAGTTGCAGGAGCAAAGAACAACATCTAGCAGCAGCAGCTCATGTGCTGTGACAGCTGATGCTCAACAAGGCCAGATCTTACTGGCTTGATTTAAGCTGGCTGTTTTACTGATAAATGCAGAGCCCTCACCTATCAGCCACCTTGTCTGGAAGGCCCTTCAGTCTCTTATGAGAGTCATCATTTGTGGTTGATTATGGAAATGATTTCTGTGTTGGGCTGCCCTTTAAAACACTCTGGAAACTGCTGTTGATTCAGAATGCAGCAGCCCACTTTTTGTCAGGAGCTAGCAGACAGGAACATATATCCCCAGTCTAGGACTGCCATCTCTTCTGGGAAATTCCTGGAGACTTTGGGGAAGGAGTCTGGGAAATGTGGAGTTTGGGGAGGGAAGAGACCTCAGGAAAGTATAATGGAATGCGGTCAACCCTCAAAGCAGCCATTTTCTCAAGAGGAATTGTTGTCTGTAGTCTGAAGATCAGTTGTAATTCTGGGAGATACTCTCCCCCCCCCCACACACACACACACACAGAATCCTGGAGGTTGTCAGCCTTACAACTGTCTGAATACTATCTGGATATTTTCTATCCTCTGGAATTTGCCCCACCCCCAATGAGGTATCATCAGTTTCCCGGGGAGATCAGGGTCCTAACAGAACTGAAACAATTTTGTAGAGCCTGCAAAAGGGAGCTCCTTCACCGGGCATTTGCTTGAGGTCAGCCAAAGCTAACCACATCAAGTGGGCCCCTGAACCGTACAGCCTGAACCGTCCCATGAATCCGTACACTTGAACTGACCCACCATGGGTCTGTTAGACTGTTACTTGTTAGAATGTTATCCCCCCCTGTTATTGGGGTTTATCTGAGCTGAATCACCCATCTCTATTCTTGGGTGTGTGTTATTTGCTACTGGGCATTCAATGCCTGAGTGAGAACATTCATAGCTGCTTCTGCACAATGCAGGGGAACAATCAACAGTTTTCAACAACATAAAACTGGAGTTTTATTATAACATTACAGTTATTGTGGTTGATATTCATCTGACACAGCCATTGAGTTTTGTTGTTCTTGTTCTTTTTTCCATGTGAACAGCCCTGAGCCTAAGGGGAGGGCAGTATATAAATGTAATAAATAAATAAAAGTAACATAAATAAATCTTATGATTTACGGTTAGCAGCCTTTATGATTTCTGCAATACATCCATACAAAAAAACACAAGCAGTTTATTTGCAGTGTGAACTCTGAAAGGCAGACAGGATCACCTCTGTGTTATCAGATGATCTTCCGTATTTCCCACATCATCTGGAGCGATGTCCGTGGGGCTTCTGGCTGCTCCTTCGTCTCGCTTTCTCTCATCCTGTTATTCCAACTAGAACCACCAGATGTCACTGTGGCACATATTTCCCTGTTATTGGGGAGGAAATGATGGATTTGCCCTCTGCTACCCATGAAGAGCAAAAAGAGCTTCTATCAGCTCAAATTGAATAGCACTGAGTCAGTCAAGGGGAAGTATTTATTCCTAGTAAGTTGCCGTTATTTTCTGCCAGGTTGCCATATTATCTACAGGGCCAGCAGCTTCGTGTCTAATAGGTGAATCAAGGCGTCTCTCCACTCCCTGGGTTGATTTATGCCTGTTGGGTTTAGGCTGGCTGTTCCTATCCTTCTTGCTGCTTGTGCTCTGTGTGAAATAATTCTCATGACTAGGCCTGGAGCTCCCGGTCCCTTTTGCTTTCTCATCTCTATTCGCATCTGTGAAGCACAACAGGCGGCAGCAACTTCCAACCACACTCTGTGGCAGGGGGCTGGTGGTTTCTCCAGCCAGATGCAGGCAGAGATTGACCACCATTGGCATCCTCTTGACTGGCGCCACCAGCTGAAAGAACTGCTCACCACCACCGTTCCTGCCCTTGAGACTTCATCCCATAACATCTGCTGGAAAACTAACATGTGGCGTATGTGATGGGAAAGATTTCATCTCCTCAGGTTACATCAGGAGGACCTGACGAGTACTTTTTTCACTTCACATTATGAATTCTTAAACCTCCTGACAAAATGCATGAGCCTGGACTCCAGGGGACTCTACTTTACACATTTGGGTGTAGGAGAAAGTACTTCCAGGTCAGACACCGTAGCTCTACAGAGTAAGAGCGCTTAGAGGCAAATACATGACCAGAAAAAGAAGGAGACACTACTGGTGCAGATGAGGTCACCAGGAAGAATCTGCATTGCCCAATGAATGAGTAAACCAGACCAGAGAGGCAAAGCCAGGAAAGAAGGGATAGCCTCTCTATTCTGGACCAAAATACTGAAATAAGCAGCCTGATCCTCTCAACCCATCAACCATTTTACTAACTACCCCAGAGACTGGAGAACTAGCCTCATTTTGTTTTGCACAGCCCCTCCCATCAGCTGTGCACACCTCCACTTCTGGCCTTAGGCAAGCAGGAGCAGTGAGGGTAGCTGATGCCCAGCCAACCAGTCAGGATGGATCTTCTGAGGGCTGGCTTCAGCTGAGACCAAACTTCCCTCTGTGGTAGCAGAGCAAGGCTGGGCTGTTGAGGCCCCTGCACCCACTGCCATCTCCTCCGGGAGTGCAGGGTAGAGCCAAGAAGGATGTCCTAGAATGTCACAATGGATGAAAGACAGAAGCTAAAAGGAAATAATAAAGCCTGTGATCCAGCAGGTGAGTATTTCCCCCTCCCCCCTTCCAAAGCTGCTTCTGACCCAGCACCTATATCCGGCATATCCACTCGCTCTGTTTTCCTCACCCAAGTAGGCAAGTTGGCCTGGCTGATTCCAGACAGCCATGCTGTCCTGGCAGGTTGATAGTGGCTTAGTGTCTGCATCTGTTGGCTCTGATCTTCTGTAGTTGCTGTGATAGAACATGGAGAGAAGAGCAGTGTTCCTTTTGAATCCCCAGTAAGTAAAATGCCCATCTTAGAAATCTTGAGGAAGGTGCCAAAGTCATTGTTCACCTGGAGCACCCCAACACCTGAGGCTGGCCCTGCTGGTTCCAGGGCTCACTGGAGCAGCCTTGCAGCTGCCTAAGATTACACAGCTCATACCTGTTCCTGGCTACAGGGGGAGCCCTAGTTGGCAACAACAAAAAATCTGACTTCTTAAATAAAAATAATGGAGGGTTTCAAAAAAATAAAATAAAATAAAAAACCAACCAGAGGCTGGGTGGCATCGAAGTGACTGCTGACATGAGGGAAGGGCCTGTTTGCCCCACTGTAAAGCTCCATGTGTACTGGGGTCATGTATTTGACTGCATGTAAACAGGTCCCCCTCCTCCTTCCATTCAAGAGGGAATGGCTGAGGCCCTTCCTCCCCCCCCCCTTGCGGCACTCCCAAACGACATGGAGAAATGAAGCACCTTGGCAGGTCAGTTCCCAAATCATGCACAGGATGGCAAGTTGGGTTGAGTTGGACTAAGTTCCTTAGCAAGGAAATGGTTGGTGGGAAAAGCATGAAGCAACTTCTACTTTCTCTAGCCCCCTCCTCGGAGCAGCTTTCGATTATGAAAAGTAACTGTAGAAGCTTCATTACATGTCATTGCCTGTGATGTTTTGCGCAATCCTTATATACATGCAAGATGCATGAGCAGCCAGCGAACACAAAGCTTTAGGAAGAATAAACATTGCAATCAGCCTGACCTTGAAACCTGAGAAATTCCCAGTCTCCTCTGTAGCTGACAGGAAACAGGAGAATGAAGGAGAAGGTTTCTACTTTTCTTGTCATCTTTAACGTGACAATCCATTTGATAGGTGTCAGGTTTTCCTGTCCCTTGCTAAATCTCAATGTTTGCAAGGAATGAACTTGGCCTAGTGCAAATAAAAAGGACGGGGGCATCACAAAGCGTAGTGTTTTTCTAACACAACAATACAAGAGATTCTATAAAGAGTTGAAAATGAATTGCAATACTACAGGAAATGGATCAGAGATAACCATCAAAGAACTCAGACAGGTACATTTAAACTACACTTGCCCACACTGACTTCCAGATAGAAGTGCATTCAACTGATCCCTTGGATAAAAACCATGCGGACTTATCCCTTAGAAATAGATGTGTCCTGATGGAAGAGTATGGACATATGACCATGTACATAAGAAGAGGCTTGCTAGAACAGAGCAAAGGTCTTTCTGTTCCTGTGCTCTGTCTTCAGGAGCTAAATAGCTTTTGAAAGTTCCCAAGCAGGACATGCAAGCAACAGCTCTATAACCTGGCATTCAGAGACAGATTGTGACTGTACATGGGCATTACATCTAGCTATCATGATTATCTATCTAGCCATCAATGAATGTATGTATCCCTCTTTTGAAGACATTTAGCATCGTTTTAGTTGTGTTCAGGATCTAACAAAGCCCAAAAAATACTATTCAATGTCTATATGAAACCACTGGGAGTGGTCATCTGGGCCTTTGGAGTGAGGAGCCACCAACATGTAGATAACATCCAACTCTCTTTAATGATAAATCAGGTGGCTCTGTGGAAGTCCTAAATAGGTGCCTAGAGAAGGTCATTGGATAGTTGAGAGACAATACACTGCAAATCAAGCTAGACAAGACAGAGGAACTGTTGGCCAATGGGGAAGCTAGCTAACCTATCCCAGATGGGTTACATTGCCGCTGAAGGAGCAAAGGCATAGTTTGGAGTGCCACTTTTATCAGCTCTGGCTGGTTCACCAACCAAGGATATTCCTTGAAGAGCATGATCTGACCACTGATCACATCCAAGTTAAATTATTGAAATGTGCGGTATATATGTGGGGTAATTCTACGATAGAGTTTTTGCCCAAAAAAACAGAGAGTTGCCCTGATGTTCTTGACAAGCCTACATCACTTCCAGGTCATGCTGGAAGTCCTGTGGGAACATCACTGAAATCTCAAATGAAATTCTCTGCTCCTGGTAAGCTCACCCCCCATCACTCACTGACTAACAAGAGGCACTTGGCAACCCATCTGGATCAGCGGACATTTCAAAGTGCTAGTTCTTTAAAGCCTAATCAACCTTCATTGCCAGGACCCAAAAAGGAACATCCTTTCCCACATTATCCAGCACACCAGCTAAGATTTGCCTCTCAACCCCTGCTGTCTTTGCCCCTGCAAAGAGCCAGTTTAGTGTAGTGGTTAGGAGTGCAGACTTCTAATCTGGTGTGCCAGGTTCAATTCTGCGCCCCCCCACATGCAACCAGCTGGGTGACCTTGGGCTCGCCACGGCTCTGATAAAGCTGTTCTGACCAAGCAGTGATATCAGGGCTCTCTTAGCCTCACCCACCCCATAGGGTGTCTGTTGTGGGGAGACGAATGGGAAGGCAATTGTAAGCAACTCTCCATCTTCTTCTACTGTAGGCTCCTTCGGGTAGGGAAAAGCGGCATATAAGAACCAACTCTTCTTCTTCTTCTTTTAGAGATAAGACAGGTCACAACTAGAGACAGGGCACTTTCTGCAGTGGCCCTTCATCTTTGGTATGCCCTCCCCCTTGAGACTCACTTGGCACCTTTATTTTCTTCTTTTAAGTGCCAGGTTGAAACAGATCTTTTTGATGAGGCTTTTAATTAGGATGTTACCAGCTTTTTAAGCATCTTCTTTTTTTGCAATAGATTTTTTAATGCTGCTTACGTTAAATTGCATGTTTTTAATGGCTTATTGTTTTTGATGGCAGGACTCTGAAGAATAGAATAGAAATATTCTAACAATTTTCTTTTAATTTTGAGCAAAATTTACTTTTTTCAGATATCTGTGGGGTCTCCAGCTCCTTTGAAAACTCCCCATGGACTCTTGAGGGTTTTTTAAATTAATACTCAGGGAACTCTGCACACAATGCTACAGGGTTTCATGGAAACTTATAATTATGTTCAATTTTTTCTGCTTGATGTTTTCTGTCCATTATGTCTAGACCAAACTTGCCTTCAGTCAGCTGATCAGTATAAAATTTGATGGTTTTATATTAATCTTTGCATTCTATCTCCATATGCACAAAATGGTAATCTTATTATCAACTCCTTAACCATAGGACCCATTAAGTCAAAATAATATTAATATTTCCAGCATTGCAGCACCCCCTTCTTCTCATATTTGTATTTAGATATGAGAGGAAGGAGAAGCATCTATTTGCTAAAGAAACTGATCACCAAGCCTGGAGATCCAGTGACCTTGTAATGTTCTATGAGAGTTTGCCTTACAGCTCAGGACAGTTTTTATTGACAGGGAAGGAAGTATTGCTGAGTTTATCTTGTCCATTCCACCAACATCACCTCCAGACCCAGGCAAAGTTTCATCTTTGGCTTAATTTCCTTCACTTAGGTTCTCACATTTAGTGTATGAAGAGATAATATTGATTCCCTGTCAAGCAGCTGAACTCAATCCACGTCTCTCTACAGCTATGCCAATCACTTGAACAAAAAAAAATTCTAGGAAATAGATACCCAAAGTCAAAATTGGCAGGCTGGGTCCAATAGAGATGAATGTTCCAGTCAGATTTGTTTAGTAACACTTATTCCTCCATTCCAGGGATGACATTGAAGGTATAGATATGATGCCCCATATCTTGTATTGATTTGTACTACTGAATGTTTTATGATGAAGAGTCACCCAGTATGAATTTTGAACAGGAGATCAATAAGATGCTGTGCCATGTTTAGTTGATTGACATGCTTCCTGCCCCTGTTCTAAGAGTGTTGGCCAATTTTTAGTTAAGTTGGATAAATGCCTTCTCTTGCAATGAGTGATGTTGTCCTTGTATACTTGACCATTGGCTCAAATCCTTTTGCTGGTTTCATTAGCACAACAGGAAGTAGTACAACAGGAAGTAGTTTTCAGAACTCTGGAAAACTTTCTGCAATGTTGTTCTCAAATGTACTCTCTTAGTTAAATATAAAACCATTCACGATCAGTAAGTATGTAGGGGGGAAATCTGTTTAATGTTTCACATATTACTAGAGTGAGGGAATGCCTAAAAACTTGAGTATGCAGTACCATTAGAACAAATATAAAATTGATTTTTGAATTGATTGATTGGCCTGGGACATGTTAATGGGGGATAGCATTACCAGAGTCAGAGAAAGACTAAACCAAGGTATTTCAATCTGGTTTACAGCATATAGCTGCTGAAATTTATGACAGGAAGGCAAAAGAGAGTAGAAACCTATGGCACATTCTGCAAAGTAAGTTAAAAAGCTACAGAGAGCATCATGTGGGAATGTCATTTTAAATTCCTTAACAAAAGCAAGATTTAAAAATGGGAAGACAAAAGGAAGTGTAAGGTTATTGCATTAACATGTAAGTGAGAATTCAAAATGCTATTGAGGTTATGAATTACATCTGAAGAACCAGTATGGGGTAGTGGTTGGAACATTGGATTAAGAATAGGGATAAATCCCTATTCAGTTACCATGTTCACTGGTACCAGTTCTGCACCAGTGGCAACACTCCAGGCCACCTTTGGTATGTTGCTGTGGAGCCCGGCATCCCTGCCATTCCAGGGGATCTCCAGGTGGACTGATCTCTGTTGCCTGGAAATGACCTGCAATTCCAGCAAATCTCCAGGTCCCAACCTCTCCCATTTTGTAAACTCTCTGCCACAGAGTTCCCCCCTCCCAAGCAAACCCTTTCATCTCCAGGAGCCTGGAGATGAGTTGTCGTTATAGAGTCCTCATTCCAAAAGAGCCATTTTCCCTGGGGAGCTGGCCTATCTCTATAGGCCAATTCCAGGAGTTTTCCAGGCCATGGATGGAGGTTGGTTACCCCTGGGTCAGGAATGTTCCTTGAGATTTGGAGGTGGGGCATCAAGAATCAAGGAGTGAGCAGGAGCATTTGCCATGTAGCCCTCAGGAAGTCCACAGTGCAGGTGTGCATCCTAGCACTCTTTGTATTCCTGGGTACAAAGGGGCTTTGCCTCTACTATTTTATAACTGTGTTCCACCCTGTATAGTAAGGTGACCAGATTTTAACATTGGTAAAGCGGGACACCATTGACCCGGGGAGGGTTCTTGATTAAAAATTTGGTGTACATGGAGCAACAAAAAGTTTCATAGAATGCACAGAACACAAAAATAGTATTGTAATATATATATTTTAATTTCAACATAAGTACAATTTGCAAGTACTCCCAGATGCCCCTCCAAAAGTGGGACAATCTGGTCACCTTACTGTATAGATGTAAGTTCATTTTCCTTATTGGTGAACTTTTTAGGCTCTTGACTTTTGTTTGGGACAGGATATTTTCTCCTTTTTGTTTTGGACTCTATAGAGAGAGGACAGGATAAAATATAATGTGATTGGTCCACTGGAACTGAAGCTCCACACATGCAAAGATGAGAAGCCAGCAGCACTCCGGAATAACATCCAGCTAGCGAAGCCACTGGCATAGTTTGAAACAGAGTAGAGGTGAAGGCTATCTGAAGATGAGAGGGGATAGTAATCAGGTAGGAGGATCTAACATGGTCTCTTTTACTTAGTTTGAACCATGGAGATAATTTGGGCTGGGAAACTGAATACCTGTCTGTTGCAGACCTTTGATATTTTCTTGCACGTACCAGATTGATAGGCTGGAAGCTCTCTAAGGCATCACTGAAAAAAAACATTAAAAAAAAACCTGCAGAAACTCTACAGCTTTGTTTAATATGCAGGTGAACTTAACATTATTTCAGAAAATGCATTTAGTTTCTTCTGGAGTGTATATGCATATCTTTAAAGAAAGGAATAGGAAAACAGGCAATTAGGTTAATCCATTGCACCACATTTATTATCCCCTCTCCCTGATGCAAAGTCACCGGCATCCCCATCCATCATGAGGACTTGCAGTCCTCATTGAGCTAGCCCTATTTTTGTGCAGACATTTTCCCATAGTCTGGAAGCAACTGGACTAATATACAGGCTAGTAAATAGCCAGCAATGGGACTTCAAAATAATTCTATTTAATCAAATCAGTATGATACTGTTTCTCACAGTGAACAGTAGAAGAAGAAGAAGAGTTGGTTCTTATATGCCACTTTTCTCTACCAGAAGAAGTCTCAAAGTGGCTACAGTCGCCTTCCCTTTCCTCTCCCCACAACAGACACCCTGTGAGGTAGGTGAGTCTGAGAGAACCCTGATATTACTGCTCGGTCAGAACAGCTTTAACTGTGCTGTGGCGAGCCCAAGCTGGCTGCATGTGGGAGAGAGCGGAATCAAACCTGGCTCGCCAGATTAGAAGTCCGCACTCCTAGCCACTACACCAAGCTGACACTACACCAAGTAGATGCTCCTACAAAACCCTCAACCTGTGTACGGAGGACAAATGCTCTCCTTATTGTTCCCACAATAAGATATATATTTTTTACAAGTATACCACCTCTGATGTTGGATAATAGTTAGTATGAGACCTACCCTATATGGGTTCATCTATTTTTAAGTCAGTCTAACCTTGTGGCCACTATACCTTGTGGCAGGAAGTTCCATAAGTTAATTATGTGTTGTTTGAAGAAGTGCTTCCTTTCATCTGTTATGAATCTACTGTCCATCAGCTTCATTGAGTACGGCTTTTTTCTGGTATTATGGAAGAATGAGGGGGATTTCTCTGCTTTTTCCCCTACCTGCTGCCTGTAAATGAAAAATGCAATGCTTTCAAAGGAAAGAAAATGCTATGAGAGGTAGCAAAGCCCAGCAATCTTCCAAGACTTATTGAGTACGAGAGTCCCGCAGTGATATCCTGTATGTTTCCACTGCAGGAGTCCTAGTCATGATTAAAGCACCAGAGTTCTTTTGTAACAGCAGATTATATGGAATGTGACAGGGGAACAAGGAAAGGAAGTCAGCTTGTTACTATCTTTCATAAGTACGGTCTTGGTTCATAGTAATATTTACCAGCATATGGATGCCTTCCCTTCAGCGTCATTTGAATGTAATGGAGCCTGGCAAGGAGATCAGAGAAAGTGACCTCATTGATATCAAAACACACTGTGACCATTTCTGCAGAACATCAAACCTTTGCTTCTACTTTCTTAATGATTCAAAAAATGTCTAAGTTCCATAAAAAATTTCCCCTGTCTAGAGCAGAATCTGCACTTACTTTGTTTATTCCATTGCCAATCCTGTTGAATTCAGATCGATTTGATCTCGGGTCTTCCTCTCCCCCCCCCCATCCCCATTGAAACAGGAAAGTGTTCTGCACGTGGTTAGGGTAGTTCAGAAGGGTGGGGGGGAGCCAAGCCTCTTTCTTTCTTTTATTGAAGGGTGGGGGAGAGGAGCCAAGCAGGGAGCCTCTTTCTTGGAGGGAGGGGGGAGAAAGGATCAAAGAAGGCAGAGAAGGGAGAAAAAATCCAAGACTGACAGAAGTTGAGAGAAATTAGGGTTTTCTCCTTTAAGGAAAGCTTGTCACATGAGCAGTTTTGGCCAATCAGAGCGTCTCTACCATGGAGGAGAGGCCAGATTCAAAACAGCCTGCTTTCTCAATCCGAATCTTGAAATATTGAGCATTAAAACCACTCTAAATTGCACAATAAAGGTAGGGTGCCTCTGGATCAATCCTTGTTGCAGAAGGAAAATTTAAATCGCCCAAAATCAAAATGGAAATCGCATTCTGTGTAGACAGCAGGGACTGAATCAACCTGGGATTGAAATAAAAGCTCCATGCAGTTTACTCCTAGGAAGAGATCAGAATTCCATGTCCACCTACCCCACCGTTTCTGAATCTTCCTTTCCAGCAATTCCCCCCCCCCTTTTGGGAGGTAACATAGTTTTCCAATGAGGAAATCAAGGAGTCTATTTCCCCCCTGCCATGCTGCCATTGACATGCGTTCTCCCCACCCTGCTCACCTGCCTGCCCCCAACAAGATGCTCCTGCAATATCCATCATTTTATTTTTTATGTTCTGTCTATTGTGTTGCAATGCAATCCATAAGTATTACACTGTTTTGTATTTGTGCTGTTGTCCACCTGACTCTTTCACCAACCTCCTCCCCACTCCATACCTTGTTTGGATTCTGCTTTCCCTTTTTCCTTCCCTTGCTGCTCATCCTCTTGCTGACTGCAGGGAGCAGGAAAAGAAAAATGGCATCTAAAGGGACCACAGCACAATCTTCAACAACAGCAAGGGAAAGAGATAGAGAGGCAACCAGCACACAGCCTGATGGTACACTGGGCATCTGCAGGGGGGCCTTGATAATATAGCCCTGTAGACCTCCAACAGGGTCCTTTCCTGGCATGACATCACCCTAAAACATTACCAGATGACAATTGTTTTTATGTTTTTATTTTAGATTTAGATTAGATTGGAAGATGCAGCAAAAATAACACAGTCCCATAAGACTCATGTCAGCAAAAACCTGTGCACAGAATAAAAAGTTACATAGAATTTATACATCTATCTCATAGGGCTGGTTCAGAGGCTTAGGCCAATGCAATAATGCTACTCCTCCAGAGTCATCTGCAGGTCCACCCCCTGCTTCATCACATGCCCCCCCTTTCCCCATTCATACCCCACTGCCAGAAAACACAACAGGAATGTGTTTTAGATTGGGTTGTTACCCAATCCCAATATTACTGTGCACACCGAAGAGAACATTTTATTTTAACTGAGGGCATGTCGCTTTACGGTTCCATAGGTACGATGCACCATTAAAAACATTTTTGATCCAGAACCGGGGAGGAGAAAGTGGATGCTAGAGCAGGCATGATGCTGCTGAGACTGTCATACATTTCTCCTTTCAGACAGGCTTGCCCCTGGTTGCGCCCCGATTTGCAGTGCAACAAGAAAGGGGAAGTGGGATTTGGCAATTTCTCTCATCATGGACCAACCAGACAAAAACTCGCACCAACTCCTGCACAGCTGCGGGCTGCTTCCAATATCATGAAGAAGCAGCACTAAAACCCAGGAGCATGAGAGGATGTGCAAGGGCAAATGCTTCATGCAGAATCGGTCTCAAGCACACAAATGCCATGGTAGTTTTGAAACCAAATTATGCATCTGGAGTTTCAACATAAGTCCATAGTTCAGTGTTGAATATATATTTTCCCATGTTTGCTGATTCTGTTTATTTCAATAAAGGTACTCTTATCTCTATTTTTCCCCTCAACAAATTAAGGATATTCTGACTTATGTATTTGACAAATTTCTATACAACTTTTTGTTGATTGTTCCCATACCAATGAGCAACTGAGACATATGTAAGACATGCTATACAATGCCAACAGGGAGTAAATTTTCACACTTTTTTTTGGGGGGGTAACAAGTAGGGACCCTATAAGGATTTGTAAAACTCACTTGATTTTCTCTTATATTCTCTTCCCACATCATTTTCTCTTTCTTTCCTCCTGGCTACCTCAAGATACTCACCCCACTTCAGTTCACTGGCCAATCTTTCTTTCATCTGCCTCCTTACTGCATTTACACGCCTCTTTTCTCCCCAATGGGGGCCACAGCAGTTGACCTCCATTGTTCCCCTTCTCCATTTTATCCTCACAACAATCCTGTGGGGCATGGTAGTGACTGGCTTAAGGCCACCCAGCAAACTATGATGGCAGAGTGGTGATTTAGGCCTGGATCTGCTAGAACCTAGTCTCTCAAACCACTATAACATCCTGGGTCTCAGTTCTCCCCTCCCCCTGCCCCCCCCCCCCCCGGCAAGAGTATGGCTAAGTTGAAAAAGTTGTGGATATTATAATTCTATTAACCCAGGCCTTCTTTTAATAGTTATTTCTATTGCATTTTGGATTGTAATTTGTTATTACAATTTTGTAGAGATTCTAGATCAACTTCATAGTGGAATGCTGGGTGAGTCTGTTCTGGTAGCTTTAGGAAGGGGCTTTGATGGGGAGCTGGCCTAAGATATTTTCCTTGTCTGTTAGAGATTTTGTTTTTATTTATTGCTCTTTAATAATTATAGTTTTGCATTGTTTCATATTACAATGAAATACGTGAACATCACCATAACTCTTCTGCCACCATATTGTGAAATATAACATACCCAATTACTTTTATATTGAACCAAAAACATTAAAAGCAACTCTGAGATTGTCTTCACATCATTTTTTTCACCATGATCAGAATTCATTCGGGGAGGGGGGGGATAATCCCAAAAAGATGCAGAAGAGAGAAATTAATGTGCTCAATTCAGTTTTCCCATTTACCAGATATCTGATTGCAAACTTTCCTTAATTCTGGTATGGATGCTGTGCTTTCAAGAAACAGAGATAGGCAAATTGGCTAAGTGGAGATGGAAGAAAAGGAAGAGTCCAGGGGTAAGGGATGGTACACTGGTGCTTAAATACTAAGAATTTTACTGTTACATTCAGGGCTATAAGTGCTTCAGTGACTGTTGATTGTGCCTTAAAATATGGCAAAGTGTGTTGACTAGGATATAGTGAAGTGGTAGTGGCATGCCTAGCCTATGTGGTGCATGAGGTGGGCAGTACTTGCTGACATGGGGCTGGAGGGGGCAGGTCTTGGCAAATCAGGAGTGAGTGGCATGCCCAGGTGGGCTCTGCATCTGACAGAGCATGCACCCAGCCAGCTTGCCATGAGTTTCTGGCAACCATCCTCAATGGCTTGGGAAGGGGCCGAGTTCAGGAGGGCTTGATCTAGCCACAGTGCCAAGGGCCTCTGCTCTTTCAGGAAACCCAGATAGTTGCATCTGCATCCAGGCACAGCACAAGGGAGCCCTGGGTGGTGAGGCCGGGGCCAAGGATCAAGGCTGCTCAAGCCTGCTCCCACCACCCACAATCATTTCATGAGGCCCATGGTGGCAGCAGCATCTCCCCAGGGACAAGAGGGCTGCAAAGAGCAGCATCCCCATCAAGTAGTGCCCAGGGCACCTGTCATGGCTGCTATATGTTGCTGAATCCAGGGCATGGAATCACATGGCAGTGTAAACCAAACCTCTGAGTTTCATAGAAAATCCCATCCACAGCTGGGCCACCCTCCAGCATTTCAATTCCATAAGAATATGGTGATCTGTATCCACCATGTGCAGACCCACCCCTGAGAAGATGAGCTCATTCTTTTCCAGGAGAGTTCTGAGTTCTGCTTGAAAAATAGCATTGACATTAATTAGGCGTAGATGCTGAAAATGTATGCTCCCTGATTGACAGGTATGGTACAGGAGAGCAGGGATACACACTGCTCATTAACATCTCCATCACCCAAGAGCTACACCATTCATTAACATGTAATTATTTAGGTAAAGTGCCTTCAGAAAAGTTTATCTTGAGTACCATGTCATCATTTATGAAAGAAGTAAACTTTTTCTCCCTGGAAGTCAGACATAATTTATCAGATGAGCTATTTATCTTTTAATCTAAATTCTAACCAGCTCTTCCTTTAGTTCATTTACTCCTTTTATCATTTCTGTGCTCCAAACTGAAAATTCATAAAGCCAAGGAATTCTGTTTTAACTTCCACATTGTGCCTCACACTGACAAGCATAGATGATCAGATATTCTGCAAATTTCAAGTTTTAAATTTTGATGAGTCTTCAGCACTAACCCCAAGAAGGAAATTTTATGGCATCACATCATATGTGTGTGTTTATTCCTTTAAAAAATAGCATTTTGACATACAAAACATGATCATTACTATACAGCTTAAACTATATTATATAAAAGAAAAGAAAAAGTAAAACGAGTGGGAACCACCCATTTGCAGTACAGGCTGGAGGGTCATCTTTTGTCATAAATATAGTCCCTGCCCTTCAGGGAGTGAGAACTGCCTTTTCCATGCCCTCCTCTTCCAAGTAAGGAAGAAACCAACTGGTCATAATTTAAGTTCCAACAACCAATCAGGGGTTGTGTATGAGCAACCTTTAAAAGGACCAACCTGCTGCCATATATAGCATTTACCATTTGGAGCTTCCTGCCCTCCCACCTTTTTTTGGTTGGTAATGCAAGATTAGCTGCTTGCTTCAGGGCCAACCTGGAATTGGGGGTTATGGAAGCTTTTCAAACTGGGTAGACGTGCCCTCCCCCACTTTACATTATTTACATGTAAATTTAAATAGATCTAGTTGTCTGGCAGACTGGTTAAGCTGGTTAATACTGGATAGACTGGAATAGGGCGGGCATGTGCTTAGTGTTCTGGTGAACACTTTGATACATTTCAGCTGTGTGGAGACTTCTGAATCCAACTCCTTTTGGGCGATCAGTTGGGATGGTTGAGAAGGGAAACAACTTGAGAATGACACTTCATTTATAACCCTGGTGTTGACCAAGATGCAGTGGATAGCAGAAAAACAGTTTGTCTTGAGATACCATCAGTATGCAAGCTAGGAAAGCATGAGATGAAACATTAGTTCATGCATGGAGCCAGGATGAGATGGTCTGTAACACTGGCATACTTTTGGCAACCCAGTAGATAACTATGATGTTGGGGCGTTTCAATAAGCACAGACCTATTGTTCATTAGTAAACCCAGTTAAATCTAATTTCTGGTACAGGATGTCCATTGTGGAGATGGGTAGCAGGTGCTATATCACAGAGAGATAAATGCTGGGGAGCCCAGTAATGGGCTAGCGATGGAATTGCAATCTCTCTAAATGTTAGGTTGGTAACACTGGGTGATCCTGAATTCAGTGTTGCTGCAGGAACCTCAAATGGCCTGTGATCAGAAATAAGTTTCCATCAATGCTGCCCTGGAACTGGATGATAGGCATCAACAACCATACCTTGTGACAACATTAGACTGTTGCATTTGTCCTCCGTGAGGCTGCCCTTGAAGATTGCCCAGAAGCTAGAATGAAGAATGCTGTTGCCTGTCTTTTCAGGAGTCAGCAGAAGAAGCCAGTGGATTGGTTGCTCAGAAACTGCACTGCATGTTTATATGTTTCTAGGAATAAATCAAGTGCTAATTTTAAAGTCCTGGTGAGCCTTGTCTAAAGTACCTCTAAGATCCCCTCCTGCAGTGATCCCTTCTGTCCTTAAAATCTGCCAGTAATGCTCGGATTATCATCAGGACCAGTGATTGCCTTGATTCTGTGTAATTCCCTCCTTCTAGAGGCTTGTCTTGATCTTTGGAGTCAAGCCAACATTGTTCTTTCCCACCAGGTATTTGATAATCAGATTTAATATTAGAGCCCTGTTTATGTTGCTGCTGATTTTATAATCAGTTTGATAGCTTGTTTTGCTACAGGAGTATGATTTCATTGTAAACTGCCTTTAGCCTAGGGAGACCTCATGGTCTCCCTGTTTGTTGCCTGGCAGCTCAACAATGGTCCAGCGGTAGCGGAGGGAGTTCAAAACAAGTAGGACTGTACTAATGGCACAGCACTGTTTCTGACAAAATGCCGAGAAGTGATGTTGTATCCCCAGCATGATGCTAGTGCAATGTTCTAGGATTTGTTTTACCATCTTCCCATCCCTGCCTACTATCTCCGATTGTCAGCTGATGACTGATGCCTCTAACTTTAGCTTCATGCCATCCCAATCCAAGCCCAGTACTCCATGCAGATTCATAGTTAGCCATACGTATGAAGATTACTCCAAATGAATTCTGATGGAGTCATTTTGTATTTCACAATTAAAGTCCCCTTCAGTTAAAGACAATAAGGAGGGCATTTCTAAGATGCAGTCTTCTTGCAGTGCAAAAGACATGGCACAAATATGGTACAGTTCAATTTGTTAGCAAAGTGAAACTATGATGATTCATGTTTGCCATTGTGTTATAGAGAAGGATTGTACTCTGCAGGTCACCACTGTGGCATGGCCAGTGAAGCAGAGAAGCAATATATTTCATGCACAGTGTAAAAAATAAGATTTTACCCTACGACCGCATTGGCAATGACTAAGAACAAGTCAGCTTTCAGACAAAGACATGATCGACAGGCATTTTGAATGTCTAATTCAAAATATATCTAAATATCACTCTGGTTCCTTATGCAAATGGAGAAGAGAATAACATCATGCTGGTTCCTAAAGAGTTCATCATGTACTTGGCAAGTCCTAAGATATCCCTGCAACTTTCGAAGAGATACAAAATAGGTGTACTAAACATTATGACAGGTGGGAATGTCTTGACCCATATGAATAACTTCCACTGGTATCAAGCTGTGTCTTTACTGTACAATGTGAATAATTGCTCAGCTTTGCTGCTGCTGAACGTCACAACAGCAAATATTTATGGGAGGGAGGGTTGTTCAAAGATTTCTGCCCCACATGTTCAAAATAGCTCAGGCTGATTTACAATAAACAATGACAGAACCAGGCTTCTACAGCAAACTAGCAACAGTCTTTCAAACATTAAACATGTCAAGAGTAATATCCTGCAAAATGCAGTTCTCCAAGAACAACTGAAGACACTCAAACAAAACAAATATCCTCTGATAGCCAGTAAAAGTGGGGCCTTTCGCTCCTCTGCTACAGCCCAATGCCCAAGGTTAGAAATAACACAGCCAGCACAATATTTTTATGACCTGCCCCCCCCCCATGAACTGCATGAAGGGATGCCATCAATCCTGGACCCAGGTGATGGTAGCATACTGGCAAGGTAGGCATGACTCCTCCCCTTGAACCCCCACCAGCTCCTAGGTGGACCGCAGAAGCACTCCAGCAGCAGCAGGAACTAGTGATGGCAGGTACAAGACACACCAGTCACTTGCATCCACACAACACACTTGGTCTGTTTGGTGCCCCAAGAAACTGGGCAGTTAAACAGCCCTGGGAAACCACAATGGAAAGAGCTTTTAAGTGGCCAGTAGGATGACCACCAGTTGCAGCATTGGCTCTGATTGAAGAAACAGTTGGACTGAGCAGGCTTGGCATAAAAATTCACATGGCAAGAGGCATTCCTTCTGATATAGGGGTTCCAATCTATTTATCGTTTATCGTTTATCGTTTATCGTTTATCGTTTATCGTTTATCGTTTATCGTTTATCGTTTATCGTTTATTATTATTAAATTGATTGATCAATTGATTTGATTTCTTACCCATTGTGAGCCAGCACAATAAAAGCCCACAATCAAGAATAAAACAGTAGAACATTCAAAACAATCCAGGAAGGACTTTAAGAGTTAGCACCTTGAATTGAGACTGCAAGCATGTTGCTAGTCGATGCTATTCCTTTCATGTTGGTACAATATGGCATACCAATAGACAGCCCAGCTGATGCAAGGTATGCTGAACACTTCTAAACACAATCACCATCACCCCTCTACTGCACGCAAGGTGAGCTCCTGATGAAATGAATGCCTTGGTTGTCTCCTGGAGAAATTTGCCTTTGGCATGATGCCAGCCAGGCAGCTTTGCATCTGTGCAGCTGCCTGATATTGCAGCTGGGAGCATCTTTTGTCCAGTCCAAGAACTCAGAGGCAGTGCAGTGTAGTGATTAAGAGCTGTGACCTCTAATCTGGAGAACTGGAGAACTCCATATGCTGCCAGCTGGGTGACCTTGGGCCATCCACAGTCCTTTCTCACAGTTCTCTCAGCCTCACCTACCTCACAGAGTGTCTGATGATGACTTTCATTCCATGATAATGGTAGATCAATTTGTGGGTACAATCCCCTTCCAAATCTAGCCCACACATGCTCATTGGCTGTCTCCAAAAGACACTTTTGTTAGCAGACAAGAGAAGGCAATTTCTACAGATTTCCCCATCCTACTGTAGCATCTAATGCATTATACCCCATTCATCTCCAGAATGTCCACTGGCCCTTGACAGCAGCATTTTGGAGAACCACCATTATAGAAGAAAGGCAGAGGTAAGAAAGATCTGTTCTATGACTGAATTATTTTGGCTCATACTTACAGATTATGCAGGGAATTAAGGGCATATTCAACAATTTAACTTTATCTCTCCACAATTTAAAAGAAAATGAAAATGACTTGGCTTCCACTAGAATTCAGTCAAAAAGTCAAATGCAAAATTTTGCACTCCACCTGAATTTCAAATGTCAGATTATCTTCTGACAAGTGATTAATTCTATCTGACTGCCTGTGCTCCCTGCAACTCTCTTGGTACCCAACTGTCAAAGAATAAAGCAAGGAAACCACAGGTCTGGAAATCCTGTTTTCTTTATCTTCAATATACTCAAGCCAACATGGATACAAATGTCAACTTGCATTTGCAAAGTATGCAGTTTACGATAAATGTATTTTAAAATAAAAATCGGCTCATTGCCAAGCATTCCAGGTTGCTGCATGCTGGAAAAAAAATGTTATTTTGTCATCTCTTGAAATATCTGCGCAGACGATGAGGAAAGGGGGCTTGATCATTTTCAGAGGTAGAAACAGAAAACAAAGAGCCCTGCTGAGAAAATAATAAAATAATAATAATAAATCAAGGAGATGGAAAGATAGTGCAAAGGCAATATCAGGAAGAGAACGGGCTAGGAAATAGATGTTTGTGACTGATTGAGAAGATCCAAGTGGTTGAAGACTGAGGAAAGGAGGCAAATTGGAGGGGGGTTAGCATGCTTTCTCTCTTGAAATATATTAGTCCTTGCTTTCCAAGAGTATTGCACAAGACAAGAGATGCCCCATGCTAACCTAGTATTGCCCTGTATGCATTTAAATCATTAGAGGGAGGAAAATACCCCAGTGAGTGTGGTGCAGTGGCAGGTAAATTAACTGCAGGAGAAGCATCTGTTCTGTGGGGTTCTTTGACACCACTAAGTGACAGCTATTGTATGGAACGTTCTGTGGGATGTTGAAATAATATATTACATTCAAGGTTGGAAGACATGCGATGCCACTAATAAGATGGGTGATTGATATTGTTTTCTTCCACCAGCAGGTGAAGATGTCTTTGTTTTGTTTTAGATACCAGTCACTGTTTTGGGCCTCCTCCCTGGTTTTGTGTGTGTTTATATGTTGTTGTTTTTACTGAATGAATTATTGCTTCATTGAATTAATATGTTGTTCTTATTGATTTATTTTATATATACTTTATTATTATTTTTTAATATTGAAATGTTTTAAAGTTTGATGTACAACTCCCGATCTGGATGGAAAACCAGCCTAGAAATATTTTGAATAAAACAGAATATTATTATTATTATTATTTATTATTTATTTGATTTGTATGACCGCCGCTCTCGGAAACCGGCTCGCGGCGGTTCACAACATTTTAATACAAATACAATATATTAACCATTAAAATTCCCCATTAAAACCCCATTAAAACCCCATTAAAACAATGACTAAGTCACAATGATGGCGATTAAAACTATTCCCGTACAGGCCCACTGGATGAGCAGAAGGGAACGGAGGATAATTGGGCATAGGATGGAACACTCTGGGGAACCAGGTCAGTTTAGTACTGGCCTCCCCCCTCCGGGGAGAGGGGTCCGATCTTAGCCCCGGGCTATCACCCGGCCTTAGACAAACGCCTGGCGGAAGAGCTCCGTTTTGCAGGCTCTGCGGAACTCAGAGAGCTCCGACAGGGCCCGCAGCTCTTCAGGGAGCTCATTCCACCAGGTAGGGGCCAGGACCGAAAAGGCCCTGGCCCTTGTCGAGGCCAGGCGTGCCTCCCGGGGTCCTGGGATCATCAGCAGATTCTTACCCGCAGAGCGAAGTGCCCTGCGGGGGGCATAAGGAGATAGGCGGTCCCTCAAGTATGCAGGACCCAAGCCGCGTATAGTCTTAAAGGTTAGTACCAAAACCTTGAACCTGATCCGGAAACAAACTGGCAACCAGTGCAGCTGCTTCAGCAGAGGCTGAACATGGGACCTCCAAGATGATTTAGTGAGGACCCGTGCAGCTGCATTCTGTACCAGCTGTAACTTCCGGGTTAGAGACAAGGGTAGGCCCGCGTAGAGCGAGTTACAGAAGTCTAATCTAGAAGTAACCGTTGCATGGATCACAGTGGCCAGGTGTTCCGGGGGCAGGTAGGGCGCTAGTAGCCGAGCTTGGCGTAGATGGAGAAACGCCGTCCGGGCTACCTTAGTGACCTGGGCCTCCATGGAAAGTGAGGCATCCAGAATCACTCCCAAATTCCTGGCTTGGGGCACAGATGACAATTGTACCCCGTCCAGGCAGGGAAGACGCGCTTCCTGTTCCTGCTCCCTTCGGCCTAGCCAAAGGACCTCCGTCTTAGAGGGGTTGAGTCTCAGGCGGCTCTTCCTGATCCATCCAGCCACTGCTTCCAAACAACTAGCGAATTTTTCTGGGGGGAGATCTGGCCGGCCATCCATCAAGAGATAGAGCTGGGTATCATCAGCGTACTGGTGACACCCAAGCCCATAACTCCGTACCAGCTGAGCCAGGGGACGCATATAGATGTTAAATAACGTGGGGGAGAGCACCGCTCCCTGTGGCACCCCACATGGGAGTGCAAAGGAGTCGGATAACTCCTCCCCCACAGCGACCCTCTGTGATCTGTTCTCTAGAAAGGAGGATAGCCATTTAAGAGCCACCCTTCCAATCCCAGTATCAGCGAGGCGGTGAACCAAGAGCTCGTGGTCAACCACATCAAATGCGGCTGACAGGTCTAATAGCACGAGAATGGCCGACCCGCCCCGGTCCAGCTGGCGCCGGAGATCATCTGTCAGGGCGACCAGCACAGTCTCCACCCCATGGCCAGGACGGAAGCCAGACTGGTATGGATCAAGGGCCGAAGTTTCCTCCAAAAATGCTAGGAGCTGGTCCGCGGCGGCCCTCTCAACCACCTTGCCCAGGAATGCAAGATGCGATACCGGGCGGTAGCTGGCGGGGTCCCGTGGATTCAGCGATGGTTTTTTCAGAAGAGGGCGAACCACTGCCTCCTTGAGCCGCTGAGGGAATTCTCCCGATGTAAGGGAGAGGTTTATAATCTCCCTCAGGGGAACACCTATCCGTGGGTCGCTGATCTTAAGCAACCACGACGGACAGGGATCAAGGGGGCAAGTGGTCGCCCTCACGGACCCTAGCAATTTGTCCACTTCGGATAAAGAGAGCCGCCTGAAGCCATCAAACCTGATCCCCCGTAACGGCCACGGAGCTTCTAGTTCACGAACTGTATCAACTGTGGCAGTAAGGTCACGACGGAGCGACAAGATCTTATCCGCAAAATAGCTCGCAAAAGCCTCGCAGCCTAGTTCCAATTGACTACTATTTTGATGCCCTCCTTCGAGGGCAGTAAGGGTCCGAACTATCCTAAATAATTGGGCTGGGCGAGAGCTAGCGGACGCGATTTCCGCAGCAAAGTAGTCACACTTTGCCGCTTTCACCGCCATCTCATACGCCCTCATAAGCGTGCGATGAGATGTTCTTGTAGCTTCGTCGCGGGTCTTCCGCCACACTCGCTCTAGCCGTATTGGAATGCCCTGGGGATATTGGAATGCCCTGGGGATGCCTCGGTGTTTAGGAAAACATGAGAGAACAAGCTGGAGAGAAGGAGGTTTTATCTGTTCTCCCTACAAGGGGAACAGAAATGAATAATAAGACAAATAAGCTGTACTGTTACGTAGGTGAGATTATAGGTGGGCACTTGTTTGGGGTCCAAGGCCTAGTGAGAGCAGCTAGAGAGGCACAGACATTCATTCTTACTTCCCACTCTGCCTGTTCCAATAACTTAATGCTGTAAAGCATATCCTGCTTCATGAGTCCTTGAGGAGAAATGTCTTTGAGAAATGTTACTATTCTAGGTGCCCCAGACATGCCAGATTAAGCAGCATAGACTCATTCATAATAATTTGGCTCCAGGCTCACCATTTCCTAATTGTTCTACATACGAATTCATTTTCTCTTTTATTTATTAGCATTACTTATAGAATACCTTTCATTATCAAGGTGTCTCCCCTTCCAGGTGAGGTGCCATGAAGCTGCACCAGGATAAGTGTTAGGGACAATTTATAGCACATTTATTATTTTCCATTGATGTTCTTTGTGTTCATTCTGTCCTTTTACTCAACTTTGACCTTGCCATTATTTTATCTTGATTTTATTGTGATAGTTTTATATGCCAATAAAGGCATAACAAATTCTAGCACCCCTGTCTCACTGATCATATAGTGTAATCACATAGTGGATTACATAGAGTAAGTCAAATAGGATCAACAGGGTGGAACATCAAATAAACAATGATGGCATAGTCTAGTGCAGTGGTCCCCAACCTTTTTATCACTGGGGACAGGTCAACGCTTGACAATTTTACTGAGGCCCAGGAGGGGGGTAGTCTTTTGCTGAGAGACATTGCCGCTGCCTGAGCCCCTGCTCCACTTGCTTTCCTGCCGGTGACCCTGACTTCCCGCCGCCCACTGGAGGGCACTGCCAGCAGCAGCTGTGCAGTGCCATGCCGAGGTGGAGCCCAGCCATGGTGGCCGCTGGAGAGCACCAAACGTGAGCCGGCAGCAGAGTGGCAGGGCAGACTCTGAGGCAGCAGTCAGGGAGGAGGACGAGGAGGAGACGCGGCCTGGTACCAACTAATCCACGGACCGGGACCGGTCTCCGGACCGGGGGTTGGGGACCACTGGTCTAGTGGTTGAGAGCTGCAGGTCTCAGTTCATGCATGAAATCACCATGGAGTCTTAAGTAAGCCTTGGCCAAGCTATATCTCTCAGTACTTAGTCAGCATTGTTTCTGCAGAACAATAATAATTGCCTGGTTTATATGGTTACTGTAATGACTGCCAGAAAAAATGGATGCAAAGTTTTTAGGAGTACTTAAACATTTGGAAACTAACCTCATCCCAAAATTCTTTGCATTGCTTCTCCAAAGCAGCAGTCCTGAACTTGCTCATATATATATTTACATCCTAGTACAGGGGTAGTCAAACTGTGGCCCTCCAGATGTCCATGGATTACAATTCCCATGAGCCTCTGCCAGCATTTGCTGGCAGGGGCTCATGGGAATTGTAGCCCATGGACATCTGGAGGGCCGCAGTTTGACTACCACTGTCCTAGTAATTTCAATGGCATTTACTGCAATATTGGAGTATAGAACCGAAACTCATATAAATAATGCCCAGTGGATCGAAGTATGACATATCAACACAAACCTTTAGAATGCCATCTGCCAGAAATACAATAGAAATATATTAGTACTCATAGCTTGGTCAAGGAGAGTATCCCCCTGGCAAACTCTCAGCATAAGTGTAATGACAACTAGAGCCAACCAAAGAAGACATGCTACAGGAAATTATACCGAGGCATCCACCTCTCCCGCATACAGTCACTTGCTTCCTCCACAGGGCAAGAGTCTTGGCAACCATTCCAAAGAGACTCTTGCTGCCCCCTTCCCTTGAAAGTAAATGGGAGGCTTATGTTGCTATGGTGATGGGGCCTTTTCTATCTCCATAAGCAGCAATACATACTAACAAATTACATGCTAAAAATACCAAAGAGAGTAAGACAGCCAAAGGTTCCATTTTCCTTCCCCCGTCTCAGGCTAATTTAAATGCATTGACACTACCCAAGAGAGAAGCAGGTCTTTCAAGTTCAAAGCCTTCTAACTGAACTAATAAAAGAAAACACGGGGACTTTCTGGTGGATTGAAGCATGCAGGGCTTGTTGATGCAGGATGGAGTCTACAGTAGCCAACCAAGCACTTCCCTGCATAGTAATGTTCATTCTTATTTCCATTTTGCCACTTGTTCCCTTCCTTTTCATCATGTAGGAAGACTCTGCAAGAGGATTTCAAAATATAACTGTGTCACTGCTTCACTTCAGCTGTGACTAAGCATGGAAGCATTAAATAAGTTGAAGTTTCAAAGATGAGCTTAACTGGTTTCCCTCCCGTGTTCTCAGCAAGAGAAGCAGCTTCCAAGTTGACACCTTTACAAGGGTTCCAGAAGACGATAACTGGTCTTGAGGGAAGCCCATAATTAAACAGATCAAATGATAAAGCAGTGTCACATCTCATAATCTCCCAGCCCTGGGTAACATAATGTCCCTAGGGAGAGGACATTTTCAAGAGCAGGACAAGTATTTTGACAGAAGACTGTATACAGGCCTGATTGACTGTACCAGGAACCCACATAGCCACTTGAGACTGCAGAGTTTCAAAAGAACTGCAGAGCAGAAAGAAGCCCCAGGCAAGGACGCTCAGCAAACACCAACATGCTGGTGATTCCTGACCCTAAATATGTCCATCTGACCTTGGCCTTTTTGGCCCTGGTTTCTGCCTAGTGCAACAAATTGTCAGTGGAGAGCTGGGACCTGACAGGGCCAAAGTTCCAAAAGGCCTGCAAAGTGGCACTCTTTCATTAGGCCTATCATTGTGGCCATGATTGGACTGACCTTAGAATCATAGAATCATAGAGTTGGAAGGGTCCACACAGGCCATCTAGTCCAACCCCCTGCTCAACGCAGGATCAGCTCAAAGCATCCTAAAGCATCCAAGAAAAGTGTGTATCCAACCTTTGTTTGAAGACTGCCAGTGAGGGGGAGCTCACCGCCTTCTTAGGCAGCCTATTCCACTGCTGAACTACTCTGACTGTGAAATTTTTTTTCCTGATATCTAGCCTATATCGTTGTACTTGTAGTTTAAACCCATTACTACGCGTCCTCTCCTCTGCAGCCAATGGGAACAGCATCCTGCCCTCCTCCAAGTGACAACCTTTCAAATACTTGGCTATCATGTCCCTTTCAACCTCCATTTCTCCAGGGTATCCTTTGTTTCCCTCTTTCTCTCCTTTATTCCTTCCACCTGATATTCCCTCCCTTCAACTAGATAACTCCACCAACAAACAACTCTGATGGTGCACAGTTGGGGAGGACAGAAGGTGAGTTGTTTATTTTTTTATTGATTGTTTTATTGATTGTTTCCATTTTATGTTGCAAACCACATGGAGCCCTGCTAGAGGAGTGGTGGTATAGAAACCAAATAAATACATATTCCTTACCATCTCCCAGACGTGCCCTGCCATCTTTCAGGTTCCAAGGTGAGCCCCAGTGGTGCTGCTGGAGCTCAATTTCCAGTGGTTGTGCCAGTCAAGTGGAAGGAAACATGAGTCATAGCCTCACCCTTTAACTTTGCTGCTTCGGATCTGCTGACTTTGGGGGTCACTGTATTCCCAGCCTCTGGTGTGGACTTTGCCAATGGCCACTGCTCTTGACTCACATCAACCAAGACCTGCTTTGGGAAGCTAACGACACTGGATAGGCCCAAACAGTATAGACTCTTTTTAATAATCCTGTCTTTTGCATATGTAGAGGATGACCATGACAACATAGGCACACACATGCATGAATGCACAAACACATAGAGAACATCAATTTCCCAGAGCAGCAGAAACTCTAAGTCCAAGCCAGCTACAAACACTCATTTTTCCCCTATAAGGTGAAGCATAAATTAATGTCATTACCCCTAGAGCACTGGGAGTGGCTTTGTGATATCATACCTTCACCATAGCTACAAATGTTTAACACCAGTCATGACACATTCCTGAATCTTCACAGTATTCCTATACTGCTGTCACCCTGTCAGGCTCCCAAATGTGTCTAGACTCAGTCAACTCAGAGATGCTTTTTACCTCCACCTTTGTGTGCTGTTGGTAACATTCGTTCAGCTGTTTGATCAAATATAGAATTTGTTTGTTTTTTCCTGTCCTGATGTAATTCCTCAGGCAAAGCACTGGATTCAGCCCCTACCTAGGCTGGTAGGTTGAACGATAATCTTTGTTATGAGTTTGTTATTGCTAATGGCCAAGCCCTTGGGGCTAAATTATATGTTACATATAGTTGTATATAATGTTCCACAATTTGTTTTAAATGAAAAGCATCCATGGAAAGCTGCAGTTCTGAGACATATTCTGTTCAAAATGGTTTTCTCCCTCATTTCCCCTGAATTCTGAGCCTCAGGTGCTTTCAAATAGAGGCCCACTCTGTTCGCTCACTTAGCACCCAGCCATTATCTGGTTGGCCTGGTTGCTAGCTGATCACAGTCAACAGTCTGCCAGCCACAGAAGTGTAGCAGTAACCAGAGCAACCACCCAGTAAGTAAGGGTGGCTGGGGTAAAATTAGGGCTTTTGGAGGTTTCAAGGGTGCTTAGGTGCTCAGGAGGACCCAAGAATTGTGACCAACTGGAGAACTCAGGATAATGTTGTTTTTTTAGTGATCTCCACATTGACATAATTTAAATATACAAAGAGAAGCAAAGCACCAGCTGCTTAAAAGAATAAAAGTTTTATTCAGAAGAGAAACAACTTTGTAAAGAAAGAGGAGAAATAGAGAATCCTAGCTGTCTTTGATGGTGGAGTTTAAATATGTGAAGGAACAAAGCATCAAGATTCTTTAAAAAATAAAATAGTTTTTTTCAGAAGAGAAACAACTAGAATGCTAAAGACACTGTCTAGCTAGCTGTTGTCTGCAGTCATTATTCAGTTATTCATTAACTGTTCTGGAGGGATGCATGGGGAAAGTACACTCAAAAGGCAGAAAATTTGCTGTTGAGCCAATCAGGACTCTGGAAGAGATAACTGGAAAATCATAAGGAAGTTCCTATTTATGCTAAACTAGATTAAAAGCCCATTTTATATAGGAATAAAATGGGCACTAGATGGCTCCTTCCCCCTGCCCGGCTACTTTGAAAGGCTTGAGCATGGGTGGGGACAGCGTGGGGCGGATGTGCGAAGCAGGACGTGGCATGGATTGGACCGCAGAAGCATTCCCGGTCCCCTCCCAAGTCCGGCAAGCTCCTGCAGGGCCAGGGTTGATGCGGGCTGTTACCTTGCGGGTCCGGAGGGAGCGGTGGCAGCAGGGACGGGGTAAGTAGGGCGTCCTGGCATCCGGCCGTGGTCAGCGAGGCTGCGGCGTAGCGGCAGGCAGGCATATAGTGGCGGGGGGCGTCCATGTGTTGCGGGGCAGCCGCGGCAGTACAGGCGCGGAGCTCTGGGCAGAGGCATTGGTCAGCGGGTGTCGATGTAGCACAGCGCGGCCATGGCAGGGCAGGCGCAGAGCTCGGGGCGGAGGCCTTCAGCGACAGTGTGTGCATGCATGGGGCGATGGTTGCGGCAGTCTTGCCACGTCGAGGCCTGGGCTTGGAGGTGGTGGCGAAGGCCGCGGAGATGGGGGGAAGTGGTTCAGCGTCTTCCTGGAGGGCCTGGTGTTTGGCGAGTCAGCAGGGCTGCGGGGCCATGGCCGCAGCAGTCTTTGTTTGTCGAGGCCACGGGGAGTCATCATGGGGAGGGAAGGGCGATGGTTCGTCGGCAGGAAAGGAGCAGGGCAGCCGCGTCTTCGACACAGCAGCCCTGCTCCTTTCCCAGCAGCGAACCATATGGGGATGGAGTGTGGGCACGGAGTCCGGGGCGGGCCAAGAGGCCAATAGCCAATTAGAGGCCCACTCTGGCCCCTGAGTGGTACTTGGAGAGGCTCCTGATTGGCCCTCTGAGTTTTTATCCTGGATAGGTCCCACCCTAACTCCTCCCCAACAGCCCTTACTCCTTTATTTAATCCACTCCGCAGGAACGGATTAAAGATATACATCTTCTCTGATGCCCCATGCAGGATACCTTTTATATTCTGCTCAATTATGCACACTGCAGAATTTGCATATTCCAACAGTCTAACTGTTGTCTTCATTTCTCATTCCACTTGGGGGGGGGGGAAATCCAGACGTTCCTAATCTAACTATGCTAAATACACGTCTCCTCTGTGTGATACCCCCTGTATTGTTCATGTGCCTTTGAGTCATGCACACTACAGATCTTGCATAGTTCAACACTCCAAAAGTGCACTTTATTTACCAAAAGGCTCTTCAATTTCAGCCTAATACACATCACAAACTATACCAGTCAATGGCACATGTACTATGTTTGGTGTAGTGGTTACGAGTGTGGGCTTCTAATCTGGCATGCCGGGTTCGATTCTGCATTCCCCCACATGCAGCCAGCTGGGTGACCTTGGGCTCACCATGGCACTGATAAAACTGTTCTGTCTGAACAGTGATATCAGGGCTATCTCAGCCTCACCCACCTCACGGGCTTTCTCTTGTGGGGAGAGGAAAGGGAAGGAAACTGTAAGCCGCTTTGAGCCTCCTTCGGGAACAGAAAAGCAGCATATAAGAACCAACTCTTCTTCTTCTGTTCTCATACAACTTGGTCTCCAAACCCCTCACCATGTTTGTTGCCCTCCTCTGGACATGCTCCAGTTTGTCTACATCCCTCTTCAACTGGGGTGCCCAAAACTGAACACAGTACTCCAAGTGAGGCCGAACCAGAGCAGAGTATATTGGTACAATCATCTCCTGTAATCTGGACATGATACTCCATTTGATACAGCCCAAAATCCCATTTGCCTTTTTAGCCACCGAGTCACACTGCTGACTCATGTTCAATGTATGGTCTACTAAGACTCCTAGAGCCTTTTCGCACATACTACTGCCAAGACAAGTCTCCCCCATCCTATATTGATGTAAATGTTTTTTTTTCCCTAAATGCAGAACTTTACATTTCTCCCTATCAAATTTCATTTTATTTTGTTTAGCCCAGTTCTCAAGCCTATCAAGATTATCCTGTATTAGAATCTAGGGGTCCAAATTAGACATTCTGTTTTTTTAAAGAGCTGGGTCTGGGAGGGACCCTGGACCCAATTCAGGTTTCCCATACTCACACAGCAGCTCTGGGGCATAGCTGTCTGTTCCACTTAATATTTCTGGTAGAGGTTTGGAGGAGGAGCTGGTCTCATGGCTTAAGTGTCACTCAGCACTTAACACCCACTCAGAGCAGCTGTCATGCCCATGAGTGCCTCCTCCTCCAACCAGCTTGCTGTCTGTCCAGCCAGCCATTTGCCTTCCTTCTCGGCTAGCCAATCGCTTTCCGTCCCCCATCTCTGACCACCCCCTCCTCTTTCCACTTCCCTCCGAGGCTCAGAGGCTGCAGATCCCTGCTGCATTACAGCTGACCTTGTTGATGTGTTCCTTTCCCAGGGGCCTCCAGCCTGCAGCCTTTCCAGGTCCTGGGCAGAGTCTGCACTTACTTTGTTTATTCCATTGTCAATCCTGTTGAATTCAGATCGCTTCGAACTTGAGTCTTCCTCTCCCCCTCCCCTCCCCATTGAAACAGGAAATTCTTCTGCACGTGGTTAGGGGGGGAGGCAAATGGAGACTCTTTCTTAGTTTTCTTGAAGGGGGGAGAGGATCCAAGAAGTCAGGGGAAGGAGGAAAAAATCCTTTCTTTTCTTGAAGGGGAGGGGGGAACGAAGAAGGCACAAAAATAAAATCCAAGGCTGACAGAAGTTGAGAGAAATTAGGGGCTTCTCCTTTAAGGCTTCGCCTTGTCACATGACCACCTGTAGCCAATCACGGGTCCTCTACCACGGAGGAGAGCCCAGATTCAAAACAATGCGATTTTCTGAATATATTCAGGATTTTCAGCACTCTGAGATATCGCACAATAAAGGTAAGGTCACTCCGGATCAATCCTTCTTGCTGCAGAAGGAAAATTAAAATCGCCCAAAATCCAAACGGAAATTGCATTCTGTGTAGAGGGCAGGGACAGAATCGACCTGGGGTTGGAATAAAAGCTCTGTGCAGTTTACACCCTGGAGGAAGGGAGAGGCCATCCGCAGAGTTCTCCCCCCCCCCCGCTCCCCAAATCTAGTACCCGTTGGATTCCTGAATGCAACAGGTTTTGCCCATAGTTTAAAAATAAAGACCAATTAAGCCTGGAATGTTGACTCCACAGGAGGAAGGTCTCCTGCTTCCATCTGCTCCCCACCCCAGATATTTCTGTGCTGAAATTTTCCTGGAGAAAGTTATTTCCCCATTTATTCTGTGCATGAAGTCCCTAGTCTTTAAAAAAGAAGCATTTTGAAGCTGCAGCGGCTGGCAGAAGCCCTCCCCCCATAGTGGGAGACTTGCCTGCCTTAATCCCTCTCAGTCATAGGATCTCACTGAATGACACTGGGTCGCTCTGATTTAACTACTTCACAGTGTTGTTGTGAGAACAAACTGCAGGAGAGGAGAATGGTGGTATAACCTGCTTTAGGTCCCCATTGTGAAGAAAAGTGCACTATAAATATCTAAATACTTGCAATTTTTCCTGGTTGTGAGGCACAGTAATATAACCTCTTGGTGTTTGAATTGTTATCCCAGCACCCCTGCAATTCTGGGGTCATAGAAGCCAAGGATGCAGAAAGCCTCTCCTGAATTAGGCTGAAGAACTTTAACTAGACCTTGCAGAAGTGTAGTTTACACACAGAGCAATCCTGAAGTGCTCAGGGAGTCAACAAGGTGCTACACTGGAATACTTTGGAGCTATGCCAGCATGGTACCCCATCACCACTGTACCACGGCTAGGTACCAGTGCATTAACACCAAAACAGGATGCGGCATTGGTGGAGGGAGGGGGAATTAGTTAGCTCCCTAAGCCACACCACACCAGGAACACCCTCCCCAAAAAAGCCAGCAAAAAAGTGGTGTGACCCATAAGCATCCATACAACTGACATGGCTAAGTGCCCTCTTCATACTCCCATGGTGAGATTGGTTAGGCTGAGGGAAATTGATTAACTAAAGATCTTCCAAAATCTTTCTGCATCCCATTGCTTGTCTGACAATGTAACCACTGCACCACACTCTTCAACCAACCTGTAGCTACTACATGAATACCAGCATCTAATAGTACAAAGCAAAAACACAAATATCATGACCAGGCTATGCCCCTGAAGTGAAAGTCAGTGGGTGGCCAGCTCACGGATTTCTAATGCACATGTTTTTTAGGAAGAGCAAGAAGTTTCTTTAAATCTACCTATGCAGTCCCACACAAAGGCCCATGCTTCTAAGTCCATTGAAGTCAATAGGCTTAAAAGGGTATCACTCTGTTTAGGATTGCACTTTCCCTGATAGATGGGAAGTAGGTTAGGAATGACCTATTCTGTAAAGCATTGAAATATCCTACAGCTGTTGAAGATACACTTATTCAAGCTCAGATAGGAGGCAAATCTAAATCCTGTACGCATGTCAAAATAATTCAAGCACTTAACTGTAGGAATGTATATTTAATGATATTGTAACATATTTTTCCTGACTCTGGATATGCTTGCATTTCTCATACAACAATTTTCGCCTTTCCTTGTTATCGAGGGAACTATTTGCTTCCACTCTAATTGAAATCAGCAACTTAATATTCATCTTCGGGCTAAGATATGTAATGTGCAGGCATAAATCTGCCTTCTGGGATGGCTGGTTTAGCCAGAGCCTAACATCACCCTGATTTTGTTCATACCATAGACAGCAATGGAGTTTCACTGGGAAGAAAAATTAGCAATCAGTTCTGATACAGACAGCCATGGAAAGTGGTCATACTGGATCATGAGAAAATGTTGAAAAACAACCGTGGGGTGATGGTTGTATCTGGCTTTGCGAAAGCATCACCAAGTAGAGAGTATACCTTCAGTCATAACAAAATAATTTTTCAGCGTAACTAATCCCTGAGGGCTAGCTTAGCATTGATGTAGTAAAACCAAATAGAAGGCTTGTGGCCTCTGAAAGGTGAAGACATTTAAAAAAAATCTTGCCCAGGCTTTTATTATAATAAAAATCTGTTCATCTTTAAAGTGCCACAACACTCCTATTTATTTTTGCTTCAGAATAGGCACAAAAGTAAATTATTGCTGGTCTTCACATTTTCAAAGAAAGAGCAGCCACTGTGTCACTGTCCAAGTAGCCTTTGGTACCAACCAAGGGTTTCCTTAGTGGACTGGTTGAATGAAATCTAACCTTTGGTGACATCAGACAGGATCATGACATATGGTGTCCAGGTCTCCCCTGGCTGAATCTGGGAGCTACAGCTGCCAGATCCAGGTTGGGGAATGCCTGGAGATTTGGGGATGAAGCCTGGAGAGGACAGGGGACTCAGTGGGGTACAATGTCACAGAGTCTACATTCTAGATTATCTGTTTGCTCCAGGGGAACTCATCTCTGTGATAGGGAGATGACCTGCAACTCCAGGAGATCCCAAAGTCCCACCTGCCATTTTATAAGCAACCCGTTATATATTGGAACTGATACAAATTAGGGTTGCATGTCTGAATGTTCACCAAAGGGGGGGGGGACTTGCACATTGAAATCTAGCATGTCAGAAAGAAAAATGTGGTGAAACTATCTGCCTGATAGATGCAAGTATTTCATTCGGTCATAAGATCTTCTACCAGTTAAGTGGCCATCACCATATGGTGAGCTAATTAGCCCTCAGGAAAAGGTAATTAAATTGTGATTTGGTGCCAGTTTAGATACCTACACCCAGTATGCTAAGGCTAATTCTGCAACCTGAGCTCCCAATGTGTTTTTCAGAAGTGAAATTGTTTGAAAGGGGCCCTGTTCCTTGATGTGTTACAGGGGAGCTTTTTAAACACATGATCACAAAATAAGTACATTCATTATGTGATAAGGTCACCATGTGCGAAGGCTTTATCACATTAAAAACAGTGTGGGAATTGGCCAGTGTGGGAGTTAAAGTAAAACCAGGAAAAAGGATGAGTTTGCAAATCAAGTAGGCAGAAGAAGACATTTCTCATGTTCTCCAACTGCATTGATTGGTCTCCTTGATTGGCCATATAAGTACAGCCTTTCTTGGAATAACAATAACAATAAGGTTGGAGTTGTTTGGGTAAGGAACAAAGGGGGCATAGGGGGGCAGGAGAGGACTGAGTAGGAAAGCAAAAATAATATTGGATTCCAGAAGCAAATTCAGATTCTCTTCCTTGTCTCTATGATATGTGCTAGTCTGCACCAAGTACAGACCTGGGGAAATGTCTGATCCCCTCAATATCTGCTTGTTTGCTGCACACCATATTTCCCAGGATTCCTTTAACATCCACTCCGGTGGCAGACAAGTGCATTCAAATATTCCCCATTTCTAGGAAGAAACTGAAAAACCGTTGCAGTGGCCACAACTTGCAGTGAAAGAAACAAATTAATTTGTTTATTTCCTGGAAGATCTGACAGGATATGACGATCTCTTTCTCTCCCTCCCCCCCCCCCCGCCCCTTTCCCCCTTTTTCCTCCCTTCTCTTTGCATTCTAATCCTCTTCTTCCACAGAAGGTCAGGCCTGGTGTATTTCAGATTGTTTAAAACTAACAAGAGGGAAGGTTAAGGTAGTGGTGGGCAAGAAGAGAGATGATTCACCAGCACACATTAAATGCCATCTGATGGAATTGATTTAACTATAAAAGCAAAAGATGGGGCCATTTTTGGAACCTGTTAGAAAGGACTGTGGAAGAGGGAAAACAAGACAACAGCAAACTGATGCCTGAATCCCTCCGCAGCAAGAATGCAGTCACGGTCCTTCAAAAAGTACTTTTATTCCATTTTGAAAGACAAGATGTTATTAGTGAGGCAGATTAAAGATGGCTGCTCAGTTTAACATCCCTGTACCTCACTGCAGAGCTGTGAATGGCAAAGACTGGAATGAATAGGACCCTTTGTAAATTTATACAATGAAGCAAATTCAGAAAGCAGAGTCGTATATGTAAATCCAGCAGCGCTAATTTATTAAATTGCACATTTGATGAAGCTTGATGGCAACTGCCTGTCTCCCTGAGTAGTGTCTCTCACAGTTCCTTTTTCTGCTGCACTTTTTTGTACTCTCTGAGGGTCCTTTTTTTAAAAGTCTGTTGTATGTTATAGGAAAGAGACCTGTATGTGAGAAAATAGGCAATTAGATTAATTGACTGTCTGTGCAATCCCATGCAGAGTTACTCCAGTCTACTCCCGGTCCAGAGTGACTATAAAGAACTGTACCATAAACATGTTTGTTCAACAAACCTCTACTATTATGCAGGGGGAGGACATAACAAAAGAAATTTGCAATTGCTAAACAAAAGAAGAAAAACTAGGGCACCAACTTTTCCTATCTGACACTTTTCCCTAGAATCCTTCCTTAAATCTGTTGAGTTTTGCTTAAAGCATTGTAAAGGAAATGGTGCTTAAGAAATTACATCAAGAAGTAAAGTTATTTGATAGGAAACTAGATAAGCCTTTTCTTGAGATGAACCAACATTATACCAACCACGATCTCACAATCCTTTCCATCAGCATTTTCCATAGCAGTTGCAATGTGTGCTCTAGTGCAGCTGTCCCCAACCCCCAGTCCAAAGACCGGTACTGGTTCATGGATCAGTCGGTACCGGGCCACGGCTCCTCCTCGTCCTCCTCCCCGGCTGCTGCCTCAGGGGCTGCCCTGCCACTCTGCCACCTACTCACCTTTGGTGCTCTCCAGCGGCCGCCATGGAGTGGAGATTTTTTAACTGTTGTCATCAACCATACCTCTTCATAAGGAGGCGAGATCTCCCACTGCCAGCCCTGGTTCCTCATCACTGCACAGTAGAGAAGTAGAGGATGAAAGAGGAGGCAACAGCCATATCCCTGACACCAGTACAGCACTTCCTCTTTGATCAAAGAGATAATGTCATTGCATCAGAGCAAGATTAGGACTGAAATCTAGAGCATCATGCTAATGTGATGATGTCAGAGTCATGCTGGAAGTGACATGGCATGGGAACAGTGTCCATTTGTGTGTCCCTGCCCCATATACTTCCTACCAGTTGGCAGTGCTGGGCTGGCAACGCCAACACTACATTCTGTACTACTTGGAATTTCTAAGCTGTCTTCAAAGCCAGTTCCTTGTAGAGCCCATTACAGTAATCTAGTCTAGCAGTTATAGTAATAAATATCCACGCAGCTAGATCAGATACATTCAGGAGATAATACAATTTTCAAGGTAGCTGTAAGAAAGCTTTCCTAGCAATGATACTAACCTGTTGCCTCTGAACACTGTTTGCATTCTATCACAGGGAAAAGGTAGAACCCATTTCAGGGCCTTCTCTGTACTGATGGAACGAGCTCCCTGAAGAGATCTCACAGAACTCATAGAATTCTGCAGGGCCTGCAAAAGGAAGCTCCTCCACCAGGCATTCAACTGAGGTTAATCCGACCTATAAACATCCGGCGGTCCCCCTCAAGTCATACTCTCCATAACTTGAACCTCCCTAGGGGTTCTGTTAAAGTTGTTCTATTGAAATTGTTCAATGAGTTAATTATGGTAACCTTTTAAACTTATATTTACTTTTAGAATTGTTATTGATATATTGTTGTGACTGATATTAATGTATGACGTTCTATGTATTCCACAATGTTCCCATGTAAACCGCCCTGGGCCGTATGGGAGGGCAGTATAAAAATCGAAGAAAATAAACTAACTAACTAACAAATAATACCCTAATGCCCACCTGGGATTCTAGGTGATGGTGGAGATTTACAGTATCAGATAGCAGAACAAATTTTGAGCCCAGTAGCATCTTAAAGACCAACAAAGTTTTATTTATTACTGGGCCCCAAATGTGTCCTGCTGCTTTAGACCGACACGGCTACCCACTTGAATGTATCAATCAGGCAACAGCCACGGACTGAGCTGACAAAATTAGCAGCGAAGCACTGCCTTTGTCCATAGGCAGATTGTCTGCTGGAGTCACAGTGCTGCCTCATTTCTAAAATCAGGTTGAACTCAGGGACTTCACTTTACCCTATAAAAGGATAGGCTAGAAACAAGCCAATGGGATTTTTCTTAGCCATCATTTCTAAAAATTAAAATGATGTGTGCAGACATGGTTTTTGAAAAACAAAAGGTCTCATATTTAGACCACTGTAGAGTATATATTTATATGTGGTGTTTTACCATATACTGTGATCTTACCATATACTGGGATCTTCTCTCTTTTTCTCTTTCTCCCTCTCACACACAAATCATAGCTATAAGTTCAACAGCCTCCCTGTAAACAACAAAAATCTATTTTTTCCACTTAGGGGCTAGAACTCATTGCCCCCCCCCCCACACACACACACACATTTAAAGGCTATGTAGAACAATTTACAGAGCTCAGATCGAGAAACTCAAATTTGCATTAATCCCACCATTGCTAACTGTGCATTTGGCAGGTAGGCAGACTGTATGTTTTATGGAGCAGCAGCCCCTACAACAACCATATACCACCACTATAAAACTGTCATCGTAAAACACAGGCTATATTGTGACAAACAGAAATTTGCATAGGAGGTATCTTAAAAGGTCATACTGACACAACAAAAATGCATTGTGATAAAACTATTATTAAAGGCGAGAATATATCAGGGCTGCTAGAAATGCTAATAGTGGAAACCCAACCTCCCTTTCTGATCCACCATAACCCCACTTGAGGCCCTAAAACATATATTGCTATGGAGATTCTTGTTATAGAGAGCTTGTCCTTGATACCAGTGGGGAGTCCAGTAATGGCAGTGGGCCAATGGGAAATATTATTTCATTCATTTATTTAAAACTGAGTCTCAAAGTCAGCAAAGAAATATTTCCAATGTCCATTATGAAATTCAGACACAGCAGGAAGGATATTGACAATCTGCCTATTTGTTGCAGGAAAAATTCACATCACAGGCTGAGATAGGGAATCTCAACCACTACAGCAGACAGGAGTACCAAGGACTAACATCACCCCTCATTTACCACCCCCCTTTAACTATGCAGCAATTATCAATGGCAGACAAAGAGGCCAGCCCTCAATTTTCTTCACTTTACTGCTTGTCATAAAGATTCCTATTATTTTGTATTGATTTAGTGTAATTGCCTAATGCAATTTTAATTATGTTAGCTGCCTTAAGCATGCTAATGAAAAGGCAAGAAATAAATTTAAACTAATAGGGACATTCTACATGCTGTTTTCATGCTTTTTACCTAGCCACCACACTCAAGTAGGATTTTTGTAGAGGCATTTTTGTTAAAGCAGCTCTATGTCAAATTTCTGCCATTAAGCATACTTTCAATGCAAATGCTGAGAGATCTTTAGAAAATATTTGCTAATAGCATGACAGCAGAAGGATTTCTCATGTTAAATGTTCTATTTTATCTTCTCATTCACACAACAAGTTCTATTCAGACTCACCTCCTCAGGCAAGAGCTTGAGGGAGGCTTGGCGGACAGTTTCTTAACTGGAGAGCTGGAGGTGATGATAAACCCTGCGGCCCTTGAAGCAAAATGACTGGGCAGTCTCAGGAATAAAGAACCTGCACCAATATATTCAAGATGAGGGCAGAATTTTAGTCAATGGGATGTTAACTGCAGAGAAGATTTGGATCTTGAAAGGCACTAAGCAAGGTTGTCCAATATCTCCTTTATTATTTAATCTAGTGTTGGAAATGATTGCAACAAAAATTAGGCACGTGTCGGAACTTCTGGCGCTTAAAGTTGAAGAAGAGTTTAAGCTGAGAAACTATGTAGATAATGTTGTTGTTAAGCTGACTATAACCAAAAAGATCTCTCCCTATATTACTGGACTTTAAAAAAATTTGGTCAATATTCTGGTTAAAAAATATATAAGGAAAAAACTAAAATTATGATTTTATCGACTCCAGAAAATCTCCCAAAGCACTTAAAAAACAAAAATGGGTGTGGAATAAATCTAGAAAAGGTCCAAAATGTAGGAGTATTTTTGGACAAAGGTATGAGACCTCTATTTGAAAATAATTATAAATTGGTATGGAAGAAAATAAAAGACGATCTACAAAGGTGACACTGGCTGCTTCGGGCTGCAATGGCTGCTTTGGCGGCTGAAGAACACAACCCTAACTGGAAGCCATCACGGGGGATTAGGTTTGATGGCTTCAGGTGACTCTCTTTAACAAATTGCTGGGCTCAGTGAGGGTGACCACTTGTCCCCTCGATCCATGTCCGTCATGGTTGCTTAGGTCAGATGACCAATGGATAGGTGATCCCCTAAGGGAAATTATCAATCTCTCTCTTTCATTGGGAGAGTTCCCTCAGAGGCTCAAGGTGGCAGTGGTTCAGTCTTTGCTGAAGAAACCATCTCTGGATCTACAGGACCCCACCAGTTACCGCCCAGTATTGCATCTTGTGTACCTGTCCTTGGAACACCTGGCCACTGTGATCCATGCAACAATCACTTCCAGATTAGACTTGTAATGCTGTTTACATGGGCCTGCCCTTATCTTTTACCCAGAAGTTGCAACTGGTACAAAATTCTTACTAGATCATCTTGGAGGACACATGTCCAGCCATTCCTGAGACAACTGCATTGGTTGCCAGTTTGCTTCTGGGTCAAGTTCAAGGTATTGGTTTTAACCTTTAAGGCTATACACAGCTTGGGTCCCACCTACCTGCGGGACCACTTACCTGCTTATGCCCCCTGCTGGGTGCTTTGCTCTGCCAGTAAGATTTTGCTGGTCATCCTGGGACCCCGGGAAGTACGCCTGGCCATGACTAGGGTGAGGGCTTTTTCAGAGAGCCCCTGCCTGGTGGGATGTGCTCCTAGAAGTCTCTGGGTTCCACAGGCCCTGCAAGATGGAGCTCTTCCACCAGATGTTTGGTTGAGGCTGGGTAGTGTGCCCAGGGTTATAAGACTGGGTCACTCTCCCTCCTTTTTTGTGTTTTCCCTTGGGGTTCTCCTGGACTGGGTGTTAGGCCGAGTCTATTGGGTAATCTACTCTCCTGAGTTACATGATAATATGTTAATGCCAGGGATTTGAGTTGTTGGGAAGGAGTGTTGATTTTTATCATCATCTTGGAATTATTGGGTTTATAGTATGTTTTAGGATGGTTTTATGATGTTTTATGGATGTCCTTGTATTTTATTAATTGTAAACCTCTACGAGCCAGCTGTGCTGGGAGTGGCAGTATAAAAATGTAATCATATAAATAAATAAATAAATAAATAAATAAATAAATAAATAAATAAATAAATAAATAAATCTATGTAGAAACAACTTTTGGGGGGATTTTAAATATACAAAATGTCAATTGTTGAGAGAAAATTGATATAAAATGTTTTACAGATTATATATAATACTGGAAGTGATAAGTAAAATGGCTAAATATAATGATAAATGTTGGAGATATCAGGGAAAAGTAGGTTCCTTTTATCATATGTGGTGGAAGTGTAAGAAGGTCAAAAGGTTTTGGATAAAAATTAATGAGCTATTAGAAAAATGTTGAATATTAAATTTCCTTTATATACTGAAAATATGTTATTAATTATCATGCCAGTAAATTTACCGTGAAATGCTGAAGATCTTTTTTCAATATAACCACAGTGGCAAGAATTGTAATTATACAACATTGGAAACATCTGGACATACCCAAGGTAACAGACTGGCTCAACAAAGCTTGGAGAGCTTTGTAAGATGGCCAAATTGACAAGTTTAGTTCATAGAAGACCCCTTAAAGAATTCCAAGACCAATGGAATTACTATATAGACTATATGGATAAGTAGTTTTATAGTATGTATTTGTTAAGGAAATAATTGACCATGGAATCATTGCAGTAACTTTTGGTATTATCTTTCTTTTTCTTATCTGTATTTTGAAACTAATAGACTTGATATAAAAAAACAAAAGAATCTGCCTCCATAATCCACATTCATAACTTAAGGAAACCATCTGCTACAAGCCAAAGCCTGGGCATGCTGACAATATTATACTTACAAATACAAGATTACATGGAAATCTACAGAATGATGTAGATTAATACAGCAATTACAACAGAGACAAGAAAACTTAAACATCTGTCACAAATAATTAACAAACATTCTATTGCACGCTCTTACAGTGTCAGTTCACACAGGCAACCAAATCACACATTTGCATGTTTGATGAGAAGTAAACCCTACTGAGTTCAGCAGGACTTCCTAAGGATGCACAGGTGTGTGTTGTTTGTAAAGGAATGTTATAATAAAGAGATACCCAAGCCAATGATTGGATTTTAGAAGTCAAATCTGACAAGGATCCACACTCATATAGCCACAAGATTTTCCCTGCTATTATTTCTGCATCCCAAATGCAAACTGTTCTAGAGTTCAAACATATTCGGGTTTAAGGTCGGAATTCATGTCTCTCTTTATAGAATTTTGCAAGTCATTTCCTGTGCCTCTTTTCACTTAGAAAACTGACAAGTTCATGTGAACTTGAATTTCTGCCTCATTCATTCCCCTCTGCTATAACCTATAGTAAATGAATGAGGACCACAACCGTCAGGGCATCTGAAACATGCATTAGGTTCAGGCTGATGAATGACAACTGGATGCTAAGGAACATCTCTGGACGCCCACTGGCTGGCCCTTCACCTGCCAAATAAGCTCAAACTGACCCTGGATGATTCAAACAGCCTCCCTGCCGTGCAATTCTCAGCAGGTCACTCTGAGAATTGGAAATTTGCTTAGAACGCCAGGAACAAAAGGTCAGCTTCTAGCATTTATTGGATCAGTTGTTTACAGGCACCTTTTGGAAGCAGAGGACTGCTAGGAGATGCAACCAGCTCCCAAGTAGTCTGTAAAAGAAAAGGACAGAGGTCCCAAGCCTGGCTCCAAATACTTCATGGTTAGATCGTCATCATAATTTGAGATAACTGGTGATGTAATGAGCACATATTATTGCGAATGCATAAGAGCTGGGCGAGCATTTATACATCATCTATATCATATCCTCTGGAACACCTCTTCCCATGAGACTTTCTGGTCATGAAACTATGGAAACCTTTTAAATGTAAAATAGCCTTTTAAAGTAATTGTCTAGCCTTTTTTTCTAACTGCTGCTGGTGCTATGTGATTTTTGTTTTGTTTTCCTGTTGCTCAATTCTATTGTTTTTCCTTGCCATTTTAGTTCTAATGCTATTTTAGAATTGTTCCAAGGCAGCTATATCTTATTGTACACAAACAAATAACGTCCAAAGTGTCAAACACAGAAATGCAATATCTGTGCTCCATGTGTGCTTCTCTTCAAGTGCTGTGGAAGCAATCCTGTGCTGCAGGGTATGTTTTTCTCATTCTGGGCATTTTGAACTTCTTGAAAAATATTGGTCTCACCAAGCAAAAATGCCCAGAGCCAGAGGAGCTGCACTCCACAGCAGAAGACTGCCTTTTCAGCACCACTGGATCACCTGCATAAAGAGAAGAGAGCGTGCAAGTTCAAGGATACCATACATGGTTAGCTGTTACTTGCAAACTAAACTTTCAACCTAATGTTCCTCAAGTGCAGAGAAATGAGGTCCGAATTGTAATATACTTTGAAAAAAAGTTGCATTCAAAAAGAAAGCTGTGGGTTTTCTTAGAAATATCATCATTGAATTTCTCCACAAATTCTGGATGGTCACAGGTCACATGGTCCTGTTTCCAAACAGAAGCAATGCTTGAGGGATGTATACAGGAAGCAGGAGTTGGTACTTTCCAATGGGGCTGGTGGAGAAGATGGCAGAATGACAGGCAAACTTTGCTAATCGTGGTTTTCCCCTCATCCTCCTCCCTTCCAAAATGGCAGGAAAAAAGTTGTATGCCAAAGACATTCTAAACTGTTAATTCATGATAAAAAAGTAGAGCAGCAAACTCTATGCATTTGCAAACCTAGTTTTTTTTAACCCATAATATTCATATTTCACCTTTCCACCCAAATAGGCTCTCCAAAGTGAGCCTAATGCTACTCTTCATTTTGACACTGCGTTTGAAACAATAGTGAGGATACTTAAAGCAGGGCAGAAATGCGATCTTTTCTCAAAACCCACTATTCCACACACTAGTCAAAATAATACAATTTATGAGACAAAGGGCATGAGCTCTGCAGGGCTCAATTTGAACCAAAGCTCATCAGATCCCTCGTTCAGGAAGTCAAGTCCCATGTTGTCAAATAACATAAAGCAAGGAGGCCTTTGAAGTCAATGGAAGTCCCTCACTACTGGGTAATGACCTGACCTCTCTATAACCAATAGGTTTGCCAAATGGCATGAAAACAAAAGGAAGGAAGGAACATCAAAGCCAGCTGAATAAGTTGTGAGCTGAGTTCATGTTCCTCTCTTTCTGCAGGTAAATTCAATCCAAAGCATGGCCAGTACCTGAAACTCACTGAACCAACTAGCAATTAACTTTTTCTGCACACATTCTCACATGATCCCTGCAGCTGGAAGCAGCGGAGGGGAATGCCTTCTATGAGTAAATAAAGAGCCCAACTGGGCTTGGAACGGCTCTGAGAGGGGCTCTTGCCACCCCCCAACAGGTCGCTCATAACCGGGAGTTATTTCACTGATCTTGCTGCTGCATGTGCAGATACTCCATGTGGATCAGCAAATTGATGCTGGTGAAATCATTCCTCCCCGGCATGGTTTTTGCATGAGACATTTGCAAGCAGGGGGACACCCTTGTGAGCCAGCTTGAGCACTTTTTTTTTCTTCAGATGCTGTTCCCCACAGCTGCTGTGTGGCTGAAGGATACATATTAAAATGCATGCAAAAAGTATCTAGTTTGGCTTTCTCTGCTGACAGAACCAGTGTGAATTTTGTAGGGGCAGGGGTGTCTGCATTTGGTTTTTGCTTTTATAATCAGAATTTTTGGGTGTTTTCTTATATAACTGCCTTTATAAGGATGTATATTTTCTTTTATGGAGGAAGAAAAAAAGGATAAAATAATCTAAACAAATAAAGCTCTATACATTTTTAAAGAGTACTGAAGCTACAATAGACAGTGTGTGGGGGGAAGAGTAATTTAAAAAGTGATAGGCAGAGGGTGCACTTCCTAACCCCAAAAGCACCCTTTTCATCTAGTACAATTGCCAAAGCAATTCTTAGTGACCACTAGTATTATCTGCTGCTATAAAATAGGAAGTTGAACCTATGCTTTCCCCCCTTCAGCCCTCTTAAACAAATCAATAATTCTTCCTCCCTACTCAACCATTTCCATTTCTGACAGATTGGATAGTTGCAGCAATATCCCTCCCCCATAGTTTTCTCATCCATGATGACAATTCCAATGCCCTTGAGAAACAGCATTGTATTAATGCATGATAATCCATTATAACCCGAGAGAGAGAGAGCCAACCAGCCACTGGAGCTAACAGAGATCGATGGTTTTGATTAACACAGTCTTGGGTTCCATTATGCAGGGAAAAAATGTAGAAAATGGGACTTCTGGAATGTCTAGTCAGTAAAACAATTGTAATGATTATGATAAAGCAACCAGGGTTCATAGAAACCAAGAGAATACCAAGATTCCACTGCTGGCTCTACATTAACTCAAAGAACTGCTTCCACATTGTGGGGCTGAATGTTCCTTAATTATTTGGATGTAACCTCTGATGGCTAAGTTGACTGATCATACTCTTGGAGATGAGCATGTCCATCCACCACCATTATTAGTATACACTGTGTTCCAAATTAAGAATGACCAGGAAATATCATTCCCACAACCCCCACCCAATTGCAAAGTGCACAATTCCCCAACAAGCTATCCTGCCCAAACTCCAATGAAACAGGAAACAAAAAACCTAACTGGAATAGTTTGAATCTAAAATGTTGAATGTCTATGAACTAGACAAGTTATAAAAAATATGTGAACATTTATTTTTCATAACTTAAAAAAAAACTGTTAAGTTATAAACACAAACAAAGCCCATAGGCCGTTGTTGAAAAGTGATCCTGTGCACTACATAATTTTAGGTTTTAAACCATTTTAGACCTGATCCATTTTGAACCTCACTGGGCCTTCCTCAGAGGTCTAATTATGACACATGTACGATAAAATACATAAAGCAGCCAGTAAAATAAATAAGTAAATTATGAGAACCTGTAAAAAATAAGAGAATGGGATAATTGTTATAAGTTCAAATACATCAAGTCAATAATGGAAGAGACTATTTAATTATTAGGCTTACATATTTTTAGGGTGACAAAATCAATGGATTGGATGGAAAATGTCCATTTATCAGTTTATAGTCTCCTGTAAGAAATGTAAATAATTATGAAAAAAATGGAATAATTTGTTTATGAAAGTTGGGACTGGCCTTTTAGGACCGGTTGAAACCAGGGAGGAGGAAAGAAATCAAGGAGAGAATAGACTTCTATCTGTGCTCCTGTAAATAGACATCTTTCCTTATACAATCAAGAGAGAAAACAGGAAAAAGAACAATATTTGATATTTATATACCCATCCAGTCGGTCTCCTCATTTAAACCTGCTGGTTCCAGAGTACTGAGTTTAAATATCCAGAAAGTCACTCTATTCAGGGCAGTTAAATGAAGCTCAGTAGATGCTGAAATCTTCTCAATGCCATAAAACCAACAATCTTTGGAGGCTTTCTGAGTCGTCGTGAAGTGCTGAATCATAGGTGCTGAGACTCTGATTTCTTATGCAACTCAAATGCTCAAAAAATCTTATTCTTAGAGTCCTGGACATGGGACATACAAAATATTGTTTGTATTTACTTTCAACTAATGTATTCCTAGATGTTGCACATGTAATGTATTGATTGATGGAGAAAGTTTTATCATTATTGCAACACTTAGGCCTTGCAATGCTGGCAAAGAAAAAAACACACTTGGCAATCCTTTTTCATCTAAAATATTCACTGCTGTTTCTGTGTATGAGAATCAACTGTGAACAAGCATGTCTTTGAGGTTTTTTGCTAATTTATAGGCAAACAAAAGGATTTCCTGAAAGTGTCTTTGAATGCTGTTACCTTGTTTTTTAATGGTCACATCTAGAAAATTATTGTTATCATACTTCATTCCAAACTTAATGGTTTTATGAACTGCATATTAATATATTTTGTGAACTGAAGTAATGTTTCTTGTGAGCCATTCCATATACTTCTAAAGGTAGATCTGCCCTCTGGGGAACAGACATCGCTCTTGCTCTCTCTCAAAACTCAAATGTTGATTGGGTGAGGGAGGAAAAGAAAAGCTCCATGAGGAGTTTGTGTTGGCACTTTGTAGAATGCAAACTGATAATATTAGGCAGCCTCCAAAGTCACAAAGATGCAGAGGGCTGGAAACAGTAAACTATAATTTCTCTGAGGTCCTAAGGACATTATCATGTCATTTTGTTAAGTACACAGAAGTGCTATAATCCTTTAATACAGTAAAATCTTTGTTTTGTGGCACTCATGGAGAACTGGGGATTGCCAGTGTATCAGAGTTGCCACACAATCAGGCTTACTGTTGTGCCCCATTCCCTACCCAAAGAAATCTTCAGCAACCATTAGGAATGCTACAGCAACAGCCTCCACACCGAGGAAGACTCTTTTCCTGCCCCCAAGCCATGGAGCCATTCTACACAGCAGGCAGACACACAGACCAGCTGCTTGGTATTCTCTGGGAGAGATGGCTCTTGACAGCTCAAGGTAGGCGGAGGAAGATGGAGGCACCGGAGGATGACAGCCCTGGCTGTTAGAAGACCAGAAGTGCCTGGAGGCATCAAGCCAGCCTGTTGGAGAGTCAAAAGGGGGATGCATGCATCTCAAAGATGAGAAGCATACTGGCTGATGGGGAGGAGTTTGCCCTCTGGGTGATGTCAGTTATTTGAGTGCTCTGGATAAAAGTACGGGGTAAAACTTTTACTATAGTGATTCTGATGGTGATAATACTTTGCACCTGCATGTACATTTCACATACACAAAGAGTTTGTCAGGATTCATACAGGTTTTCAAGTATTATTATTTCCATGTAAAAGAAAGAGACCAGTCATATAGAACAGTGATGCCAGCCACACTCTATGAATCTAACTGACTGGCCCCAACAGAAGAAATGGCAGTTAATGATGGGCAAGGGAGACACAGTGATGTATCTTATGCAACCCATGCACTTTTGAACAGTAAAGAAACTTCACAACAGTATTTCTCTTTCTTTTTGCCATTATTATTATTAGTGGTAGTGGTATAAACCATTTATTAGGCACCTTTCTCCAGAGCACATGGTTTACAACATATTTGGATGTTCACTGATAAAGATTCTATATCTCTGGACTAGGCTTCTGTAACTTACTCTACTCAGGTCTGCCCTTAACCTTGATCTGGAAACTGCAATTGGTCCAGAACGCTGTGGCTAGGGTCCTCACAGCAACACCACGGAAGTCCCACAATTGGCCCATACTTCAACAACTGGACCTTTAAGGCCAGAGAAGAAATGCTGGAACGAAACCTAAGGATATGATTAGATAGTTGTGATTTACCTGGGGTAGAATACTGCAGAAGAAGGCTATCTTCACAGTGACTATCATCTGGGATTCACAGCTCAGATTTCTCTTCCATGTCACTATTTGTGGAAGAATGCCCTGCTAGCCTATATGGCCCATTATGCACGGAGTGGAAGGTCCGCATTCGGGGTGGAATGGTGGTGGCTAAAATCACCAATTATGCATGCTGCAGGTGGCAACCGGGCACAGAGTCAACATATGCCACCGAAAAAGCCGCGTTAGCAAGATGCGGAAGAAAGTGGAGCTTCCCGGGACCAGGGCACAACCAGAAGCAACTCTGGAGTACCTGCATGCATAATCAGATACTCTGGGTTTTGCCGCAATTGCTTTCCGTCCTGGGCATAAGCGATTTGCTTCGCTTCTTCCTCCTCCACGTTCTCCATGCTGCCGTTTCAGTGGCCGTGCATAATAGGCCTATGAGAATAAAAGGAACTCCAGCTTGTCTGCCTATCAGTATTCAAAACAGAGACATTCAAGCTAAGGAACTGAAGGCCTATCAATGTTCCTGTTAATCTATTACTTCTTTAGCCACATGGAAGCTCTACAACAGTGAGGGACATAATGCAGCTGAGACTTACCTTGGATGCTTGTTGATGCACACAGAGGACTGGCTGAAGGCAGATGAAACTGCCCCAGTGGCCTGCCCACAGGGTGCACTGTGTGCATGCAGTGTGCATGGTGTCAGGGGGTGAGGCGGGACCCATGGCGCCATGTTTGCGGGTCCCAGGCCTCTTTGCTCAGGGCACTGCAGAGAGCCGCTTCCCTCTCACCCACCTGTGTTAATGTGTAAACAGCCTTGTTCAGTCTCTGAGATGGATGTTTAATGGTTAATACTTTGTCACAGCTGCAGGTTTGCATGGGATGGAGCCTGTTGGCAGGGAGTCTGGTGGTGATCAGACTCCCTGAGGTTTTGGACCTCTCTAAGAGGTGGCACCTACCCAAGCATGGCTGACCCTGCTGGGCAGCCAGGGGCTCCTTTGCCAGGTGGCCTGGGGGCTGCCAAATGAGGTGGGTGCCCATTGGCTCCCCCACACAGGTCGCTTCCTGTAGGGCAGACTTCAGAAGTCAAGGGGATCTGCTCTCCCAGCTGGGAATAGTGCAGATCCCCAGGATGCCTCTGGAGCCTGTGGGTTTCAGTGCAGTGCGCAGACTGCTGGGTCAAGCTCCCTCTCCCATGCTGTGCCAACCCTCCTGTGGGGAGGTAAAAAAGCTGTGCCATTGTTCATACCGAACATTGCTGTGTCCTGTCTTATTCCAGCCAAAATGCCCTCCTGTAAGTAAATAACAAAATGCAGTGACTTGTGCATCAGCAGGGTAGTGAAACAGGGCCATTCACAACAAAATGTGAGGCTCTGCATATCCGCTTGATTCCATAGTTATGCAGGGGGAAACTATTACATAAGAAAAGAACAATATTCATCCCCACCAAAAGTGACAGCCTGAAGGTTGGCGATTAAGCCCACTGCTTTCTGGGATGCACAGAGGGAGGGAGAGACAAGCAAGGAAGGGAAAGGAAACTGACCCACTAAGTCCCAACACTTAACAGGGATGAGGCATCTATCTTCCTTGCACTTTTTCATACATCTTAGGATAGAGGAGATAACATCAATGAACTGCAAGATGAAGATCTTCACGTCAAGATGCATCTATGACCTCTGTGCTACATTGCTAGAGCTGTCTAGGAGTAAACAATAAACATGGCATTAAAAGGGAAGTTATACCATACACCATCTCATAAGCCTCCAATTTACAATAATGTCATATGTATACAACATGTTGAAAGCACCCATATTTTTCATATACACAGTCTTGGCAATCCAGCCCTATAAGAAAGGTCAGTATTACCATATCCACATTGCACAAAGGGAAACGAATCAGTGACAATAGCTCATTAGAAAACATATTCTAAGTTCACCATTAGGGTAACATTCAAAACTAGATTTTAAGCCCATTTTAAGAAGCAATAAAATGGGCGCTAGAAAGGGGCGAGGGACGACGCGGTGGTAATGCAAGGCGGCTCCGGCGGCCGGGAGGAGGCTGCTCGGGCCACCCCCCAGCCCAGACTCAGCCAAGCCTTCTCCCGGCTGGCGGAGCGGGCTTGCCGCATTTCTAACGCGGCGAGCCCGCTCCGCCAGCCGGGAGAAGGCTGCCCTGCCCACCCCCCAGCCCAGACTCAGCCGAGCCTTCTCCCGGCCGCCGGAGCAGCCGGGCACATTCCCTGGGCGGGTGAAGCAGCCAATGGGGAGCCGCGCTTTGCGCAGCTCCCCATTTGCTGCTTGGGGCGGGATGGACACTGGGGGGTGGGCAGTTTTTATCACGAACAGGGCCCGCCCTAACTCCTCCCACACAGCCCTTAGTGCTTTATTCAGTCCGTGGCGCTCCACGCCACGGGGCTGTTTAAAGATAAGTGATTAGCCAATACAACATTCCAGTCCACTCACTTAGTCAATACAACATACTAGGCCATTCTTTCACTTCTATGGATTTCACTTATTACATACATATGTTTTTAATGCACCTTTATGGGAGGGGGGGGGAAGGACATAAATATTGTAAATAAATCTTATCTGTGATTTCAGAAAACTTTATTTTTACCTTTATCAACAATGCTCAATTTACTGATTGGGCAGCTGAAGATGACAGACAAGAACATCTGGTTCATTTTGTTCAAATAAGCTTATTCCCCTTTTTAGAACTTTAGTCCTGGTAAAGCTTTTTCAACACTAAACCTCAAATAATATTGCTGGAAAGCAACCACAATGAAGGAAGAGATAACTAAGCCCAAGATCTACCTGCTGCTCCATACATTTTCCTCCATTGAACTTCAGCCCCTAAAAGATTAAGTAACATAATAGCTTTGTGATGATCACTAAGAACTGGCCTGAAATCTCAGTAATGAGAATCTCAGCTTCGGGTTGCTGTTTTAAAGAACATTTCTAGACATTTCTGGCTATGGAGATCATGATGATATTGGCCTTTACTATCTAAGAATCAAGGATATCTTCAAAGTCTACACAAGCTCCTGGTCCTTCTTTCATTGATGAAGTCCTTACACTAAACAAATAAAATGAAGATGTCTTTAAACACTGTAATTAATTCACATTGTGGAAGATAGGTTCCTTGATTTTAGGGCACACAAATTCTGTACACAAGACAGAGGAAATGAAAGAGCAAATGCTATACCCCCTGCTAGTAACCAAGATAGCCCCAGACCACAATGCACTGCATTCCTTGCAGACAGTTTATCCATGCACATGCATATGAATTCTTAGGTTAGGCTGACAGAATATGAGAGATTCAGTGTGAACTTTGAGAGACAAGGGATTCAAACAGAATTCAACAGTTGAGTGGCAGAACAAAGTTCAAGTCCAGCAACATCTTTGAGACAACAAGGTTTTATTCAAAATATTTATTCAAGTTAGAGGTGGCAGTTAAGAATGACAGTTCACAGTGAAGGGGAGTTAAATGGAAGGAGAGTATCAAGAAAGATCCAGAGTTAAGAAGAGGGATAAGTAGACCTTCCCTGAGGGAAATAGCTCCTAGTAAAGGAGGTGTGATCCCTATTACAGTGTTTAAGAAGAGATACTGGAATTTGTATGACTGCTCCTGCTCTCCTCAGCTTAAATTTCATTGAGAAAAAGAAGCTAATGCTTGTTTATTTAAGCAGAGACCACCAAGAAAACTCTCTTCAGCTTTAAATACCTGTCTATGTAACTAAACAACTACTTGTTTGTGACAGTTACCTCATTCCTGTTGACTGCATTCTAAGACTAAAACCTGACACTTATCTGAACATTTCCCCTCAAAATGTTTTGAATTACCACCATCCTCTCATGTGCCATTATTGGTCGATGAAAAAAGAAGGATTTTAGTAGGTTCTTCAGTTCTCTAAGCATATATCTGTTGATGTTAGCCATTTGGTCAAGTCTGACTCTTGGTAATCCTATGGCATATCTGCTGCCACATTTTCCAATCTTGCACTGCTTCTTCTAGCTTTGTAATGTTCTGGCCTGTGTCCATTTTGATCATGTCCAACCACCATGTTCTATGTTGGCCAGGTTTCCTTTGTCCACTGATCAATCCTAGCATGATTGCTTTCTCCAATGAGTTGGATTGCATGATATGGCCAAAGTAAGTGAGCCTGAGTTTCATGATTTTGCCTACCAGTGATACATCGGGCTTTATGCACTGTAGTATTTCCTTGTTCGTGACTTTTGCTTATCATGGAAGCCTTTCTAATACCCACAGAAGCCTTTCTAACACCAGAGTTCAAACAAAATCTTATATTGTCTAATTTTTCCATTGTCCAACTTTCACAGCCATAAGTGGCTATTGGAAATATGATAGATCTGATTAATCTACATTTGGTAATCAGGTTATCCCCTTGCTCTTCCATGTTCAGTTCAAGCTCGCCATTGCTGGGATACCCAGAGCAATCTGACACTTTATTTCCATACTACAATTACCTGTCTCATCAATTTGTGATCCAAGAAAATGAATTATTGAATGCATTCCATCTCTTTATACATTTAGATGGGACAAACAGAAATACAAAGAAGAAAGAAAAGGGGCTGCTAAACCAAAAAGATAAAGGGAATCAAAGAGAGAGTGGTTATACAACTCAAAATGACCAAGGATGCTTATAATGTTTCAGGACTACAGGTGTACAAAGATTTACAGAGCAATAAAACATCAATCAGTCTTAAAGGAGGGGGGAAAGAGGGAGACAGCTGGTACCTGAAGAGAGACAGCTGCTATGATTCTCAGAAAACTGGTGATGCGGAAAAGTTCTACTTAACTGGCATTAAGCTCTGGATGAGTAATTCTCTCCTGTACCATTCATTCTTGAGTATCATAGGAGTAGAAAAATCTTTCCCCCTTCTTAGGGTTTCTGTATTCAGCAAGAGGACACAGGCGCAACTTGCAGAATCAAGCAGATGAAAGTAAGGATGATAGGATTCCTCTCGCACGCTAATATGTAAGATTCACAGTGTCTTCAGACCTATCTCGACTTTGTTGTTAATACAAACTGCACTAGCAGCACCATCTATGGCCAGCTATTGTTGATGTTCTTAGAGCATTTTACAAGAAGGAGAAAATGAAAGCCAAGAAGGATGGCTGTAATCATCAGGCTGCATGATGCAGATTGGGATTAAAGCGGTAAAAAAAGATTAAAGAACTAAAGACAACCAAACCTGAAAATTTGGCTGTGCACCCCAGCACTTAGGGTATGTCTAATCAGAAAGTAATGCTCTTCGGCATAGTATTAAATTCTGCTTGCTTATGTCTCTGGTAACAGCATTATCCTTCTAAGCCTAATCAGACATTCATACTTGGACCTCTAAATCTTTTATATTTGAAATGAGAGTGGTATTATTGTGGGGGTCTGCTATAGACCACCAAGCCAGTCAGAGGACTTGAATGAGATACTGCTACACCAAATTACAAAATTTTCAAAAAGGGGGGAAACAGTGGTGACTTCAATTACCCAGATATCTGTTGGAGGACCAACTCTACTAAAAATACAAACTCTATTAAATTCTTAACTTGTCTTGCTGCTGACAGCTTCATTTCCCAGAAAGTAGAGAAGGGCTCTGCTATTTTAGACTTGATACTCATCAATAGGGAAGAACTGGTAGATGAAGTAGACATAGTGGACACACTTGGTAGTACTGACCATGTGCTTTTGGAATTTTGAATTGTGAGAAAGAGAACACCTTTACGTAGTCGTACGTATAAACTGGACTTCAGGAAAGCCTTAAGAGACTTAAAGGCATGTTGGGTAGAGTCCCGTGGTCAGAAAGATTTAAAGAGATGGGAATCCAAGAGTGCTGGGAGTTTCTTAAAAGTGAAATACTGAAGGCTCAATCACAAACAATTCCCTTGAGAAGAAATGATGGAAGGAGCCTAAGGAAGCCAAGGTGGCTCCTTAAGCTGTTGTCAAATGATTTGGGGAGTAAAAAAGAGTCATTTAGGAAATGGAAGGAAGGCCTTATTACCAAGGATGAGTATCAACAAATAACCAATAATTGTAGGGAGAGTGTTAGAAAAACTAAAGCCCAATATGAGCGTAGGCTAGCAAGAAATGCTAAACATAGCCAAAAAGTAAGAAAAAGAAGTAGACATGGTATGACCACTGTGAGGACAAGAAAGTGAAATTATAACAGATGATGAAGAGAGAGATGAACTGCTTAACTCCTATTTCTCGTCAGTCTTCTCTGGTGAGGGAAATAGTGCTCAATGTGGAAAAAACAAAACACAACATGGGGGATGGGAATGGTGTCCTAGGATCACTGTTGGAGCAATCCACAAACACCTAGTTTCTTTAAATGATACAAAGTCTTCTGGGCCAGATGAATTGCATCCAAGGGTACTAAAAGAACTTGCAGATCTAATCTCTGAACCTCTGTCAATTATTTTTGACACTTCTTGGACAATAGGACAGGTGCCAGATGATTGGAGGTGGGCAAATGTTGTCCCCATCTTCAAGAAAGGGAATAAGGAGAATCCAGGTAACTAGCGACCTGTCAGCCTGACATCTGTAGCTACAAAAATGATAAATTGAGAGGGGTAGGACCCAGTGAAGGATCAGATATAAAACAAATATCGAGGCACTGGGATACCAAGGTGGCAAATAAAATATCCAAAATAGACTTATGTGGAGTCTTGAATCTTCTGTTATTTCTTTATTATTTGATATTCAAAACAGTCCTGATGCATTTTGCCCACTAGCTTTGTCAAGGGACATTAAATTTATTACTTTCAGACCAACTTCAATTTTGCACATATATCTCTTAAACAGAGTGTATGGTCATTATAACAAGAGCTACTCGTAACTTATGGCATTCCAGACAAGTTGTTGACAAGTTGGTAAAATGCGGTATGGATCCTAATTCTATCAGGTGGATCAATAACTGGTTGACAGATCGTACCCAGAGATTACTTGTTAATGGTTCAGCATCCTCTTGGAAAAGAGTGACAAGTGATGTTCCCCAGGGTTCTGTCCTGGGGGCTGCGTTGTTCAACACATGTATAAATAATTTGGATGAGGGATTAGAGGGGATACTTATTAAATTTGTAGATGATACTACACTGGGAGGAGTTGCAAACACAACAGAAGACGGAATCAGAATACAGGATGATCTTGATAGGCTCAAGAAGTGGGCTAAACTGAATAAAATGAAGTTCATTAGGGACAAATGTAAAGTTCTGCATTTAGTTAGGAAAAATGAAATACACCAATATAGGATTAGGGGAGATTTGTCTTGGCAGTAGCATGTGCGAAAAGGATCTAGGAGTCTTAGTCGACCATACATTGGACATGAGTCAGCAGTGTGACTCGGTGGCTAAAAAGGCAAATGGGTTTGGGGCTGCATCAAATGGAGTATCGTGTCCAGATCACGGGAGGTGATGGTACCACTGTACTCTGTTCTGTTTCAGCCTCAGAGTACTGTGTTTAGTTTTGGGTACCCCATTTGAAGAGGGATGTAGACAAACTGGAGCGTGTCCAGAGGAGGGCAACAAAGATGGTCAGGGAGACCAAGACGTATGAAGAAAGGTTGGGGGAGCTTGGTCTGTTTAGCCTGGAGAGGAGATGACTGGGAGAGGATCTGATAACCATCTTCAAGTATTTAAAAGAGGATGGAGCAGAGTTGTTCTCTCTTGCCCCAGAAGGTCACACCAAAACCAATGGGATGAAATTAATTTAAAATAAATTCTGTCTCAACATCAGGAAGAAGTTCCTGACAGTTAGAGCGGTTTCTCAGTAGAACAAGCTTCCTCAGGAGGTGGTGGGTTCTCCATCTTTGGAAACAGAGGCTGGATAGCCATCTGATGGAGAGGCTGATTCTGTGAAGGCTCAAGGGGGTGGCAGGTTACAATAGATGAGCGATTGGGATGTGAGTGTCTTGCATAGTGCAGGGGGTAGACTAGATTACCCAGGAGGTTCCTTCCAACTCTATGATTCTAAACTCTGAATCTTTTTCAGAAAGCCAAAGCCCAGCCTGGATGCTGTAAGCCAGGTCTGCTGCTTTGCACAGTAGAGTTAAAGAAAAGAAAATGCTCTTTCAATTATTTCTATACTATCTGAAAAAACTTCCAGCAGAGATGAAGGAATGGGACTAGTCATGGATCAGAAAGGAAGCCTACTCCACAGGGGTCCTACCCCCCAGAAAGACCCTCTTACCAGAACTGTAGGTGTCACTGCAGCCATTTTCTAGAGACACAGTAAAGATCATATTCTATAAACAGATTTGAATGGAAGGAAGATAAATAGGTAGACGAGGAGGTCGAAACCATGCTGTGAAACTATGGGCAGCAAAAGTTAATGTAATTTTGCAGACAACCAATCTGCAATAATGGTAAAAAAAAATCAACCCACAAAGATGGAAACACAAGCAAAAACACACATACATAGTCATGCTCTCTCCTCCCCGTTACAGAGTCCTGCTATTTTTCAAAAGAAGTTGTGGACATAGGGAGGGATGTGAATCCTCTGCAGACTAGCAATCTAAGAGCACTGCTCTCCTGACTGCTTCTAAAGGAAGGGGGTGGGGCATTCATGTCAGTCTTGTCAATTTTACCTTCAGTTTTTAAAAGCAGAAAAGAAAGGGGAGAAAGGACAGAAAACAGCAAATAAATAGAAGTAAATTCTCAAAACAACGCTCTCTGTTTTGGGTTGCACTTGCTGAATAATGAAAGCTCAAGGAAAATAGCTGTGCCCCCATTTGCCCCTAAAAGTTCTGAATGCCCACCAAAATGTGGCCACCAAGGCCCCATGAATTCACTGAGACTTTTTTTTGTAACCACAGTAGTTTAATCTAGTAGTAACTCCTAATAATTCCCATAATTTAGGGACAGCCATGCCTGCAATATCTGGGTGTACCCCTCTGACATACCTTATCTTCTCTCAGTGAGATGAACATAAAATCATAGAATCATAGAGTTGGAAGGGCCCTTACAGGCCATCTAGTCCAACCCCCTGCTCAATGCAGGATCAGCCCTAAGCATCCTAAAGCATCCAAGAAAAGTTCCCTATTGTTCGAAAGTTGTGTATCCAACTTTTGCTTGAAGACTGACAATTTCAATAACAATCAGAATTGAGGAGCAGTATGAACTCATACCATCAACAAATCTTAACATTGAGTACATGGGCTTTTTTATTGCATGGCCTAATGTAATATATGAAAACTGATACTTAATTTTTCATCCTGAAAATGACAAGAGACTTTTCATATGGGCCCTTTCTTTTAAAAGCCATTTTTTGCTTCAGTCACAGCCCTTTCCCATGGAAACTTCAAACGTAAATGGCTTTGGAGTGGGTTACCAGTGACAGCAGTTTTTGCTGGTCTTTGACGGTAGTAAATAATTCATATATTCAATGACAGCAGAGTAAAGGATCATCTGCACTTTTTATTTTACATATAACCAGAAAACTTGCCTTCATTTCAAACACTACACCAGTTGTGATGAGGTGGTCAGCAAAAGTGGCCCAAGGGACAGTATTTGGACAACAGAGGATAAGGTGGAAAAAACACTTCACAGGCCCCCAAAACCAGGTCACATTCAATTCCCACTAGCCAGCAAATTCCCTACTTCTAGCCGATTCAGGATAAGATCGTCTGAAACTGTCACCTGGTGCCTAGCCCATCCTTACCCAAGAACTCATTGTTCTGCCCTTTTCTATTGCATTCTCATAACAGTCCTCTTAGGCTGAGTGAGTTGCTGCCCAAGGATGAAGTCAGTAGATGGTGAAACTAGGCAAGAGTTACCTATGTCCTCCTCCAGCACAGTAACCACTGCATCACTCTGCCTCCTTTAAAGCCATATAGAAAAAGTAAACTGCATTATTTCTCATTCTTTCATGACTAAGGACACCTGTCATAATCTCCCCTTCTACACAACCGTCCTTTTGCATAAGGTGATCTCAGGCTGGGATCCTCCTGGAGATTTGGGAGTGGAACATAAATAGGACAGACTTTGGGAAGGAGAGGGACCTCAGTATTTTGTCCAGGAGGACTGAATGTTGCCAAACTCTAAGTGGTGCCTGAGCACTCCAACCCAACCATAGCACTGAAAAAGTGCTGGTAATCCCCCTCCCATCAAAGTCACCTCACTTGCTTCTGCTCCCAAGTCATCAAATTCACAGATTATTACTTATCACATAGCAGAGTTATACACAGGAAATATACAATAATATAAAATACAGAACCAAGTTGATATAAAGAGAATGCAAGGCATATCTACATTTTCAATTCCAGCTAGGGAGAGTTCAAAGAGCTCTGTCACATCTCCCAAGTAAGCATAATGCTCACATTCCTATGACAGATAGAAAATAGTTTTGTGGGCTACACCACAATCACCTTTGTGGTATTTGGCCCCATTTAAAAACCAGATCTGTACAACTGCCAAAATCTGTTTGTATTCCATTAGCTGTCTTCGACATTTTATGTGGCAAGTCTTGTTGGTATTCATCAGGTTATAGATATTGGGTAGAACTGATTGCATTCATGTTCACATTCATTCCCTAGATTGAAATTTTGTGATTGCAGGATCTGGGCAGTTCTTTTTGCTGAGTGTTGGGATCTTAGTCTGAATAGGCCTGCATCAGCCACGTTTTCAGTTGTCTTTCTTTATTCATGAAAAAGAGCACCTTGTCTTAGGAGATGTGGGGAGTGAGGTGGCCCTTTTGAAAACATCTAGTCTGATGAAGTATTCTGATGAACTCTAACACACTGTTACATGTAATTGGCTGGTCCTCATAAAGGTATTGCATGGCTTGTATTCTTGACTCTGGATTTCCAAAAATAATCCTCAAAGGCAGGAGCAGCAGTATAATTTTTTCCAACCCTTGCCTTTGTACCAAATTATCAAACATCCCATCCACTTTTTTCCACAAGGTTGTTTTTCTAATGTTGTGTTTTTTATTTTTTTAATGGAGGGTTTTAATGGGACTTATTGTTGTGGAGTTTTTATGCTGTAATCCACCAAAGGCCAACTTGCCGAGAGTGGTGGATAAGAAATGTATTAATAATAATGATGATGACGATGACGATGACATAATAATAGCCCAGCTTCTAAAATACAGTACAAGATTCCCATCTTCCTTCATTTATAATCCATGGCCAAACATACATAAAGACTATGGGTAGCCAGAGTTGGGTTATTTAAAAATCCCAGAAAAATAGACACATAGGTAAAGGTAAAGGTATCCCCTGTGCAAGCACCGAGTCATGTCTGACCCTTGGGGTGACGCCCTCTAGCGTTTTCTTGGCAGACTCAATACGGGGTGGTTTGCCAGTGCCTTCCCCAGTCATTACCGTTTACCCCCCAGCAAGCTGGGTACTCATTTTACCGACCTCGGAAGGATGGAAGGCTGAGTCAACCTTGAGCCGGCTGCTGGGATTGAACTCCCAGCCTTATGGGCAAAGCTGTCAGACGGCTGCCTTACCACTCTGCGCCACAAGAGGCCCATATAGACACATACTGTCCCTTTAAAACAACTATTATCACTAGGCTTATAAACTCCAGGTTGGAAAATACCTGGAGATTTTGGAGGTGGTGCCTTAAGAGGGCCGAACTTGGGAGAGGGAGGGACCTCAGTTGCCACGGACTGCCTATAATGCACCTTTCAAAGCAACCCTTTTCTCCAGGTGAATGGATCTCTATCACTTGGAGATCTGTTGTAGTCCCAAGAGACTTCCAGCTACCACCTGGAGATATGATACTAAACTGGGAGGGATATAGATATAGATATAGATATAGATATAGATATAGATATAGATATAGATATAGATATAGATATAGATATAGATATAAAAGTTTTTTTCATTGCTCAGAATTCTTCTTCAGGCCATATGTTCAGTACAAAAAGCAAAGTAGTCAAGTAATTTTACAGTGTGTTATACAAAAAGAACTTCTTTTAAATAATACAGTACAGCCTTTACAATTTAGGGTTATATGTCAGATTTCATCTGAAAAATAATTTACAGATTATTTGAAGTTTTCGAACAATAGGGAACCATTTTTACTTAACATCATTTTTCTCTGATACTTTGCTCAGGGTACCACCAATGCCTTTCTACAACTAGAGGTGAGTAGTTACACATTTATAATTAACGGGGAAAAATAGAACAGCTTGCCTAGGTTCATGGGGAAGCTATGATACTGAACTTGGGAGATGAAACTCACTGCTTGATATTAAGTAACAAAGAGGTTTTCTGGTAAGAAAAAGGTAGCAAACCTGCTAAAGATGGTATCTGCTCACAACCCTCACCAAATCCTTTTGACAGCAATTCTAATCTTTTTGATTTAGCAGTAAACTCTTAATGAGTCAGCGCATACTGTAGCCAGTAGTAGTTAGAGTGATGGATTAGGATCTGGAAGACCCAGGTTCAAATCCACACTCTGCCATGGAAATGTGCTGGGTGACATTGGACCACTCACACACAGCCTGGACTAACACACAGGGTTGTGTGGTAAAATGGAGAAGTGGAAGACAAAGTAAACTGCTTTTGGTCCTGTTGAGGTGAAAAATGGAGTATAAATGAAGAAGAAGAAGAAGAAGAAGAAGAAGAAGAAGAAGAAGAAGAAGAAGAAGAAGAAGAAGAAGAAGAAGAAGAAGAAGAAGAAGAAGAAGAAGAATGCCATTTTTCTCTACCCGAAGGCATCTCAAAGCAGCTTACAATTACCTCCCCTTTCTCTCCTGACAACAGACACCCTGTAAGGTAGGTAAGGCTGAGAGAGCCCTGATATTACTTCTCAGTCAGAACAGCTTTATCAGTGCTGTGGCGAGCCCAGGGTCACCCAGCTGGTCTCATGTGGAGGAGGAGCAGGGAATCAAACCCATCTCATCAGATTAAAGAAGATGCTCCTGACCAGGACACCACTTATACACTAAGTAAAGTGATAAATAATGGATTAAATGGGAATTACTTCTAAGAAAGCCTGTTGAGAATTACTCCGTTAATGTTTAGAAGTCTTGTACTTGTTGATAGTTTTTAAAATGCTTATTTATCCTCTGAATCACGCTGTATGACATTTTGTCAGTTTGCTTCCATAGTAACTCTTTCCATTCTTCGACACCATACAAGTTGGCAACATATTCCACATATATTGGATTTAAAGGCTGATTTGTTTTGTTTTTACCAGTCATAACTTAACACAAAAGAGTACACCTCTTGAGGACGATGCTTCAGTTGCAACAGCAATGCAAAATATAGAAACATTTTAAAACACACACATCTATGAAACTATTGTTTGTACACTTGTATGCTTGATTTATTAGACTTCCTCTAGCCACAGAAGCGCAGTTGTTGAGGAGGATTTATGCTCTTAGTTTAAACATGCAATTCAAAAGACTGTGCATGGCTTGATTCCTTCAGTGTTGGCTTTCTGTTCTTCGAGTTCACAGATATTCCAGGTGTGCTTAGACTCTATCATACCACTCTTAGAATTTATAGTACAAAACTCTTTGAGGAATGAAACTTAACTCAACTTCTGAAGATTTCCATCATAACCTGAGATCTATCTTCTTTCCACACTAAATCCAATATTCCCATCCATAATCCTTGCTTCATTAAAAATAGGAGGAAATTTATTATTTTTCAGCGCTTTCCTCATGTGTTGTATTGACCTTGTCCTGCAGATATCCATTAGCTAATCAGGTTTTAGGACTTTAACAACTACTTTTTTCATTTCTTGGAACCCTTCTAATAGTGCTAAAGCAATTCTCAAGAACCCCATTATAATACTCGACTGACCTTCAAAGTAAACTGTGCCTTGCATGTGGCTGAGACAGTCTTACAGTCCCCTAATCCTGTTGCCAACACAAATGACCATTTTCAAAGAATTGGATGGTTTCAAGCACAGACAATAAGGGGCTGCAATTTGCTTCATGAGCAATTTTATTTACATCAACAGCTGCAGAGCTAAATTGAAATGGGCATTCCTTCATTGACCAGAAGCCATTTCTCTGCTAAAGCCGTTAGTCTATTCACCTTCAAGAAATCAATTCACCTTTGATTTAGCCCTCTGTGTTATTAACACCACAATAATACAGAATATAGATTTCCCATCTGAGTGAAATGTTGATATCTCTTTTAGTGCCAGGGTTAAAGTCACCCAAATAAAAAGAAATACCATTTTTATAGAGGAACCCACGTAGCTTCAAAAATAACCTAGGTCACCCATGTTAAAAAGTGCTTCATAGTCACAAATGTGTTTGTTGACAAATATCCCTTCTAGTATGTTGGCTTTGTTACTGTGCTTCACCTCATTCATTCTTTTAAGATAGGCCATTAATAGTAATGTTTTGTACATGTGCAACTGAGGGTAATAACTGCACCCCCCCCCCCCGACTGCCACATAATTCACCCACTGAAGAAGAAGAGAAGAAGAATTGATTCTTATATGCCGCTTTTCTCTACCCGAAGGAGGCTCAAAGCAGCTTACAGTCATCTTCCCATTCCTCTCCCCACAACAGACACCCTGTGGGGTGGGTGAGGCTGAGAGAGCCCTGATATCACTGCTCGGTCAGAACAGTTTTTTTATCAGTGCTGTGGCGAGCCCAAGGTCACCCAGCTGGCTGCCTGTGGGGGAGTGCAGAATCGAACCTGGCACGCCAGATTAGAAGTCCGCACTCCTAACCACTACACCAAACTGACTCTGAATCTGTGCCTCTGATTAACTCATTTTCATACACATAATGAGCTTCACATTTCAGGCACACAGAGGTTACCTACTATATGGGAGTGCGTTGCAAGGCAGGAACAGACATATAGTTCCTAAAACTGCTGGGTCCATGGCCAACATCATTAATCATCATCAGGAAAAGGTATCATCAAGCTTTCTTCCCCCCACTCTTCATTTTGTACTGGTATTGTACCATGATTGTCTTCGTTTTTTAGAATAAAATCTGAGTCCAGTAGCACCTTTAAGACCAACAAAGATTTATTCAAAGCGTGAGTTTTCAAGTGCAAGCACTCTTCGTCAGACTAAGAACTGACCATCATAACAGTCAGTTCTTAGTCTGACGAAGAGTGCTTGCACTTGAAAGCTCACGCCTTGAATAAATCTTTGTTGGTCTTAAAGGTGCTACTGGACTCTGATTTTATTGTGCTACTTCAGACCAACACAGCTACTCATTTGAATCTTCATTTATTAGAGAACATGATATCCTCATTCTACGGTTGCTAGGTCTCCCCAGCCAATGTGGGTGTTGGGTTGCCAGATCTAGGTTGGGAAACATCTGGAGATTTGAGGAGAGGACAACGACCTCAGTGGGCTACAATGCCATAGATGTCAACCTCCAAAGCATTCATTTTCTCTAGGAGAACTAATCTCTGTAGCAGGGTTTCTTAACCAGGGATTCATGAAACCCTGGGGTTTCTTGATGGCCCTGGAACGGTTTCCTGAATGGGTGGGAGTTAATTAAATTTTTATATATTTTTCAAATGTGTTAAACATTTATCAGGTGATATGACCATATATGATCATGTTAACCCACGCATCCCTCGGCTAATGATGGGCCTGTAGGGGATGGGAAAGGGAAGGGCCCAGGGTGGGTGTATATACAGCTTTGCTTCCTAACCATATTCTATACGATCACACAACTTGTGGGGTTTCTCGAAAACCTGAAGAATGTTTCAGGAGTTTATCCACTAAGAGACTGGCATCCCTACTAGCTCTGTCTTGTTAACCTAGTCTTGCTATGTCCAAAAGGCCAAGGGAAAATATATCACAGATGCTGTGCCATTATTCCAATACAATCCTATTTGGTTTCAGTGGGCTTAGACTGAAGTAACTCTGTTTAGGATTGCACAGCACATCTCTTTAAGAAACTAAAGCACGTATAAGCCATTTTTTGTCACAGCATGTTCACTCTCCTGTTACCCTAAACATTTTGTTTGCAGGATATGCCTCATATACAACCCATGTTCTTTGCTACTAGAAGCTATGCCATAAACCTAATTTCCTTCACAGCATTCCGTGCCTGTCATCTTATTTCTGCTCTCCACCTCCTGTCGCTGGTTTTCTTCCCTCTTATGTGCCACTCGGCTTTCTACTGCAGCTCACCAACCACTGTTTCCTTTCCATTGTGAAGAAAAAAGGGAATATGGAGAAATATATATCCTCCCACCCAGGATTCATCTCAGACTAGATGACAATGGTGTCCTTTGCCCCGCAGGAGTCAAGACAAATTACAAGTGAAGAGAGTCCAAAGCCTTAAAGTTTGCCATTTATTGTTAATTCTTTCTTCACATCAACCCACACCTGTTTTGAATGTTATTAATTAGTATTGTTTACATGGCATAGTCAGCGTACCTGAAGCATTGGAGAGCCCTATCCCAAGGAGTTTGCAATCTAAACTTTGACAGTGGGGAAGACAACAAAAGAAGATGAAAGAGATGCATATAAGCAAATATTGCTGTGTAAACAATTGCAGCCATGGGTGGAGTTTGGTTGGGGATGTGAAGTCAGAAGCTCTACAGGAGAGATGGGCTTCAAAGGGTGACACTATAAGTAAATTAGATGCTGACATTGGATAGTACCTGTCCCAGGAAAATTTGCAAAACCTACAAAAGAGATCTAAGGCACGAACTTTTAAAGATGCTATAAACAAACATGACACATCTTGTGTGATTATAATTAGAGTGACATAAGGATAGAATAGGGAGGCAATGGAGACAAAGTCAAACCAGAATTTGTTCTTTATATTTCTTGAGGTCTTTAGTGCCAGTAATTCCCTGGGATTTATGTAGGTTTATTCAACAGTTTCTGATTGGGAAAACAATGAGAAGGGAAGGCTGGAGCACTTTCTCATTGCACCCCTTGATAGAAGTCTAGATTAGGCCCTGAAAACTAACAAAAGCCTATAACTTATATCCAAAGGGTGAAGACCTCCAGGCCCAATCTATTTGTTTCATATGCCACAGGCTCCAGGATAGAAGAGGATAGGTGGGACAGTGACATCTGTAGCTCTGAGCACTGCCTCCTGCAGGCGTCCTGTATCACGTGCAGTTCAGGTCAAAGAATATTTAGCATGAAATAAAAGTTCATGCTCATTTGCACACCACATACACACATGCACACTACACAGAAATCTTCTGTGGTTTTTCAGTTCTATTTTATTGTAATTATTTTGGTCAAAATAAACTGCAGGACAGTGGTCAGAGAAAGAGAGGAAAAAGAAATGTGCCAATTCACATACTCTATGAGGAATAAAGCTGTTGAGGGGACATCTCAAATGATCCACGTTATTGTTGATTTTAACAGACCAATTACGGTTTCCAGTGCATCAAGACTGTTGGTGGGCAGGGTGGGGGGATGATTCCTTTATCCCTTACGGAAGCATCCACAATGAACTGCTTTCTGTACTGTCCAATTATGCTATAATTAAACTGAATCCGCTAGCTGGCGTACCAGCAAGAGAAGAAATAGGCAGCTAACAATTGAGCAGACCATAGAATGTCTTTCTTCAGCCTGTAAAACTGACACTGGAAGACTGGGGTGCTTTGGGAGGCAAAGAATATAATGGATGGATCGTACTAGCTTCCAAAGCAGAAAATGTATTCTGTTTCTTTTTTATCTTTACTTCCCAAAAGGTGCTTTGGTAAAATGAGAATTAAAGTAGTTGACAATGAACAGAAGGGATATGGAAATTGTCATTCTGCCATCTAGAGTCCAAAATCTTGTTTGGGTCAAAAAATTGCAGAGCAACATGCTCCTTTCAATCATTATGTTTCCAATACTCCTCCCAGGTGTCATGGGAGAGTGATCGTCGTGATATGTGAAGCTGCTATTTCATCTGAATCAGATAATGTGAATAACTTCTAGCTTTCATATGAGCAATCAGAAACCCTTATTTTTCAAATAATGAATTGTGCATGCACAAGTGGAATCTATACTTCTTTTCAGAAAGATCATGCTCAAGGCATGTTTGGTTGCCATGTAGACAGGAAGCTGCAGAAGTTCACATCTTCCTGCCCATACCAACACTATTTCCCCTGGTGACTGCCGTTCTCACCAGCACCACTGGCAGGATTTTTTTTTCCTGCTATAGTGACATTACACTATTTATTCTTTTAAAGCTATCAAAAAAAGCACTCTATTAGTGGGGGAAGGGAATATCATACTGAATCCTTATATGTGCAACTTTCATTGCTACTGCAGGGAAAAATGGAAAACAATCACATTTTAAATTACTTTTGAATGACCAAAAAATAATCCGTTATAGACATATACAACTGGGAGACCCGCAAGGTCTTGCAGGGCTAGCATTTCATTTATCCCTCCTTTTTCCCTTTTCTGAAGGCTCCCATAGCCTCTTCCCTTTTACTGATTCTCATCCACCAGCCACCCTATTTTATTTGCCCCTCTGTCTTCAGTTTCCCCTGCTCCCTTCCTGTTGGTAGCCTCTTCTCAGGAAAAAATATAGCCCAGTCCAGTAGAGGTAGCATCTGTTTCTTTAAGAAACAAATTTGCTCAGTGGATGTTGCCAGGCAACCAAAACAGTATTACTGGCCAGTTTGGGGGGGGGGGGGGAGAAACCCTTACACACAAACCAGGACGTCTCCATGTTCTGAGGCAGTTTGGAATCAGTACACAGTGATGGGGGCGACATGTGCATAAAATGTATGCATTATTCAGAATGCCATATGCCAGAAAGTCATCAAATAAACACAGGATTCTTGAGACGGATTCCTGAGGTCAAAAGCTACCAACTCAACCTGCCAAACTCAGAAAGTAACAGTTACAAATGAACAAATATGTCACATGAAAGAAAAATGGCATGTGTAATGATAAGACCGGGCCTCATGGGGTTTTTATGCTTCCTTCCTAAGCCATTCTAGTATATCTTCTTGGTGGCTGGCTCCTCAGCCTATCAGAAAGTTGAGATTAGCCATAGAGACTCCTGCCTGGGCTGTGAGATTTCAACCCCTCACTCTGTAAAGATGACTTGTGGCTTGAGAGGGGAAGTATGATATCATTTGCCTTTGCCGCATCTGTTCCTTTCTTGAGAGTGTCCAGGAATTTTGGTGTACTGCTGTCTGCCTTCTTCTTTCAGTACCAAATGCCAGCCACTCACCACTGTACCTTGGCCTTCTTTCTTGGGGTGCTAAATTGTCTGCCAAATTGTCATGTTTTTCCAGCTGGGGTGAATGTCAAAAGCAAGTTACTGCTTCCCTTATGGAGTCTTTGAAAATAATGTCCATATTAAATGCAAGGCAAAGACATTTTCGGAAGAAATGTGTTTAGGTTGGGAGCGCTGAAATGCAATTGAACAGAAGCAAATAAGAATATAAAAACAAAACTGAGCATTTGTACTGGCAAATATAATGAAAGAATGAAAGCTTTTAATGAAAATGGGGGCGACTGCACGTTCCTATGACTGATCTAAGTATCATTTGCTCTAGGGAAATTCTGTTCGTATCAACTCTTTGCAGCTCTTTAATATGGAGTTTGGAGATTATACATTAAGATTTACTGGAAGAGGAAGAGGAACCTGATGTAGCTGATGCCAACATATCTAATCCTAATGAAAAGATACTTGTATAGCTGTGATCTGCTATACTTATAAGTGAGGTAGAAATACTTTTGATTGCATAGTACAATGACTGATCTGGAAAGAAAAAGGAGGATTTTGTTTTCAACCTAAGTACAAGTTCCAACGACCTTAGCAACTGATGAAAAATTGCTCTCTTCATAGCCCCATTCATAAATGGAAGCTAAAGTCTCATTGTGCCATTAATGGTAACTAATTTCTTTCTTTTTTAGCTAAAGTGTTAACGTCATTTCACTGAGCTGACAAACAGTCCCAGGTACGAACTGGCTTCTTGCCTTCATGACCACTGCAACAGGACTTTTAACCCAAAGACTATATAAAATTCACCTTTTAGAGTTAGCCAAATCATTCCCAGGTTCTCCTTTTACCCAGTCACCCATTCATAAGCCCCATGCGACACAATGTCAAACCTGTCATATAATGAAATAGTAGAGGATACTTGTTCATCCAGAGGAGTCTGTACAGTTGATTGATAGATTTCACCATGTGGAGAGAGGCGTCCTCTAGTTGCTAGATAACAAGGAAGCAGCGGTGTCGGTAATGTGAAATTAATCATGCTTCCCTTAGTCTACAGATGCCTTCTCGCTTCAGAATGTAGCCAGCTTCCATGGTGGCTAGGCAAACTGGTGAGTTCCCATCAACCTGCAATTAAAAAAAACAACTCCATTTGCTTTCATTTGTGCCTTTTGCAGAAGAAAAGAGGGAGTTGTTTGTGCTGTCAAACCAATGTAAGAAATTTACAGTACTTTGTCTTTGATACCAACATGAGCGTTTTGTTATTTGTTATTTCAAGTCCTGTCTCAAAATCATTTGCTGTCAATTTCATTTGAATTGCCTTGGCACCAAAATGACATAGGAGGCAGCTCGTGAGTCTAAAATGAAGTGCAAAAGAGTTGATTAGCAGGTGTGACTGATCATCTCTTTTACAGTTCGCTTTGAGACCCACCAGCCATCGCCTCTGTCCAAAAGTATCTCAGATGAGTGTATTTTCTTTTTTTACAGGCACAACTGAATCCGAGATTGTTGTAACCAAATGATAAGTCTATTTGGGAAGGGCTGTGGCTTGGTAGTACAGCACATGCAGAAGGCCCCAGGTTCAACCGTCTGGCTCTCTGTTAAAAGATCTCAGGTAGCAGAGTAAAAGTAGCAGCAGTAAAAGACTTTTTTGTGGTTGAGACTTCTAAGACCTACTGCCAATCAGAGCAGAAAGTACTAAACTAGATGTGCCACTCATCTGATTCAGTTTAAGGGCTGATTTAAATGAGATGCTGTCAAGGCAAACATGGGACTTGGCACGTGCACAGAATCTTGTTTCATCCAAACTGCTCCTTATGCAAAGCACACGCTTAATTACCAAGCCAAAGGTCTGTAACCTGGGTTGGTATTGCATTGGCATGCTAATTAAGTAGTATAGCCATGCTGCATAGATAGCAGTCCAGATGCAATAATATTCTGTGTAAGTGGGAAGTCCCATGGGTACGTGATTTTGCCTCATTTCTATCAGGCTTCAAGACAATATAATATACAAACACCTGCTAAAATAATTATCCTTCCCCCTTTTTCTTACATTCTTCAGTGCAACCTACTGGGTTTTTAAAAAAATAGAGTAGTTATTCCAAATCAATTAGGAGCATAGAATCTTACTTCTTGCTACAGGAAAGGAAGTCAAAGAACTGTGAAACCTATTATGGGTTGTGAAATAGTATTCAGTATTGACTGATCTCAACTAAAGTTGAAGTTGTATAGAAGATGTGCTGCAAAAGATGTTAGCCAGCGTAGTTATTAGGGATGGGCAAGAACCAGGCAAATGTGGTTCAGTTCATGGTCCATAGCTAAATCATGAACCAAAACCTCAGCTGCAAGATTCATTTAGAAACCAAACTGTTTTGTGCGGTTGGTGGTCCAGCAGACCCTGTTTCAAGGAACAGCAGTCCCTTGAAGGTGGGTTTGCAGAAAGACTGAAAAACTGCTGAGAAGCAGGGAGCAGCCTGCTTCTTGCCACTCAGCTATTTCAGGTTGTCTTGTGATGTCCCTTTAAACTTTAAAAGGATGGCAGTCCAAAAGGAACTTTCTTTCCACCTTTCTGTTGGCCATGGCAACCCACAACCAGAGGAAAGGGGGGATCCTCTGAGAAGTGACTTCTACTTATATCCTGGCCATAGTGAGCCATGGCCAGCAGAAAGGGGGAATCCCCTGTTACCCAAATTGGAGACTTCCTGAATTTAGTTGAGAAATTAGTGATTTAATTGGAGAATTAGCAAGAAGTAGGTAACTATAGGACCTCCACCTATGTATATAGTACATACAATTAGAAGAAGAAGAAGAAGAAGAAGAAGAAGAAGAAGAAGAAGAAGAAGAAGAAGAAGAGTTGGTTCTTATATGCTGCTTTTCTCTACCTTATTCACCTTCCTTTTCTTCTTCCCACAACAGACTCTCTGTGAGGTGGTTGAGGCTGAGAAAGACCTGATATCAGTGCTGTGGCAAGCCCAAGGTCATCCAGCTCATTGCATGTGGGGGAGCATGGAATCAAACCCAGCTCACCAGATTAGAAGTCTACACTCCTAACCACTACACCAAGCTGACTGTATTTTTTTAATCAAGGAGAATTTTTAAACGGGTGCAATATGGCATGCAAAAACACAAACATACACACAGAATTATCTAAGAAAGGCAGGGGTGAAAGGGCAAAGGCTATTGGGAAAGGACGAGGAAGTCTGCGGAGTCTATGAAATAGCCCGTGCTTTGAGGAGGAAAGAGGGAAGCAGGAAAGTATGAATCACATCTAAGAACACACAAACACTGATTGGTACTAGGTGCTCTACTTCTAAAGGAAATATGTAACCTTGGGTATGGCTGATGTTTTAGCCCCTAAAACAATGTTCTAATGAGCGTGTCAGTGCTTGACCTAGGAGGCATGTATTAGATTTGTCCAGGCATGGACAAGGTTCTGGGAAAATCCTTGATAATGAAGTTAGACAATAATTATGATTTGACTTCCACTACCATCATCCTTGCTGTGGGACTGCTCCACTCATCAGGCAGTTCTTTCAAAAACAGGAATGATTACATAACATTTAAAAATGTATATACTTCACTGGATCATGGAGAAATGCTGGATCATGGAAAAAGCTAGGGAGTTCCAGAAGAACATCTACTTCTGCTTCACTGACTATGATAAAGCCTTTGATTGTGTGGAGCACAATAAATTGTGGCAAGTTCTTAAAGAGATGGGAATACCAGAGCATCTTATTTGTCTCTTGAGAAACTTATATGCAGGTCAAGAAGCAACAGTGAGAACTGAACATGGAATCACTGATTGGTTCAAAATTGAGAAAGGAGTTCGGCAAGGCTGTTTACTGTCGTCTTGCCTATTTAACTTGTATGCAGAGCACATCATGAGAAAGGCGGGGTTAGAGGAGTCACAAATTGGGATCAAGATTGCAGGGAGAAATATCAACCTCAAATATGCAGATGATACCACTCTAATGGCAGAAAGTGAAGAGGAACTAGAGAGCCTGTTGATGTGGGTGAAGGAGGAAAGTGCAAAAGTTGGCTTGAAACTCAACATCAAGAAAACAAAGATCATGGCATCCGGCCCTCTCAATTCCTGGCAATAGATGGGGAAGAAATGGTTGATAGTGACAGATTTTATTTTCTTGGGCTCCAAGATCACTGCAGATAGGGACTGCAGCAAAGAAATTAAAAGACGCTTGCTCCTGGGGAGGAAAGCTATGGCAAATCTAGACAGCATCCTAAAAAGCAGAGACATCACCCTGCCAACAAAAGTGTGTCTAGTCAAGGCTATGGTATTCCGAGTTGCAATGTATGGCTGTGAAAGTTGAACCATAAGGAAGGCCGAGCGTCAAAGAATTGAGGCTTTTGAACTCTGGTGCTGGAGAAGACTCTTGCGAGTCCCTTGGACTGCAAGGCAAACTAACCGGTCAGTCCTAGAGGAGATCAGCCCTGACCGCCTCCTTAGACGGCCAGATCCTGAAGATGAAACTCAAATACTTTGGCTACCTCATGAGAAGGAAGGAGTCCCTGGAGAAGAGCCTAATGCTGGGAACGACTGAGGGCAAAAGAAGAAGGGGACGACAGAGAATGAGGTGGCTGGATGGAATCACTGAAGCAGTTGGTGCAAACTTAAATGGACTCCGGGGAATGGTAGAGGACAGGAAGGCCTGGAGGATCATTGTCCATGGGGTCGCGATGGGTCGGACATGACCTCGCACCTAACAACAACAGTACTTCACTTGCCCCCTGCCACTCTCCCCAATGGAGACCGAAAGCAATTTAGATCATTCTCCTTTCCTGCATCTGATTGTCACCTTTGACTATGGTAAGTCTGACCATCAAACTTGTTCACAGAGAAATTCATAGAATCTCTACTTACTGCACACATGTGGACAGAGAAAGTGACACAGCAAACAGGCTTAACTTGCTTGCAGGTAATCTGAGTTACACATTGATTAATGATCTTACTGATCACTGCATGTGATTGTGATGCAAGCTCAAGCATGCTCAGTTACAAATAAGCATGAAAATATCAAACCTGTGTCCAAACCCACTGAAAAGCTGTGGCAAACAGACCATGCAGGCCTTCTTGGAGAGCTCCATGGAGAAGGGCCCTCACCTTTTCCAGGAGCCCATTTCACAGAGCTGGACCTATAGTGGTAAAGGCCTAGGCTCTGGTTGATGTCAGATAGGCCTTTGAAAATGGTAGAATAGCCAACAGTTGGCTCCCTGACAACTATAGTTGGTGCATATAATATATACAAAAGACACAGTAGGTACAATTTCATTTATTGTGGTATTTTTTGAATGCATACAAAAGTGTTGCAAAAAATTTCAGCTTTAGCACAATAATTGGCAGTGGTATCCAAAAACACTACGACATACGATTCACACTTCTTGCCATGCCTGTTGGTGTTAATTGCCAGGCATAATGAAACAGATTATGAGGAGGCCAGGAAATATATCCAGAGGCTTCCCAGCCGGATGGTAAAGGGTTTTAGTTTGGTTTTGCATGAGTCTACCATCAGGTTCAGAGTCTCTATACATCAGTGTCTTACAGCAGATGCCAACTCTGCAGTAGCTGTTGTGAGGCATAAATTGTCAGATTGCATATTCAGCCCTATTACCCTTTCCACAGCACAGATGCAGGGTTTTTACTTCCCTCTTCCCACAGAGAAGAAATGAAAAATCCTCAAGGGAAATTGCCATCAGGGTTTACAAATGTGGCTTCATTTCTGAAATCATCTCCTGCTTACTTCCAGCTGTCAAAATGGGGAAAGCGATTCTGTTTATCTTCTACTGGTTCTGACACCCACTGGTATTATGTTGCTATGTCATCCCCTCTAAGGCAATAGTTTACAGATTTGTGCAAAAAGACTGGGCTTCTGTCATACTGTGTAGATTTACCATATTGTCCTGCAACATATTATTTAATTATTAAAACATATGTATCTTATCTTTCCTTGTGGTTCAAGGCGGTTTACAACAATTGTTAAAACAGGCTCTGACTTGAATACCAGCAGCTGTCCAAATATATGCATTGCAACATGCCAATCTCCCAGCTTTCCTGGATGTATTATACATGGCAAAAAACCTCACAAAAAGTCTGCCCCAAAAGACATGGTTGTTTTAATTTCTGCACATGGGATCATTTTTGCTGTGCAAAACCCATTATTTTATTTTTGATTATGCATGGCAGCCCCTCCTCATAGTGTCGACTGCATTTTTTCAGCATAGTATCTAAAACTAGCTTTGCAATTATTTTTCTTGTGTGATGGTACTGTGGATGCTCTTTTTCTGATGCAGAAATGTTGGCATGTTTTTGGTCTCCTCCCTTGAGTACTCACAGTTCCTCGTCCACCAATGGGAGCTTGAGGTGCCTGCTGCTCAGTACAAGCAATCTCGTGAACGTGCAATTTGGTTCAGTCATGGCTGTTTCTTAGGAAGGAGGGGGTTTTGCCATAACTCCAAGTGGCTCTCTAGCAGCTGGGTGGAGTTCAGAGCGATTTTCCCCAGAAATCAGTCTTTGGAACTTGATTTACACAGACCCAGGGTCTTTGTCTTAAAGAAACTGGTTGCAACTCTGGGTGAAGCGGCAATTGAAATGTTAATTGAGGACAAAGCTAAAGGCATTGGAATGTGAATGGCATTGCCTAGCAACGGAATTCCCTCCTCAAAGGCTCCTGAGACTATAAAACTAGCTTCTCTGAGGAACTCTGTCATACAAGTGATTACTTGCAGTGGCTGTCTACCTCTGATCAGTGACCATAGCAGGGATGGCTATTGTTTGATCGTTTATCAAACTGGCAAAGTGAAGGGGTCTTCCCTGTGCCACCTTGCATTGGCTCAGCAGCTCTCTGAAAGGTCACTTCCATCTTCCATCCAAAAGTCTCTGTGTCCCTACGGAAATTTCTCATTAGGTTTCTATGCCCATTCTATTCTCATGAGGCCCTGTTGGCAGCATGTGTCAGAGTAGCAGTCAGGTGACATTGCAACACAATGGAGGAAGTCCTCCCTCCCTGAGTTACCGCTAGAACTAAGGTGCATAACTGCTGCAAAAAAACCCATCACAATATCACAGCACATGCACAAATGGGAATGTTTTAATTTTTTTTAAGGATTATTTAAAAGGGTTGGCGAATGGAATGCAGTGAAAACTGGTACATACATAACAGGCCCTGATCTTCTGAGAGTTTTCTTCTCCTTCTTGCAGTTTACTCACTAAAATCACTTGGCCTTTCAAAAAAGAAACTTAATTACTGTGGTCAATCCCAGTACAAAGTGAATGGCCTGATTCCCCCTGATGAAGCCTGCACAGCAGAATGCACAGGGACTTTGTAAAAAAAAATTAAAATCAATTATTTCCCAGCACTTTTCCCTTTTTATTCTGTTAGCACATTGCTGGGTGCAACTCATTTTTTTCTTCATCTTTTGTAGGAATTACCTCCAGGATTCCATGCTTTCCATCCCTGAGTCGCCCCTCTAAGGCCTGCCAGTGTTTGTGTGTCTCTTACTATCCAATGTCTGTTTGCCATGAGAAAAGCTTATTGCATTTGTGTCCCACTGTGGAATTAGCAGTTTGCCAATTGGCTGACTTCTTCCCTTCTCCAGGTGCCTGTTTTAAACAGTGTGTTCAAACCATGGAAGTCTCAGTGAACAATTGTCAGTGCTACAAACTAAAGAATATTTATTAAAAATAAAAAGCCTACATACTTTCAGCATAGCATCATACTAACCAAGGGTTCCAAAAGAAAAGGGCAAACATGCAGTTCCTCTGTCCTTCACTCTGTACATGTCTTCGGTGATTTTATTATAAGGCAGACTCTTTAACATAAAAGTTAGAGTGTCTTAAAGGCTTTCCAGACCTGCAAACCTCCACATGGCAGTGGCCAACAGGAGGCCAGATGTAAGATCTCCTTCCTCCTAGATAGAATCAGCCAAACAGACTTTCCCTTTCATGCCAAAGGGTTTATTATCTCAATTTGCCCACCTCCTGTGGGGGTCAGAAAAGCAATTCCTGAAGTTTCCAAGAAGAAACTGTCTAGCATTTTAAACTTACAAAAGCTGTCTTCCCTAGCTATGGGTCTTACCTGACTATCTCATTGTCTCCAGCCAGGGAGCCATTATCATTTCTAAAACATTGCCTTGGATAAGAATCAGCTTCCTTGTCTTCTGCCTGTTCTCTGGTAACAGAGAGGGAAACTTTTTAAAATTCAAGATGAAGGTTTTGTACATTCCAAATATCTAAAGGCACATCCCCTTACATATGTATTTCCTATATTATTTGTCCATAAGCAACTTTTCTCAATCTTTTTGCCATTGAGAAACCCCTCAAACATTCTTCAGTCTTTGAGAACCTAGATGTGGTGTGGTCATGTAGAATATAGTTGGGAAGCATAGCTGTGTACACACCTACCCAGGGCTCCTCCCCCTTCCCACCCATCCAGGACAATCATTGGCCATTGTGGGGGTCAACATGACCATATATAGACATATCACCCAATATATCTTTTAACAAATTAAAAAAATATATAAAATTAATTAACTCCAATTCATTTGGGAAACCCTTCCAGGGCCATCAAGAAACCTCAAGGTTTCATGAATCTCTGGTTGGGAAGGCCTAGTCCATAGTATTGCACAGATTCTTGCAACGCTACATTAAACTATGGGAACACAGTTTCTCCTCATCATGGTTAATATTAATGTTCAGGGTTTCCCTCTGTCTGTTCAAGCCTGTTCCAAAATTATATTGATTTTCATTACTTAATTTAAGAATGTAAAATGTTTAAAACTCAGTTATTTCCTATATTGGAACACAGGACTTTCTAAGTGTATGACAGTGCATCTTTCATAAAACTTCAAGCACTGCCTTCAGGAGAGAAAGAATCTGCTGTGTATTAGGAAACTTGATGGCCATGATGTCTGTACTTACAAACATGACTATCATTGCAGCAACTGGAACTACCCCCTTTTGTAAAGATTTTTAGAATATTATTATAATATTATTGTTATAGCTCAATTTATTACTCACCACTCTCGGCATGCCAACTCACAATGACTTACATAGTAATAAAATAAATCAATACAGTAAAATAGTAAAATCCCTTATACCTCATAAAACCCCATATTTCAAAGCACAAGGAAAACAAGACACAAAGCAGTGACAAACAGCCCATAATCAGTTCTTCCTTAGTGGGCCGCAGACCCTGTGCTGCAGTTAAACAAGGAAGATGGAGTATCCAAGACAGAGACGTCTTCCAAAAAAATGGAGGGGAGAGGAAGGAGAGGGGAAAAGAAAGGAAATCTGGGCATAGAGTCTATATGTGTGCACAAACATGGGCCTATGGCTCTCTCCATGTGACAGAGAGCCCTGTGCAATGTGTATGAAGGTACATGTGATGTATAAAGGCATTCTAGGGAATGTGCACATGATCGGGACAGAGCCTGCTTTAGTTATCCCATTCCCCCTCTCACCCACCAAACTCAGACATGTGTCTTCATTCTACCACTCAGAACATCTAAAAAGGACTACATTTTAACAGCAAATGTTGCCTATTTGCCTTTTCTAATGAGATAATTATCTTTAATGTTGAACTCAATTATTCCTTAAAAGTAGTAGTCAGTATTTGTCCATACTGTTTTCAGTCTGTTTCCCTCCTTTTTATCATCAAACCCTCCTCCCCCACAAAAACGAACAACAGAATAAGCAAAATCATAGAAATGAGAAATTCAAAAAGGTATTCACATGGGCTGTTTTTTCTTCTTCTTTTGCCTGTCCAAAGAATATAGTTTAAAAGAGCTAATCATCTTTCTCTGTGGCTGGTCCCCATAATAAACTCAGGAGGGGCTCCCTTCTTCATCTCTAATTGCCATTCATCTTTTCTTCTTTAATTATATTCTGGCAATGCACTGTTCAGTGCCATCAAATACTGGAACAAAAAGTTGGATTCTCTCCCAGCACATACTGGCTAAATCTAAACTTTCTATTTCATAAAGAAAGAAAGTAAACTCTACAATTTAAAGGGCTTTCCTTTTCAAAAAAATCCTCGCTTGCCAGTGAAGATCTGTGCAACTGAGGCAATTGTGGTATGGTGTATTGTGTACATCATGAGACCTGTTGTGCATCCTTAATACTTCAGATTGCTATGCAGACCATGCAAATACTGGTTTAATATGCTAAAGAAGCTTTGTGGTTGATTTGGAGTGGTAATAGTTTTGATTTGATTGAAATGCAAATTATAACAATAGGTGGGGGGGATGCTGCCATGCAAAGAGAATGCTCCTTAGGCTGGAATAATGAGTGATCGTAGTCCTGGGTAGCAAAGGACTGTTGATTGTACAGAGGCCCAGAATCCCTGCCTGAAGATTACAGTCAAATAATTTTAGTCCATGTGGGGATATTTTGGGAGGAGAGGGGATTATTACCTGCATGGGGAATTCTCCCAGCCTGTTGGAGGCGATTCATTGGGTCACTGATGGATTCCTTGAGCTTAATGTAGTGATAGCAGTAGGACAACAAGGTAGCATGATAAAAATGTGATATTGGCAAGAAGTTGTCTATAGAGACCAACTAAGAAGGACGACAGAGAAAGGAAGGAAGTGCATTGGGAAATTGATTGGTGTTTGCTGTATACAAAGCAAAGGCTGCAAGCCTCTTGCATAAAGTTGGCTGCCAATGTATATGTGAAAAGGAAGGATAACTTTTTAGGGGATCACAGATGTATGGTCTTCCTTGTTACACATGCTTCCCCCCCCCCCCAAGCTGTTGTTCTTATAAAGAGGCATATACAACCTGGGGTTTGGATTCAAACTGACTCTTTCTTTAAAGCCCTCTCTCACACTTTTCAGGTGTGTATTCCACTTTTTTCTCTTCACATGCGTGGTCCATTTGTCTGAGGAGACATTGATAGCACATTAAAATACTTTTTGCTTTGTTTTTAAACAGCTTAAATTCTGTCTGGGAAAATGAGAAAGCTGACATTCTAACTGCCACAAAGACTGGCCTATCTTTGCCATGTTAAATTGTATTCTGAAATGGGATAGCTTTGTGGCCGTCATGAGGGCCAACTATAAGTGCTGAAGGTGGCCCTTGGGGGGAATATTTTAATAACTGACACAAGAACCAGCCAATCAACACTGTTCAAATCTTGCTACTTTAGAAAACCAGATTTCCTCTAAATCCAGTCCTGAGAAAAAGCCCATGAATGGATCACATCTGCAGTGATTACAATTCAACAACCTGGTGAGGCTGTGTGTTTTTGTTTTCCCTAAAGAAAGTTGGGTTTCATTGGAACATAATAAGCAAAGGAATCAGATGCTCTTTAATTAATCTTTCAGGGACAGAAGATTCTGGTTGCAATTCTAACTGCTTTTAGGAATAATCCCCATTAAATGACATAGGACTTACTTCTGAGTCAACTGGCTCAAGACTTCTTTCATAGACTCAAGCCATACCTCCTTGAGTGTTCCAGATCTAAAATGGATAAATAGATGGAGACGAAATAGTTTTCAAATCTTGTGTCATTTTGGTTTCCCCATCCCCCCACAGAACATCTGCCTTCTGCTTGCCAAAAAACTTAAGATTCATAGTGAAGTAGATTTTGTTTTAATATGGCATGCAAAAATATAGTTAATTGGGAGAAAATATTCTATGCTTTTAACCCTGGACCTATTCTATGCTTATCAAATGAGGAACTGATAACTCCATTTCCTGCTCTTTACAAAAATTGGCATTTAAAGCTATTTCTTCCAAAAGGCTTAATTAAAGATTTCCCCTACAGAACCTAAAATAGTCTTCCTGACCTGTGAGATGAACATATTCCCTGTGAGATAATAGAGTTTACAAAAGAATCTAGGAAAGGAAAGTCTAATTTTAAATATGAGACTCTTCTATATATCTATGTGTTTCCTGGCAGAAATTGCTCACCAGAAGTACATTCTATCTATTGAATTCTAGGTACTAGTTTTAACCTACATAGTATTTACGGTGAAGGTAACATTTTTGCAGCAGTGGGATTAGTTTGAAAATTCCTGTAGCATGTTCAGAACATGTAAAATATTCCCTATTCCAGATAAACTTAGAAAATCAGTGTGAACTGGGAAGAACTAGCTGCAGAGGTTACCAATAAGTTTTTGTTCATGACACCTTCCTAATTCTTGGCTTACATTTTTTTAAAGTACATGTGTTGTACATATACTATATATCTATCTTGAAAGAAAAAGAAAGAAAGAAAGAAAGAAAGAAAGAAAGAAAGAAAGAAAGAAAGAAAGAAAGAAAGAAAGAAAGAAAGAAAAAGAAAGAAAGAAAGAAAGAAAGAAAGAAAGAAAGAAAGAAAGAAAGAAAGAAAGAAAGAAAGAAAGAAAGAAAGAAAGAAAGAAAGAAAGAAAGAAAGAAAGAATCAACCTCTGGGGTTGCCATAAGTCACCTGGGATGATGACAAAAAAAAATGGCTGAGTGAAGTCTATTGAGGAACAGCGTTCATCTGAAGTTAGAAGACCCATTGTGATATGATGATATCCACATTTAACTGTAAATGTGTCGTGGCTAGCATACTTTCAGTATCCTTCTGCAGCAAGAAGGATTGATCTGGAGTGACCCTACCTTTATAGTGTGATATCTTAGAGTGCTTTTAATGCTCAATATTTCAAGATTCGGATTGGGAAAGCAGACTGTTTTGAACCCCTGCTTGCCTTAAAGGAGACGCCCCTAATTTATCTCAACTTCTGTCGGTCTTGGATTTTTATTCCCTCCTCTGCCTTCTTCAATCCTCTCTTCAATCCCCTCCAAGAAAAGAAAGAGGCTCCTCTCCCTCCCACACATTTAAGAAAAGAAAGAAAAAGGCTTGGCTCCCCCCCCCCTTCTGAGCCTCCCTAACCACGTGCAGAACACTTTCCTGTTTCAATGGGGAGGGGGGAAAGAGAAAGACCCAAGTTCAAATCGATCTGAATTCAACAGGATTGACAATGGAATAAACAAAGTAAGTGCAGACTCTGCCCAGGTGAGGAAGGCATTTAAAAAGGACCTTCAGTGTGCAGCATATTGATATCCTTCCTGGCTCAGAGAAAGAAAAGGTATTTTAAAACCTATAAAATCACAGTTTCCTTTGCAGTCTCCATAGTAAGGGCTAGAAGATGGGGAAATAGTCCCACAGGGTAATTGGGAGCTTCTACTGTACATTTATTTGTTTCTGTTAGCAGGGGATGATTTTACAGAACTTGTTTATATGTCCTATTGATTCTTCATTTGGACTTCAGAGTCTTTTAACTGGCATCCCCTGTCTGACTGTACTGTAATTTTCAAAGGATAGCTTAAAATAGAAGTCCTGGAAATGGCTTCTTTAGAAGGATTATCTATCTGAACCTGGTGATAAAAACAGTCTTTAATCCTCTCCATCAGGGTACTGGCTGGCATTCTCAGGTTATATCTCTGACTTTTCCATCCTTCTCCACTGGAAGGAAAGCTTTGTGTGTTTTCTTCATCTCTGTGATTCCATCAGCTCACCTCTATCGCAAAGTCCTCATTTCCTAGTGCATTGTTTTCTTATCAGCACGCTTTCTAAGCTTTGCACTTTGGACCCTGTTTGTTGATGGTGTCCATCTATGTTTATTGGGCTGTTCTTTGCACTTCAAAAGCAATCTTTTCTTTAAAAAATAACTTCACACCACATTTCTTGGTATGTTGCCAGATTTGCAGCCTCTTAGATAGTGCTTACTTTGCTAGGAACATGCTGAGCATCAATGAGTACAGTACAAGGAAGGTTAGCACATCATGAATCCATTTTGCATAGATAAATGCTGAGTTCCCTCTCCCTAGTATCCATGGAGGATGTGTGGCTCTGTTGTGTTCACATACATAGGTGTGACCTGGAAATACCACTGGGTAGCAATGCAGTCATGTTAAATACAGAAGAGGGTTCAACAAAATTTGATTCTAATAGCACCTTTAAGACCAACAAATATTTATCCAAAGCATGAGTTTTCGAGTACACACACGCTTCCTTAGACAATGGAACAAGGATCATATGGAACAAGGCATCCCTTCCACTCCCTCATCCAGCTCTGTAACAAGAATTGTTGTACGATTGCTTCTTATTGTGTTTTCGTGGAAATTGCCTCCACCGTTTGACTTTCCCAAGGCCTCTTTTCCCCTCCATTTACCATGGGGTTAGCTTCTCTCATGTTTGGGTGTTTTCCTAGATATATGTTATTAATCGAATTCCATGGGTTTGTTTTCCACAAGAGGAATAATCAGCATCAAGGAAATTGGTGGCAGTGAAACTGGGGGTAAAGAAGAGCTAAGGAGACACATTTTTGAAGTGGTATAGTTAATTAGATTACGTTTGTACTGTAGTGAAGCTGGAAGATTCCACAAAAACCTATAATAGAGGCTAATGAGAATTTTATCATGCTTGTTAAACGGGACATTTAATTGTGCAAAGGGTCTGTTGAGTGTAATGTAAAAACCAGTTAATAAAGGGAAAATCTTAATTTGCATATTCAGCTCTGCAACATCTAAACTGTCCAGTGAACAGAATAGCCTCAGGCCACAGCAGTCAAACGCTTGCTTCATTTTGTGCTGGTGAACATGTAATGCGATTAGGGCACTTAATTTCCTCTGGCGGGCATGAAAATTAATGCAGCATGGATGATTTACACTGAGGGGATTTTGTAATTATTCCAATTGATCCTGACAGAAGTTAATAGCTGTTGTTTTTGTTGGGAAGGTTACAAATACCATACAACCAGCCTGATTCTCCCAGGTCACGGGCAGGACTGCAGAAAGCTCAAACCACATGTGTTTTTTAAACAGCAGGGAGGTTGAAATGTGACCATAAATGAACCTTCTTATACAATCAATGACCTACATAGAAACAATCTGGTGTGAGTCCATTTAAAAAATCCTTTTCTTCTTGTTTTCATACCTGCCATAGAAACATTGTAAGAGGAAAAGAAATAAAAGCCAGATAGTGGCCTCTATAGGGAATAGACAGAGACATGTCTTGGATATGATGACGATGGCCAAGCCTTTGTTATTTGTTACTTGTTCTCATCGTGCCATACAGATAAATTGCCTTTGAAGGTATCCTTGCTAATCACCCTCAATACATTTTGTTGTATGTGGATCTGGCAAACTTTGGGCTATTTCCACAGGATTAATTATATGTTATCCCCCACCCCATTTTATTTATAACTTATGAAAAATTGCAGGTGAATTCTAGAGTCTTCATAATTGGAAAATATATATGAAATGTTAAAGAAAGGTAGCATACTATCATGCACAGGCACTTAGAAGATTTTGCCTAATCCAGATGAGGCAACCAAAGTAAACTTGATAGTAAAATAAAAATGAAAGGTTATCATAGATTTTATATTATTATTGTTGTTGTTGTTGTTGTTGTTATTGTCGATTATGGCTAATTATTTACTCAATAAGTCCATGTCATTGCTGTGCACATCTGCTTATAGATTTCTATAAACATAAAATGATTGTCACTTTCACCAAGCTACAAAAAATGGATTGACAAAAGAGGAAAAAAGAGGGAAGAGCATGAGCAAACATAGTTACTTTTATCAAACGTTTTAAGGGTCTCTAAACACTTCACCATCTTTGTAGTCCTCCTCTGGACATGCTCCATTTTCTCTACATGTTTCTTCAGTTGTGGTGCCCAAAATTGAACACAAGTGAGGTCTAACCAGAGCAGAATAAATTAGTAACATCACCTCATGTGATCTGGGCACTATATTTCTTTTAATACAGTCCAAAATGCCTTTTTATGTTCAGTGTATAGTAACACCCCCAGATGTATAGTATGTACAGTAACACCCCCAGATCCTTTTCACATGTGCTACTGCCAAGACGAGTCTCACTCATCCTATAGTGATGCATTGATTTTTCCTACCTAAATGCAGAACTTTACATTTTTTACTATTAAAATTCATTTTATTAATTTTAGCCCAGTTTTCCAACCAGGGCCTCTTCTGAATGATGGATAAGCTGATGAAAACTCACTAAATACATCGTTGTTTTTCTGACCTCTGCACAGAAGAGTGAATTTACTCTGCAAAACTGATTTTGCTCTGCATGGTGAACTGCCTCTTCGGTGCTTTAAGCGTCTTTTAAGCGTTGTTTCTGAAAGATGCTTTTCACCCATTCATTTCTCTATTAGCCATGCAGAGAAGCTCTTTATTAATGCAGATTAGTGATTGCATTAGAGAACAAAGCGGAGTTGGCAACACTACAGGGGGCAGGGCTATGAATTATTCCATGCAGAGAACACTGCAACGTAGTTTTTCTACAGACAATATTCAATGCAGGACAATGACTGTAATATAATAAAGTGGTCTAAACTGGTTGTTTTTTAAACTGTTTTATTTGGCTCCGTGCAAAATACCTCCTGTCAAGATCATCCTGTATCCTGATTCTGTCTTCTGGTAAGTTTGCTATCCCTCCCTGTTTAGTATCATCTGCAAATTTAATAAGCACCCCCTCTATTCCTTCATCCCAATCCTTTATGAATATGTTGAATAACACAGAGCCCAGGACAGCTCCCTGAGGCACTCCACTTGTCACTCCTCTCCAAAAAGATGATAAGCCATTTACAAGCACCCTTTGGGTGTGATCTGTCAACTAGTTCTTGATCTGCCTAACAGTTATAGGATCCATATCGTATTTTACCAATTTGCCAATAAAAATATCATGGGGAACCTTAGAAAAAGCCTTATTGAAATCAATGTAAACAATGTCCACAGCATTCCTATGATCTAGCAAGGTAGTAACTTTCTCAAAAAAGAGATAAATTTAGTCTGACATGACTTGTTCTTGAGAAATCCATGCTGACTCTTAGTAATTATAGCCATCCACTATAGGGGCTCAAGGATCAACTGTCTGATGATTTGTTCTAAAATTTGGCCAACTATAGATGTCAAGCTGGCAGGTCAGTAGTTTCCCGGGTACTCTTTTTTCCCCTTCTTGAAGATAGAGACAACATCAGATTGGACGTTGACTGAGCCTCTGACTAAATATAAGCACCCCCCTCCCCAGGTATATAAGCAATATAAGCTTTCATTTCAGTACCCCAACCCATTAGGTGCATAGAGGCATATATTGTACATGCATTTGAACATTTGCACATTCATGCAGTCACTGCATGTACAACAAACATGAATTAAACACATACACTGAAAAGGACTAATGATTTTTTCAGTCAAGTGGATTGTTGAACAACTATTTTTTTACAGCTTCCTCAGACACATGAAACTACAATGTGTTTGCAGCAATTAAAGTGAAGTTCCTCAATTCTGTGTGTAAGGAAATAGAAACACATACATTTTCCTTGCCTCCTTTATCTTTGTATTATATGTGATCTGGCATATGATCTCCTGGCATAGAGGATACATTAGCACAGACTAATGTGTTTGGGAAAATGCGTTGTTTGGTGGTATTTAATTTAAATAACTGAACAGCAATCTTTGGTAACTGACTGTTGATGAATGGTCCAAAGAAATAACAGCAGCCCTGAATAGATTAAGGAAAAAATGACACCAGGACAAGGTGCTATGATGACTGGATGTTATAGGAGTCCTCCATGCAATCATGTCAGTTTATTAATCCACAAAGAGTTGGAGAGCACTACAAATCAAATACAGACAAAGGCATGAAAAATTGATCAACAGAGCTGTGGACAAAACACACTAGCACTCCCTTCCCTTAATTTTTTTTTTAATATCAGCAAAATTGCCTCTACTTGCTCAGCTTTGCAAGCTCAATCACACTGTATTTGCTACATAAGCAACTATGGGAGACAGACAGATAGACAAGATAGACAAGATAGATCAGACAGACAGACAGACAGACAGACAGACAGACAGACAGACAGACAGACAGACAGATAGATAGATAGATAGATAGATAGATAGATAGATAGATAGATAGATAGATAGATACTTGCAACTCAGCAATTTTTCTTTCCAATCTGTTCTTGAAGTTCTCTCAGGTAGTTTTTGTTCAATCCCGGAAAGGGAAATTGTTGAGTTGCAAAGCAAAAATTGAGTCCAGTAGTACCTTTAAAGACCAACAAAGATTTATTCAAGGCATGAGCTTTTTTGTGCAGGCATACTTCCTCAGACAAAATGGAACAAGAATCATGAGAGTGCAGATATATAGAAAAAGTAAATTAGTGGCAAATTAGTAAACTATGTCATAGTATCCAAATTATGCCACATTATGCCATATGATGATTCATATGATGTTGCGGGGAGAGGAAGGGAAGATAATTGTAAGCCACTCTGAGACTCCTCTAGGAAGTGAAAAGCAAGGTATGAAAAACAACTCTTTTTCTTCTTCTATTTATAATTCAGAATTAGTGGCAACTGAAAGGTAACCACCAGACATGGCTTCTCATTTAAGAGTCTCTTATATGTGATAGCCTGTTATATTAGTGCTGTGACAAGCCCAAGGTCACTCAGCTGGCTGCACCATGCTGGCTCATAAGCAAATTTAAAACAACTTAAAAATTACAAATTGCTACTACCAAACAAAGCCCCACCCTCACCCCAGTCCTCTTCAGTCTGGCCTGCAGGAATTGGCTGTAAACCAGTAACATACGTCCAGCCAAGAAAAATGGAGGACCTAAAAGGAGAGGAGAGGAGGAAAACCCACATGATGTTAGGTCACTATGGCCTCAACCACAGGCCTGGTGGAAAACTGCTGTTACAGGCCCTGTGAAACTGAAAGGCTCCAGGCCAGTTTGCCTCACTGTCAGCCAATCTTCCACTAAGGCATCCTCAGTTAAGCACTAAGGACAGTATATGTAGGCAATCACACCCAGCTCTATCTCCTGATGGATGCCCCCCCCCCCCCCCAAAAAAAAACATTCACCGGATGTTTGGAAGCGGTGATGGTTTGGCTCAAGCAGAGCACATGAAATGCAACCCTTCCAAGACAGAGGTCCTGTGGCTGGGTAGGATGGGTCCAAATCAGGAAGTGTGCTTGCCCACCCTGGATGGTGTGCATCTTGGGGTTACACAATCTGCCAGGAACCTGTGCATGACCTTCAACACCTCCCTTTCCATGGAGGCTCAAGTCACTAGAGTAACCAAATTGGAATTTTTTCATCTATACCAACCTAAGCTACTAGCGGCCTATCTAGCCCCAGAGCACCTGGCCACACTGATCTATGTGACGGTCATCTCCAGGCTAGACTTCTGTTACTCACTGTATGCAGGCCTACCCTTGTCCCTGATCCAGAAACTGTAACTGGTGCAAAATGCAGCTCACCAAAACACCATGGATAGACCATATCCAGCAAGTGCAGAACAGTTGCATTGGTGGCCAGCTGAATTCTGAATCTAGTTCAAGATACTGTTTCTGACCTTTAAGGCCATGTGCAGTCTGGGTCCAGTGTATCTGAGGGACTGCCGATCTACCTATGTCCCCCTGAGGATGCTTCATTCCTCCAATACCAACAGGTTGTTGGTTCCCGGCCCTAAAGAAGCCTGCCTGGCCTTATCTAGGGCTAGGCCCTTTTTTGTCCTGGCCCCCACCTGGTGGAACGAGCTCTCAGAGGACCTCAGGACTTTGATAGAGCTGTTTCAGTTCTGCAAGATGGAGCTCTTCCTCCAGGTACATGGTTAAGGCCAGGTAGGGCCAGGAACATCTTGGTGCTCACTTTACAGACTAGACCATCTGAGCTACTTAGCTTGCTGCTGATTAATGATGGGTTTTTATTCTGTATTTTATAATGTTCAGTTATATTTTATTGTATTTGTATTGTTGTTGGAAGATGCCATGAGAAAGTAACTCCAGAAGTGGCAGCATATACATTCAAAGAAATAAAATCATCTTTGTTTCTGCATATAATGCAGTTTTGGAACCATGTTTAACAGAAGAAGAACGGGACATTAAAACATGGCTGGCATAAGCAAGCCTCTGTCTGTGTGAGTTCTATGGGGCTAAATGAGGAACACCACCAGCCAGACAATGTTCACTGAAACCATACCACAGACAGAACTACACATCAAAATGTGTATAATTATCTAAACATCCTTATCCATGGTTCCTCTATATAGTTGTGAAATGCCCCTGTGGGAGGAGCGTGTCCGGAGTGTCCACACTTGACTATGGGCCAGTCAGGGTGAGGCCAGCACAGCTGATTGGGCCGGCCCCTACACTTGCTGCCCTCCCTAGCAGCCTCCCTCACAGGGTCCATATTATGGGGAGAGGAAGGGAAGGCAATTTTAAACTGCTTAGAGACACCTGAGGCTTGCCGGGTGTCTGTGGACCATTCTCAGTTCTCTCAGAGCTCTCAGCCCCAGCTCTCTCGCAGGGTGCCTATCATGGGGAGAGGAAGGGAAGGCGATTTAAACTGCTTAGAAACATCTGATACCTGCTGGGTGACTGTGAACCATTCCCAGTTCTCTCAGACCTCTCACAGCCCCACATACCTCACAGGTTGTCTATTGTGGGCAGATGCATGGAAAAGGTGTTTGTAAACCTTTTTGAGACTCCTTTTGATAGTAAATAGCAGGGTACAAGAATCCAGCTCTTCTTCTTCTAAGGGGCAACAGTGAAAGAAGCATGTGGGCACATAACATATCAACACTAAAAAAAATGGAGACAGAAGGAGCAGGGTGGATACCTGCGTACTGTGACTACCCCATGTGGATTAGGGCAGAGGGAGATTTTGGGTGTCTGTGACCTAATTCACACAAGGAGGGAAATGAGGATGAACGCAGAACAGGGAGGAATTGGTTGCCACTAGGAAGAGTCTCCAGTCTGATTTTCCCTTCACATATCTGAAGACAAGGCTTTTGAAAGCTCATCTGTAACCACTAAACCACAATTCCTAAATGTCACTCCTCTCCCACACTCAACTAACATTCCAAACCACAGGTTCTTGACACCCATCTCTCCATACCCACACCCTCATTTGTCACCATGCTGCCACCCCCCCACACACATACACACACAACACACATATTCAACCTCATGCCCTTACAGACTGGACAACCCCTCCCCTTCTCTTCCCAATGTCAAGCTCTCTTTATCTGAATAACTCTCTTCCTTTCTACCTCCCACTCTCTTTGCTATTTCCCCCCCTACACCCCTGCTAGTGCCCATTGTATCAGCTACAATGGGCTTTAATTCTAGTGTAAGTATAACAGAGAACAGAAACTTGTCTGTGAATTATTAATTAAGCAACTACTTTTTGCTTGTGACACCATTGTGGAGAGCCAAGTCTATTCTGCCTCAAAAGCAAGGGATATTGCTAATGTAGAAATTGTTTCAGTGAATCTTCCCTGAAGTAGATTCATGCAGACTCTATTTCTAGCACTGTCTTTGCAGTCACACAGCTTGCATTCTGAGTTAAATGGAAAATTCAGGACCACTGAATTGTAAGGAAAAAAGAAATGTGATTAAGGCTCAATGTACTATTTCTAGCTAGTGAGAGAGGAACTTCAGCACAGTGTCCCTTCACTGAGGCAGAACTATGGCTGCCATCCATTCACCCAGTTTTAGAAGTTGGATGCTCCAGTAAATTAGGGAGACGAAATAACAAAGGTAGAGTGAGGGAGGCAGTCCTGAACTCTTCCCCTGGGCTGCTTTTAAGTACAGAAGTACATTTTACAAGCAGTTTTATAAAGCACTTTAAATAGTGCAACAAGAAATACGTTAAAAATTTGAAGTCCTGAGGTAAATATCATCAATGAATGCTGGGAGAGTAACCCATTTATCATATATGTTGCCATTTTTTAAATTCTATGCATATTACAAGGACTTAGTGAAATGATTCCCATGACTGGAAAGCAGTAGTGCTTTGAGTTGTTCAAAAAAACAGAAAAGGTCATAGAATGGCATTGATTGTGAGAAGAGGGTTTGCCTGTCAAGAAATACTAGAGGAAGAAAGTGACTTTCCAGTGGATGATAGAATATATGGACAACAGGACCTTCTAATTATGGGTGACTTCGATTTTCTTGATGTGTGCTGGGAAACAAGCTCTGCTAAATGTCCAGTGTATTGCAACTTTCTGACCTGCCTGGCTGATAATTTTATTTATCAAATGGTGGAAGGACCTATGAGAGGTTCAGCCACACTCGACTTAATACTGACCAAGAGGCAAGAGCTAATGGATGGGGTGAAGGAGGTGGTGAACCTGGGGGGGGGGAGTGACCATGTAATCCTAGAATTTCTTAAAAGATGGGGGGCTATCGTGAAATGGATGCAGAACTTTGGTGAAACAATTTCAATTGAAGAATGGGAACATGCATGGTGTAAAATGGTAAAACTAACTAAATGTCAGATTTTGAGAGAAGATTGATATGATAAATTTTAGATGGTATTTAACTTCTAAAGCTATAAGTAAAATATCAAATCAAACTGATGGTAAATGTTGGAAATGTCATGAGACAATAGGATCCTTTTTCATATTTGGTGGAACTGTATTGTAGTCAAACAATTCTGGGTAAAAATCATGATAAACTACAAACTGTATTTAAGTGTAAATTTCCGCATGTGTCAAAGAATATGTAATTGAGTATCTACCCAACAAGTCTTCCTAGAGAAGGCACAGAATTCTTTTTCCAAGTGACAGCTGCAAGACTCCTTATAGCCTCTGGCAGGAAACAACAACAAGAACCTTTGATGGACACATGATGTGATAAGCTCAGAGAACTTGCTGGGATGGCTGAGCTTACGAACATAGTAAATCAAAAACCAATTGAAAAATTTCAAAATCAATGGGGTGAACTTATAAAATGTTTGTAAAACTTGAAACTGCATTCTTTTTTTTTTGGTCTATTTTTCTTTCTGTAAGTTTTATTCCTTATGAAAAACAAAAAAAATGTTTTTAAGATGGGGGGCAAGCAAGTATGCAGTCAGATGTGTACGTTAGACTTTCACAGGACAGACTTTAATAAACACAGAGGCATTATGAGAGTCATCCAGTGAGCAAGAAAGCTGGAAGAGAAAGCTATTGCATGCTCAAGCTATGATTATTTCAGCAAGCTGGAAACATGACAGGGGATTCAAGAAGCCTATTTAGATGAACAAAGAACTTCAGGAGGAGCTAAGGAAGAAAAAGGAAATGGAGGGACGGTCAGACTTCTAAGACTATCTGAAGGTTACAAGGCACTGTTGGTCAGCCATCAGAGAGGCCAAAAGAGAAAAATTTGACTGGTTAGCTATTAAAAAGTAAAGGGTTCCAGATAAACACATTTTTTCTCTATAGCCTGTTTTCAATGTTTCCTTCTTCCTCAATGATTTTATCTAAAACAAATTATTACAAAATATTGTTGTTGTTGTTAGGTGCGAAGTCGTGTCCGACCCATCACGACCCCAAGGACAATGATCCTCCAGGCCTTCCTGTCCTCTACCATTCCCCGGAGTCCATTTAAGTTTGCACTTACTGCTTCAGTGACTCCATCCAGCCACCTCATTCTCTGTCGTCCCCTTCTTCTTTTGCCCTAAATCGCTCCCAGCATTAGGCTCTTCTCCAGGGAGTCCTTCCTTCTCATCAGGGGGCCAAAGTATTTGAGTTTCATCTTCAGGATCTCCTCTAGGACTGACCAGTTTGTTCGCCTTGCAGTCCAAGGGACTCGCAAGAGTCTTCTCCAGCACCAGAGTTCAAAAGCCTCAATTCTTTGACGCTCGGCCTTCCTTATGGTCCAACTTTCACAGCCATACATTGCAACTGGGAAGACCATAGCCTTGACTAGACACACTTTTGTTGGCAGGGTGATGTCTCTGTTTTTTAAGATGCTATCTAGATTTGCCATAGCTTTCCTCCCCAGGAGCAAGCATCTTTTAATTTCTTTGCTGCAGTCCCCGTCTGCAGTGATCTTGGAGCCCAAGAAAATAAAATCTGTCACTATCAACCATTTCTTCCCCATCTATTGCCAGGAATTGAGAGGGCAGGATGCCATGATCTTTGTTTTCTTGATGTTGAGTTTCAAGGCAACTTTTGCACTCTCCTCCTTCACTCGCATCAACAGGCTTAATTCCTCTTCACTTTCTGCCATTAGAGTGGTATCATCTGCATATCTGAGGTTGATATTTCTCCCTTCAATCTTGATCCCAATTTGTGACTCCTCTAACCCCGCCTTTCTCATGATGTGCTCCGCATACAAGTTAAATAGGCAAGGCAACAGTATACAGCCTTACCGAACTCCTTTCTCAATTTTGAACCAATCAGTGATTCCATGCTCAGTTCTCACTGTTGATTCTTGACCTGCATATAGGTTTCTCAAGAGACGAATAAGATGCTCTGGTATTCCCATCTCTTTAAGAACTTGCCACAATTTGTGGTGCTCCACACAATCAAAGGCTTTAGCATAGTCAATGAAGCCGAAGTAGATGTTCTTCTGGAACTCCCTAGCTTTCTCCATGATCCAGTGTATGTTGGCAATTTGATCTCTAGTTCCTCTGCCTCTTCGAAATCCTTCCTGTACTTCTGGAACAAAATATTAGTATTTGCATATATAATATTCCCTTAAATAAAGCTAACAAACTTTCACCTACTTTTAAATGTCATGTCTCAAGATCATTAAATATTTCTGTGAGAAAATATACAAATCCAGAGTAAAACTTTCTGTGTGAATACATAGCAAAACACATTAACAAAGCCATCATTAACTTAGCTTCTGCCAGTTACATAACCATTTCTTACCATATAAACAGTGCTTAATGCTCAGCATTTCATGGAGATCTCTTAACTGCTCTATGGCTATAAAAAAAACTCATGTCTCCCCCTTAAGTAATGACTTATACACAGTCTCTTAATTGCCAGGTGTTATTCTAACTACTGTTCACTAATTAATCTCCTAAGTGACAAGAAAGGTCCCAGGTGGTATTCATCCCAAGGGGATATAAGCTGCCCAGATTAAAATGTAATAAGTCTTTTTTTTGTAACAAAAACTTGTTAGTATTCATTCCACAGGTCGTGTTTGGTGTTATTCGTTCAATATCAATGATCCTCCAGGTCATGCTGCATTTCTTCAAAGTGACTCTGTAACCGGACGTCTTTAATCTTTGCTTTTAAACGTGACAGGTACTCAAGAATGCAAACCTTAAGTGGTCTAACCATCATGCCAACATAGATCAAACCACAAGGACACAGGATGACATAGATTACTCCTTTGGTTGCACAGTTTATGAACACTTTACTTTGTAACCATTGGCAGTATTGGTGAATTCTGACATTGTATGCATATATTTGTAGGCACAGCATGTTCCACAGAGAAAGCTTCCCTTAGGTAAATGGCTGTCCCTTTCCAGTGAAGGAGTGCTAAGACTGGCCAGGGAAGCTTCTTCACAGGTGTGAGTAGTGATCTTAAATGAGGAAATAGGCCTGCTGTTGGGTGAAGATGGAGAGACTGTCAAAGTCACAGAGAAAGCAGAAAGTCTAAATACCTATTTTGCCTCAGTTTTTCCCCAGAAGAATGTGGGGATATCTAGGATTCATAGTAGACAAGGTATCATGTCTGGGTGGCAGGTTGACCAGAGAAATTGCCAAGAGGCATCTGGCTGCACTGGAAGAGTTGGGCTGAATGATGTGCACATGAGAGTTCCTTGAGACCTTGTAGAAACTTTATCATCTTTAGAACCTCATGGAGGACTGGAGAGGTGCCAGAAGACTGGAGGAGAGTAAATGTTATCCCTGTTTTCAAAAAAGGGAGGAGAGATGACTCAGGATACCGCAGGCCAGAGAGCCTGATCTCAGTTGTAGGGAAGATAATGGAGCAGATTTTAAAGGGGGCAATTTTGCAAACACCTGAAGAACATTTTGTTGATCTGGGGAAGTCAGCAGAGATTAGTCTTCAGCAGGTCCTGCCAGACCAACCTGGGTGTATTATGCATGACAGAAAGTCTCACAAAAAGTCTGCCCAAAAAGACGTTAGTGTTTTTATTTCTGCATGTGAAGCTGGTTTCACCATGGGAAAGCCACCACAGTATTTTTGATTCTGCATGGCATTCCCCTCTAATAGCAGTAACTGTGTCTTTTCAGTGCAGTATTTAAAACTAGCTTTAAAATGACTTTTCTTCTACAATAGCCATGAAAATGCCTGTTTTTCATGAATAAATGCTAGCATGTTTTTGATCTCATCCCTTGTGCCACCATACACCAATGAGGGAAAAGAACAGCCTCTAGCTCCTTGTCCAAAAATGGGAGTTTGATGCACCCATTTGGCACAGACCCTCCCACCTATATTATGACAACATTACACCAGCAGAAATTAATTTATTTATTCCCTTAGAGGCATTTGCAAGCATTTCAATCCACTCTCTACAAGGAACAGCACACTTCTGAGGGGGAAAGGTTATAGTGTTTTCAAAAGGCTCCCATGGATATTTCTTGTTGAGGTCTCCATGTCCATGAACTACAATTCCCATAAGGCCCTGCTAGTAGCATGTGCCAGATTGGCAGTCATGTGACATTGCAGCTGACTATGGCCTGCGAATGAGCATCTAACAGAAGGGAGAAATTGCCCCCCCCCCACACACACACATACACTATTTGCCACTGTAAATCCATCTTTCAAATGCATAATCCTTGCAGAAAAACACAACCATTGGAAAAAAATGATGTTTTAAAAGGGTCAATGTGCTGACTTTGGTGAAAACCTTTACATGTATAATAGCCCCTGGTTTGACCAAGTGACAGGTTTACTGGTTCATGGAAACTCAGTGAATGTTCTTTACCGAGATTTCAAATAAGGACAAGATGCAACTCAATAAGGATAACTGCAGAGTTTTACATCAGATCACAAAAATTAGAAGCATGCATAATGGATGGGAGATCCACTTCTGGGTAGCATTGTGTGTGAATGAGATACTCTATAGTTGGATGCTTATTGTGACTGGTTGTGAAAATATTATTACATTTTTTGGATCTTAAGAAATCGAAGCCACTGAGGAAAAGATATTCCTTTGAAAATGAGTTATATACCGGACCTCATTTTGGCTTTCATTTTTAGGAATAAAGAAGGTTCTCTGTTTGTATATCGCCGTTTTGTCAGTTTTCTTCTCATCCTTGACATTCTTTGGTTGGTGTATTTTCTGTGTGCGTGTGTTTTTTGTTTGTTTGTTTGTTTTTTGCTATCACCTGGATCTTGATAACCCTAATTTATTCTAGAATTAAAAAATAAAAAATCAGTAAATTGTACAAGTGCAGAACTTTCCCCTCTACCCTCTGCTTACTTCCTGTTGCTTTCTATCATTGTCTACAACTGTAACAATGATGCTGTCTGCTATTTGTCATTAGCATGTCCTAAGACTCTCGAGCCCCTACTACATAGCCAACAGGCTGCATTTGGCTTCGTTGGTCACTGTGGACATGCTGTGCAGGCCTTGCTTAGAGTCTTCAGACCTCCTAATGAACTTCCTTTGGTTTTAAGGTGACCAAAGCTGAGTAATAATGGAACGCTCTTTAATAGACTCTGTCTCCCATTGCTACACATTTAAAAAGCCCTCAACCACCTCTGGAGTTCTCACTCTGTTGTATTAGACAGTGAAATGTTTAACCTTCTGTTGAAGGCTAATATTTATAGGTCCAGTGAAGCATTTTACATCGCCTGCCAGTAATGAGCTATCTTGTCATCAATAGTCAATTAACTCTCTGAGACTGTAAATCCACCACAATAACCTGGGGATTACAGCTTGCATTTCCCAAGCAAGCACTTGAGGCAAAAGGCTGAGATTGGAACTAACTAGATGTAGAATAAATGAAAACAATTATGAGGGTGTTTTCTTTCTTTAAAAAAAAAACACCCTGCGTTATCCCAAAGGAATGCTGAATTAAAGAGTTTAAAGTTTAATTACTCTCTTTGCTTTTGGTACATTGGGTAATCAGTCACCTATGAAGTAAAGTGTTTAAGAAGGCTTTGTACTCATTTAAAAAATTCTGAAGCACAGACTGCTGAAGCAAACAAAGTGTTTTGTCGAGCTCCAGAATTGCAAGATGGAATTAATTCTTTGTTCAGCAAATATTTCATATGTATAATGCATGTGACAAGGATGTAAATGATGGAAGGGAAAGGCCTACCTGTTTCCCAAATTGAACTTGTGTAAGAGGGAGACTCACAACCCAACTCATATATTACAGTGTCCTTGAGTCCCCAATACCCTTGCCCTGCGTTCTCTCGAGAGTTGCCAGCCAGCTAGGCATTCTGAGCACTGCCATGGGCAGCAGATCTCTGCTCCCAGGCCCCTCTTTGTAGTCCAATCAGCTGGCCAGTGGGAAATTCAAGGGCATCTGAAAAAGGACTAGGTCTTCCTTGCTGTTGGAATACAATCAGCCAGTTATTTGGAGCAGGCCTACCTTGTAGGGCTGATTGTTGCAAACTGCAGTGTCCAGTTCATACACTCAGCAGAGACACCCAGTAGCTGCAGAACAGGAGCTGAAGTAGATGAGTTATCAGGAGCCCTTTGTTTCAAATGAGAATTCCCATTTCCTTTTGGAACAGGAAAAGAAGGAAAGGGATTTGTTCTCAGTCTGTCTCTCCTTGTTTCTTTTATGTGTGTGTTCTTCATTTTGTAGCAGCATGTAAAAACTGTTTTTTGTAACCTGTTTAAGCTTATGAACACTGATTTGGCAAGGGTGCCAAATCAATGAGCATGACATATCTGTACAGCAAGTCAACTTTATTTCTTAAACCCTCTTATTGTTCCAGTGTCTACAGGACCTAAAGTAAAACATTTACTGCACTCTCTCAAAGTGTGCTAAGAGTTGAACCTGATGTAGTGGGGAAAGGGCAGTCCTCTTTTTCTGTGTTTTGGTGACTATCGCCAGTGCATCCAGGCCAGTTTATAACATCTGGGGAGGTGCAGTGCCAGATCCACAACAGATTTTCGTAGCAGAGGGTAGGATTTGGTGTGGGCATCTATTTCTCCCCCAAACATGGAAGAAACAGTATTGGGTTTGTATTTTGCTTTCCCACCGTGACACTTGCCAACAGAGGTAAGGAGAGTGGTGACTAGAGCTCCCTTTGGAATGCCTTCCCTCTTGTGGCTGGCCTCTCACCCACTTTACTGTCTTTTAAACACCAGGCCAAAACATAACTTTTTACCCAGGTTTTTAATTGGGGTGGGTTTATCTTACCTTTCTAATGGTCTACTTCTGTTTTATAAATAGTTCTTTTGCTGCTTGTGTCCAATGGTTTGTTTTTAATTGTAAACTACCATTACAGCAGGACTCTGAAGTGATGGCGTAGAAAAATCCTAAATAAACAAATTCTGGTTCTGTAGGAAAAGTTTTTAAGGTTTTTCCCTTCTTTTCTTCTTTGCTCAGCTGGAACTTTTTAACTAGAAAGGAAACTTCTTGCTGTCTCCAGTACAAAGTCCTTTCTAACAAGTGGTGAGACTGCTTAGAACTTGGATCAGGGCCTTTTGAGTTGCACACATAGAATCAGCTACCCTCTGAGACATGAGCCTGTTGACCATACAGAGCCAATAAAAACATTTTATTCAGACCTGCATTTAAAGAACCATATGGTGATCTTTGCAAAGGTGTTGGGCCATGAGTGGCTTGACACACACTTTGAATGGGAATTGGCTGTCCAGCACATAATAGGCACAGTTGAGGGGATGAGCTGGTTTCCCTTAGAGGAAGGAGTCATTAGGTTTTTGTTGATCCATTGCCATTCTGTCTAGGCAGGACAGAAGGAATGTATTCCATTAAACAAATTTCAAATTCGGGACCCAGAAAAGCTACATTCTGCAATAGGCATACATTGTCTAAATTTGCATACCTGCTTGTTATGTATAATGCAAAGAGTTTTGTACTATGTGGAAGCCTCACGTCTGAGGAAAACCTGCTCATATGCCCTCCTCCTTACCCACGGTGGGTTATGCCTGTTTTCCAAACAAGCAGAATAAATTGCACGTCTACCAAGTACAGGAAGGCGCCATTATTTTGCAGATTACAAAAACCAATTAAGCCGATTTCACTGCTTTACAATGCAACTGAGAGATCTTTTCAATAAACAATAGAGAAGCTAGGCAAGAGATCTGTACATTTATATGGTCTGCAAAGCTTTCTGAGGTCTGTTTCCTGCTGATGACGGAGGAAGGGAGCAAGCAGTACTATTTTAAGCTATCATTAATTAAGTGTACTGTGTATTCTAGATCTATTTCCTTCTTCAACCTGATCTTTTTTCTTAATACCTGGAGAAGCAAGGTCTTTTGTGTTTGATCACCATTTATTTTTCAAGAGGAAAAGGTTGTCACAATTTAACTGGAAGGTTACATGTCACAGATTTTTTCATTCTTGTTCTGGGTTGTTCTATGAGAAAAATACATTTTTAGGTATGTAGTTGTTAGTATGGTGAAAAGATGGAAAGTATGTGAAGCAAAGGAAGGAATGGCTAAGGTTTATTAGAACATCATGCTTCAGGGGAATATGACCCCAAAATAGCTGTTAAAACCATACCCAATGTGGTTTTATTTTTAGAAGAAGAAGGAAGAAGGAAGAAGGAAGAGAAGGAAGAAGGAAGAAGAAGAATTGGTTCTTATATGCCGCATTTCTCTACCCGAAGGAGGCTCAAAGTGGCTTACAGTCGCCTTCCCTTTCCTCTCCCCACAACAGACACCCTGTGAGGTGGGTGAGGCTGAGAGAGCCCTGATATCACTGCTTGGTTAGAAGAGTTTTATCAGTGCTGTGTCGAGCCCAAGGTCAAGCAGCTGGCTGCATGTGGGGGAGTGCAGAATCGAACCTAGCATGCCAGATTAGAAGTCCGCACTCCTAACCACTACACCAAACTAGCATGGGGTAATGTTTAAATCCTTATGTCCCACAATGTGCTCAGTTTGATAGAAGCCATTATAGCTGTCACTCTAAGTCAGAGAAAGAAACAAATTGGACTTTGTAAGAACTAAAACAACAGTAACCTATACCTTTATTCCTGGAAACAAAAAAACTCGTCTTGTGTTTTCCCAGCATTTTTTTTTTCAAATTTCACCCTACACTTTGGGCAGGCTCAGTATGCTGCCCTAGCCGGCCACGCACCGTGGCCACTGTGCCAGAAGAGCCGGGGCTGCAAAGTCTCACCGGAGCAAGGTCAAGTCCAGTCCCTGTCGCAAGGAGGTAAATCAGCACAGTGCAGGGGCAATACAGGGAGTAGTCAAAACAAGCCAAGGTCAGAGTCCAGTTATCAGATATTTACACAAAGCTAGTCCACTTTACCAAGTGTGTTGTCAAAATCCGGTGCCGGGGTCAGAGAAGCTGAGGGAAGCTAGTAATAGTCAGTCCGATGTCCAAGAAGAGTAGTCAAGCCGGTGCCAGGCATCTCAGGAGCCAGAGGAAGTCAAAATGAACTGCAGAAATTCAGAGCCGGTCCAAAGGGTGCCTGCATGAAATTGCTTCCACAAAGAAGCCGCTTGCCGTTTCAGCTAAATGCAGCCTAGCTAATTCCCTGCACCTGGGTGTTGTCTCACTCCATCCTCCCCAAAGTGCTTTCAGCTGGGCCCAATCTAAGTTGACAGCTCCCCTGCAGCCGACGGCCCTTTCGGCATTCTGCCAACTCCACCCTATGTTGCCGTGCCAGTGTCCTTGATCTCTCTGGCTGCCTGGAGCAGCTCTCCCTAGGGTCCTCGTCAGACTCCTGAGTCTTCAGCCTGATCTGGGTCAGCTGCTGGGTCCGTTTGTTCTGGCAACTCGGGTGGAGGCAATGGGGGCATGACACCCACTATAAAAGAAAGCTTTGAGGGAGCTGTTGAAAAATTCCACAGATCTGTAGATTTGTATAAAAGGTTGGAATCCATGCCCTTCCTAACAGACTGGTTAAAGTTCCAATTCCTGTCAAGAACTAGTAATTCCTGTCAAGAACCTGTCAAGAACCTCATCTCCTTCATGATAGAGTCTTAGGGAGGGGCATGAACCAGGAAAATGTGGTAGATCCATGAACTGAAAAGAACTTTCAGTAGTTTATTGGAGAGATACACTAATGGTGACATGGGTTCTTCTAAAGTCAATTGTAATATCCACTTCAGCTGCTTGCATGCCTCTGCCATGGGTACATATATAGACCAGTGCAACATTTTGAGGATAATGAGGGTTGTATAACTTCACAGACTGAAAGGATTAATTCAAGAACCAAGCATAAAATGTGAAACATTACCTTGCAAAAGGCATGCAGAAGGAAGGGTTTATTGAACTGGAGTATTTCCCCACTAAGGACTTGACTGGAGATTTAAAAACCCTGAAGTTTTATTAAGAAAACTAGCTTCAAAGCCTGTTCCTAAGAACAGGCCTTGGAAGGGTCCCCTGCCCTGGCCAGGCAGCTTAAGGTGGCTTTGGGCCGCAGCTCGCAGCCAGATCAACTGAGGCGGGCGGGGGGCTGGCCAGCTTGTTAGCAGGGCCGGGACAGAGTTCCTTAGCAGGCAGTCAGCAGGCTGGGAGGCCCTCATTAGCAGGCCAGCCTAGCAGGCCAAGAGGCTCTCATTAGCAGGCCCTGCCTACCAGGCTAAGAGGCCCTCATTAGTAGGCCCTGCTTAGCAAGCCAAGTGGCCCTGGATCCAAGTAGCCATGGATAAGGATGAATCTCAAGAACTATTGAACAAAATAAGGGGAATGTTCTGCGGAGGGAGGGGGCATTGGAGGAGATGTGTAGTTAGCATATTTAGGTCAGGAACCTCTTGATATTTTTTCAAATAATCTCCTCTGATTGGCTCAATTGGAGCCTCTCTTCTCCTTCAATCCCACTTCTTCCCTGCTTGCTTCCACAACAGACAGAGTGTAGGACTCTATGTCCCTTTTTTTTCTATACAAAGTTGTTTGTCTTCTTAATACAACTATTTTATTCTTTTAAGCAGCCTGGTGCTTCGCTCTGTCTGCCATCAAATCTCTCTCTGTACAACACAAAAATATCAAACTAATTTAAGGCACTATAAATAAGAGTTACTAGGCAAGGTCATGGTTTGTGTTGCAGAGAATTTTGTGAGCATTAGCGAACAACTCAGAATTGAAATTCTATATGTAACACATATCCCAATAAGGCATAATAAATTTGAGCAAACTGCATCATAAATGAAATGAATGAGAGAGTTGGTCAAAGTTAAACAATTTAATTTTAGAGCTATATAACTGAAAATAATGTTCTTGATGAAGATGTCAGAGGTTCATTTCAGATATTTGAAAGAACACAGTTACCTGTCAGGGTCTCTGTCAAAGAAGACCAAATTCTAATAATGTTTTTGCCAATTGAAATCTTTTTTTTTTTTTTGCTTTTGCATTAAAAAAATTAGCTAAGTGCTTTAGAAGTATTTATTGTGTTTCCATTCACAGCAGTTTCTGAAAGTTGGTTGTTATAATTCCAGGTTTATGGCCACATAATGGAGGCTGAAAGAAAACCATGCATCCAAGGCAGTGAGTTATTCTCTGTGGGGGTATATTGAACCCAGATGATCACATGTCATTCTGGACCATATGGGTGCTAACTACTGCTCCCTGCAATGTGGAGCAATCTGTGACCATCCAGAATGTATACAGAGGACTGCATGACCAAACATTTGTTAGGCTATGTCTGTTTAGCAAGAGTTAGCCACTGCCTGTCAGAAAGAGGGTTAATGTAATGAATTACATTAATCTTTGTCTCTGATGAGCCTGATTTGACCATGTTAGATTTGACAAATTTAATGGATTATCAGCTTCCTGCTGGAATATCTCTTTGAATTTATTTATTTAGTTTGCTGAATTATGACAAAACAATATTTTATTGCTGGAAAATATCATTTTTCCCCTTCCCAGATAGTGTTTCCATTGAAATAATACTGATTGCGTGGGTTATCTTTGCACAAGTGCCACAGGGACATATTGGGTAGCATCCACTGTGGTGGCCAATGGTAAAGCCATATCCTCATGACATGGATTGTTTTTAACACAATTCATTCCTCTTTCTCACAACGCAAAGTGCATGAACGTAAAAAATATTTGTTAATTTCAAGCCCATTTTTGATGGCAGCGTAATAGACGAAGTCCTGAAACTGTCTTTCCTCCTTATCTAATCTTGTCTTATTTGCAGTAGATATAAAGGAACGTGTCAATACAGACTGGTATCCCCATACCTATGTGAGCCTGTGGCCAGTATTATACTATCTATATATATAAGGACTTGTCACTGATGAAAGAATCTCACTGAAAATGGACATTACCTGGATTCCGTTTTGACAGAAGTCCTAAAGAATAAAGAAACAAGGGAAACTACAAAAATAGGACATTTTTCTTTCTTTTATGAATATCTTAACACAGCCCGCGGCGCCATGGGCGCCGCGGACTAAATAAAGCCGTAAGGACTGTGTAGGAGGAGTTAGGGCGGGCTCTGTCCAGGATGAGGAAGGGTGCCGATTGGCCCCTTCCTCTGGACAGACCATCGGCCAGGCCAATCGGCAGGCGCGAAGCTCCTGCCGATTGGCCCGGCTGATTCCCACCCTAATGACAAGGAAGCAACTGGGAAGGAAGCGAAGCGCCTCTCGCCACATCAAGCCACCGGGCAGGGAGCCCCCGGACTCGAGGAATACACCACCACCACAAGAAGATGGCCGCCGCCCAGAAGACGCAACCGAAGGAGCCGCCCGCCGTCGCTGCAGCCCTCTCTCCAGTAAGCCACCTTTCCTCTCCCTGCCCTCGCCAGTCCCTCACTCTCCCCCCCCCTGCTAGCGCCCATTGTATTTGGGATACAATGGGCTTTTTTACTAGTATTTATCATATTGCCAGTGGATAGGTCTGTTTCCCTCTGTTTGGTAGATATAAAGGAAAACATAGGAAGAAAAGTCGGCACTTTCATTTCAAGGCTTGCAGGAACTTATGCCTGTGCAGGACAAATCTAGGCCACAAGATAAGAGTGCCACACACTTTTATTTAGCTATAGGGCTACATCAAAAGATGGCTACATGTGGAAAGAATAAATACAGTTAACTAATGTCAGGTGACGGGCTTACTGCTTAGACAAAAGTTTGGATGGCCAATCATTCATTCATTAGATGAAGGTGAAACTTGGACCTGTTCCAGTCAAGAGAAGATTAGGCTTCTCATAGAACAGGCCACTGACTCCTATTAACATGTATCAGTTATAGTGCAGTCCTGGGCAGAATGAAATATTTGAAGCTGGTAGGTTTAACAGGATGTTATTTTGTTAACTGCCTGAGTGACAAATCCCATCTTCTTCAGGACATGTGTCACCACTTGCACAGGCAATTATTCTCTGATTTTCTGTGTTCCCCAAAGCAAGGGTCCTCAACCCCCGGTCCGCGGCCCGGTGCCAGGCCGCAAAGGCCATGGTACCGGGCCGCAAGCGGCCGCGCCTTCCCCCCCCCCCCCCGCAGCGAGAGGGGGAAGAAGCAGGCACGGCCGCCGGCACGCCAGTGACGCAAACACGCACGCGCGGAGCTGCCGCACATGCGTGTTTGCGCCCCCTGTTGGCGAAAATGCACATGCGCGGCAGTTCTGCACATGCGCGTTAGCGCCACCTAGTGGTGAAAACGTGCATGCACGACAACTGCGCGTGCGCGTTTGCGAGCGGCGGCCGGGCCGCCGGCTCTCTCCCACCCTCGGAGGCAGTCCCCGACTACTAGAAGGTTGGGGACTGCTGCCCCAAAGAACTATTAAGAACTATCTTTCCCTTCACTCTTAACTTGGACCACTTCTTAACTTGGACCTGTGTTAATCATGAGGGTGCAAGGTTATATTGCATATACAATCTCTCCTTAAAATGGACCACATAAATGAAAAGCAGATGTTGTCTCCAGAAAACCAATAGAGGACAAAAGTTACAATCACTTGGTCTTTAACCCATCATTTTTGATGTTAACTTTCAATTTCTCACGCACTTGTCACATGGTGCCATATTCCCACTGTAAATCATGTCATCTGATTCTGCTTAAAAGCAGTTTTTGGTTTATATTTGTGTAAATATGTGTATAAACTAAATAAAAAATCTCCAAAATGTGAAGTCTCAAGAAAACTACTAGATATAGGTTGTAAAAAGGTTAATTAACTGAAGGTTACCAGATTCAAGGTACAGGCCTACATTTTTACCAGTCTGTAAATGTAGGTAAGAGCCTCTTGTGGCGCAGAGTGGTAAGGCAGCAGTCTGAAAGCTCTGCCCATGAGGCTGGGAGTTCAATCCCAGCAGCCGGCTCAAGGTTGACTCAGCCTTCCATCCTTCCGAGGTCGGTAAAATTAGTACCCAGCTTGCTGGGGGGTAAATGGTAATGACTGGGGAAGGCACTGGCAAACCACCCCGTATTGAGTCTGCCATGAAAACGCTGGAGGGCGTCACCCCAAGGATCAGACATGACCCGGTGCTTGCACAGGGGATAACTTTACCTTTAAATGTAGGTACCTATAGCCAAGCCTTCAAAATTCTCAGTGGTTCAGACTTGTAATAATTTGAAACTGCCTTATACAAAGCTACCCACCGGCCCATCGAGACCGTTGCAGGCTGTCTCCTAAACAAGTATAGAACTGTGGATTCCTCAATGTGGACTCAGAAGAAAAAAGGAAATCACGAGGCACAATGATACAGTAGTCTTCTCTATTTTTATAAGTGAAAAGGTCGTAACAAAGTCTAAATGGTCAAACATAAAGAGTGCACTTTATGAAATCCCCAGATGATTATTGAGCATTTTGCCAATGTGATAGTACAACTACGACAATATATTGGAAGAGCAACCGCTGACGAAGATAGAACAGAAAGCGGGTTACTTAACCTAGGATCCTGTTTTGGTTGACTCTTTATGTTTGACCATTTAGACTTTATGTTACGACCTTTTCACTTATAAACATAGAGAAGACTACTGTATCATTGTGCCTCGCGATTTCCTTTTTTCTTCTGGCTGTCTCCTAAGAGCACAAGTCCATATTCCTGATAATCACCCACATCCCAGTTTTGAACATTTGCGGAAGTACTGCCAGATATTCTTCTTTAGTTTTGTTTTGGGTGTTCATGGCCCATTTGTATTCATTTATTCTTAATTTGTTTCTTAAATTGCCACCATTAGGCACTTGTTTGAGATGCTGAATCAAGTCATTGACATTATACAGCCTTTTCCCTGCCCTCTTTTAATCTCGCTTTGTCTGCTTTTATATTCTAATAAGATTGGGTTATTACCCAGTGTTTGTGCCCATCATGAATTCCAGGAGATCCAAATGTGTCAAAATAGGTTGTGGCATTAGGTGCCATCTAGTGCTTTCCAGCTGACAGAACATAAATATACAGTGTTCTCATTTCAGCAGGTTCTTTCTAATACTGAAGTTCAGCTTTATGATGGCATTTAACATGCCCTTTCCGCATAAGAAGGCATCGTGTTATTTCTCATCAATCATTGTTTGTTTTTTTACAGGCTCTAAAATAGGCTGACTTCTGTGCTTTCTGAAAACTTTAGTGATTGTCATCTTTGTTCTGCTCTCTGTATAAGTGCTAAGCATAAATTATTTTTGCAGCTGAACTTTTACAAAATATATATCCAGGAGGCATCTGAGCTCCAATGAAAAGATCTATTTCAGTCCAACATCCTACCTCTTATAAAATTTAAATGCATTGGAATTCAAAAATCAAAGGATATACAAATGCTATTTGTGGCAGGGGCGGTGGTGGGGTGTTCAGGAGAGGTGTTAGAGCTCCAATTTTATTTTGAAGAGGTTTTAATGTGTAGGTTACAATTTATATTGTTACTGAAATACATATTGGTTCTAAAACTATCCCTCAATGTTGATCTAGAACCTATTTGCCCATTCAAATATCTCTTGGAGTCCCATTGAAGGTGCGTCATCTAGCTTATACATTGATTTTGTTTTGGTTTTGTTCTTTCAACCCAGCACAGTGTTCATGCTATTTAAATAGTTCTTTCCATTGGATTTTAACTTTCTCACCTCATTGAAAGGAGTATTTAGCACCAAACTCTTAAAAGGTGAAAAGGAGAGTTGCCAATGACCTTCTAGAATTGATTGAAATACATTCCTTCTGCTGAGATTCGAACTTTTTTCTTCCTTGTTTGCCTCTCATCTGTGCATTTCCTTTGAGGTTTCTCCACACTGGGCCTTTGGCTGAGCTGCAGTTTAGCAAGGTCAGGGATACACTGATGAGGAACATAGTAATATTCATCCATACAAGAAAAGGATCAAAGGATCAGAGCTTGGCTTCATGCTTGGCCTTCAATAGCTTTGTTAGTACAGATGCTTCTTGCTGGGATAGGGGGAGAAAAGTGAGAACAGAGATTCAGAATGTACTAGTTACTGGAATGTGGATAACCCGTCATATTCTGGTTCTGCGTATTTTTTAAATTATTTGCACATGATGGACTTCTTGACAAATACATTGCAACAAGTTATAAAGATGCCTGGTTTGTTGATAGTGTGAGAATGTTCCAGGAAAAAGGCAGGTATGATCTCCCACATACACTCACCCAACTGTGTAGCTTTTGTTTATGTTGACCCTGCTTTCACTGTGGCACTGCATCTCTGGAACTCTTTCCTTCATATGACTCTTGTGTCTTTCCTGAGGTGTCAGGTGTAGAAATGACAGTTTTGTTCTGCTTTAGAGGTACTGCTGTGTTTTGATGGTGACCTCACTTGCCTCTGGGAAGTATGATTGCTTCCTGAGGGTTTTTGCTCTTGTAGATACTGCCATGCAGTCCTGGATTCTATTCAAATTTTAATTGCCATGTTTTAATTCAACTTTCTTTCATATTTTAATTGCTGTGTTTTAAGTCACCTTTCTGCCCAAAACTCTGTTGTGGTCTGTTTCTTTTCACAAAGTGTGGAATGGAACGAGAACAGAAATTCTGCTTGAAAAAAAAACCTGTCCCTAGTCACCCCCACGTATCTCCAGAAGACAGGCACAGTCAGGGTCACATCCTTTCCACTAGATCTCAGTCGATGGGCAGATTAATACAGCAGTTCAGGTGTCCTGTGCTCAGGTCGTATAGGTGTTTAAAGGTCCAGACCAGCACTTTGAATTATGCTGGAAGCAAACTGGTAGCCATTATACCACTTTTAATATAGAATAATATGATTGCTACTACAGTTAGCATATCCCATTAATCCTCTTCTGGACTATATTGGACCAGTCAAAAAATTGGAAGACTTCTGGAAGAATTCTACATGCATGAGGGTCCTTGTGCAAGCAGACAGGTAAAAACACCTCCATATTGGCCCCTTGTGCTAAGTCAAACATAGCATATATTGAGCTGTTTCTTCATTCAAACTGGTTGATGTGCAAGGAAACATAGAAAGGAACGTGCTAGGTTTTGAGAAAGTTCTTGTGCAAGTCTTGTTTACATTTCTTCCTGCGCATCACTGGATATCCAACCTAAAGTTTCTGAAGTCTTCAGAGACCCAGATAGATCAGTCAAGCCTTGGTGATCCCTTCTACAGGTCAAAGTTAGCACTACATTGGAGACAAGAAATTTCTTTGCGTTTTCCCCTTTCCTTCCAGGCATTCTACATGTGCAGCACAACCCTAAGCTTGTTTACACCTAGTAAATCCTACTGAGTTCAATGAGATTTACTGTAAAGTTAATTAAGACTGCAGCCAGGCCAAGCCACCCAGTGGTTCTTCTGCAATGGCAGTCTGTTGACTGGCTGGTGTGCATTATTGGCTGGAATGAGATGTGACACATCATATTGGCATTAAACATGGCCACAGCTTTATTTCTCCTGCACAGGAGGGTTGACCCAGAGATGGAGGCTGACCTGACAGCAAGCCACCCCAGATCTGCACCTCTCCCAGCCAGGAGGGCAGGCCCATTGCCTGCTGGATTCCACAACCAACAAGGGAAGCGACCTATGTGGGGGGGGAGGGGGCAAAGGGCCTCCACTGCATTTGGCTGACCCCAGGCTGCCTGACAAAACAACCACTGGCCTCCCAGTTGGGCCAGCCATTTATGTGCCTGACTCTTGGGTGGCACCCAACCTCAGGGATTCTGGTGCACAAGCCAGGTCCCTTCCAGCAGGCTCCTTATTGTGAGAAATAAACAATCATAAATAAACAACTCCAATAACAGAACCAAAACTCACTGGGTAAGTGGGAGGGAAGCTGTTCCTCTGACATCGAGGCCAGACCCCAAGTACATGGCACTTTATAAAGGTCCCATGGGCCTACCTCTCCCCCGGGACCACTCATGCTGCCATCCCACAGTGTGCATGCCATGCATGGGGCTACTGGGACAACCATGTCCTTTCCAGCCAGCCCTGCCATGGTGTCTACCAGCAGCCGCCAGTAATTTGCAGCCACACATTATCACTGATATAATGTCAGGGTAGCATAACTGGCCCTCTTTCTGCAGAGAACAGTGCAACACCACTGAATTCTATGGTAGCACTATCAACACCAAGGGGCTTTACGCACCGGGATCTTTGTTGCAAATTGGTCACTGAACGAAAAATCGCCATTTAAAATAGTGGAATTCGTCGTTATGCATACCTGCCTTTGTAGTGGAATCCAGTTGCGTTTTGTAGCGTTTCCCACAGCTTCCGGTCTCGGCAGAAAAGGAAGCGCTATTTCCAAGCTCGTCCCGCCCCTGGCCGTCAAGCAGCCAATGGGCAGCCGTTAGCATGCTCCCAAACAGCCCCTTTCCCTTTAAGAAAGGGTTTAAAAAAAAAAAAAACAGACCCATTGTAACGAATCTGTGTAGATTCGTTGCAACGGAGAGACCCATCCAGCTGCCTAATGTGAGCTGTCATTTGATCGTATGATCGTTGCCACGCTGCCTCGAGTGATAAAAAAAAAATCCCCCCCCCCTCTCACGGGCCCGATTTTCGGCTGAATTAATGTGTAAAAAATAAAGGGACTTTATTTCAGCAAACGGGCTTTTATGTGGTTTGTGCTTAGTGACTAAAGGTGAAGGACTGAAGCCAGGGAAGCCTCTAAACAGAAAGAGGCTCGCTGGTGCGTTTATCCCCGCTCGCTCGGAGAAAAAAAATGGCGATCGCTTCGCCGGAAGTTTGGAGGACAGGCTCAGGAGGAGGGACTTTGAAGAAACCGCAACAATGTTAACGCACAGGTCTTTATCGCTAATGTTGCAGATTGTTTGCAAGAGTGTAGCGCTTTCCGGAGGGTGAATCCACTTTTTGGGATTCCCCTGAAAGCGCTACAATGAAGCGCTTTTTGCTGATCGGTTTCAGGAGTGTTGCAGATTGTCTACGACGTCGTGCGTTATGGCAAATCAATAGCGTTTCCAATTGGCAACCATTGTGCGATTTTGAAGCCGTGCAAAAAGCCCCCAAGTACTCTCAGAACTGCATACCGAGGATGTCCCCCATGTTAGCTAGGCAAAGAACACATATCAGTGTCGGCCTCCTTCTATGATATTACCACGTTCTACCCCACATATGAAGCAAAACATGGAAATCCACTCTGAAAAGCATTGGGATGCATCTACTGGGAATTCTAGAGCTGCCATAATGTAAGAATCCCTACAAATGAATTCAAATCCTCTTAGGATGCACAATCTGTTAACATAAATATTTTAATAGGTTATCTTCCTCCAATAGGATACATGGTAGTTCTTCAGGGCCTTTTCAGGTTGGGAAAATAGTGGAGGGGGCATTAAGTGCTCTATCCCTGCATGCCAGAGTCTCAGTCCAAATCAGCCATACACTTGCCTGGCAATATGAATGCCACACATGGAACTTCTAGAATTAGTCTGATCAACTGGACCAGGGTGTAAACTGCACGGAGCTTTTATTCCAATCCCAGGTCGATTCAGTCCCTGCCGTCCACACAGAATGCGATTTCCGTTTTGATTTTGGGCGATTAAAATTTTCCTTCTGCAGCAAGCAGGCTTGATCCGGAGTCTTCCTACCTTTATTGTGCAATATCTTAGAGTGCTTTTAACTTTCAATATTTTAAGAATCTAATTGAGAAAGCAGGCTGTTTTGAATCTGGGCTTTGCTCCATGGTAGGGAACTCCTGATTGGCCAAAGCTGCTCTTGTGACAAGCTTGCCTTAAAGGAGAAGCCCCTAATTTCTCTCAACTTATGTTGGTCTTGGATTTTTTTTCTCCCTCCTCTGCCTTCTTCAATCCTCTTTCCCCCCCCCCCCTCCAAGAAAAGAAGGAGACTGGTCTGCTTGGCTCCTCTCTCTCCCCCTTCAAGAAAAGAAAGAAAGAAGCTTGGCTCCCCCCCCCTTCTGAACTACCCTAACTACGTGCAGAACACTCTTCTGTTTCAATGGGGAGGGGGGGAGAGGAAGACCCGAGTTCAAATCGATCTGAATTCAACAGGATTGACAATGGAATAAACAAAGTAAGTGCAGACTCTGCCCAGGTTAGGGCAGACATATTGGGGACACACGGACTTTGTAATATGTGAACTGGCCCCCACTCTACAAATCCATTCTACAAGCTATCAGTGTGCAGTGGTGTCAAATGAATTAGTTATGCTAGATTAATAATACAATCCTGCGCAGAAATACTCTGGTCAGAATCCATTGAAATCAATTTAGGCTGGAGTAAATCTACATAAGATTGCAAAGAAAATTGTCCAGTTTTCTGTGTTGCTTATAAGAGGGGTCCCTGACCTACTGGAGCCTGCAAGAAGCTTGGGAATTCTGACATAAAGTGATAGGCAGAACCACAAAATGTCAGGGAGGGAGGTCATGCATAACTAATCCATTTCAAGCCGAAGCTTATATATTTCCTTCCTCACCTGGCCCTGCCCATGTTTTAAAAACACTTGGCAGGCACCGGAAAAGATGTTTGCATAGGTCATGGCACTCTTGGCAACCTATGTCCTAAAACCATCTCCTCTCTTTTTGGATGCCCTTTGCTGCTGAGCAATGTTTGCACCTTCACAGCATGTTCCATCTCTCACTCTCTGGCTCTTTTAGATTTCCTAAAAGCAATTCCTCTTGGATCATACAGTGGGAAATCCTGCTGCGCTGTTTGTATGCTATATTGTATCCCATTAACATTTGCTCTCCAAATGAAATCAATTTGAATCTTTGATCCAATTTTCTAGGGCAAATACGTGGAAGTTTTTTTTTTCCTGCTTCCCATCTAAACAATGTGAAGTCATTAAAATTCATTCCAATTAATTGGACTGCGGATTATACTAACCCTGCAAATAAAGTGTGGACATGTACACAGTTCCCCCTTCTGCTATTTTGTAAAGATATTAATGACCCCACTACAGTGCTCAGGATAAAAATACAACCAAAAAGGCCTGGGATAATTAATATTTGCAGATTTTGAATCTTTGGAAAACCAGAGGTTTGAATTGTGTTTATTTTATATTATATAAACTAATTTTGGGGATTAACTGACAATAAGAATGGATGTAGAGGGGAAATCGAACATATAATGTCATAATGCAAGCTTCATTTATTAGGTTGTATCTTTAAAAAAACAAAAAACAAAACCATGATTCATTATACCAGTCACTTGAGTATATTCCAGATATCCATAACCTGTTTTTCTTTTCAATTTCTCACTTCCACTTGAGTTTCTCAATACTTTCAAGTGTGACTCACAAGCTTTACTGCCTTTACTCTACATGCAGTGGTGTCAGTAATGCTTTAATGGTCTATTTCCAATTCTTTCCCAAGCTTTTCAGCAAGATCAACCTGATCCCTGACCTTCATTTCCTTAGCTGGGGTAAATGAATTGCCGAAGAGCATTTAGCATTCAGTGTTTTTTGCCTTAGCAGACTGATTTTCAGGCAAAAGCTGCACAATTTCCCATCTGACTTTTCATTACCTAGTGGAAGGTGCCAAGTCAACCTGAACTGAAAGTAATTAAAGAGAGTTTGGAGAGAGTGGGGGGGGGGGTGGGGGGAAGGATGAGTTTTTCTCTTCTAATTCATAATTGTGTGGAAAAATAGCCCCAAATGCAAATACAAGAAGTGATGCTGTGATCAACATCTTTTCCCACCACCTCCAAGATTACAGTTACCAAAGGCCACAATTTGTAAAGTGCAGTTGGTTCACTAAAGAGCATCCATAGTTTCCAAAGAACCTGTTGGCTGTTTGTTTAATGGGATTAAAGGTATTTACCAAGCCAGCAAAAAAAGAGATGTGAAATTTACACTCTCATTTTGGAGTCTGCCTTGTATCAAAGGATTCCCTTTTGACTACTCAGACTGATCGATTAAAGGGAAATATCTACATGGAGTGATTGTGCTGTCAGTCGAATTCCTTTGAAGAGAGAGGCGAAGACTAGTTGGCAAAAGAACCTGCTGTAGAGCTCTCCTGCTGTCTGGTCACAGCTCAGACCTGTGCAAGTTGTGCTGTTTTTTTTTTGTTTGTTTGTTTGTTTTTTGTTTCTTCCTTCTGACCAGTATTTAACTTCCCTTGATGGGGCCAGAATTGGCAGTGACTAATCTGGAAAGAGTCCTCGGTGTCACAAACAAATGAAGTTTTTATTTCCTTATTTGCTTCATTTCTATCTGCCTTTCTGTGTTGGACTGTCAAATCAGGTACACATAATATGATAGATCTGTTCAGGGTCTAAAATCAGAGCCCAAAGAAATGTACAACTATATATGACAACTGTGGTTTTAAAACTACCCGTTTTGTTTTCAAAGTATTGACAGAACCAGGAAGGATTAACAGCATTTTGCCATACTAAATCATGGAATCATAGAGTTGGAAGGGGCCATACAGGCCATCTAGTCCAACCCCCTGCTCAATGCAGGATCAGCCTAAAGCATCCTGGATAAGTATCTGTCCAGCCACTGCTTGAATGCCAGTGAGGGGGAGCTTATCACCTCTTTAGGCAGACAATTCCATCGCTGAACTACTCTGACTATGAAAAATACAATCTCAGATCTAGCTGGTACTATTCTATATGTAGTTAAAAGCCATTACTTCAGGTCCTATCCTCTGCTGCCAACAGGAACCACTCCCTGCCCTCATCTAAGGGATAACCTTTCAAATACTTAAAGGCAGTCATCATGTTCCCTTTCAACCTCCTCTTGTCCAGGCTGAACAGTCCCTTAGTCTTTCATCATAGAGCTTGGTCCCCAGGCCCTGGATCATCCTTGTCACTCTCCCCTGAATATTCTCCATTATGTCCACGTCCTTTTTGAAGTGAGCCCTCCAGAAATGCACACAGCACTCCAGGTGGGGTCTGAGCAATGCGGTATACAGCGGGATTGACACCTTGTGATTTTGATGTGATGCCTCTGTTGATACAGCCCAAGACTGCATTTGCCTTTATGACTGCATCACACTGTTTGCTCATATTTAAATTCAAGAGTATAGCCATGTTGGTCTGAAGCAGCAGATTCATTTAAATTTGTTCTGCTCATATTTAGTTTACAGTCCAAAAATACCCCAAGATCTCATCTACACACACTGCTACCCAGAAGTGTATCTCCCATCCAGTATGCATGCTTCCCATTTTTGTGACCCAAATATAGAACTCCACTCCTCCTTATTAAACTGCATCTTGTTCTCATTTGCCCACTTTTCTAGCATTTTCTAATCTTGTTGCTCTCTATCTTAACAAATTTGTCCTTAACAAATTGTCCTTGAAATGTTTGCAGATCACCCGCTTTAAAATTTGTTTCATTATCTTCCCTGCAATTCCGTCAGACTCACTGTCCTGTAGTATCCCAGGTCATCTCTCCTTCCTTTCTTGAAGACTGGAGTAACATTTGCTCTCCTCCAGTCTTCTGGCATATATATATATATCAAAATTTGATAAAACTGTTATAACTGAAAAGGATTGCACAACTAAAGAGTAGGAGCTACAGAATATGAGGCCACAATAAAAGAGTCAGCAAAAGTGGACATCAGAGAAAACCAATTCCAAGTTTCTGTTTTTCTGTGAATCTATGTCATGGTAAACATGCAAAAACACAGGGTAGCCAGGATGTCAGCCTTCGTAGTCATTCTCTATCATACAAGCACAAAGGTGAGTGGACAGACAATACAAATCACTGTGTCAAGAAGATTACACAGACATGTTTAAGCAAAAAGAGAAATAAATGACCTTTCTAAGGTACCCAGTTTGATAGACAGAGCTGCCAACTCCAAGTTAAAATTTTTCTGAAGATTAAGGAGGGTGGAGCCTAGAGAGCTTGGGGTTTATGGAAAGGAAGTTCAATGCCATACAGTATGCCCTCCAAATGAGCCATCTTCTCCAGGGGAACTAATGGGTAATAAGTTGTAATTCCAGGAGAGTTCCAGTCCTCATCAAGGAGCTGGCAGCCTTAGGTCATTGCCAAGTTATAAACATAACCAGTAATTTGAACTAGGATCTGTATAATCAGCACCTCTTTATCTAATAAGCTTTCTAGGCGGGCACTTAGAAAATCAGGCTTTAAGTGTTGAAACAATAGCAATGTTTAGTGAAAAGTTAAAAAATCCTTACTTGGCAGTATGAGCCAGGGCTCTGAGCCCTGTGACTGGTCAGCCACAGCTGAATGGGAGTTAATATACTGGTTCTGGAAGGGAGGGAATTTAATTCAGTCTGAGACTTGTCAGAGATTGATCTGGTCCAGATCCTTAGCTGATACACTCCTCTGAGGAGAATCCCTAGTGAAAACAGAGAGATTTTGATTGAGAGTTAATCCACACCATGTCTGGTCAACTACAGCAGTTACTTGGCAGAGAGAATTTGAGTAGTCAGGTGGATACTCCCAAATTAGGCCAAAGAGAAACATGGTTCTTTCTAAGGAAAAGGTGGAACCCTGTTTAGCTGGTGAGGAGAAATCATGGGTATATTTTCTAAGATACAGGTGTATTTGGAAGTGCTCCAGTTACCATTAAAGGCAGTGGGAAGCTGGTTCATCCAGGAAGATAGAAAGTTGTGACGCAGGCTGAAAGTGTACCCACTTTCTAAGAACCAGGGAAACTCTACAGAGGCAAAGATCCAAGTGAAACAAATGTGTTTTGGAATACACACAATAAGGAAGCCTCTCCATTTAAAAAGAACTTCTGAAAGCAAAGCCTTTTTGTGAAAGAAGTGATTTGTATAAAGAAACTGATTCCTCATTCCAATTGCCTTTCCCCTGTTCATCTGTTAAAAAGGGCTCCATGCCATTCTGACCAAGGGTCTTTTTTATTAAGAAAAGACAGCTCTACACATTCCCAAAAGGTTCTAGGACTAAATAAAGCCAAAAAGATCTAAAAGGGAGAGGGTGGGACTTCATATATTAACAAAGGAAACCACACTACAGGCAGCTTAGCCTCTGCGGGAACAACTTGTTAGTTGGTGAGGGAAATTTTTCCTCAGAGTGGAGAAGTGTGTAGAGATATTTGTCATACTGTCCCACCATGTTCCTTCCATCTACAATATGGGGAATGCAAATATTCTCCTTTTTTGGAACTTATCTGTTCAGAAAGTGACAGCTCAGCCATATTAAGTACCAACCACTATGCAACGGCAAAAGTTCCCCTGCCTCTCCCCTTTCATCACCATTAGCCTTCCTCTGTATTGGCAAAAGATAGAAAAAGGATCTATATTCAGCTGAAGAGGGGCTTCTGGCAATAGAAACCAGAGATGGATCCAGTCCTGCTCGACATCTTGTTAATGGTTTGGGTTGGAAAGGGCAGGTTTTACTGATTATATCCAAGTATGAGACTGAAGCAGGAAGACTTACTGATACTTCAGAGGACAGGGTGTGTTTAAGCTTGAGTAACACAGTGGTTACTATAGTTTATTCTTATTCTTATAGGAATCTCATTTATAAAATTCAGAAAATAATATCAGCAGAGCTGGGGAAAATGTAGGCATATAGAAATTTCATACTGACAGCTAGGACTTTGAAATGTCAGCTCAGCCCAGTAGAGAACCAGTGCCAAGAAATGCGTTTCCCTCTGCAAAAACATTGACATTGGTACCTATGAATATGCACTACATTTCCTCTCCGGCTTCCCCCAGTTAATCTCTATGCAGTTGAATGAGAACACTTGGATTCAGAAAGGAGAGAGAGAGGGAAAGGCATAGCCCAGCTACATCAGAGCTGTTGTTCCTTTCATTTTCAAGGAGTTGTTTTATCTCAGCACCCCAGCAGGCGAACGGTAGAGAAGCCCATGTCAAATAAGAAATAAAAATGAGCGATGCCTATAAAAGAGAGATATCATGAGAATCTGCCATTTGGGAATAATGAAAGGCACGGGCAGCTCGAGCCGATTATGCAGCCTTACCAGAGGCCTGTCAGCTTTGATAACAAAGGCACCCATCAATTCCTGTAAAAATGGCAACAGTGTGAATTGAAAATTTTGAAGTACCATTTAAGGTCGAAATGAGATTTTCTTCCGCATGCTTTTTGCCTGTGTGTTCCTGCTCACTTGAAAAGCATCGGGCAGATCAGAAAGAAAGTGAAGCAGAGAAAGTACTAGGGTGGGGTGGGATGGGGTGTTTATTAATGTTATTAGTACTCCCCCCTTTTCTCCTTCCCACTCCTGTGTACTTCATTTGAAGTGTTTTTAAATACCAAGTGGCTTTTAAAGAGCTGCAGCCCTTTCAATCTCCATCAGGAGGATTTAAAACCAAATTTTCTCTGAATTTCCTCATGTAGTATGATATGCTGGATTTTCTGAAAGGGAAGGGCATCCATCACCATCCCATTAATGAAGAAAAGAGTTGGGACATGTCCCTTTGTTCTTTTCTTGTTTTATTCATTCCTTTGTGCTCAATGGTCCACATCAGCATTGGCCTCATGAGTTGCTATTTTAAGGCAAAGGAATTGGCTGATGGACTAATAATGTCTGTACTTTAGTAAATAAGAGTTTTGTGGCACTTTACAGACTTTTTATTCTAGGATAGATTATGAGTAGGGATGCCAGTATCCAAGTGAGCCCTGGGCAAGCATGGCCCAGACTACAGAGATCAGTTTCTCTAGAGAAGATGGATACTTTGGAGGGTGGGCTCTAGAGCACTGTACCCCACTGAGGTCCCTGTCCTCACCAAGCACCATCCCCAAATCTCCAGAAGATTCCTAACCAGGAGCTGGCAACCCTGCCCGCCCCATCCCCAGCCATTAGCCTGAAGGGATCCAGCGACCCTAGCCCTACTAGCATGACTTCTGCTGTATGATCACCATGGGAACTTACAGCAGGATGCCAGCAGCGAGTTGCTTGTGGGAACTCAATTCAGATACACTCACTGGAAGCTGATTCAGATGAGGACTCTAGTCTGGCGTCAGAACAGGCTGCAAAAGAGCTGTCCTTACCAGAGGACCAGCAGCAGAATGAGGTGGTAATGAAGTGGCAGAGTGCTAAATAGACTGTATCACTTTAGACTGCTGGGCAGGCCTTGCATTTTTCAAAGTTTCCCTATTTAATAATTCCTAGTAAATAGAAAACTAGTATAACATGCAAAGCACTAGGCTAGATTCTCCCTGATGTGCTATTTCTATATGAAGAGAAGTTTTACATGGGAGAGCAGTATATATGTTAACACCCTCCCACACACACACATTCACACATTCTGAAGTGGTATAGCCTATTCTACCAGCTTAGAATAATACTGTCACCTAACTTGGCTGCAGGTGCTGACTAGGCCTCTGAATCTTAGCCTTAGGAATCTTGAGTAACTAGAGCAAGGTTTCCCAACCATCATACCATATGATAACACGCAGACCTCTCAATGGAACTGCAGCATGGGAGAGGGGGTTCAAAATGGCTACTGGAGAAAACCCTCCTACCTGTGCCATTTCCAACTCCAAATGAAAAGGAAAGAAAAAGGGGAGTTATTTTTAAAAAATTCTACCCTTAGGCCGATTGAACCCAGGGCTAATCCCTGTGTTCATATGACATGGCCGTCAGGCCGCCACACTCCCGGATTCTTCCATGTTCTCTTTTGGTGCTGCAGGAGCCAATAGGGCCTTTCAAGCCCAGCTCTTCCCTGCTCTACAGAGGCCAGCAGGGGGCAAAAGAAGCCCTGGACATCTTCATAGCACTTCACGGCACCTTCCTGCAAAATAACCCTCTGCCACTCCTTTCCCCCATGGTGGAATCTTTCTGCTGTCACTGTATTTCCATGGGGACACATTTCAGTGGGACACTGAGTATCCCACTGAAATGTGTCCCCTGTAGAGCAATGGTCCCAAATCTTTTTATCACCGGGGACCACTCAACGCTTGACAATTTTACTGAGGCCGGGGGGGGGGGGTAGTTTACTCCTGTACTCTCAACCACTGCCCTAACGCTCTCTGATCGCTATGGTAATGTTTAAACAGCCCTTCAAAATAAGATACAGCCACAGCAATGAACATAAGGAACATTTTATTTTCATGGAAATTTTAACTCATAACAATGACAAATCAATGGGAACCCTGAGCTTGTTTATCTGCAACGAGATAGTCCCATCTGGGAGTGATGGGAGACAATGACACCCGAAGTGTGTTGTAAAGGGCCGGGGGGGGGGGGGGGAGAGAGAAGGCGTCCTTCACGGCCCACCTCCAATTAGTCGATGGACCACATGTGATCCACGGCCCACAGGTTCGGGATCGCTACTGTAGAGCATATTTTGGCACCAAAACAGATCCGGCACTGAAATGTATCCCCCGTGGGGACACAATGTGCTGATGAGCATGCAGCTCCACAGCCCTGGTGACAGCCTGGAGTGATGCTGCTGGTGTGGAATTGACCTTATTTAGACAGGTTGACCCATACCCTCCCAAAATGGCCAATGATGGTCCTGGAGGGGATTGGTAAGGGAGGGGCCCTTGCCATTTAAATTTTGCCAACTGAAGTTCCTCTCCCTACCAAGGGACATGGCAGGGAGATGTGGCCAGCTGATATCACTTCTTGGTACCTCCATGCCTAAAAAAATATTTCAGTGGTACTTCCAGGCTCAAAAGGTTGAAAAAGGCTGAACTAGAAGAATAGTGGGAAGGATGGGTCACATCCATCCAGGATTGTCTCAGTCAAAATTTGGTTTGTCAGTCCCTACTGGTCACCAGCAGGTGATGAGGAACAGTAAGGTTGCTAGATCCAGGTTGGGAAACTCATGGATCCTAGGGATGTCAGTGACCTCAGTGCCACTCCCAAAGCATCCATCTTCTGCAGGGGAATTGATCTCTGTAGTGTGGGCCATGCTTAAGGATATCCAGGTCCCACTTGGATGCTGACATCTCTACTCATAACCAGCTCCCTCAGCTACTTTTCTCTCCATGGGGAAATTGTATACTATTTTCACTTCTGCCCTCAGTTTAGTGTAGTGGTTAGGAGTGCGGACTTCTAATCTGGCATGCCAGGTTCGATTCTGCGCTCCCCCGCATGCAACCAGCTGGGTGACCTTGGGCTCGCCACGGCACTGATAAAACTGTTCTGACTGAGCAGTGATATCAGGGCTCTCTCAGCCTCACCCACCCCACAGGGTGTCTGTTGTGGGGAGAGGAAAGGGAAGGCGACTGTAAGCCACTTTGAGCCTCCTTCGGGTAGGGAAAAGCGGCATATAAGAACTAACTCTTCTTCTTCTTCTTCAGGTAGGGTGATTTTCAAGGAGAAAGACAATTGGAGAGGAAAGGGAGGCAAGCCCCCTAAAACCTCTGTTTTACCATACAAAAGTTAGACACAAATGTTTGGGAAGAAGAAAAGAAGAGTTAGGGTTTTGTATCCCACTTTTTACTACCCAAAGGAGTCTCAAAGAGGCTTACAATCACCTACCCTTCCTCTCCCCACAGCAGACACCCTGTTAGTTAGGTGAGGCTGAGAGAACTGTAACTGGCTCTAGGTCACCCAGCTGGCTGCATGTGGAGGAGCAGGGAATCAAACCCAGTGCTCCAGATTAGAGGCTGCTGTTCTTAACCACTACACCTAGCTGGCTTTCATATGTCTGTGAAATTTTTAGCTTAGGCCCACATTTTTAATCTTTTATCTTCTTATGTCATAACCTATTAAGAAATGCTGATGCTAAGCAGTTGTTTCTATAAGTGGGTCCTTTGAGTCAATCTGAATTATTTCCCACAGTTTAATAAACTATGACAGCATTTACCCAAAACAGAGGTTGTTTTGCTGTACTGACATTTCCTTTTCTAGACTGGAAAGGCAGGAATGCACCCTGTTTTGACATCCCAACCATGCTTCCTGACTACATATGTTAAAAGAATCAAACAGGGCATAACATTCTGTGGTGCATAATCTTCCACTGAGATTTTTTTTTTCAGCTTAAACATGCAGCAGAATACAGTGGTAATGAGGTGGCAGTTGATAACACCTGAGTATCTTGTCATACCAAAGGTGTCTTGCTCTTTTACTGAGCTTTTTTACACTGTCTCTATAAAGCATATTGGCATAACAATCTCACCACCCTCAGAAACAGTCAAATTTGGGACAGGCTAAGTGGACGTTTCTTGACAGGGCCAAATCTTTCTTGTTTTGGTCTTCACCCATAGTGGATGTAGCATATACAATACAATTCCTTTCAAATATCCTCCATGTGTTCTTCATTCTTCTTAGTCTGCTGAGCATATTCACAGGTAAGTTCTGTTTTGTTAGCTAGCACTGCAGGCAGGAGCAATCTCTATTCTATACTTCTCAGGATAACTAACTGAAAGGTTTTAGGGAATCTCACAGGGGGTTTAAGGATTTCCACAAAAATTAAATACTCCAGTTCTGTTATTATGTACGTCATTTCCCTCTCATTTAACTCCCAATTAATAAAAGCTACCCTGTATTCAGGACATCCATTTCTTCATGGGCAAAACCCAAAGGCAACTCCATAAACTACAATCTATAGGCACAAAGAATCTGAGGAACTGCTCACTGAATATTCAAGTTATCTCTATAGTGGAAATTCCAACACAGAATCCACCTGGATGATCAGTACATATCTTCTCAGGCAACAACCCTTTGAAACCATCACCACAACTGTGATGATTAAATATGCTTGATTAAATTACAGCTATGCCTAAACTTCCAAATTGTTTCAAGACCATAACAGTTAAATGATACCAGCAAGAAGATAGATTCAAGTGGGTAGCCATGTTTGTCTGAAGTAGCACAACAAAAATACAGTCCAATAGCACCTTAGTCTGAGGAAGAGTGCATGCACTCAAAAGTTCACGCCTTGAATAAATCTTTGTTGGTCTTAAAGGTGCTACCAGCAAGAAGAGTATAGGATAGTACTTGGACAGGGTCTGGGGAAAGTCTATGGGCCAGTCATTGAATCTTTGCACAGAACACAGATAATATGAAGATAAAGGAGATAATCATGTACACTACCCTAATCTCCTTGAAGAAAGGTTGGAATAAAAACAAATCAATATCAAATGGAAAAAAGAAGAATCATTTACAGGCTGGAGGAGCTACAGACCTGATCCTTACACTAGCATGGCATGTTCAGCACAGCAGTCTCTTTAATGGTCTGCTCTTGGAATAACTTAAACTTAAAGATCACCCCATCAAGACCAATGCAGCAGAACAATGGAACCCATACCCCCTGAATTTAACCGCAGGGCTATTAAGGTAATAGGCATTAGTGTAAGATCATTCCCAAAGGAGTGTTTATTTCTTTTTGTGGTTAACAGTTCCATACTGTATTACAGCCTGCCCTTCTGGCGCCACTTGCCTCCTTCCAAGTTGGCAATTCTAAACGCTGGCTTCTACAGTTTCCTTCTCTTTTTCGCCATTAAGAAAGGCACTCTGAACAATTTACTTGATTTTTTTTCACGGATCCCATGGCTAATATTTGTTAAGAGAGTGAAGTTTATCTAGGATGGAAAGAATGAAAAAAGCATGATGAAGAGCAAAAGGTTATGGAAGATATTAGGGGAAGGAGGAAATCGCACATTTTCTCAATGACAAAGAATTGCACCAGTTACCATATTAAGCAGTTACACACTTCTGAGAGCCAACTTGATGTAGTAGTTGAGAGCAGCAGCCTCTAATCTGGAGAGCTGGGCTTGATTCCCCATTCCTCCTCCAAATGCAGCCAACTGGGTGACCTTGGGCCAGTCACAGTTCACTCAGAGGTCTCCCAGCCTCACCTGCCCCAACAGGGTTTCTGTTATGGGGAGAGGAAGAGGAGGTGCTTTGAAACTCCTTCAGGTAATAACAAGTGGGGTACAAAATTCTAGCTTTTCTTCTTCTAAGGGCATTCTGGATTCCTGGTAGCTTTGGGGGTGTCCTGGTAGCTTTGCAATTCTAAGAAACCATTCCTGGGAGTTAGTCCCATTAAGTAGGATTGTACCATCAGACCAAGGGTCCATCTTGTCTGGCATTCCGTTGCAACATCAGCCATCCAAACACCCCTAGAAGTAACTTTAGAAGAGCATGATGCAGCTAGCCATCCCTTTGTTACCTGTTCCAAGCAATGTATTTTTTACTGCTCTACTGTTTCTGATTTCAGTTTAGATGCCACGATTAATAGTAACTGATAGGTCTGTCCTCCATTCAGTTGTCATATATCTCTCCCTTTTTAAAATTATGTAAGTTGATGGCCTCACAACAGGAAACGAAGGGGGAGGAAGCCTGAATTCACCTCAACAAATGAAAAATAGATCTGTCACGTTCTTCTTGTTTCACTTTCTTTCTTTTTCTGCCCTTTGAAGGTTGTATGGCCGGGATAGGGGGGAGCATGTAGACAACAGAAAGGAAATTAGATTCTAGGGAAATGCTGCTCACCCTTGGCTCCATTTCTCCATTCCCAATATATATGGAGATAAGGGAGGCTTAAAGGCAACTTAAATACTGGGATGCACTGAATCAGTGAGTAATGTTTTTTAAAACTGTGAAGTCACTCTACCCTCACTGCTTTCCATCCCAAAGTTTCTTTTTTCTGAGTCAAACTTGGGGGGAAATAGTGCTGTAAATTTCAGGAAGAAACTTCATAATGTTGATTGGCTGACATTCTGTGAAGTCAGACCAAGCAATGCCATTTCCAGAAGATTTTTGCCCTTTTAAAATGAAAAACTTCCCCTTCATAAATTAAAAAGGCAGTGAATCCAACACATAACTTTATGAATGTTCATGTGGTTCTTGTAAAATTAAACAGCATGTTGAGATACCTTAAGGACTACCTTCCTCTCCCCCTTCTAACATAAACTTTCATGGATTAGAGGCCACTGATCAGATGAATATGGCAGACGTCAGTGTGCCAAGTTATGATTAAACTGTAAACTGCAGAGTATATGAGCCATGAAATACAGGGAGTGCGGGTGAGATATAATTGTGTAAAACTCAGATGTAAGCCAGAAAAGGAGAACATTGACAATGATAATAACATTTTCCTAGTTTACTAAACCAGTAGTTTATGACCCTTCAAGTCCTCATCTGACCACTGGGAATGGGGCTTTATTTAGCTAGCCTTAATTTCAAATTGTTGGTTCTCAGTGAGTACGCAAGTGTTCTAATCGCTCTCCAGCCAATGCCCCATGGATTCCTTTTACTCTTTACTGCCATCATTGGCCACAAATAGAATTGCAATTGCTTAGGCAGGGGGATATTATTCACATCACAATGAAGACTCTGATAGCAAAAATTGGCATAACATGGCCAACGCTTTATTAAACCTAGAGCATGGCGTTGCATGGGAAGGACATCTGCCAACCAGCAGCCAGTTGGCCGCTCATGGCAGTCAGACAGCAGGCCACAGTCCCAGTTCTGCTGGCGAGCCTGCCAGGCACTCAAGACCCAACCAGGCCTGCTATCCTATGGGAGGCAGCACCAAATGGAGCCCGGCAGGTAGCAGCCTCTGTCGAGCTCCAAATCCACCTGGAAATGTGAACCAACTGTAAGACCTCTCAAACAAGTGAGAGTGCTGCATGGCTCCACATTCATGCAGCCCCATATGGGCCCCCCTCACTTTGGGGAGGCCAGAACGCAAGCCTTTGGCCATCCCCTAAACCAGGGGTAGTCAAACTGCGGCCCTCCAGATGTCCATGGAGTACAATTCCCATGAGCCCCTGCCAGCCTTCGCTGGCAGGGGCTCATGGGAATTGTAATTCATGGACATCTGGAGGGCTGCAGTTTGACTACCCCTGCCCTAAACAGTCCTTCCCATGCCTGATACCGCAAGTGGTGACAATAAATGCAACCATCAAGTAACACTAACTCACTATAAATAACTAAACATCAAACCAAACATCAACAGTTTTGGTTGGCCAGGAGGGATTTTCAATGGCCACGCAGCCAAAGGGGGAAGAGGCAGACCGTTACCAGGCGCTCTCTTATAAAGGGAAGCGCCTGATTCCACCACACGAGCTCCAGCACATGCCCTGTCAGGTGAGGCATTGGGAAAACCATGGCTGGAGCCCTGGCACTTGAGCAAGAGTCCACCTCTTGCTGTGAATCCCCCACACCAGCAAAAGCCACCCAGGTGAGTCCAGGCTGCCCTTACCTTCTAACAGCCAGAGATCATCTGATACTTTTTTTAAAGATCTGAGTTTCCTCTGGATGGAAGTTTCTCTCCACTAAGCCAATATCTCCTGTGTATAGTTTATAATTGGTAAGCATGCATCTCAAGACTGTTTTCTGTCACTGCCCAGACCAAATTACTACAATGTCAGGGGTGAAAGTTTAGAAATTATATATATACTAGTTTCAAAGCCCCTTTATAAAAAGGGGTTTTGAAAGGCGCGTGAGTCCGGTAGGGAGGGAAGCCCCAGCAGCCGCGCTTCACGCGACTGCTGGGGGTTCCCTCGGGCGGCGGTCTGACGCGGCAAGAGGTGCTTTGCGCCTCTCACCGCGTCAGACCGGCAGGGAGGGAAGCCCCAGCAGCCGTGCTTCGCGCGACTGCTGGGGGTTCCCTCGGGCGGCGGTCTGACGCGGCGAGAGGTGCTTTGCGCCTCTCACCGCGTCAGTCCGGGAGCAACTGCGAGCCGCGCTGCGCACGGCTCGCAGTTGCTCAGCCTGGGAATCGGAGGGACCAATCAGCAGGCGCTTTGCGCCTGCCGATTGGTCCCTCCGATTGTCTGTCGTGAGGAAGGGTCCAACCCGGACCCTTCCTCATCACGGACAAAGCCCACCTCTAGGGGGCTTAACGAATTATTCAGTCCGTGGCGCCCGTGGCGCCACGGGCTGTTGAAAGACTAGACACAAACAAAACTACAGCCATAGCCTCCATGCATTAGAAAGATAAAAGTAAATAAATGTATCCTTTGTCCCTAAATTAAAAGTTATCCCTAGGGTGTTAACAGTGATAGATAAATCTACTTAAAGGTTCCAGGTAAATTCTATCACTAAACCACCTCTGATTTTCACTTGTTTTGAAAGAGAGAGAGAGAGAAGCTGCTTTTCCCCAACTGTTTAAAGCCTGTGTCTTTAAAAAAGCCTCACAGATGTTGATTCCAGAAGAATAACAGTGTTAGTCTATTGTAGCCACACACACACACACACAACCCCCACCAAAAGATCAGTGGAACCTTACACTTACCTCAGTATAAGTTTAAATGAGTCACAGCTCACTCCCTCAGACACAGCTGAAAGAAAATCATTTACCTCATTTAAATAAAGTTGGAAAGGGGGTAGAGGCCTGTGGTTATAAATCAAATTATGATTCTCTAGATCAGCTTTTTGCGACTTTTTAACCATTAACCCTCTGAGACATTCTTCAGGCTTTGGGAAACCCCAGAATATGGTTGGGAAGCATAGCTGGGTACATGCCTATCCAGGGCCCCTCCCCTCCCCATCCCCTCCAGGCCCGTTGTTGGCCATTTGGGGGGGGATGGGTTGACATGACTATATATGGTCATGTCACCTGATAAATGTTTAACAAATTTAAAAAAACATTAAAGTTACTTAACGCTCACTCATTCAAGAAACTCTTCCAGGGCTGTCAAGAAGCCCCAGAGTTTCATGAAACCCTGTTTGAGAAAGCCTGTTCTAGATGTACATATAATGGATGAAGAGGGAAGTCAGAGGTTCAAGCCATTCTCCTGTGCAGTAAAAGTAAAAATGTATTAAAGTAGGGCAATTTCAGCCCCGTCAGAAGGTTTTCTTCAAAGGCTTCTATGATTCAACCCAGAAGATATAAACACTTTCCCCCTGTGATTTCATCAAGGCAGGAAAAGAGAAACTTAAAATCAAGTTAATGCAGCTACAAACTCCACACACACTCACACTGATCCAACTCAGCTGAATACAGAAAATGGCCTTCTACTGTGACGTGGCTGAACTGGCCACCTGGATCCATGCCATGGTAACATCAGCTCTAGACCTACTCTACATAGGTCTCCCCTTGAAGCCAATGGAGAGACTCCTGTGGGTACAGAATGCCATAGCTTGGCTATTATGAGAAGCTGGACAGAGCAAGCATATTACTTCCATTCTACGATCACTGTTGGATGCTCATCAGTCACTGAGCTCATTTCAAGGTATTGGCTATCATGCAAAGCTCTTCATGGCCTTGGGCTCTTGTCTCTGCAAGACCACCATTCCCACCAGCACAACTTAACTTATCTGAACAGGCTGCCTGCTGGTGCCACTCTGCCGACAGGCAAGCTCTGCTGAGAGGCATGCCCTTTGGCAGCCCCCACTTTACAGAGTGGACCACCTGATGAGGACAGAAAGGCACCCACTTCAATAGCATTCTGCAAACTATAAAAACCTGAATTATTCAGGAGGGCATTCTTACATAAGTAATTGAGCTATATTACAACAGAATGGTTCAGAAAAAGGCTTTAAAGATGGGAAAGGAACTGTGGACTATGTTTCTTACTGTATGTATGATCCTTTCTGCATTGTTTAACATATGTTAATATTTATGCTTTGTTTCAGCTTTGTCCCAGATTTCTGTTTGATTTTAGATTTCTGCAGTCCTAATTCTCTTACATTGCTTATTGGAGGCCTCATCCTCTTAATTGGATTGAATTATACTGTGCAATCCACCTTGATTCTCAGGAAGGTGGACTATAAATAATGTAAATTTGAGGGAGAGAGAGAGAGAGAGAGATACGCACACTTTCAGCCTGAGGTTTTCAATTGTGTTTGTGTGTCCTGCACTCTTTTGACTTAATTACTCCACTAATTGGTTTATTGCCCACTGCTCCAGGTTGGAAGCTAAAAGAAATATAGAGAGGAGGGGAGAAGGTGAGAAGAATTTTCTTTTAATCAGACTACATGTTAGAGTTTAATAGTTGAGCATACAGCAGTTGTACACTCAACGTTGCAAAGCAACATGGAAAGTTCTAAGGGTCATATCATCACAGCATCAGACTAGCATTTGAGAGTTTCAAGCTCCAGGCTCCAATTCATCAAGAAGCTCACTGGATGGCCTTTGGGGGGGTCTCTCTCTCTCTCATTGTTATGAGGATAAGTAGAAGCAGGGAGATAATGTACACCATCCTGAGCTCCTTGGAGAAAGGCAGAACTAAAATGCCAGTTGTAACGACTGAGGAATCCCAACACCATGTTAACCTCTTGGATGACAGCATCAAACTGTCAAACATAGACTGTTTATGCACTGGAGGTTTCATGCCGGGCTGCAGGCAGGAGTTTTAGTCGTGGCAGGTTGCCCCACCTCTTCCTGCACCCACGTGGGGGAGCATTTGACTCCGTGCACCTCATTCACCCCTGATTTGTGCTCCTGCATGGGAGCTGGGGCAGTGAAGTTCCCAGTGCGTAAGCAGTCATAGAGTGTCAAACATAGAGCAGTTTTTTTTTATTGGAGTCTCCCTTTGGACTTGGAGAATATTAAGAGATTCCACCTAGAGAGCTAGCATGATGTAGTGATTAAGAGCAGCAGACTCTAATCTAGACAACCTACTCCTCCATATACAGCCAGCTGGGTTACCATGGGCAAGTTACAGTTCTCTTAGTGCTGTTCTTATAGACCAGTTTTGTTAGATTTCTCCCAGCCTCACTAACCTCACAGGGTGTCTATTGTGGGGAGACGAATGGGAAGGTGTTTGTAAGCCACTCTGGAACTCCTTTCAGTAGGGAAAAGTGGGGTATAAAAAATCCGAGCTCTTGTGACAATCTTTAAAGCACCATATATATCCTGCTTGGCTTTGCTGCAAGAGACCGACACCACTGCCACACAAACACACCCCCGCTCCAGAATTAAGATTTACAATGAACACTGATTGTCCCACTTCAAAGAAGAAGATGCTGTAAGGCTGCCTCCATACTTGACAGGAGACAGATGGAACCTAATGGCAGGGTATCAATGAAATACTCTCAGCATTTCACAATTAAGGATACGCTAGCCCATCAATCTCCAGTTTTGACATGTTTGTTTTATTTGCTATGTTTCCCCCTGAAATTGAACCCAAACAAGTGATAACCATATAAACTAAGCTTGTTCTTCCTGTTTGGTCCTTGAATCTGTTGAACGTCTTCACTTTACTGCATGCTAATTCACTGCTCACCCTCTATCTTTATGTATGGCCTGGTCATTTCCATTTCACGGTATCTGAAGAAGTGTTTGTAAGCCACTACATGAAAATTTCTCCCTTTAATAAAAGTTTGTTGATCTTAGGGTGCCCCTGGACTCAAACTTTGTTCTGCTGCTTCAGACCAACATGGCGCCCCACCTGAATCTTCCTCAATGGGCAGCATATAGATGAAGCATGGAAGGGATGGAGCCAGGCTGGGAGCAGGACCTAAAAGTGATTTGCTTGTACACATGTTTGAGCTCATTGCTTAAGAATTCGCTTTGAGCTGCTTCACTCTCCATGTCCTGTAGTTCCATTATGTTGTTAACCCAGTGTAAATCCCTGCAGCTGAGCTGCTCAGATTGAATGAAAGGCAACTAGGAAACGGTTTTAGCCATGTAGCAACAGCGCCACCTTATGACACTTCACCTCAACATCAGCTATTCAACAATATACGCACACAAAGCAAGTTTTGCTGCTTTCTGGGTCATCTAGAATGAAGTTGACTTTTACAGTAGCTCAGATCACTATCCAACCAGCTAAAAGTTGGAACAGAGACAATTTACTTCTTATTTTTCATGGCAGGCATTGCAAGTGGTAGATTTTCCCCAACAATCTCAGTAACCATTGGGACTGTTTGCGTAGACAAAAAGGATAGCATGAGAACAGGTCCTTTATAGGCACTGAGAATGTGGAGAACAGACTGCAGCTTAATCTGCCAGACTACAATGAGGAGGAACCTTACTGAGGGATTTCTGACCAATGAATAAAGATTACAAGACGAAGGAGAAATGTAGCGCATGAGGGTGAGCACACTGGGAATGGTGAAAGAGCCCAAAATACCAATGCCTCTTCGGTTCTTCCCATACCCAGTAATAAAGTGCTTGTCCATTAATTTGTCATATTCCATTTTAGAAAGAAGGCACCTTCTGGTGTGGGCAATTCTCTGATGTTGACCTGGCAGTGCTAATCGATGCTTGTATATCATTTAGAGTCCATGACTCAGCCAGTAAGATGTTTGTCAGTCCCACTGCTTTGCCAGTAAAGTGAAAGTCAACATTAAGGAAGAACATATTCATGAGGTAAATCAGATCTCAGTTCCAAGTCCTGGCCGATCAATGACTGTGCTTACCTTACTTCTTGTAGGTGGATTCCACATTTAGCAAGGCAACAGTAGCTCCAAGCTTTATGTGGAATTGCCTTTGGAGCTCATTGGGAAGTGCCGGCAGTCAGTGGCAGGACATCCTGAATTGTCCTCAAAGACATGTTGGGAGCATTTCAGTAGTCCCGCCGAGGCTGTGTTAGTTAGTTATAAACCTCTAGTCACTTCAGTGTCTTCAAAAGTCCCGTATTATCTATTTAGTACATGCTTATCCAGCCCTTCCTCTAAGAAGCCCCGAGAGGCATACAACAGTTCTCCCTTCCTCTCTTCGCCCTAGGTCACCCAGCAAGCCTCAGGGCTGTGTGAACCTGCACCTTCCAGAGCCGAGTCTGCCTCTCTGACTCATGCCCCAGGCTGGCTCCTGTTTTCATCCCTGTCTGTATTCATTTGACGACTCTATCCTTTCTACTCCATAATAATCTAGGATAGTGCCAGATTATTAAACGCATCTTTTCTCTCCTTTGAAATCTCAAGGAGAAACAGCTTGAGTCTGGCTGGATGCCATTCTGAATGCTGCTAAGAAGAGGCATTTTAAGCCAGGTACAAAGCTCAAGCGTTTTACTTGGAAAGAACATAGCAGCTTGTTTTCTTAATATAGAGAGCACCAGCTATGTTGTCTTTGACACTTACCACTCTCAGCAGTTAATACTCTCATGCCACTGTAATATTTCCCATTTAAATGTAGGAAATGCTACCAATGCCTTGCCAAAGGCACACAGTAAATGGGCCAGTGAATGTCAAGATTGATAGCTCCCATAATTTTACTTGTCTTGCCGCTTATTTGGCTTTGTAAAAATGGCAGGGACCATGACATTTAAGAGCAAAGCCTGGCTTCCCGCTCCTTCTCCTACACTGTCATTGAGCAGAAGGCAGTCTCCCCCTCCCCCCCGCAACCACACCCATTCCTGACCTGCAGTGCTAGTTCTGCAGAGCTAACCTTAAGCCTCCCTGAAATTCGTGTCATATACAGTGCCATCCCAAGCAGAGTTGCCACGAGCAGCCTGGAAAGCCCTAGAGATTTGGGGGTGGTATATGAAGACAGAGTTTGGGGAGAAATGGGATGTGATGCCTGAGTCCCAGAGGTCAAGTACAGAAGCGTGGATTCCTCAATGTAGACTCAGAAGAAAAAAGGAAATCACGAGGTACGATGATGTAGTAGTCTTCTCTATATTTATAAGTGAAAAAGGTTATAACAAAGTCTAAATGGTCAAACATATAATCAAACTTAAAGAGTCAAGCAAAACAGATTCCTAGGTTAAGTAACCCACTTTCTGTTCTATCTTCGTCAGTGGTTGCCCTTCCAATATACTGTTGTAATAGTAATCTTAGTATCACATTGGCAAAATGCTCATAATAGTCTGGGGATTTCATAAAGTGCCCCTATTACAACAGTATATTGGAAGAGCAAACACTGACAAAGATAGAACAGAAAGCGGGTAACTTAACCTAGGATCCCATTGACTCTTTATGTTTGACCATTTAGACTTTATGTTACAACCTTTTCACTTATAAACATAGAGAAGACTACTGTATCATTGTGCCTTATGATTTCCTTTTTTCCTCTGAGTCCCAGAGGTGTCAAACCCATTTCTTAGGAGGGCTAGATCTGCTATGAATGTCGGGCCATCTGTGCCATAAATGCTAGGTACCAGAGATATTCTACCCCTGACTGTGACCTTCATCCCTCCTCAGTGCCTAGCTAACTCCGCTTTACTCACTATGCACAAGAGATTTTGCACAGGACAGAGAGCTATTGCCTGACAATTAAGGTATAACAACCAGAGACTCTCATGGCTCTTTAAAGGTTAACACATTTTATAAGTTTTAGGTGCAGTGGAGCATGAGATGCTACATTCTGCTGCCATAGAAGCAGCAGCCATAAGACAGGTGGCCAATTGTCATCAGCCAGGGGACCCCAATAAAACCATGCCTTGAAGAAATTGCTACAGAAAAGAGGTTTTGGAGAGGGGAGGGGGAAAGAGCCAGCGTAGTGTAGTGGTTAAGAGCTGGACATCTAATCTGGTGAGCTGGGTTTGATTCCCTGCTTGAATAAACCTTTGTTGTTCTTAAAGGTGCCATTGGACTCAAATTTTGCTGTTCTAATGTCATCTAACATAGCGATCCCCAACCCCACATGTGGTCCGTCGACTAATTGGAGGTGGGCCGCGAAGGATGCCTCCTCCCCTCTGGCCCTTTACTTCATCCCCCCCGGCCCTTTACAACACACTTCGGGTGTCATTGTCTCCCATCACTCCCAGATGGGACTATCTCGTTGCATTAGGGCAGTGGTTGAGAGTAGAGGAGTAAACTACCCCCCCACCCGGCCTCAGTAAAATTGTCAAGCGTTGAGTGGTCCCCGGTGATAAAAAGGTTGGGGACCACTGATCTAATACAGTGATCCCCAACCCCCAGTCCAGGGACCGGGACCGGTCTGTGGATCAGTCAGTACCAGGCACGGCTCTGTCTAAGAAGTTAGGTGCTTCAGGCCACCAATGTCGACTCAACTTTGCAGAAGTCCAGGTGACAAAGCTCCCCTTCTCCATTCCTGCTCTGACTAGGACTCCCTTATCTCATGTCCAGGAGTGACTTATTCCCAGGGCAGCAGACACAACTCCATGGCAACAAGGTTCCTGCCCGCTGCCTTCAGCGACCACAGTGAAAAAAAACAGAGGCCAACTTGCTCCCGTCCATCTTGTCCGTTTGCCTAATCAGAGGAGCCGTAGCCGCCGCCAGCTAAGCCCGCCCTTCTGGTGCCATCCAATGAAGGGTCCTCTAGTACAGTGGTCCGCAACCTTTTTCAGGTTGCGGACCACTGCCTAGGGGTGGGGGGAGAGGGTGACTCTCATTGGGCGCAAATGCACATGCGCCGCCAGCTAAGCCCGCCCTTCTGGTGCCATCCAATGAAGGGTCCTCTAGTACACTGCCTAGGGGTGGGGGGAGAGGGTGACTCTCATTGGGCGCAAATGCACATGCGCGGCAGGTCCGCACATGCACGTCTGTGCCCCGGCATGCTGGTGGCTGCACTTCCCTCTCCCTGCCTCCCGCAGCAAGAAGCTTGCTGGACCACAAGCTAATTGGCCACTTCAGGTTGGGGAATGGGATCCGCGGCCCGCTGTCAAAGCTCTCATGGCAGGAGGCATAGCAGGTAATTAGGGCTGGTGTGCAGTTTGGGGCAGCTCTCGATCTCTGTCTCTCTCTCCCTCCATTGCAGCAGGGGCAGCTCTCTCTGTGTTTCTCTATCCATGTCAGCAGGAGCCATAGCAGGTAATTAGGGTTCATTCTTAGGAGGGAAGCAGGGCTAGTCAGCAGCTTGGGGCAGCTTTCTCTGTGTCTCTCTCTGCCTCCCTCGCAGCAGGAGCTATAGGAGGGAATGAGGGCTCGTGTTCGGTCTGGCAGGGCTCTGTGTGTCTCTCTCTGTCTCTGGTGCTTCTGAGAGGAATGTGGCTAGCATCCAGGGAGGCAGGGAGGGAGCTATAGGGGCAGGGCCAATCAGGGTTGCTGGCTGCACCCTGATTAGCCTTATTCCAACTCGGACAGCCGAACACATTCTACCCCCCAGGCTGTTCCATAAATATATAGAGGAACCATGGATAAGGATAATTTAAAAAGAAATCTGCTACAGATATAAATCCACAAAAAAAGAAAAGACCAAAAGACAAGGGTGAGCAAACACAGCAGCTCTTAAGAACAAACTACTGCAATCAATTTCTAGGACATGCTTTTTGATCAAAAAAATCACTTTTCATTTGCCCTTAAGAGAAATATGCTGAGTCAACAATCCAACTATCATGTGCCTGGGAATATCCCCCCCCCTTTTTTTTTAATGGAAGAGCCAATTTATAGCATTTGCACATTGTTTCGCTTTGCTGACTTTTGCTCTGTGTTTGGTGTGTGGGGGGAGGGGTCCAAGATCAATTTGCCGAGAACACAATCTCCAAATAAGAGAAAGTCTTAATCTGCACAATATTGAACCTCTTAATTGCCCATTGGAGTGGGTCCCGTTTCCTGGTCTTGGTGAAAACTTTTTAAATTTAACCAATAACTTGAAAACACCAACCACCATAACATCCTGACCCAAGACACCAGCTAATAACCAGCAGAAAAACAACACAAAGCCCAAGATGCCGCAACTGCAAGCCACTTCAAATCAGACAAGGCAATTAGCAGGCAGCTGAATTTACTGTGGAATTATTTTCTCTATCTACACATGCTTACCTCATCAGTGCAATTTTTGTGGCTGCTTTCTGTTAGACAAGGTATTAATTTCCAAGGCAAGGTTTGTGGCAGACACCTTTAAAATGCCATGTAAATGTTCTTCTGTAAATCTTGACCTACACTTGGATTTCATTATTTTTATCTTGGAAGAAATTTGCTCAAAGAAGCATGTAGTCCAAAAAAACTGTGAACATGCCTGCAGCAAATTCCTTTAGACTGATAAATATATGAGGTAAACCAGAAAAGAAAGACTATTTCTCTGAGATGATCGTTGGCTTGCAAATCAATTTGTTCCATCTTGGGGGGGGGGGGAGTTACTTGTATATTCTGGTGCTACTTCCAATGTATTCTGAAACATTCTTATTTCCTTTCCATGCTTATTGTAATCAGCTAATCGGTTTGGATTTTCACCTGCAAGAGGTTCAGAGCTTTAATGTGTCTTTCAACAATGAACTGTAAATTCCCATCCTTCTCAAATTTCAGTTTGTTTTTCCTTTTTTTCAATTCAATATACATACCACACACAAGCTTTCCTTTTCCTGCAGTCTTCAATGTATCTATCTGAGAGAAAACACTGAAATTGATGATCAGTACAGCCATAATGCCTGATGTAATTAATGTGGGATACAACAATTCATATCACATTTTCCCACTGAAGAATCTTAGTACACAAGACTTGATGCATGATGCAATGAAAAGGTGAAGGTGCATTCATGCATTTCAGATTTGATCAAATTATTTCCTACCAAATCTAAAATGGTACTCTTTTTTTACACATGCTTAGACAAGAGTGAATCAATAAATTGTTTATCCTATGCTGCTTACTTGGAAGTAAGTCCCATTGAACAAACTGGGAGTTGCTAATGATTAGACATGTATGGAAAGAGAGTGTAATGCATGAGGTATGGTTGTTTCCTCCAAGGACACTGTTTTTACCACCTGCTCTGCACCCTATGCATTAGTCTGTAGATGATGGATAGATTTGGACTAAGTAACCCAGGTTAAAATATCTGTGTTGTTTGACAGTTTTTTAGTTGCTTCTAATGCTATAAAGCCCTTCAAGTCTGCACTGGGTCGGTTAAAAATGCCCCAAGAAATGAAACTCACAAGCATAGTCAGTTCTTAAGGACTCTCAGACCATTTCCACACCGGAGGCTTCGTGCCAAGCTGCAGGCTGGAGTTTAAGCCAGGGCAGGTTGCTCCACCACTTCCTGCTTCTACATGGGGAAGCATTTGGCCGGTGTACCTCATCTGCCCCAAATTTATGCTCACACATGGGAGCCAGGGCAGCAAAGTCCCTAGTGCAAATAGGGCTCACTCACGCAATGACATCATCAGCCATATCTGAATAACAGTGAAGATACCATTTGGAAATGGAATTCAGGATCACATGCCCCTTAAATGTATACTTTTACTTGTTATCTAAAGAACACCTGTTGCTGACATTGACGAATGGATTTGTATCACGTGTGGCTCTAATCTTCAACATGTCGAGGATAGTGATAACAGAGTCTCGATATTTTGTTCCCTTATGTCCAACTGGAGTTCATTTCAAGTGTTCACGTATGGCTTTGCAAGCTATAATACTTTAGTCCATTAGTGGCAGGATCCTGTTGTATTTGAAAGGGGGAGACATCAGTAACCTATAGACTAAAATTATCTCACTTCTTGATGCACATCTAGGGTTACCAAGAGTCCTGGGCGGAAATGTCCTGTTCTTTTAATAGAGCCTTAATGTGTAGAAATGGGCTGCTGAAGTTCTTTGCGACATGGAAGTAACTATCACCTGGCAAATAACATCCCATTAAGCCTCTATTAGACATTAGAACACTTTCCCTCCAGGGTTATGGAAACCGTATTGCTCAGTGTAAAGAGTTCTGTTGGGATTTCATAACAGAAGTGATCACCAGAGCATAGTTGGTAGGGTTGCCAGTGCTGTGTTGGGATATAACTGGAGACTTTGGGGGGTAGAACTGGGAGTGGTTGGGATCTGGGGTGAGGAGAGGCCGCTGTCGAGTATAATGCCATGGAATCCACCCTCCAAAGCTGCCATTTTCTCCAGGGGAACTGATCTCCTTAGTATGTAGATAAGCTATAATTCCAGGAGAACCCCAAGTCCCACTTGGGAGGCTGCCATCCCTAACAGTTGTGTGAGTGCAAGATCCCAACCCACTTTACTATTATGATGCCTTCTCCTTCCTCACTGTGCATGACACAGATCTAGCATGCATAAGATGTGCATAAAGCAATAGAAGTTAATGATTTAAGTGGAGGTGCAGGAATTTCATTTCTTTTCCCCCCTCTTAATCTTGCTAATGGTGTCTGAGTGAGGCAGGTAATTTACAGGCCACTATCAAAGCAACTCTAGCATTGCTAGAGATTTCCTGGTGAAAAGGAGTGGGATGCTAACATATCACCCACATGTATAAAACCATCATCATCACTCACCCCATGAATGCAAACCCAGTCACGCTAGATAAGATGAGTGCATTGTTTTGTTTTTCAGGTCCCAGTCTTTAACAGACTCTGTCATTACACAGATTGTTCAGTTAAGAAGTGGGCAGCCTTTTGGTCCGTCTCCTCCCCCGCCCCTCACAGGAATATGATCAGCCTATTAAGGTTAGTGCCACTTCTATGCACCCATTAAGCCAGAGAGCCATTCTCTTAATGAATGTACGCTTCCTTGATGGGATTTAATTGGCGCCTGGCAGGAGATCTGCACTTGCCAAAGAGGTAGAAAGTTCAAGGGAGAAGCAAAACAGCTAAGAGTCATTACAAATTTAACCAGCTGTGTTAAAGCTCAAAGCTTAGAATTAAAAGCTTTTAAAGAGCTTCAGTCAGACTCATTGAGTCATCAAAATTGAGAGGCAGGATGTTAACTGGATCTTTAGCTGGAATAAACAGAGGAAGAAAGACCAGGTAGGAGGAACATGAGAACCTGATCACATTGGTTTGTTTTTAAGCATGAATCCAGAGCTTAACCTGCAGATCATGGCAACGGAACAGCATGATGTCAAAGGGCCATATATGAAAAGTTTCCATAGAGGAGTACCATCTAGCCTTATAATGGTACAGTGCTCACAGTGACTCATTGCATGCAATGGCTGCCAGTGCCACCATATTGAATCCTATTGCAAAGTAACCTGTGTTGAGATTTCTCTCACCATCAATTGTATTTTTCTCCCATCTTGCATCCAAGGGTGCACGTACCTAATCCTCCTCCTCCTCCCTACCAGCTCCATTTTAAGGGTTCTTGCATCTTGCATCCAAGGGTGCACGTACCTAATCCTCCTTCTCCTCCCTACCAGCTCCATTTTAAGGGTTCACAGAGATCAAAGCAGCAGAGCCAGCTTAAAGATTTGCATGACCCTAGCAGGTAACAACTGGCATAGTTACTTGTGCTGTGACAAGAGGGCACCCTTCCCAGTGATAGTCCTCTTCTCCAAAAATTTTACCTGCCAGTTTTTGCCTATCAGACTTCAAGAACAGGAGCAGGTGAGGCACAGCTGGCAACCCTAAGCACAAAATCCACAGAGACTGGAGGAGATTGAGGGCCAGTTCTGCCTGTCTTCCTCTTGTTATGGATAATTGGATGTTTCAGTCATAGGCGACTGAAAGGGATGGATTAGGTTGCCGTATTACCACTGGGTCTAGAAATCCTAGGGATATAAAGGCACAGACTTAGATGTGACTGTGAATTATATTTGGTTCTCATGATTCTAGTTCTGCTTTTTGGTACATTAATAAAGGACTGTCAGTGCAAGTATTACAGAATACACCAGATCAGAATTAAACTCTTCTTAAGATTTAGCCCAAAGATGCCATGGCAAGATCCTGGCAAATCCAGAAAAATACACATAGATTTCATTGAAAAATTGAAATGGGGAGAATATAAAATTAATTGGTTCTGTTCCATTTAGCAATAGGAAGGTATAGGTATTGAATGTAGAAAACTTAAAGTTTCTTTAGAATTAATTCAAAGAGCCGGAGTTTATTGCTGTATTTTGAATAAAACAATCCCCAAAGTAAAATATGGAAATTCTGAAATACAAAAACATATGAGATGTTACACTGGGTCAAGAATTCAGTGTTCTTTTCTGCATTGATGTTTCCCCTCAATTTCACAGTGCATTCCCACCAGGTTTAATTTTAACTTCTGTATTTCAACCTGGTTTCTAAGCATATGCCTGGCAGGGTTTTTTTTCTCTTCTGCATTGTATTCTCACCCTTCCAGACTCAGCACACATTTTGTTTGCCTTATTTCCATTTTTTAAAGAGTGCTGTTCCCTTAATTTACAGTGTGAAGTAGCTCCCCTTGCACTAATGTATTTCAGATGGGCTGTAAGGTCTTCTACCTTAGCCCAGGGACCATTGGCCACCCCAGCAGAGGAAGTGGTGGCTGACTCAGCTTGCCTTTCCATCCAAGATGCATCAGCAAGCACCTCTCTTCTCAGCTTGCCGCCCCCTACACCTCAATGCCAGGTTACACTTTCCCCTGGCTCCTCCCTCCATTTTTTCCTGGAAGCGAGAAGACAGCTGGAAGTGAAGCTTGATATGAATGCAGGGGAGGCAAAAAGGGAGAAAAAGGAGGCTGGCTCAGCTGGCCCTTTCACCTGGGATGCACCAGCAAACACCTCCCTTCTTTGCTTGGCTCGCCCCATCCATGCCCAGCGATGCTTCCTACTGCAAAGCATTTCTCCCATCCATGCTGGGAAGTGAGTTTCACTAGGAAATGACTATATGGCTGCAATCTAATTATGGGGAGTGTGGAGTTCAGGCTGCTGAAGCAGCTATGATAAAGTTACTGTGAATATTTGTGACTTAATTTGCTGCTTTAGAGCAACTAAATGTTATGATTTAATCAGGGACTGAGCCAGGAACTTCCAACTTTATAATTTATGGATAAGGTATTGTTCCCATCACTCTCCACACTCAGAGGAAAAAATGCATTGAAACAAGCAACCATTTTTTCTCCTGAGTTTGCCAAATGGCATTTCTCAGCCTCAAAAGGTTTAGAGTCAGCTCACCTCTCCCCTAGTAATGCTGGGCTATGTTTCCTGCTGCACAGCCTCCCCCCTCCCTCCATCAGTGCCCGGAAGCAAGAAGGGAGTTGGAAATGGAACACATTACAAACTTAGGGAAGGCAAGAAGGAAGAAAGGAGGAGGCTGGTCCAACCAGCCAGCATGGATGAGGGGGAAAGGTGAGAAGGGAGCTGCTTCCTGGCAGAAGACGAGGCAGGAAGTGGCTTGCCAGTGCAGCCTGACAGGTAAGGCCATCTGAGCCACAAAGATGGCTGCCTGATAGCAAATATTCAGACTATAGAATCTCCTCCTCTTCCTCTATTTTCTCATAAAATGCACCCATACAGACCAATGAGGAGATGTTCTGCCCCCAAAAGCAATACAGTTCAGGTTTTATATACCCTGCAACTAATCAGAGAAAAGGGAGAAGGTATGAAGTGCAAAGGATTTGATTTGAAGTCATTTTGAAAAAAATACGGTGATAATCTTGAGTAAATTGTGCATGCAGAAAGGGCCATTGTTGGATTATTGGCTGCCCTCAAAGTGCATGTCTGATATCTGAATACATTCATGCTAATGGATGTTAAACCTTTATTTATTTGTGCATTAGTATCTTCTGGAACCCAAGGAAAGTGATAGTTTCATTTTACTTATTGTAATTATTGGAACTAGTGGGAGGGGGTTTTCCAGACTGCAGCCCCCTTTCACATTTTCATGCATGTTGTGCCACTTCTGACGATCACACTATTGGTGGGGTCAAATCAGATTTTCCCTCATGGGTTCCCTCTGTTCTGCATTGCAGGGGAGGGAGAGAAGTTGTGGGTTAGTTGTGTTTGTGTTTTTTGTGGGGCAGGCACTGAAGCATTTGAGCATTTCAGCAGCCTCATTTGCTCTACCCTTCCTCTCTTTCTTGAAATATGGAGAGGGGGAGTGAAAAATCCTTACATGCAACTTTACATGAGAGTAGCCACTTTGGATTTAGCACATTTACTTTTGTGTCAATTACAGCAGGTTTTCAAGCAGAAAAGACTCTGAAGCAGAAAAGATAATTTATTTGCTCAGTCACTTGACCCCTGATATTTTAAAACTGAAAACAATAAAAGAATGCACCAACAAGAAGATGGATTTTCCCCACTAGGGAGAAAGGTGCAAAAGGTCAAGATACAATCTGGTCACTCTTACACAAGAGTGTAAAGCAGAAGGGGGACATGATCCTGGCTTTCTCAGACTGCAAAGGAGAGGCAGAGAAAAGAGACCAAATGTGCTTCCCTGTGTGTGTATGAGAGAGAGAGAGAGAGAGAGAGAGGTGCCCCCAATGTGATTGCTTGTTTCAATGCAGGCAACCCACCATCCATCATTTTTTTATATCCAGTGGGATGCAAAAAAACAAAAAAAAACCCAAACTGGCTGCCCCTTTCTGGGCGGGTGACCTGTGCTGGAAGTCATCAATGCAAAAAAATTAGTTCAGATTACAAGCAGAGACTTTGTTGCAAACACTTTTTTGGTGGGGGGGAACTGCAGGAGAAGCCAGTTTATTAGGAACAGGGGAAAATGGGGAAGATATGAAGCAGTTGTGGGATGTTTACAAAATTGTCGAAACACAAGGGAAAAAGCACGTTAGTATTGGGTAATGCAAGTGGATTTTTAAGGTGGTGTAAAAGGCATCATATATTGATGATTTCATCTTTCTTGGCTCTATGATTAATCAAAGTGGTGGATGCAGCTGTGAAATCAAACGGCGAATAACACTGGACCACAACACAATGTTAGGCATGAACCGGATATGGAAGAGTCAGGATATCAGTCTTAATACAAAGTGCCGGCTAGTCAGCACCACTGTCTTCCCCATAACAACCTATAGATGCGAAAGCTGCTGGACCCTGAAGAAGGGAGACGGGAGGAGAATAGATGCTTTCGAACTATGATGTTGGAGACAAATGCTGCGAATACCATGGACAGCCAAAGTTACCAACAAGATAGCTAACTATGTCATTAGAAGGGAAGATATTACGGCTAAAGCTCACTTACTTTGGACACAACATGCGATCAAACTCGCTACAAAGATCACTAATGCTCTGCATGGTCAGCAGCAAAAGGAAATGTGGTTGTCAAAGGATCTGCTGGCTCGACACGATCAAAGCCAACACAGGGATGACCATGAACCAACTAAAAGAAGCAGTCAGAGACAGGGGCGCATGGTGAAGACATTCCTATAGAATCGCCGAGGGTCGGACACGACTGAACGGATGACATCATCATCAAAAGGCATCTATAGGTTTGCCAGGCTGTTCCTGATAACTGCTGGAAGGTGGGGGGGGGGGCTGCAATGTTATGTACACCAGGGGTCCCCAACCCCCGGTCCGCGGCCCGGTGCCAGGCTGCAAAGGCCATCGTATCGGGCCGCCAACGGCCCGATACGAGAGGGGGGGAAGAGGCTGGCGCGAGAGGGGGGGAAGAGGCTGGCGCTGCAGCGAGAGGGGGGGAAGAGGCTGGCGCGGCAGCGACGCTAACACGCACGCGCGGAACTGCCGCACATGCGCGGTTGCGCCCCCTGGTGGCCAAAATGTGCATGCGCGGCAACTCTGTGCATGTGTGTTAGCGCCACCTGGTGGCCAAAACGCGCATGTGCGGCAGTTCCGTGCGTGAGCGTTTTTGAGCAACTGCGGCAGCCAGGCCGCTGGCTCTCCCTCACCCCCGGAGGCAGTCCCCGACCAGATGAAGGTTGGGGACCACTGATGTACACCACTATGTTCCTTTGAGGAAAAGCAAAGTGGAGTAGGATATTTCTAGAATTTGCTGGGAACTCTCTGGTAAGACCACAGAATTACTTGTGATTCCCAGAGCTGCACTATGTCACTTGTGAGGTTTCCCAGATGTGATGTGGTGGCGTATACAATGCTGACTCCCCCCCCCCATCACTACTCCAAGCAGCGGTGGGCAAGGACAGCTGGAGGTAGGAGGCATCCCAACGCTACAGGAGGCCTGGCAGCTCTGAATGGAAGCCAGACAAACAAGGCTGCAGTGGTAGTTCTTTGGAGTAGTCAGTACAGGACGACAAACAGCCCCCTGCCTAGTGGCAGCCTTTTTGGTGTGGGGAAAAATGACATGGGAAGGAAGCCTGAAGTTCCTTCTCCCTGTCCCCATGCTCCTGGGACCAATGAGGCCCTGGTCCACTTGGAAATGTTAGTTCCCCAATGTCATGAATGTCTGCATGTGCAGTCAGGGGACATCCAACCTGATACATGTTACATGTACCATCCAGTTGAATGATTTAAAGTTATAACATAAAGCAAAGCGAAGACTTTTCACTACTCAAAGGAGTCTCAAAGCAGCTTACAATCTCCTTCTCTTCCTCTCCCCAATACAGACACCCTGTGAGGTAGGTGGGGCTGAGAGAGCTCTAACAGAAGTGCTGTGAGAACAGCTCTAATAGGACTCTGACTAGCCCAATTTCACCTAGCTGGATGCACATGGAGGAGCCAACTTGGTGTGGGGGTTAAGAACAACGGCTTCTAAAACTTGCAAGCCAGGGTTGATTCCCTGCTACTCCATATGCAATCAGTTGGGTGGCCTTGGGCTCATCACAGCCCTCACAGTATCATCAGTGCTTTCTCAGACCCACCTCCCTCACAGGGTGCCTGTTGTGGGGAGAGGAAGAGAAGGCAAGTGTAAGCCACTTTGAGACTCCTTCCGGTAGAGAAAAGTGGGGTATAAAAAAAAACTCCTCTTCTTCTTCAAACCCAACTCGCCAGGTTAGAAGCTGCCACTCTTAAGGTATTTAAATATCAGAACAACATCAGGTAAAACTTGTCTTTACCATCAAACTTTTAACAGTGTCATTTTAGGGCTTTCCTAGATAAAAAGGGATTATATCTTATTGAAATGAAGAAGAATGATGTAAACCACTTTGCTCCCACCCCCGGGAGGAGGCAAAACATACCTAAAATAAGTAAATAAATAAAACAAACATCCAAAGTACCACCAGGGAGCACTAACTAGAGAGTGGAATTTCCCCCTCACTCCCCTCCTGAAGTAGTTCACTGTATCTCCCAAATGCTGGTTCTCTTTCAGATCCTCTTTCCTGTTACTACCTGGCCCCCACTTGATTCTGTGTTATGACCATGCCAACCAGTTTCATAGCCTCATTCCATCCTTATTAAGACACAGCTCTCCAGGTACAGACCCCATTTCCATGTGACTGATTGTCTGCACAATGCACGCACCTGGGTAAGAGTACACTGCAGCAGTGCCTGTCTGCTGACCGACGGAAAAAAGGCACCACTGCTGGTGGAGGGTGCTTTTTATCCTTCAGGCCTGGCAGCTGCCTCTAAGGACAAAGTCCTACCTAGCTGGCCAAAGAGCAATACTTCCTGGAGCCATCTACCTCCTCTGCCTACGAAGGTGACATAAATAGGCCACCCCTTGCCTCGAGACTAACAACTTAGCCAGGTGCATTCCCTCTTAATCCACTTACTGAATCCTGTCATATCCATTTGGGATGAAAAATGGGCTGTGCAAGAGGGTGACACACACAAAAGAACAGTTTTGTAAGTCACTGGAAGCTATGCATTTATATGAACGGCAAATGCAGCACAAAACATGTGGGGAGAGGGGAAGGAGGTCCGTTCTGTGGTAACTCTCACCGCGGAAAGTTTGTACTATCAGTTCCCTGAAGCAACGGGAGGCCATTCACTTTAGCTGTCCTATTATTTATGACGAGTGAAGTGGGCCATAAAAGCAGGGTTGGGAAGAGGCTGTTCAGTTGGAACAAGATGCTCTTCAGATGGCTGCTCAGGGGAGAGCGAAATGTTTGCGCATTGCTAATTGCCTCATAAATTGGTTTTATTCTTGTGGCTGAGGCTAACCTCCCCATTTAAAGTTCATAAAAGGACTTTGAGTGCTAGTTCAGCAACGGTGAAAAGAGCTGTTTGTGGGAAAGGGCAGAGGGCAAGGGGGGGGGGTGTTTGAGCCGTTGTGGATGAAGCTTTAGGTAAGAATGAATAACATGGTCCCTTTTTAAAGGCTGTGCTAACATTTACTCAGGTCCAGTTCTGGAAAAGACAATAAAATCCAGCTCAAAACACTCACCCACGCTCCCCTCCCATTGTTGTCTGAGGGTCTGCTCCCTCAAGTCAAATGCATAGGCAACTGCTGGACTTGGCTAACTCTCAGACCGTTTACCACACAAGGAATTTGTCCGTTGAGATACCCATGCATCTAATCATAGTGCTTTTTTCATGCCACAACTTTTGCAATCATGAGCCTTTAAGCTTTTAAAAATTAATCTTGAGCCCTATTTTTTTTGGGGGGGGGGGGACTTAGTATGTTAATGCCTATTCATTGCTCCAGGTAGTTTGGCATGTGGCTTGCTGGCTGCTCTCCTTTGCTCGCGCTACATATTTTGGGGGATCCACTTTATGCGATTCCCCAACTAGTGCTTTTAAATGGAGGATGTAGCTACCAGTTTGCTCCTGGGATGCTGGATGTTGATGACGTTGTGAGAAAGGCCAAAAATATGGCATCTGCAAAAGGTAATCCTTTCACTATATTTTTCGGGTGTGGAATGGCTCTGGATTTACATCCCTAAATTGCACATCCCATCAGCAAGCAACCAGTGAAAAACCTGGGATAAGCTCGTATGGAGGGGGAAATGTGTGATAGTCATGACAGTTGTGTCCTACCCTTGCACCTGCCCTCCTGTGTCCATTTCCTGCTTTGAATAATTTTTTTTAATGGTGCAGTCCACAAAGGGACATTGTTAAATGTAAAATAAAATCTCCTTTAAAGTGTCCACAGTCTTTTTGGGATCAGGCAGGCAAAACACAGCCCATTTTCTGCTTTCTGGAAGTGGGGAATGAGCTGGGAAAGTGGTGGGTGGGTAAGCAGGCAGCCATCTCACAATCAAATAGTGATATTAGCACCTTGTTTTTAAGCCAACCATTAACACAAAATGTCTTTTTGAGCTCCAGGGACCATATGCAGCCTTCTCAGAAATCGGGCAGCCCCTTTTTTGTTTTCTGGAGGTGGGAAATGAGCTGGGAAACAGGAGTGTGTGGATGATCAAGCATCCTTCTCCTGATCATACATGGGTCTGAGCACCTAGTTTTTAAGCCAACCATTAACACAAAATGTTTTTTGGGCTCCAGGGACCATGTTCAGCATCTCAGAATCCACCCAGACAGAAATAAAGTTTTAAAAAATATGAATCCTAAAAAGGGGGAGGGAATGCTGTTTCATTCTGGCATTTCTCCATAGCAACCCAGTAGTGTTGATTTTTATTTTAAAATGTTTCTCTGTTGTGGCATTACCACATAGCAATGCAGAAGTGCCTTTAAAAAAATTAATTTCAGGGCTGGGGGGGGGGGGGAGAAAGTTTCAGTCCACAATAGAACTGCTGTGCTGTGATTTGTGGCTTGCTGTGATTGACAAGCCAAGGAATGGAGGGAGAAGTTCAGCTTGTTTTCACTTGCAGCCTCGTCAGGAAGCAGAAAGCCATGACAGAGCAGAGGGAAAACATGGGAGGAGTCTCCCCTTGAGAAGGGCTGTGAGCACGACATTTACCATCCTATATTTGCAAGCAGGAAGCCATTCACATTTTGCACCTCCATGCAGAAATGGTCTCAAAGCCACTACCATGTCAACATATTTAAATAATAATAAATAAATAGATAAATAATTAATAGATACATAAATAAATATTTGATGCTTACAGAGACAGAAATGATATCTAGATGAGGGGGTGGAAGGACTACTCATCAAGTTTGCAGATGACACCAAATTGGGAGGACAGGCAAATACTCCAGAAGATAGAGACAGAGTTCAACGAGATCTGAACACAATGGAAAAATGGGCAAATGAGAACAAGATGCAATTTAATAAAGATAAGTGTAAAGTTCTGCATCTGGGTCAGAAAAATGCAAAGCATGCCTACTGGATGGGGGATACGCTTCTAGGTAACACTGTGTGTGAACGAGACCTTGGGGTACTTGTGGATTGTAAACTAAATATGAGCAAGCGAATGCCATTTTGGGCTGTATCAACAGGGGCATCACATCAAAATCACAAGATGTCATAGTCCCATTGTATACGGCACTCAGACCACACTTGGAGTACTGTGTGCAGTTCTGGAGGCCTCACTTCAAGAAGGACGTAGATAAAATTGAAAGGGTATAGAGGAGAGCGACAAAGATGATCTGGGGCCAAGGGATAGGTTGAGGTACTTGGGAATGTTCAGCCTGGAGAAAAGGAGGTTGAGAGGGGACATGATAGCCCTCTTTAAGTATTTGAAAGGTTGTCAGTTGGAGGAGGGCAGGATACTGTTTCCGTTGGCTGCAGAGGAGAGGACAAGCAGTAATGGGTTTAAACTACAAGTACAACGATATAGGCTAGATATCAGGAAAAAAAATTTCTCAGTCAGAGTTGTTCAGCAGTGGAATAGGCTGCCTAAGGAGGTGGTGAACTCCCCCTCACTGGCAGTCTTCAAGCAAAAGTTGGATACACACTTTTATTGGATGCTTTAGGATGCTTTGGGCTGATCCTGCATTGAGCAGGGGGTTGGACTAGATGGCCTGTATGGACCCTTCCAACTATATGATTCTATGATTCTATGATATCGAGTATTAGCACAGTTTAACAAAGCAATCCACAACTGACATCATGCTCCATCTGGAAAATTCTGGCTGAGAAAAGCTTCTGTTGTCTCAGTCTTTGCTCCCTAGCCTATCTTAAACGGTTGCTGTGAGGATTACAAATGAAATTATTTGTAATATTGTACCTGTTTCAGTCATTTAGCCTGAAAGAACTAAACCTAGGATTGCCAACCTTCAGGTAGTGACTGGAAAGCTTTGAAGGTTACAATCGATCTCCTGAGGGCAGAAATGAGTTTTTCCCTGGAGAAGATGGCCACTTTTGAAGGTGGACTCAATGGCATGGTACCCTGCTCCATGAACCTCATCCCTCAAATCTCCAGGAATTTCCCAACCCAGAACCAGCAATCCTAGTTTTCTTTTTCCCCATCAGGGGAAGATTTTTCTCAGGGAAAGCAGGTGGGAAACAACTTCCAGACAGCCAAATAAGAGCTGGTCTGAGCTTCTTCTAGCCATTCTACCTCTCATTTGGGTTTTTAATGAATCAACTGCACAACAAATGAAGTAAGCGAGAAGTCTGGCCTTTTCTCAAACACTAAAAAAGACAAAAATAATGACCACTGCAAAAAACAGACATGTCACAATAACAATTGATGGTGAAGAGATTGAATGCGTTCAAGAATTCATCTTTCTTGGATCACAAATGGATCGGAGTGATGGTTGCAGTATGGCAATTAAATGTCAAATTGCTGTGGGTTGCTCAGCAATAACCTTGAACCAAGCATGGAAAAGCAAGGAAATAAACCTGATTACCAAATGGAGATTATTAGTTCAATCTACATTATTTCCAATAGCCACTTATGGCAGTGAAAGTTGAATGATGAAAAAATCAGGCAAGAGGAGAAGCGATTTGTTCGAACTCTAGTGTTGGACAAGGCTTCTGTGGGTTTCACAGACAGCAAAAGTCATAAACAAGGAAATACTACAGCACATAAAGCCTAATATATCACTGGTAGGTGAAATCATGACACTCTGCCTCACTCACTTTTGCCATATCATGTGATCCAACTCAATGGAGAAAGCAATTATGCTAGGATTGGTCAGTGGAAAAAAGAAACCAGGCCGACAAAGAACATGGTGGTTGGATAAGATCAAAATGAACACTGGCCATTATTCAACTAAAAGAAGTGGTGCAAGATCAAAAATCGTGGTGACAGTTGAGCCATAGGATTGTCAAGAGTCGGACTCAACTGAATAGCTAACATCATCACCAAAAGATGTTTTCATAAATTTTGGAATAGCTTCCAGATTTTGAAGAAGAAGAAGTTGGTTCTTATACGCCGTTTTTCTCTACCCGAAAGAGTCTCAAAGCAGCTTACAGTCACCTTCCCTTTCCTCTCCCCACAACAGACACCCTGTGAGGTGGGTGAGGCTGAGAGAGCCCTGAACAGCTTTATCAGTGCTGTGGTGAGCCCAAGGTCACCCAGCTGGCTGCATGTGGGGGAGTGCAGAATCGAACCTGGCTCACCAGATTAAAAGTCTGCACTCCTAACCACTACACCAAACTGGCTCTCATTTTTGTATTTGTATCTTTGCTGTAATGGCTTGGATGGACTGCCCCTTGGCACTGGGAATCATAATCAAAAGATAGGAATGAGAAAGGCCTCCCTCCCCAAAGACTGCAATCAGTGTGGTTTCCCTCATTCAACACATTATTATAATAATAATTACAGACCACTTCTTTATAGGGTGGGGAGACCAGTAAATACTAATTTTACGCGAATGACTTTTATCTACCAATCTGTGCACATAGGCTGCCAAACCCCTCCTCCCCCCTTCCTCAAACTGCTGCTGGGTGGCCTGACTATTTTAAATCTGTAGCTCATGACCTCTCTGAAGATATGTTTAAGTGCAATGAGGCACAGCACAGTCCAAATATTAGCTGCTAGGAGGCAGGTGGATCAAGCGCATTCTACTATGCGGCACATCAATTCTGATAACATTAGGACAGCTCATTAAAACACAGCAAGCATCTCAGTTTCTGCCAAGTTTATCGTTTTTGCTAGTGCAATACTGAGCCATTCCAGCCCTGCACTTCTCTGCATGTCTCTACTCATTGTCATGCTATACTATAGTACTATTGTGATACATCCAGTTGTGTTCACAGTCTGATGGTGGGCTGGCATCAGCATATCCTGAGATGGGGCAGCTGCCAGGGCCCAGGACACCTGGTGGGGCCCACTGCCTGGTGCCAGACTCTCTTCTTTGTTGATGCCCTTGTAAATTCACACAGTCTTGCCTTTCCATGTCAGTCATACCTCAGTACATAGTCATATGTAATGCTTCAAGTAATGTTATCCATGTTGTATAAGAAGAAATAAATATGAGAAATTTTCTTGAGAGAGCTAGCATGGTTAAAAGTGGTTTGATTCCCCACTCCTCCTCCACATGCAGCCATCTGGGGACATTGGGCCAGTCACAGATCTCTCAGAGCTCTCTCAGCCCCACCTATTTCATAGGGTGCCTGTTGTGGGGAGAAGGTAGGCAATTGTAAACCACTTTGAGACTCTTTTGGGTAGTGAAAAGCAGGGTATAAAAAACTATTTTTCTTTTTCAGGAGAAAGAGAATTAAAAGTCTTCAAGCAAAGGTTGGATACACACTTTTCTTGGATGCTTTAGGATGCTTAGGGCTAATCCTGCGTTGAGCAGGGGGTTGGACTAGATGGCCTGTATGGCCCCTTCCAACTCTATGATTCTATGATTCTATTCTATGATTCTAAAACTGTGTGCAGTTGTGGAGGAATCTTTATATTCAGGACCGCAAATTGAAAACTTGGTTGTTCTTTTTCCTTGGGCTGTTTACAAAGTTAATTTCAGATCACAAGCTGGCACACTGGGTGCAACCCAGGAGAACATAGCCCTGGGTTATCCTGGAATCAATAGGCAATGGCTGGGTGTTTATTGTGTTCTTCATATGGTTAATTTCAAAAGGACTGGGGGCATTTTTGCACTTGACCTTTAAAAGGCCTTTGTGCCTCTCTTGGTCTGAGCGCAAATGTGAAGAAAGTGGGATGAGGCAGGAAAAAACCATTTGTAAGTTGGCTGCACATTACAGTGACTTTCAACCTTTCTACTGTTAGGGCACTTTTTCTACATCAACGTTCCTGTTGCATTGTGCTTCAAGGGTGTTCTGAACATAGTCGGTGATGTATGTACAATTAAGGTCAAAATGCTAAGACATTCATGGCTGGATCTTCACAGCACCTTTTCAAGCCTGATCAAGGAGAGATGAGAGAATGAACCCGTTCACCATTTGCCTGCCTCTCTCATGCCCCTTCAGTAAAAAAGAGAGAGAGAGAGAGAGAGAGAGAGAGAGAGAGAGAGAGAGAGAGAGAGAAATACCTGTTTTTGTTTTGCTATTTTCTCCTTCAAATGGATAATCTCCGTTTTCAGCAGGATGAGGAGAAATTCCTCACTGTTGGTCTTCCTTGCTTTTTCCCTCACCTTTGATATCATTGATTTTATGTTGTTCTTGAAATATTTGGAAACTAACGTTGGGAAGCCAAAATGGAAAGTTTTATGTCATTCTTGACTCACTAATCAAAGAGTGGTAGTAAAGGAGGAGTTAGCCCAGGGGGATACATTGTATAGGAGGGTTTGTTGCTTTTCCAGTGTTTTTTAATGCCTGAGTGACAGCGTTCATAACTGATGACTCTCAACTGTAATATTTTTTCAAATAACCCCATCAAGCACTGATGCTCAGTCTTGACTTCACAGTGGTCATATGACTGTGAGGGAAGAAGGGCCAAGCTACATATTACATTTTCTGTGAGACTAGACTTCTTGTGTCCTAGAACTCATTTCCCAGGTGTACGCAGAGGAAAAGGGGCTTAATCCTTCTCCCAGCAATGTTTTTCTGACCTGACATATCCCCAGGGTGTGCCATTAGCCCCAGCTGGGAACTATAGGAGTGAAGACTGCAGTTAAGCAAACGGTACACGGGACTGTTTTCGGATGGGGAAATGGCAAGGGGAGAGGCTGAAGCCTTTTCTCTCAGGCACAAATTGTGCCCATGTACACCTGGTAATTGCACTCCTAGCATGAACAAACAACACACATGTGATTGCACAGAACCCAGGAGGACCTGGTGAAAAACATGTAGTTGGGTTCCAAGTTGACACCAGATCCAAATAAGTTAGAGCTGATTCCGTTTGACAAGAATGATATTTTGTATTGGGTGAGGCTTACTCTTCCAGCCTCTGTTAATGACTTGGGTATTTTATTTGTTTGTTTACTTATTTGATTTACAATCTTCCTTTCATGTTAAGGCCCTCCACTCTTGTGGGAGAAACCGGTAAGTCTAAGGATAATTGACTTGCAGGCATAGAGTTGGGCAAACAGGCCACAACTTTTACTTAACTTTTTAACACAACAGAGTGTTGGCCAACAAGGGGAGAGGAAGCCTAAAGGGGAAAGGAAGCCTAAACGAATTTCCTTCTGTCCATCCAGCCCTTAATCCCCCAAACAAAGCACAGGGTATCTCATCCCGGTCCCTTGCCTCTTTCACTGCAGATATATAATAGGAAAAAGGGGGGAAAGAGATTTACTTTAAAAATTTGAAAACTGGGAAATCGGGGAATCTGGCAAACAAATTGTTAAGTCACTGTAAAAATATTCAATTGCCCTTAAAAAAAACCAGAAAAAACCTACTAGTATAGAGCGTAGGTCACTGTTTCTGAGGGACTAGGGCAGGGAAACTATGGAGAAACCAGTAAATGGCAGTCCTATTGCTGTGCTGTAATGGCAGCTATAGCAGCAGTAGAAAAACTACACGAGCTAGTTCCTGTGTGCAAAACACCCTTTTCATTATTTAAGTCACCCAACGTCCTGTTTCAAAATCAGAACATTAACAAATGTGGAGAAAACACTTCAAATATTGTGTGTTTTTAAAAGCCTTTATCTGTGTCTAATTCTCTCTGAATTGTACCCAAGAGCTGCACCAGATTCTCTAGTGTTAAAATTTAGGACTTCTATAGTGTTGAATTCGTAGCTAAGGGTTTTCTCCCCATTTCTGTTTACTTTGAGGGGGCATTTGTATCCTCCAATTGAATCACAAGTAATTCCATGATGGCAGTTGGGCTTAATTAAATAAAAATGTGAAGCAAGTTTAAGTAAGGGCAATTAGATGGAAAGGCAATGCGGCTGGGTATGCATGCTGATTAACCTAATAACAGACTGTAATGCAGTTTTATGGGAACTAAATGGTTTGTTTAATGATAAAATGGCTCATAGTGTATAATATATAAGGTCCCTAACAATAAACATTTAATTAGCAACTCCTCTTCTGTTCTTCCTCAATGTGCAAAGCCAAGTGGTTAATAAAAAAGTCACTGGATTGGAGTTATTTATGCCCCAGTGAAAACTAATCTCCACACTGCAGTGGTGTAACAAATGTAAAATATGTGTTCCTCTTAGTTTCTGGAAGGTATGAACAGGCTGGTATTTCATCATGTTGTATTTTACGTCTTCCAACGGATTACCCCATTTTATCCTTTGAATAACCCTGAGAGGTGGGCGAGTCACCCATGGCTACCCTCTCATCCTATGACTGAAAGAAACAGCAGAAAGCTCCTCTGGCACAGAATTTTTAAGTCTTTGAACAGAGAGTTTGAACAAGCAACATTGTAACATTAAAAAAAACTTGCATCCAGCTTTTCAAAAATCCCCTCATTCACTCATCCTTTTTGTTTCAGAATCCTCCGCCCTTCAGACATGCAAGTCACCATATGGGACAAGTTAACGTTGTAGTCATGCATGTGTGTGCCATGTGTAGTTTGGGCCCCATGTCATCAGTGTGGTCTGTTGAGTTTTAACAGGGAGACTTGTTTCCATTTCCTAGACATTCCCATCTTGCATTACTCAGGAAACAGTAGAATTGAATTCCACATTATTCCTTCCCACATGATAAGAATAAGAGATCACATGGAAGCAGTTACGAATGGGAAAAGGGCAGCTCAGTGTGCTTTTTTTTAATTCCGGGGAGTGATATACTTATCCAGGTAGTAGAAGTGTTTTCTGCCTGTTTTGTCATCCACAAAAGTGATATCTCTCATTGCCTATAAACAGACAGGGTCTTCCACATGCCATTAATGTAGCATAATACTTACCGTAAAGGTAAAGGTATCCCCTGTGCAAGCACCAAGTCATGTCTGACCCTTGAGGTGACGCCCTCTAGCGTTTTCATGGCAGACTCAATACAGGGTGGTTTGCCAGTGCCTTCCCCAGTCATTACCGTTTACCCCCCAGCAAGCTGGGTACTCATTTTACCATCTTCGGAAGGATGGAGGGTTGAGTCAACCTTGAGCCAGCTGCTGGGATCGAACTCCAAGCCTCATGGGCCGGGCTTCAGACTGTATGTCTGCTGCCTTACCACTCTGCACCACAAGTGGCTCTAATACTTACCTTATGAAGATGTTATATTTTTAGCGTTTTGTGCGATGTCACCAACCTCCTAAAAACCTAAAGCTACATCCTCCATTTTAAAGCACTAGTTGGGGAATCACAAAAAGTGGATTCCCCAAACTAAAAGCACTTTCCCCCAGCAGACAACCAGCACACTACATGCTAAAGGAATGTGTGAAGGCGAAGAAGCACTATCTCTGCCTCCAATGTCCCGCCCTCGCACCCGCCTCCCTCTCCCTTCTCCTGGGGACGTTGAGGTTTTTTAGAGCAAACTGCCTGGAGCAATGAATAGGTGTTCAATCATGAGGCAAAGCCAAAAAGAACAAAGGATAGTAGTGAACAGTCAACATTAACCAATCATATAATGACTATATGTTAACAACCCAGTTCTTTCTAATTCTAGCAGCCAGTCAAACAAATCTAGCTCCTTTATTTGTTAATTCACTGTTTGAATCCAATAACAATAGTTGCAGGTGTTTGTTTCTCAAGCCATAGCACCAATTTATAAGCAATGATACTAATACTCCTGTGCAAATACGGCCATTTAATTTGCACTCACATATGACAATCTCAGTGACTGCAATTTGACCCTCATTGGAGATACAAGGGTGATTCATGTGTGGGACTCCCGTTAAAAATTTGCAATATTAATTATGTATGGCATGAATGTGTTCGTAAGTAATAGATCTTTCCTAAAGAGAGGATCCTGGATTTGGTGTGAGAGGCCATAGTAGCACAGCTTTTTTTGTGAGTGCAATTTGCCAGGGCGCGACAAAATAATGTAAGAATTAAATTTGCAAAACCCTGCTGTCGAAATAGCAATTTTAACCAAAATATAATGGTAAAAATCCAAAGTCTGGACTGGACATATACCAATCCCATGTTAATCCTAACTGCTGCATTTGAAACACAGTTTGATACCTGCAAAATTAATCTCAGAAATGTAGACTGGACCTTTTCTAGACTGTCTAAATTGCCAGTTATACTGATTGGTACCCCCAAAAGTCAAAGCTTTAACCTTAAATATATTCATGGCAGCTAGTATATAGATACCTCATTTCTATCAAAATTATTTTTATTTTCTGTGCACTTAAGGAGATGTTACTGACATGGGCGGATATTGCATAATCTAAACTTCCAGAAGAAGTTCCTGACAGAGCGGTTTCTCAGTGGAACAGGCTTCCTCAGAAGGTGGTGGATTCTCCATCTTTGGAAATCTTTAAACAGAGGCTGGATAGCCATCTGATGGAGAAGCTGATTCTATGAAGGTTAAATGGGGTGGCAGGTTACAGTGGATGAGCAATAGGGTTATGAGTGTAGACCATACATAATACAGGGGGTTGGACTAGATGACCCATTCTATGATTCTATCATTTGCATGGAATATGACACCGAAATATTTTCATTGTTGAACCTTTATAAAAAGTTTTCTTTCCTGTCCAAACACTTGCCATTTACCAAACACACCTATTTTATTTCAGAGGCCATACAGAAAGGCTAAACTAAGCTCTCACCCTCTATGGGTAAGGGTGGGATAAGAATTTCACTACGCATTAAGATCATCTAGCTGTCCTACAGCTGATTGGTAGAGCATGTGCTTGGCATGGACAAGTTCCCAAATTCAATCCCTCCTTGGCTCCTCCAGCTAAATGATTAGGTGGTAGTTGATATGAAAGACCTCCACCTGAGGCTCTGTAGAACAGCTGCCAGCCTGAATAGTCATTTCTGAACTTGATGGACCAATGCCCTGCTTCAATATAAGGCACCTACTTCATCTGTCCTCTAATAAAGGAACAGGCTGAGAGAGAGAGAGAGACAGACAGACAGACAGACAGACAGAGAGAGAGAACAAACAAACAAACAAACTGCAGTTTCTATATAATGAAAGCTACCATCAGTTTTAGGGGTATTGTCATTCCAAATAGCTGTGTTGAGCTCAGCTGAAAACTATATACTGGCAGCCAGCAGGTCTGCTGTCCAGCCAGCCTAGTATATATCCACAATAGCTTCTTGACCTCCTCCTTTATTAGCAAAAACAGCCCCAGGAACAAGCCTGATCTTTAACTGTCAGAAGCCAGCCCATGACTCATGGGTGCTTGCTAGGGTTGCTGTCCCTGCCTTATTTATTTATAGTCTTGCAAATTGGTCAGTACAGAGGCCAGGGCAGACTGATTGCCAGTCACAGTTGTGTTGCATTTGGACTGTTAATGAAGAAAAAAGGGGTGCCTGTGCCTTGGTAGAGAGTCTGTGATGGATTTGGCTCAAGCACAGGTCATCCTGAGACAAAGCTGCCGGTCCCACTTCTGCAGCATCCTTAATTTATGGGCTTACTAAATGTCCTGCTGTGGCTGCTTCCCAAGGACATGGCATTCAAAGGAGACACCACCATTGTAGCAATAAAGGTTCAGGTGTTATTTATTGATTGGGCATTGCTACTTCGGGATGTCTCTTGTATGTAAATGTCCATTGGATATTTAGAAACAAAATTTAGAATTTTAGAAACAAAAACAAAAGATACAAAGGTTAGGATATCAGCTCTTTGCAAACTTGGTTAGGTTTTCACTAACAGCATTATGCCATGTTCCCAAAATGAGAGGACCATAAATCGATCCAATCATCTTTAATGATCTGGGGAAAGTGGTGAATAAATCCCTGATTTAGTCCTTAGCCAGGACGTGTGCTGTCAGCTCATTCTAAACACTGGCCAGTTTGGATGTACTAGAATGTGCACCTGTTTAACTCCCACCCATTTAGGAAACCCTTCTAGGGCTGTCACAAATTTCTAGTTGAGAAAGTTTGTGTTACGGATTAATTAACATGAAGTATTAGACACAAACTCAAATCCTTAAAAGAATAGACCAAAAATCCATTTTATCATGGCCTTTTAAGACCATTTTAATTTCCCTAGCTGCATACATTTGTATATGTTTAATAGCATTTGGGAAACTTTCCTGACACTCTAGGAGTTTATTTCTATGATTCTCCTGAATGGCGTTGAACAGCCTGGGAAGAAGGTGTGGTGATGCGGCCCTAGCTGAGCTAATTGCCATCTGGAACCAATTAATTATTAACATATTTTTAAATTTGTTAAACATTATCAGATGATATGACCATATATGGTCATGTTGACACACATACACACACACACTCACACACAATATGGCCAATGATGGGCCTGGAAGGGGTGGGAAGGGGTGGGGTTGCGGGAGTGATGTAAACAGCTCTGCTTCCCAACCATAGTCTGCATGATTGCACCACTTCTGAGGTATCTTGACGCCTAAAGAATATTTCAGGGGTTTCTCAATGGTAAAAAAGTTGAGAAAGGCTGCCATAACAAAATCATAGAATAATATTGGAGTTGTAAGAAGCATTTTTACAATAGCTCATTGGAATAGGACTTCCTTAAAAAAAAAACTTTCAACCTTTAGCAGCTTGTTCATGTGAAAAAAGTATGTTGAGTTGGTAATTTAGAGAATAGAATCAGGCATTTGAACTGAATTCCAAAACTGCCATTGTTTATTTTGTGAACTGGAATTACTTCTCCCACTGCTTGATGGCTTCTCTTGTGAGCTAAAGCTGCACAGCTCCCTCTGCCTATAAATGTAAATAGAAATGTCTTATCTCTTCTTTTAATAGAACAACCAAAACAGCAAACCATTTTCAAAGGTATTTTCATCAGTGGTTGTTATCAGTGGTTGTTTTTCCAACTTAGTGTTTGCTGGTGAAGTCCTTCACTAGGATCTATTCTTCTTAGATCTGGTTTAAATCCGGAGGCCCTTTTGGTTGTTCTATTAAAAGAAGAGATATGACATTATAGCCTAGGATAGGTTTTTTCTTCGGTTATTACACTCATTTCGAACTGTCCTCTTTTCGTGGTGTAGCTCCCTCTGCCTGGTATGACCTCAGGTACAGGGTTGCCAGCTTTTGAACTAGCTGTATATCTAAGCCTTCAAAAAGCCATGTTGATCTCCATGCTGTGAAAAGCTTTGTCGGTTCATTCCTTTACATTAAGGTGATGTTCGGCAGACAAGCCAATCAGGAGACCACCCCATTGACAATTCAGAATGACAATAATAAGACATATATAAGAGATTGAAACAGTGAGCAGAAGTTTTGCATGTGAAGCACACAGGCTCAGCCAACTTAATTTTTAAGCATGCATTGCAGAATGGCTATAAGGATGATGAGTTGCTGAGGTTTTCTGAGACCCTTTTTCCTGCATACTGAAGTGTCAGTTGCAAAGCAGTGCTTTAATAGTGCTTCCTTTTTGTCCTCCTGTGGTTCCCCACCCCACCCTGGCACCACCGTGCCAAGCTCCTGATTGTCATATTTTTTCTAATTGCCAATGGGATAGCAAGGCTCATGTTTTACATCTAGGATGAAGATGCATTGAAATAATCACTAAAACAATCAGTTAATAAAAACTGTTTTCTTGTATTCACTTTGCCTGCATTTCCTGGTTGTATTGTATTTCCACAATGATCCATCTTGCACCCATGGGCTCTTTCAAAAAAACTATATGCCATGGGTCAGCTATTGGTAAGAGAGACTGGGGGCCTAGAATTATTCACACCAACTTTGCCCTCCTCACCAGACCCTTGGGAATTGTAGTCCATGAACATCTGGAGGACCACAGGTTGACTACCCCTGTCCTAAAGCACAGCCTTTTCTCTCATTAATATTCCAATGGTGCTATTCTTACAAAATAATCAGGTGTCTGAACTTCTTTGCTGGGGCTAGTAAGGCTTTCACCCAAGTCACATTTTCCCCATTTTTACCCTTGCTGTGGGGATAGGCCATTGCAGGGCTCAAAACAGAGAACACAACACTACCAATGGGGAGCCCACAAAGACTCAACAGAGGATGCTTTATTTCCCCCCCCCCATCTCCTCCTTTCCCCCACTGGCAGCTAGAGTAGACATCCTCCAGATGGGGCCTGGAGATCTCCTGATTATGAAAATCAGTACTCCTGGCAGGGTGTGTGTGTGGCTACATTGGAGGGTGCACTCCATGGCATTATACCCTACTGAAGTCCCTCCCAGCTCAAATCTCCAGAAATTCCCCAGCTCATAGTTCATAGCCCTTTTCATCTATAGCCTTTACTTTTCCCTGCTTCCCTCCCCCCCCCCCCCGGGGTCTTCAGCTTTTCCTTTGCTCCTCATGGTAGCCTCTCCGTGTGCTGACCAACTCTGACCAAGTAGCACAATGCCTGCTCATCCTGGCCCAGTTAAATAGTGGGACACCTGCAAGGACCTGCAGTTGGTTCCTTGCTTGGCCTTCTATCCTCTCTCCATACTATTTCCTGTTTTCCTGCTCTCGGCAGCCTCCATATCCTCACCTTCTCGTTTCCTTTTCTCCTTTCAATCCACCCACTCATGTTTTTCTACCCTCACATCTTCAGCTGTGTTTCTTATTTATTTACTTCATTGTAGCCCATTATTCTCTACTTTGGGGTCATAACACAGCTTACATCATTCTCTCCTCCTCTAGTTTATCTTCACAACAACTCTGTGAGGTAATTTAGGCTGAGATGGAGTAATTGGCGCAAGGTAACCCACTGAGCTTCCATAGGAGAATGGGGATTTGAATGTGGGTCTTGCAGAGTCTGCTCTGAAACTTTAATTGTTTCACTGCACAGACTTTCACAGGGTGGCTTCTGTTGAACAATAGGAAGCAGCCGGGCATGAGTGTGTCATGAAAGCTGTGTGTGCCTCACCGGTCAAAACTGCCTTGGAAAAAGCCCAGTCCCCTCTCCACCTTCCTTTTTCCTAAAAGAAACTAAGGCTGGAACCATCTGGCAATACTGTTGTGGTTGTCTAGCAATGGTCAATGGGGCTATACATTTCATAAAGCTATAGGTGATCCTTTTAGTATTGAGGAGGAGGGTGTTTTAGCCCCCAGTATATATTTTTTTAAGTCTTCAGATTTTTCTGCAATATGTATACAGATTTTTCTAAATGTGTCTATCCACAGATGGACCCAAGCTATGGATATAAATATCCATGGATGGACTACATTCAGTATTAGATATATTGACAAGCAGAAAGCTGCAAGGACTTGCAGGGATGGGGGTAGGGTATCGATGTGCCACTATTTCTTCTTTCTCTTCCCTGAAAACCCCCCTGATCCTCTCCTTTTTCTGCTTCCTTCTCACTTTCCCAACTAAACCTACCTTTGTCTGCCTCTGTGTCTTCAGCTTTTCTTTTTCCCCCTGCAGACTCTACCCTAGGAAAACTAAGGCACAGATGTAAGCCATTGCCTATTTTCATGGTAGGGAATCATCAAAGACTCATCGCATCTCCAGTTCTCTCTCTCTCCACATTATTTCCCTTTTCCATCTTTCTTGCAATCCTCAGATCCTTTCCCATTTCCCTGCCTCATTTTCTCCTCACCCATTCACCATTGTTGTCTTTTAGCGGCATCCAATCTTCAGCTATATTTATTGTTTACTTAGATGATTAATAATACCCCACCTTTTCCCACAATGAGTACCAAAGCAGATTACAACATTCTCTTCCTTTTTATCCTCAGAACAATAATGTGAGGTAGGGTAAGTTGAAAGCATGCTTTTGAGTATTCGTGGCAGACTCATGATATAAGGCCAGATCTCCCAGATCCTACTCTGGAGTTCTAGTCACTATACCACACTGATTTTCATAGGGTGTCCACTACTGAATAATACCAAGCAGCCAGGCCTAGATGAGTCATACAGTTGGGTTTTATCAAGTCTCTCAGTGGTGGTTGCCAGCCCTGGAATTGGTCCTGCCCCTTCCCCTGTTGTTTACCAACAACAACAACAAAAAAGCCTAGAATTCTGGAGTTGCCTATTGAAACTACAAGTGTTCCTTTCAGGGCCTATTTGGTGCCCGGAGCAGGTGGGTGGGCAGGGTTTGGTGATGCAGGGTTGGGGGTGAGGGCCCAAATGCCATAACTACAGCAGAGAAATGCCCACCCAGTGTATTTTCCCAAGATATCAGATAGTTCTGCAAAGCAGGGGCTCCCACAAGTGTGCAGAATATATTTATTTAGTAAAAATGTGGCCCCAGTCTGCCAAAATAGATATCCACAGATACTTTAAGTCAGAAACACAGACAACTAGGGATGCACAAAACACTTTTAGATCAAGGGTATTCTCCCACCTTTGCTTCCTTCCCTCTTCCTGCTTCTTTTCCTTTCATTCTCTCCCCATGCCAATACTCTAATTCTTCTTCTTTCCCTCCCCCCACCAAGACAATTCCTTCTTTCTCTCTCACTCTCCCCTCAAGCCAATCTTCCTCTTCTTTCTTTTTCTCTTACCCCATACTAAAAGCCCCTCCTTTTTCTCTCAAACTAATCCCCCTTCTTTCTTTCCCCCAAGCCAATATCTCCTCCTTTTTCTCTCTCCTCCCCACAAACCAATACCCCCATCTTTCCCTTTCTCTCTTCCTCCCCAAGGCCAATCCCTTCTTTCCCTCCCTACCTTTGAGCCTGGCAGAGGCAGTAGTGCCTGGATGTTGCTCCAACTCTGGAACGACTCCCAGTGGTGACCAGGCCGTGCCTCTTTCAGTGTTTATCACCACCACAGCTGGGCATTCCCCACAGCTGCAGCTGGGCCTGGAGTGGCTCTGCAGAAGCAGAAGCAGCAGCCAAGCCCACAAAGTTAAGTTACATTGTCTGTCCATGCGAGAAAATAATTACTATGTAGGGAGATTTAAACCTCCCTCCCAGGTATATATTTTTAAAACTTTTCATATTTTATGCAAATTTAGGAAGTCACCCAGATATGCAGTAAATCTGTTTGGGGTAAGTGTACCCTCATCTGCAGTTTTAGATAGCCACACAAGAGGACACACTTGGAAATTTGATATATAGCTATGTGATGTTAAGAGATGTGTGGGACTCTTAACTGCAGACATGTTTCTCTTTACATGAGCACTAAAGGAGATGAGTGCAGAAAAGACAGCTCTGAGGCAATATCCTAAAGCTGAAGTAGTTGTTTCTTTCAGACATAATGCAGGACCATTTCAGGTTCCAAAAGAGGCTTGAGCCTACTCTCCTCATGCACTAAGGTTCTAGAATAATAGAATACTAGAGTTGGAAGGGACCTCATGGGTTATCTAGTCCAACCCCCTGCACTATGCAGGACACTCACATTTCTATCGCTCATCCACTGTAACCTGCCACCCCTTTGCCTTCACAGAATCAGCCTCTACGTCAGATGGATATCTAGCCTTTGTTTAAAATTTTCCAAAGATGGAGAACACACCACCTCCTGAAGAAGCCTGTTCCACTGAGAAACCACTCTAACTGTCAGGAACTTCTTCCGGATGTTTAGATGAAATTTCTTTTGAATTAATTTCATCCCATTCGTTCTGGTCTGTCCCTCTGGGGCAAGAGAGAACAATTCTGCTCCATCCTCTAAATGGCACCCTTTTACATACTTGAAGATGGTTATCAGATCCCCTCTTAGTCGTCTCCTCTCTAGGCTAAACAGACCAAGCTCCCCCAACCTTTCTTCATATGTCTTGGTCTCCAAACCCCACACCATCTTTGTTGCCCTCCTCTGGACACGTTCCAGTTTGTCATCATCCCTCTTCAACTGGGATGCCCAAAACTGAACATAGTACTCCAAGTGAGGCCGTACCAGAGCAGAGTACAGCAGTAGCATCACCTCCCATGATCTGGACATGATACTCCATTTGATACAGCCCAAAATCCCATTTGCCTTCTTAGCCACTGAGTCACACTGCTGACTCATGTTCAATGTATGGTCTACTAAGACTCCTAGATCCTTTTTGCACATGCTACTGCCAAGACAAGTCTCCCCCATCTTATATTGGTATATTTGGTTTTTCCTACCTAAATGCAGAACTTTACATTTGTCCCTATTGAACTTCATTTTATTCAGTTTAGCCCACTTCTCGAACCTATCAAGATGAGCCTGTATTCTGTTGCCGTCTTCAGTTGTGTTTGCTACCCCCCCCCCCCAAGTTTAGTATCATCTGCAAATTTAATACGTATACCCTCTAATCCCTCATCCAAATAATTTATAAATATGTTGAACAACACAGGCCGCAGGACAGATCCTTGGGGTACTCCACTTGTCACTCTTTTCCAAGAAGATGCTGAACCATTAATAAGTGCCCTCTGGGTACGATTTGTCAACCAGTTATTGATCCACCTGACGGAATTAGGATCCATACCGCATTCTACCAACTTGTGAACAAGAATATCATGTGGAACGTTATCAAAAGCTTTACTGAAATCCAGATAAACTATCTCCACCGCATTCCCCTGATCCAGCAAGGTAGTCACTTTCTCAAAAAAAGAGATAAGGTTGGTCTGACATGACTTGTTCTTGCAAAGCCCGTGCTGAGTCTTAGAAATCACAGCTCTCAGTTCCAGCTGCTCAAGGACCAAGTGTTTGATTATTTGTTCCAAAATTTTGCCAGCTACAGATGTCAAGCTGATGGGTCAATAATTACCCAGATCTTCCTTTTTCCCTTTCTTGAAGATGGGGACAACATCTGCCCACCTCCAATCGTCTGGCACCTCATCCGTTCTCCAAGAGGTGTCAAAAATAATGGACAGAGGTTCAGAGATGACATCTGCAAGTTCTTTTAGTACCCCTGCAGGTCTGGGAACTGCATTCACAGTGGGGAACTCCCAAATTTATGTCTGATCACGTGGCCCCAGTAGAAAATCTATAATTGGGCCTAAGGATTTCTATTATTCACAGATGTTATGACACTTGACCCTGCATTGTATATAGTGTGTACGTGCACACACACATTCATGTGAAAGACAGGATGCACTGTGGAATGTTCTAAAGAAAGTGAAAGGAAGGTAAAAAGAACAAAACACAAGGAAGGATGACACAAATTATATTTCTGAATATTTCCAAGGGGAAAAACATACAGGATAAATAAATCCATGTAGTACATGTCACTCAAAGTGGAAGTTACAATTCTCAATATACCAGGATCCTTTTTCCTTTTTGTAAAACAAGGGAACCCCACCAAAAATTTTGTGTTCCTTGAAAAAAAATTGAACTAAGTGGCTGAAAACAACAACAGAAGTGATAGTGCTTAATAGGACAGAAAATCAGTCAGTGAGTTATATTGGAAAGCAGGGACAGATTTCAGCAAGCCTCAGATAGGAAAATTCTAGTCAGAAAGCAGAGCTCAAGGTAGCTGTATCTGTAGGTGAAGAATTACAAAGGTAGAAAACCTCAAAATGTATTTTTTTAACCCTCTCCATGGCTGTTCCTTTACTAGCGATATCATTTAGCTTTGCATTTTTAAAGAGCTTTCAAACCATTTCTGCTTTAAAATCTGCCTTTCCATGAACAGTCTCAAATTGTCCTCTGACTTACATGTTTTGGAAATTCCTGGTTATGGTAATTTCATCCGTCAAAGCAGAATCTAATTTGGGGCTGCCCAATGGGTTTTTTTCCCCACACCTGCCATTTTGTTTGTTTTGTTTGTTGTTTGTTCATGTCACCATCCTTCTTCCTCCTCCCTTCCTCCTTCTCCCTCTGTTGCAAAAAATCTAGCCTTTTAAAAGAAAGAGGTGATCATGTTACAGTGCTGTTTCTAAGTATATAAAAGCAGTCTTGCAGCATTATAATGCAATAACCTAGTTTTTTTAAAAAATTACATTCGGTATACTTTGGGGAAAGGAGGGAATTGACGGGGGCATGACAGAAAGAAAAGCGCAAACAAGCACCATTTTGAATTTTTTGAAAAGGGGAAGGGAGCAAAGCATGATGGGGGGGGCTGCCTCCATTGGACTCAGATGTGAAAAGCATATTGAGGGGAGGAAAGGCCAAATGCAGAAAGCCTAGAGTAGACTCACAGCATCCTAAGGAAATCCAAAGCGAGGCTAAAACAAGGTATGTCTCCTAATGTGGAAACGACCCATGGCAACTGCAACAGTGCATCATATTGGAACAAAAAAATTCAGGTATGACATGTGAAGGAGTCATGGCAATCTGCTTTTGAGGACAGCACATGCACAGTTTGATCTACCTCGCTGCTCAGAAAAATAATTTTTTTGCCCAGGAACCTTTGTTAAATGAGAAGACATTCAGGCCAATTCCTGAACCACAGTGGCACCGAAATTTCCGATAACAGTCAGCAATGGCTATCCAAACATTTCTGTACCATCGTTCTATTCAGTAACATCCAAAATCTGTAGTCTGAATCCCAGAGAGCAAACAGAGCCAAGTAGCTCACTCTCATCAAAAGGCAGTTTCCAAACACCTTGAAAATATGAATGGGACAATGTCTCCAGAGCATCAGTGGAGAATCTGATATATAGCAATCTACTCTGTGATGCTCAGAGCATTTGCACAGCTCCTGCAATTCCAAAACGTTGCCCAGACCAGAACCATCCAAGGTTGCACTCTGTCCAGCAGAGCTTTGGGCAGGTGAGGAATCCAGAATTTTCACCCCTAAACTGCTCACCTGGAGCACATTAATAGGACCTTGTTGAAAAGGAAATGTGTCATATTCAGTAGGAGTTTCTACTTGATCCGTAAGCAGGGCTGTTATCCTTAACTGAATGCTGGTGCTACATTAATCTGGCATTCAGTGTCCTGGAGGTTTATCCCTAATAGAGATTTTTTTGGGGGGGGGTGACCTTTTATCAATGCAATGTGTGGCTGTCAGTAGTTAATGTGCAGTAAATTTTACCAGCCTGAATTCAATCGAATTGCACACATGCTATGGGGAACACTCTGGTGGTGATGGTGGGGGTAGTTTTCCATACAGTTAACTAAACTCTACAATGAATCGATGCAATGAGCTCCACCAGGGAGTTTGCACTAATATTTTGCAAGCAAACCAGAAGAACAGGATTTCTATCCTTGTTCTTTGTACGATCTGCTCCCCTTATGAAATTCTCTGTCCCCTTATGGAATTCAGGCCAATTTATGCCTCCCTATAGAGCTCTGAACTTGTGTAGCCCTGCAGAACTGAGGTTACTTTAATTACCAGGGGTGGCAGGAGAAGCCAGCAAATAATGCTCCTTTCTGAACCTGATCCCCTTGAAGGTCTTTCATTTATTCTATACAGCTGTACTACAGCTTTTCCCAAATGATTTAATTTCTTTAAAATGGAGATTATGATCAGCTAGCAACTGAGAAACTTCCAATATCTGGCAAACTGGGATGTCCTTTGAATGAGGAGGCTTAGCCCTGCCTTATCAAAACATTTGAATATCTTTGTAAAAGCTGTCTCAACTTACCATGTCAATTCTTTGAATATACACAGGCTCTTTGGTTTACTATCCACTACCCTATAGTCAGATGCTTGCACCAAGTTATGCTAAGTCAGAAGGCCTCTTAAGGAGATGTTGTTCACAAATCTTAGCTTCCTTAGAATTCATTGGGGGGAGGGGGAAGAGTGGTTAACACTTTGCAGTAGTTGCTTAGCTACTCTGCCTAAATGAAGCCACATCATACCCCAAATACACATTAATTCTATTGTCCGCAGGATGACCATCGGTCTTTTATACTTGAGCAAGTTAGAGGACACTGATCATCTTCCCTTTTACCTAAGCAAACAAATCCTTCCAAAAATGACCTCTCACTCTTCGGGGCACACAACATGAAAACAGACAGAAAAGTACCCACAGCTTCTCCACTTGCTTCCCTGCCTTCGCTTTCTCTCTTCGAACATGCTACAGTAAAAATCACAGAAATGCATTCCTTTCGAACACTGGGGCTTGCTATCAATCACCATGTGGTATCAGTATTTCCTCTTGAGCCATTTTCTGTTGTACAAAACTGTTTAGATACTCATCACTTCCAGGGGGAATCTGGAGACCTTCGCTTCTATAATTGATCTCCAGGTCACCTGGAGAAAATGGCTGCTTTTCAGGGCAGAGTAAGTGATATTATACTCACTGAAGTCCCTCCCCAAACCCTGCCCTACTCAGGCTACGTGCCCCCCCCCCAAAAAAAAATCCCCAGGTCTTTCCTAATCTGGACCTGTCAACCCTAGTTGTGAAGTACCATTCAAAGAAAATAAGGATATGTTTACCTCTTAGACCTCTGTTTTTTCTCAGCTTAGTTCACAACAGGGCATGTTGTGCATTTAGCATTTTATGCATTGTAGAAACCCTGAAAATGCCCACAATTAAGGACGTGGGTGAATATTACATGTATTTAATTTTTTGATTGCAACCCTCAACTAGAACAAAATAAAAATAAATAACAAAACAAAGCAACTGTGGTGGCCAAATCTACAAATAAACATCAGGGTTTCCAAATAACTACAAATATGTCCATGCACAATTGTCAACTAGAACATAGTGTTCTATCTACACATTGTGACTAATTGATTCAGGCGGGCAGCCGTGTTGACAGAACAAAGTTTGAGCCCATGGCACATTTAAGACCAACTAAGTTTTTGTCAGATTTGATTTAAGTGTATGTGCAAGTTTATACCTTGAATAAAACTGTGTTGGTCTTAAGGGTGCCACTGGACTTTATTGTGGCTAATAGCCACTCATGGACCTCTGTTCCATATGCTTATCAAGTCCCCTCTTGAAGCTGTCTTTGCTTGTAGCCACCCACCACCACTTCCTGCAGCAGTGAGTTCCACAAGTTTACTATTCTTTGGGTGAAGTACTTATAACCTGATAAGGTCGTAAAGTGCTCAATCCTTTGGATTAATAGAGATTGCTCCACTGTTGTAATGTAAGTCTTTTTGCGACTGTAAGAACATGGAGGGTCCACGTTCATTGACCATCCGTGAATATTTGGTGAATATTGGACTAAAGGGAAAACTACCCAGCACCTGCTTCTTCAGACTATTGGGGAGAGGAAATCAATGAAATTTACAAGCTCAGTCCCCAGTTCCAGCCCTGAGTTGAGCTATGAAGGCCAACTTCTCTTTTAGCCCCATGAACACAGTAACTACATGGTTACAAGTCCACTGCCACTATCTGCTACTTAAAGCACTACAACTGCCTGGAAGCAATCCATATTTGCCCCCGTCCCTCTCCCTTGCTCTTGCAGGAAACAGTTCAACATTGCTCCACAATGCTGTGTTATTCATATGAAAAAGAAGGCTGAGGCAAGCATGGGAATATATTTCCAGTAATGTCACCGGGAGTCCTGGCTCCCTCCACCAATCCCTCCTCCCCCCCCCCTCCAAACACACACACAAAGAACAGGCAAGATCCCAGCACTGCCGTTGATTTTTGAGCCAAAGAACAGTGCCTTTAGGAGTATTCTGCTGAGTGCATAGCTACCTCCAACAAAACCTTGGACTACAAATAATAACGGAACACTTTGGTAAATCTATCATGTTTGAAGTGGGCTGAGCTGTGCATAAACTCATAGCACAGATGACAGGAAGGTATTGGGAGGAAAAGGAAAATCTTTTTTTAAAAAAATCAATTCAGTCATATTACAGCTGTTCTGTATATAGTATGAAATAGATTTTAATATGACTGACAGCTGCTGAATTAATCTTCATGCTACTTCTAACACTTTGAGGTGAAAAAGCACAGTGATTTCCCCCCCCCCTTCTTTTTCTCCCAGGGCTTCTAATAAGGCACATTCAACTTCAGTAAAAATTATACCAGGTTTCAAAGCAGCCTGTTGGTTTTATATCAGCTATGGCATATTTACACCACAGCCCGTAAACTAATTTAATAGTCACTCAGGTGCTCCAGGGAGTCCTTGGAACTTTAGCTGGAGGTGGGAAGAGAGTAGGAATCCCTTTAAAACTTTGCCACTGCCTTCATATAACTAGAAACCTCAGGATTCTTTGGTGAAACCTGACAATTAAAGTGGTAGAAATCCAGACCATTTCTTCACATGTGCAAACTGCTGCATTCGCATTCTTAAATTCTCAATGTGTGTAAGATTTCTGTACAATTTTTGGCTGCTATACTGCCCTGTTGTAGCTGGCTTGGAGCCGTATTTTAATAAATCTGGTCTAAACTACTGCCCTGTTACACCATGATTTCTGGATCCACTTTTCCCACATTTTTTCCCCTTTGAGTATTAACTCACAGTTTTCAAGTGTGGAAATTCCAAAAATCAAATGTTGTTTCCTGCCACCTTTTTGTGGCATCAGTGTTATGTGTACATCCCACCTCTGGTCACTCCACCCCCCTCCCATGAACAACAGATATTTTAAGTGTACTTTTGATTATGTTACAATGCTGATTTTAACTTAATATCTCTGCATTATAATTAAACCATACAGTTACCCATATATCCTCCCCCTTCTCTTCCTCTATAGCTCTTGATGTATTTTCAATGACAATTCAGTCTTTTGATTATCTGACAATGATGAAATTATATATTTGATTTGATAATCAAGGAAACTCAGCAAGTGCAATGTTTCCATGTTGTGTATTTCCTTGTAATCAAATAATACTGTTATGAATTGGTATATCCAGTTTGATGACTGTGAATGGAATACTATTTTCATTAGGATTTTGTAGAAATCTTCAATGATAATTTTCTTCAACAGTGAGTAAGGAGGAGCGGGGTACCTTTGAAATGGGAACCACCGTGCTGTTCTCCACAATATATCCAGCCTTTTTTTAAACGTTATGATGTTGCAACATTACTGCACATGTGCAAAAAAAGAGGAGGCTCCATTGCTAAGGCAGTACCATGACAACACATTTTGCGTGCTTCATAATTATTGAATAACATAATTATGAATTGTTTTTTCCAGTTCGATGATCAGCAGCCATGGTAGTAACCATGCTGTTCCCCATGATACACCCAGCCTTTTTTCACAATGGGGTAATGTTACTGCAAATGCTCATGAACAAGAGAGGTCTGTTGATGACCAAGTATAGGATGACACAGGCACGCAAACCCTTTTTCAAGGGAAATGCAGGGCACATGGAGGAAATCAAATCTGAATTCAAGAAAAAATTCCCCCAAATAAATGCCCTTTTTTTGGAAGGGTTGTCATGAAGTCAGAGCATCAGCTGGGGATTCAACTTGCCAGGAAAGAGTGGCAACACTGAGGTGCAGAAAGGTTCCTGTATATATTTGCCAGCTAGTTAGATAAGCTGTTCCCTAAATGTTTTGAGATTTGCATATGTTTTTTCCACCTAAGCTCAAAAACAAATGGATCAGAAGATCTACTTGTTTGCACTGGGTAAATCTGTGAGTTACACCATCATCCCAGCCTTATGATATCATGGACCCAATCCTATATTCTATGCCTGTTCAATAACTTCACTGATCCTTGCATTCACATCTTCTGCAAGATCCAAGCTATAGGGGGGTTATTTTTATTGTCAGCTGAACTATTCCTTTATAATGGAGCAACTTTCTTCAGAAGCAATTAGAGATGAGTGAAGTACACTTTTCCATCCCTTGTTGCACAAGTGAAGAAAATTTAATGACAGACCTGAAAACTACAGACTCATCAGTGTTATTTCAAAAATGAAGAGCTGTACCAATTTGTACAGCATCAGAACACGGCATTAATAAGGATGTAGTACAGTACTGGATGGCTGCTTTTCCATAACAAAGTGAAGAGTTGATCAGAAAAGTTTTGTAACACTTGCCTGAAAATAAGACACACACAAACACACACTCACATCCACCAAAATAGGAACAGTGAATTATAAATTGGCATAACTTCTAAATACTGGAACCATAAAAAAACCCAACAGGTTACAGTTAGGACCTACAAAGGTTGAATGCCTTTATTGTTGTTAGAATTATATTACTTTTATTGTGCACAATTTTAAAGTATAGGAATTATATATGAAACGCATCGGTCTATACGTTCACATAGTGCATAGCATACTGGTTTGCAATAGTCTACGGGCTGAATATATGTTTTTAATTCCTATAGTTTTTTTAAAAAACTGAGCACAATAAAAGCAATATAATACAAACATTCAACCTTTGTAGGTCCTAACTGTTCCCAGTTGGGTTTTATGGTTCCAGTTCCATTCCCCCCCTTGGTTTTTATAACTTCCAAATATACCAGCAGCTGAAGAAGGATGTGTTTAAGCATCATCATATCATAAATGTAGCTATCACAATCTCTTCTTTTTTTAAAAATCCATAATTCTCCACCCCAATAAAAATAGGTATTATACTGAGATATTTCATATGGGGTAAACATGTTTCAGTTTATAGTTCTTTATATATGTCTCCCAATGTTGCCCCTAGGTGGAAGACAAATTGGGTTACAGAAGCATAAAATCAGAGTTCTTAGGACAGACGATTAATAATCTGAGAATAAGGACCTGCAAGTGCAACAATGCAGTAACATAACAACCTTGCAATGGGCTAGACTGGGGGAGATGACATTTCTGGAATACAGAACAACATAAGCTTGGATGGGAGCATCACCAGATCCAGATCATATTGAATCATATTGAAGTGGAAAGCTACTTCAAGACAGATCTGTAAAAACTGGAGCCATTTCATTAAAGACAGATTAATTGATTATAAATGCACGAACAAACTGTAACCAAGTAACACACACACAAACACAAAGACTTCTCCAACGCCCTTAGCACTGTATATGCACTGATGACCGTGCTGTGATTTGGATGGTGATTCACATCCATAATACAAAATTGGACCATTGCCTTTTTGCTGAGCAAAGCAGACATCCCATGTTTTGACCCATAGCAAAGGCTTTCTCAAACACCCAGAGTGTTCTCCAAGTAAGAGGCCTGCTAAGCGGGGTTTTTAAGTCATCTATCTTGGCTTGCCATGCTTTGCTAAAAGCTGCTTATATTTTACAAGATGTATTCAATTTTATAAGATTATTAAATGCATCATTTGCCAGTGCAATGAGAGGAAGCTTGTCCTAGAGGAGTCCCTTGAAGCCAAAAAAACCCAAGCCTGGAAACAAATAAATGCAGCCAAAAAAGGATCTAAAGAGGTCATTCGTGGCATCTAGAATTCAAGTAAAGTTTGTCCTTTTTAGGAATCAGTTCTGGGCAAAGAAAACTTTTGCTTTGACAGGACCATTGTTCTCTTTGAAAACTGCCAAGCAACTTGTTCACTTATAACAATATGGAAAGCAGCAAACAGAAAGAGTGATAAAAGCAGGAAGAATCCCAACACATATTAGGTCAGCAGTTTCAAACTTTCTGCAGGGGAGAATTTCCTTCTGCCTCTGCTATGTGACCTCCAAGTATTGCAGAGGATTGTGGGGCATGTTCCTTGGCATTCACATTCAGTTCCCATTGGACCTCAGAGTGGCCCAGCATAAACTGAGAGGGCACCATAGAATATACCCAAAATTCTTCTGTGGTTATACATTGTGTGAAAAGAAAGTAGGAAAGTTTGCCCTCTTTTCCTGCCTTCTTATTAGAGGCCTCAAGATGCTATGGCATACCATGGAAAACAGCAAAAGAACACCACCACTACATTGACAGCTTGCACTGCTGTGATTTAAAGGGAAGAACTATCAATATCAACTCACTTGTTTTTCTTTTTTAAAAAATAAAGCCTTATTCCTTCACTTTCCCTCCGATTATGTGAGCCACTGCACTGACAAGTGGATAGAGTGCAGCAACTGAGGCATAAGAACAGTCCTTCCTCCCTTTTTGCACATGTCAATGGTGCCCACAGAGCCAGGGAGTTACAGTGTTTAGCAGCAGGGGAAATGCTGCTATATTATGGACAGCCACTGCTGTCGGAGTGCTTTTGCACAACCGTCCAGGAAGAACAGGCAGGGCACTGAGATCCACCCATCTCACCTCTGCAGCCTCCTAAAAGGAATCCCAGCAAACAAAGAGCCACAACAGTATGCACTTGGTATTATAATGGAACACCCACTGGCAGGTTCTACAACCAGGTAGACTTGACAAGCAAAAGGGCATCACTACATAGCTACACCACTAGAAATCACTTTAAGCTACCTGTAAAGGTCAGGCTGTCCAGTGCACCTGCCCTTGTCCTTGGGATAAAAGAGGTGAATCGCATTTTGAAAAATTCTCCAACTGTAAACAAAAGTAATAACTTCTCTTCTCCCAGCATTTCTGCCCACATTCCAAGCAACAATAAAACATACTTAAAAAAAATAAAGAACCTTTTTGTGATTTTTTTTTTGAAAAATAACATTTAGGGATTTTTAAGGACACAAAATAGCAGGTGCCAGTGTTATATTACAAAAAGCACATGGCAGAAGGAGCTTCGGATCAGGCACAATTTCCTAATTATGCTGTCTGATATGCACTCACAGGTAACTTTGTTTGCATTTAAATGTATAAAATCACAGTTCTTGTTACATTTTCCAAAGGGAAGAACACACACACACACGTTATATATACAATTATATATATATAATTGTAATTTTGAACACTGTACACTACATTTCTTTTCAACAGCATGACAGGCATTGGGCTTATGGCTGCAGGTTTGAATACCTGCAGGGTCAGAGGTCTGGGGATGCCACATAAGCAGCCTTAGCCACAAGACAGGTTAACCTCACTTTCCCACAGGGTAAACTTGAGAGTGTAGTTTCAGGGAAATTTGACAGTTAGTATTTCAGGGCTCATAACGCTGCACACCCTCATGCCATTTTATACAAAATTGCTCAGCCACCTAGGTTAACAACTTTCTGAATAGCAACACTGTTCAAATCAAAAGGAAAAAGGATGTTTTCAACCTGCCTTTCTTTATTACCTATATATTCGATAATAACACTTTGAATTCAATGTACTTCTAAAACCTTGTTTTCTGTGAAGAACACAACTTTTAGGCTTTTGTTCCTTTAATTTTTTCTCCTTTTTTCAGACTTCTCAGGGTGAGGGGGGAAAGACTTCTTGCTTTCTGCTGCTGAGAAGCTACCTAGCAGCTCCAGGATTCACTGCACTCGTTCTGTGAAATTCTCTGGGAAGACTCCTCGGCATTGGTCAAATTCTTTGTGCTGCAGCCAATCAGATTCTTTCACACCCATCAGCCAACCTTCATCCTGTCACAGAAAAAGTGAGGGTTGAGAGAAATAATTTGTGCATTCAGTTGTAAGGTTATTCAAGATGGGTAAACAAGTTCTTCTCCCACCCCCACAATTTGTTGCCTACTAGCAGACCTGGGCTGAATCTGCACGGAGCTTTTATTCCGATCCCAGGTCAATTCAATCCTTGCCATCTACACTGAATACAATTTCCATTTTGATTTTGGGCGATTTACTTTTTCCCTCTGCAACAAGCATGATTGATCTGGAGTGACCCTATCTTTCCCCCATGATATCCTGGAGTGGATATAATGCTCAATATTTGAAAAATCAGCATGAGTAAGCGTACAGCTGTCTGCTTTCCCTGAAATAACTTGCTGCTGAGTCTCCAACACTGTAAAAAAGCCCTGATTGGCCAGGGCATCATCTCTTAATGGTTAATTGAAAGTTTATTGCAAAGCACCACTCTCATGCTTGTCATCAGCCCCACAGGTATTTTAGGCAGTTAACCACTGGGACTGGTATTATCCTCCAGACCTCATATCATTCAATGGATTTTTAGGGCTGACTAAAACAGAAAAAAAGGGAAGTGATCATTGCCAGACAAACTACTCCTCCCACCAGACTTAATGCTGGCATGTAATGGCATGGGCAACATGGAGGGAAGAGACAGAATTTGCATAAGATAAATACATTCTAATTTGATATGCAAAGCAAGCACGTTTAAAAGACTCTCTCAGTTAAGAGAATTGCTTTATTTGTTCTAGCTAGCTCACTTGCTTTGGGAAACGGGTTTGCTTTAGAACCAAAACAATAAAGAGTCGCTCTAAAAATAGGATCACAATGCCATCTGCTGGGCAAATGATTTGTAACATTTCAAAACCTGGAAAGATACTTTGATTTCAGACATGGCTTAAAAGGGCTGTTGTTTTTATTAACTTGGGCTGATTCCGCATGGGCGGAAAAGGCTGAGAGGGCAATCATAAGGAAGCGGGGGAAATTGTGGCTTCCAGATGACGTTGCCACCAGGCCGCTGTCCTCCCAGGCCTGGCACAGATCAGGCCCCAGAAGCCCTGGGCTAAGGGAACACAGATTCGTCTGAGTTCCCTTAGCCCACTGAGGAGGCCAACAGGGCTTGTCCCATGGCAGGCCCTGTCATACAGTGGCCCAGAGGGGGCAAAAAATGCCCCAGTTGGTTTCACAGCACTTTGCCGTGCTGTGGGGCAGACCAGGGCATTTATTTTTATTTTGCAGGAAGGTGGCAGAAGTAATCCACTACAGTTTTGTTTCCTGGGGGAGACACATTTCAGATGTCCCGCTGAAATGTGTCCCACAGATCTGGCACTGAAACGTGTCCCCCATGTGGACACAACCCGCTGCAGAGCCACCAACAGGCAGAATGAGCCTTGGTAATGTTAATTGGCCAGAATGCCCATTTTCATTACAAACATCTTACATATCTATATAAACAACTATCAACCATAATAGCTGGAGAAAGGCTCAAATTCCACATCCTCTCCATACCTGCTCCTCAGGGTTGTCAAATGGAATCACCAGGACAACATCTCCAGTCTTCAACTGTAGCTCATCATTGTCAGTGGCTGTATAGTCATGCATGGCTTGTACCTGCAAAGGAATAATGACTCTGCTGAGGCAAATAGATCTTTTGATTGACCTCACATACAAGTGCTCCACATTTTGCAGAGCTGGAGCCTAGCTATAAACCAAACAAATGTGTGCCTGGGTAAATATCTCCCTGTTCTGGCATATATTTAAACCAGTAGGATAATTATCTCCTCAAGGTATAAATGATGTTATGACAGAAATAGCTATGCTTTCTTTTGCCTCCGTAGCCTAGTTTCTAAAAAGAAGGAAGTAGTGGAATGGGTTTATCCACGGGCCAACACCTAAAGTCTCAGAACAGCTGTAATACAAATTTGTTTTGTTTCCTGTTTATAATTTAACTCACTTTTAAGTCAATATAAACACAGATTTGCAACTTGTATTATTATTATTTTATTTTATTTCTTATATTTATTGCCACTCCCAGCATGCTGGCTCCATTCAAAACCCCACATAAAACAGTATGCAGCCAAGTTTTTAAAAGTCCCCAGATGGCAGAAAAACACTATTTACTCTTTTTCCCCACCTACTCCCACCCCCCATGCACAAACGTTGGCCCTGTAGGCCAGGGGTAGTCAACTTGCGGTCCTCCAAAGGTCCATGGACTCCAATTCCCATGAGCCCCTGCCAGCAAATTGACTACCCCTGCTCTAGGCAGTAGCTCCCAAGAGTATCCGGGCCAACATCTTTTCCATAGGCCCATGTGGGGAGGGAGCTGATCTTCCTGACCCAACCTCAACTAAACGCCTGGTAGAAGAGCTCTGTTTTACAGGCCCTGCCAAAAGTTGACAATTCCATCAGGGTCCTTAGCTCTTCTGGGAGCTCATTCCATCAGATAATGCTGTATATAATGCTGAAATAATGTATGTAAGTCACACTGTACATTTATACACTTATCCCATTTCATCTCACAGTAACTCCATGAAGATCTCTCTGAGAGAGATACTGTGGATCTTCTGAAGATGAATGTTCAGATAGGTTCTCCTTGCTTACCTTAAACAGGAAACCTGGTGGCATATCAGCTCTCTCAGAGGGGGCTCCACCTTCAACTGTTCCATTGACTGTGGCAGGGAAGGTCTCCACAACTACAGCAGGCAAAGAACTCTAATGGGGGCAGAAATATTAGGTACAAAATACTTTAAAAATGAAACATTACAAAAAGTAGCTTCAAACTGATGAAAAACACAGAGAATCTGACTTGATTTCTTCCTCAGAACAGCCAGATGTGGGTCTTTTACTTAAAATCCCTTGGGTTTTTCTTTCCCCCTGCCATGATAGAAATAGCTCATGGCCCAAAATAACTGCTAAGGTGAAGAAAACCATTAATTACATGATGGGAATAAAAAGGAGCAAGAGAGAGTGGCAAACATTAGATGGAAAGTAGGGTTTACAAAGATTAGGGGAACAAATGGCATGTTCTGCCAAAAGGCTGCACACACAGAGAGGATTACAGCGGTAAGCAGAAGGGTTTTTTCCTTTCCTTTTTTTCCCTTGCCATGAATGAAAATTGGTATTTGTGTTCCTCTTGAGTGACTCATCCTACCTCAGCACCTTTACTGTTTACTTCTACTAACAAGTTCATTGACTCCAGTCAGATTTTTCATAACTACTGGGAACATGGAGGGGTAAAGCGGCAACACTTTTGTTTGGGTTCTGTGCCATTCAATTAAAAAAAAAAAAAACCTTAGCCTTCTATATCTTGCCCAGGGTAATTTGTCAGAGCAATTGAAGGCTATTGCCTTCTAGTACTTCTGGCCATATCAAAAAGCCAGGATGACTAAAGGAACAGACAAGTGTATATCCTTATTAATTTGGGCCTATTGCAACCCCTGCCATGTGTTGAACTGCATGTGTGGACAAGGGAAGGCCATCTGTGGATCATAATTAAGGGACTTTTTCAGTAGTCAAGCTGGGATTGTATCTTTCTGACCCAAGTTGAAGATTAGTTTAAATGCTAGAACATTCCAGCCCGAATGAGTTCTGATAGGACTGTTCAAGGAGGAGATGCATAAAGGTCAATCCAGTTTGTCCCTACAAGCCAAAGGGGGGAGCCCTAGAGGAGGAAATAGCCCCTTCCCCTCCCTTGCCTATGTTCTTACTGAGGCAGATCCTGAGTCAGTTTCGGTTTTAGCCGCTTCAGCTCCAACTTCTTTGCCCGCTGCCTCAGCACCAGCAGGAGCGGCTTCTGTGGACTGCAACACAAAAGCCAGTTAAAATTCCTGCCATTCCAATGTGTCTAGGCAAACACGTGCCTTTTTGAAGACCTGTCACAACCATCATAATTTTAGGGCTTGCCTGAACACTGGGTCAGTACCAAGTTGAGTTTGAGCACGTAGCTGAACTGCAGCATCTACAAAGGAGATATTTGAGTATCCATGCCAGGCGTTCCCAGTTTATGGCCTGGCTCGCACAATTCAAACTGTAACCCTTCAGTGAGGAGCAAAACAGCCCTGGTGAGATTGTTACCTGATGTTTACCCTTTATTAGGCTGCACTCATCCATCTCCGGGCTTTTGCAGCCATTAAGCTTACAGGAGGCTCACTTTTTCTCATTGTCCACCGTGTCATATGTAGTCATCTATCAATAACGTCCCCCTTCAAGGATCGCTGCCTTGTTGTGGCAAGGGGGCTTGCGTAGCTCAGTGAAGCTATGAGCTATGCCGTGCAGGGCCACCCAAGACGGACAGGTCATAGCTGAGAGCTCTGACAAAAGGTGATCCACTGGAGAAGGCAATGGCAAACCACTCCAGTATCTTTGCCATGAAAACTCTATGGACAGTACTCCCTGGAGAAGAGCCTAATGCTGGGAGTGATCGAGGGCAAAAGAAGAAGGGGACGACAGAGAATGAGGTGGATGGATGGAGTCACTGAAGCAGTAGGTGCAAACTTAAAAGGACTCCAGGGAATGGTAGAGGACAGGAAGGCCTGGAGGATCATTGTCCATGGGGTCGCGATGGGTCGGACACGACTTCGCACATAACAACAACAAATCAATAACGTCTATTGGCTAGCTACGCAGAACAACCTGATCATCCTCAGCACACAAGAACCAATGACATTAAATCTGACACTAAAAAGGCAACATTCAAAAACACCTGTAAGGGAACAATTCAAACTACCACAACTACTATTGCAGGCTTCAAAGTTACTAACCCTTGATTAAAGAACTTCAAGAAAAAATGCTAGTGTGAAACTGCTGAATAAGGATGACTGCTGCTCTAAGTAGTAATGGATCCTTCTTATAAATTTGAACTTCATATAGAAATGTCACAGTCTGCACTGCTTACATCAGTGCACAGGGTTCTAATCCATATTCTGACAAAAGAGCCCTCTACATAGGAACAGTCCATGTGTTGACTGGCTATACGAGGAGAGGGAGAGCAGGCATGAACACAATGACCCTCCTCGTGATCACTGGCTCATGACCACAGGGCCTATGTATGGAGACCGTGTCCATGTGTAAATTTCCTTCTGTGATTGGCTATGTTAGGAAAGTAGCATCCAAAACCATGGGGGAAGGAGAGTGCATGTGGACACTGGACGCTGAGTACACATGGGCATATATGCGCTAGTCTCACAAGCCAGTAATCAAGGGAGGTGGGGTCAGGGCCACAGCACTCAGACCTAATCTCCTTCTCTTTAAGATGCCACACAACTCATTGTTTCTTTTTCATGTGGAAAAGAAACTGGAGGAGTATCATTTATCATTGCAAAAAATCATATTACAAAGCTGACTGAAGCGAGAACATCTTCATCTTGGTCTGGTCTTTCTGCTAGATTTGACACAAGACAAAAAGATACCAAAGAAATACCCAGCACACACTTTCTGCACTGCTGTTGATGATTACTGTCGTGCTGCTTCCAAACGCACATTTCACAGTGCACAAAATATTGAAATGCAACACGATTCCTGCCATGTCAACAAGACTAGGGAAGAAAACATTGAAGCTCTGAACTTTACTTTGATAATAAACTTGCTTACAACAGACCCCTTCCTTTTGGACACAGAATAAATAGCTAGCACGGAACTCACTCAACAGCAATTAGGAGTAGGAGGTCAGACTGGCAGATGGCACAGGCCCCACTGATCAGTTATGTCAAATTTGCCTGCGCTAGAGTTTGCTGCATCTCAGACAAGTGTGAAAATGGACAGTGAAAGTGATGAATTGGCAGGAAGCAGTGTTCCTTTTCCAGTCAGAAAGAAAGGCTGCCATCTCTTGGGAAAGGCTACCCAGTTCTCCATCTCAACATAGTGTCCTCCAGGGAGAATGCAATCCTCAGTGTCAGTATGGTCTGTGATTTATAACAGAGACTATAAAATGGGAGAAGACATAAACTCTCCCTCGCCTAGATCGAATGCAACTAACAACTGCACATACGACCAGGAACTTGGGCATGATTTTTTATACCCTCCCCCCTGTCTATGGAGGTTCAAATCATGAGAGCAGCAGAACTGGCTTTTCTCCATCTTCAAAAATAGAAACAATTTATTATTAGACCTCAAAAATGTTTAAAAAACATAAAATAATATCTTATCCATTGGGCACACAAAACATCTCAGTGTGTACACCTCAAATGCCAAAAAAGTTCAGATCTAACACATTTCAATCATACTGGTCGTCATCAAAGGTCAGTAGATAGATACATAGTTGTATTTAATATTTTTTTCAATTTACAACGGGGGAATCTGTGGATAAGAAAAATAATGAGAAATTCCTGCAAAGTATTGCAGGACTAGAACCAGCCATGTCAGATTAAAGGAGTAAGCAAATAATATCATTTATATTTATACAATTGAAGAAGGACAACAGCAGCATTCATTTCTCATTATTTTTGTTACCCACAGGTTTTTCCACCCTACTGTAAATTGAAAAAAATGCAATCAATATACAACTGTGTGTATACTGACCTTTGATGAAGATCAGTATGATCAAAGTACGTTAGGTCTGAATTTGTTGGCATTTGTGGTGTATACACTGATGTTTTGTGTTCCTAACAGATAAGATATACTTTTATGGTTTTAAAACATTTTTGAGCTCTAAATTGTTTCTATTTTTCTATATTTGTTTTTATCCCTAAATGTTGTAGTTCTCACCAGTTTTCTAGGTTGGGTTTTTATTTCCCTTTATGTTATTTGTTTTTCTATCTTCACAAAGCTAAGCTACTAGTGCTCTATCTTGCCCCAGAGTACCTGGCCACAGTGATCCATGCAACAGTCATCTCTAGATTGGATTATTGTAACTCGCTTGCATGGGTCTACCCTTGACTCTAATCCAAAATGCTGCTGCATGGGTCTACACTAGGAATCCATGGAGGACCCACATACAACCAATAGTGCAGCAGCTACATTGGCTCCCAGTCAAGTTCTGGGTTCAGTTCAAGGGCCTGGTGCTAACTTTTAAAGCCATATGCGGTCTGGGACCTGAGTATGTAAGGGACCACCTGTCTAAATACATCCTCCAGAGAATACCTTGGTTGGCTACAGCCTCTGACTGGTAGTCCCCAGCCCCAAAGAAGTGCAATTGGCCTTAACCATGACCAGGGCTTTCTCAGTGCTGGCCCCTATCTAATGGAATGAGCTCCCAGAGAACATCAGCGCCCTAACAGAGCCATCATAGTTTCACAGAGCCTGTAAAATGGAGCTCTTCTGCCAGGTGTACAGTTGAGGCCAGTACATATGGAAGATCTTGGAACATCATATGGGTCTCCCCTGCTGGTCTGGCTCCCCTATACCCCACCTCCTATACCCTGCCTCCTTAGAGGGAGGGGTTGTATTAGACAACAACTCTGAATGTAAACCAACTGAATGGCACCGTGCTGCTTGTTTGAACAAGTTTTAATTAGTTTTAAATGTATTTATATGTTGTATGGTTTTATTGTACTTATTGTGAGTGGTTCAAGAGGGGTGGGCTATAAATATAAATAAATTGAATAAATAAAGCTCATAAGATTCACATACTGGGGCAAAACCTGCTCCGGAGGAAAGCCCAAGATGCATCCCAAATCATCCAAGGCAAACAGTGCCAGTTTCTTCTTCAAGCAACAGGAGGGCACAAAGAAGATAGCACCAAAAATAGTTTGTGTGTTCATAGATATATACCATAACATGATATATGGGCCTTTTTGGTCCTGGCCAGCTTCTGGAGGCAGGTGCTCCAGCTTTGCTGGGCACATCCAGATTGGCCTGTGTGGGCGGAAGCACAGTCTGGACACTAGATGTGGTGCTGGACAGCGCTCTGCCCACAGGGGCATTTCACAAATATTAAGGAGAACAATGGTAAGGATGAGGGGCCTTTCCCACTAATCTTTCCCTCAGCCTATGTTGATAATATTGATGGGATAATGGTACCTGGGAGCTTGTTCCTCTCCCCTTTTTATTTACTAAGAGCAACATTCCATCTACATCACAATAACAAATGGGAAATCCACACAAGTTTACAAAATTTATAAAAATAAAATAATGGTTTAAAAACATATTGAACAACAAGCCCAAACTTAATTGGATACATTCCTATCATCAAAATCTAGGGCATTCAATGCCTTCTTCATTCTTAACATAATGGGTCCCCAGATACTCTCAAATCTCTCTACACTTTTTTTCTTCTGATAGCCTGAAATACTTTCCTCACACCTGTGCTCATTCTTGCCTTTAACTAATTCATCTCTACCTTAGGCATCTCCCTTCCTTAATTATCACCCATGTATACATTTTCACTAGCCGCTCTTGGGAAACTCAATAGGGAGCATCCTGCAGCAATCATTGGTGTCCTCCCTAACACGGGGACAGCTTTTGTCTTTAAAAAAACAACAGAGTCTTTACCTGACCTCCACTTATTTGACTCCAGTAAACACATTAACTCCTTTGTTTTGGGGGGCTAGGTGCCCAGCTGTAGCCTCCAGACATGAAAATGGGTATTTAAGCAGACATACTTGGCCATGGTCAGGTCTGTGTTGTTCCTGGATCAAAACCAAGCAGCCACCACACATGCAGGGTGCCTTGCTGTCTTTCTCTCCATTCAGCTCTATTCATTCATTCATTCCTTAGATTTTTAGCCCGCCACTCTCCATGGACTTGTCGTAGGGTACAATATATAGAACCTCCCATAAAATATGAGAAAACCTCATCCCATAACAAAACAACAGAACATAGATAAAAGAGGATAAAACAAGATTGGCAGTATAATCCCTCCCCCCATCCCTGCAGCCATCCATCCCCCAGGGTGGGGTATCCTGCATGTTATTGCATAACCTGAGGAGGAAACCCCGTTGTTCCTGGCTCTGACCTCAACCAAAGACCTGGGGGAAGAGTTCCATTTTGCAGGCCCTATGGAACTCTGATAGCTCCATTAGGGCCCTCAGTTATCCCGGGAGCACATTCCATCAGGTTGGGGCCAGAACCCAAAAGGCCCTGGCTTGGGGCAAGGCCAGGTGCGCATCTTTGGTGCCAGGGACCTCCAGTAGATTAGCACCTGCAGAGCGAAGTGCCCTGCAGGAGGGGGGGGGCGTAAGGAGATAAGCGGTCCCTCAGATAGGCATTTAAGGAGACAAGCGATCCTTCACATTGCAGAATGTAGCTAGTCTTTCTTTGACCCATATCTTTATACTTCCTATCACACCATCTCAGTTGTTTATTATTTATTTATTTGTTATTTCATTTCTATAACCGCTCCTCCCAGCATAGCTTGCTTAGGGCGGTTTATAGCATTTAAAGCCATACAAAATTTACACTGTCCAGAATATAACAATAATAATACAATAAAATTCAGTATAAAATCATAGACCAGTCAAGCCAACATTCTCCTTGTCTGTTTGTGTTAGTTTAAGTCATTTTCAGGTGTGCTAGGTTTCTAATTTTATTTGTCAATATTCTTTTTATTTTATTTCAAATTTGGCTTCTGTACGAGTTTTTCTGACTTCCCATCTCTGTCTGAAATGCTGACCTGATAATTTCTAATAAATGCTAAATGCCCTAATTTCTGAAAATTTCTTCTTCTTAGTATTTGGAAAATGCAGCTAGCAAACTCACAGAATTGTGGAGGGGAAACAGGGTTGCCAGTAGGTTAATAAAGGAACTGAGAAAGTAACTCCTCCTGAGAGATTGTAAAATATTGCCCCTAGGGAAGACAGTTCTTGTGCAATGCAATGGAACCTGTGGTGTGTTCCAATAAATTATTTCCTATTGGAATCTCTCTTTCTGTGTCTTGGATTTGTGGGGCCACCCAGTTTTGTGACAGGAGGTTAATAGCAAAGGCAGAGCATTTTATGTATTTCTCAATTTATATTCTGGCTTTCAATCCCTAACAGCTCCCAAGGCAGTTTCTTAAAAACTCTTTACTGCTTTTCTTGCTTTAGGGCATGATGAGGTGCTCCAAATTTAGGCTAAATGACAGACTACTCTGTCCTCCACGTACAAACCATATTTTCCTTATTTTTTCACTTACTAGACCCAATTATTATATTAAGAAAAACTGATGAACAATTGTAGCTTATAAAAGCAGACCAAGAAATAATATCAAAAGCTGGAAGTTATCCTCTGTGAGCAGAATATGTATCCAAAAATTTTCCAGGTATTGCAACATCTGTGTATCCAAAGATTATAGGAAAGTTATATCAGAAGATACACCCCAGATGTCCTCGGTACATTCTAACAATAACCAACTATGTGCTGATGTCATTAGAAAGGATGACACAAAAGAAACTATATGCATTTTGAGCACAGGAAATGTAAACAGTAGAGGTGACTACAGTAAGTTTGTAAAGAGCCAGCATGGTGAAATGTTGAAGCAGCCTTTTTCAACTTTTTGACCATGGAGGAGCCCCTGAAATTATTTTTCAGGCTTCAAGGAGCCCCGGAAGTGATGTCAGCTGGCCACACCTCCCTGACTTACTCTTGGAAGTGATATGTCGTGGGAGGTGACATCAACGCCTGTGTTAACAGGCAGGCTCAAGGTGGACTGAGGGGAAAGAAGAGACAGGAGGTGGTTTAAGGTGGAAGAAGGCATGCAGGCTCTGCCCCCTCTCATGAAAGAACTCATTTACACATGGCTTCTTCCATAGCTTGTGGCTATGTCCATTAAGGCAGGAAGGGAAAGGCTGTGGACCCCCTCTGGGGCTCCTGTGGACCCCTGGGGGTCCATGGATCCCTGGTTGAGAATCTCTGTGTTAAAGAGTAGCAGACACTAATCTGGAGTACCAGGTTTGATTCTCCGCTCCTTCACATGCAGCCAGCTGGATGACCCTGGGCTAGTCACAGTTCTCTTAGAGCTGTTCTCATAGAACAGTTCCCTCAGACCTCTCTCAGCCTACCTACCTGACAGGGTGTCAGTTGTTGGGAGAGGAAGGAAATGCTACTTAGGGATTCCTTTGGGTATAGAAATGTGGGACATAAAAAAACAGCTCTTTTGAAGATGGTCACCAAATTCTCTGGGGCTCCTGCCACATGCAATAAAAAAGAACCCAACTCTTCCATTTCCTTTTCAACAGTAAAAACTCTGTAGTTCAAATTAAGAAATATTACTGGCAAAGGACAATGGGGACATTGCTAATTCTAACATAAAGAAGTCCTGCTTTACCTAGAAAGTGAAGGCAATCAACAGAACAGCAACAAAGATACAATCATCTTGGTTAAATGTTACAACCTTGGTAGGTGACCACTGTGAAATTAGGGCGTGACTTTACCACTAGACTCTACAAGCTTTTTCAGAGGTCTTTCACTCTACCTTTGTGTCAAAAGACTAGATAAACCCTGAGGAATTATGCCGGCTGCAGGAGGTCGGTGGACAGGGGTGAAAGAACTGGCCAACCCAGGAATATTCCACAGGTCAACACCTGGAAAAGCCCTGCAGTCAAAACATGGATGTTAAGACCAATTTGAACAATGGACAGTTTCAAATATTTGCACTTACTTGGCTGCCCTCAGTCTCAGTGGCCTGGCTGGGCCAGTCCACCACGAATTCACTATTGCTAGGATTATCGGCAGGAAACTGATCCATAGATTGTATGCTGCTAGAGCGAGTCTTTTCAGGCTGATGGAAAGAATTCGAGGGAGGAGAAACAGAAGTAGAGATGGGAAGAGATAGACATGGGCATGGGTACAGAAAAATACAAAACTGAGAAGAGTGCAGTGAGAAGACAGCAGACAATGAAACCATCCCAGGACGAACAGATCTGCCAAACAGGGAAAGAGTCAAGTGCTTCTGAATGGCTGGTGGAGAAAAGGCAGCTGCAATATTACCTTAAACCCAATGCCCTGGCAACACTATGTCATTCACTGACTTTGGTGATTCAACTCTAAATGCACTGCATTTCAGGCAGCATGAGTGGAATTGTCCTGGATTTTTGCTAACAGAACCATCACCCTACCCAGTTCCTCAGCCTGTCCTGCCTTAGTTTTGTATGGTCAACTGCCCCGATAGTGCAATCCTATGCAAAGTGACTTTGGTTCTAACTCACTGGTTTCAGAGGGTTTGTTGTTGTTAGGTGCAAAGTCATGTCCGACCCATCGCGTCCCCATGAGGGTTCAGAGGGTTTACATAAGAATAATTCTGCATAGGTTGCAGTACCAGGTCAATGCCCCTTAGATGAATATTGTGTTCTGTATGTGGACTGTACGCATGTATCTTTATGAGCTAGAGTTTGAACCTACAAGGTACAGGCTGAGTTGGTTTTGTTGTTTTCTGACACATTTGATGCATGATGCATTGGCCTCATTTTACTGGGAATCCATTTTATAGCTTGGTCTTATTACTAAATTATTATCATCGTTGTTCCCCCTGCTCCTATAATATTTTAAATACCTCAACCTCAAAGAGGCTAGAGGTAAAAAAGTAAAGAAGAGAACAGTTGTCTGAAGAATGAAAAGGACCCAGCAAATATTTTTTAGCAAGGTGTTGGGTTCTTGCATGCTATATTGCTTGTCATTTGACCACAAATAGATCTGTACGAAAGGTGATTATATATTGAATATATCATAATATATATATATATTTTAAACCTGGGTTCTTGTGCCATAGTCCTCAACAATCTATGCACATTTACCATGCCTGGCTCCTGCAAAAAGGCAGAGAGGCTTGCTCTGATACAGCAAAGGAGGGCTATGTAAAGAGACAAGCTACAGTGTGCATGTAATTCAAGCATTTCTACCTCATGGTGTTTCTCACCACCGAACTTTCTCAGTAAGTCTGTTGATGTGAGAGGTATATGCATTCTCATCAAGGATGTTAGCTGTTGTATAAAACTAACTGCACACCACTAGGGATGTTTTGAAGCTGTCCACATAATACACTCTCGGAGCCACTGGCATGAGGTAATTTAATTTTAAAAATATAATTTTCTTCAGAAAAATAGAACAAAGAACGGTTTGGAATGGTGTCAGACCAATTCTGGTAGTATCATCAACTATAAATGAATGCCAAATCAAAGTGACTACTGCCCTTAAAAATACATGAAATTAATCTGAAATCAATACATAATTTGTTCATTGAATTAATATTCGTATGTGGCAAATATACTTTAAAATCAGACTCTAATTAATCCCTTCAAAATTTCTCAAGGACACAAACAAATGAAACAAAGTATACCATTGTAAAAGAATAGCTGATTGTGATGTAATAAATTTTAGGGGAAATATTGCAGGTTAGATAGATACAAAGCACTGTGGGCTGTGGCAAATCAGTACCTTTCCACGCTGTCTAAAGAAATGTGGCATTCATTTCCACACCGGACTACTTTTTCTGGAGTGGCTGCAATAATAATCTGTGGAGTATGCTCCCAAAAACATATGGAATCACACCACCACCGCCACTGCCCTTGAGACCCTACTTAATGTAAATATCACCTTTGATTGGGTTGCCACCACTCACCCAGAGGACAGAAAGCCATCCAGAATAGTCCTCTGGCATGGTACTCCTGTTTAATCAAGGAGTCTTGTAGAGCTCCTTTCCCTCTTCTTTTCCGTGGTTCAGTTTTATGGATTTAGAGTTACCAGCTCTGGATTGTGAAATACCTGGAGACTTTAGGGGGTAGAGGTGGGCCAGATTTTGAGGCAGGGAGGGACCTCAGTGTCCACCCTGCAAAGCAGCCATTTTCTCTAGGGGAACTGATCTCTTTAGTCTGGAGATGAACTATAATTGCTGGGGGTCTCCAAGCCCCACCTGGATACTGCATCCTTATATGGACTGTGGGTCTGAAACAATATGCTTCAGCCTGGGTTTTACATTTTAGATTATTAGCTTTAAATTGACAATGAAATCCTAAAACAAATATACCCTCTGCTTAGAACTGCACTGTGTCGATTAACTCTGATGGCCAATTTAATAAGATTATGCACAGACTACCCACAAGTTGCAAATAATTTTGCATTTACCACATAAAAAGCACTGAGATCTTGGTATTCCTTTAATTTTATTTACATATGCAATATGTAAAATCAAACTGAATAGTCAGTATGCATAAGATTGCAGCTTGACATCACAATTCTAAGCAGAGTTAACCACAGCACACAAATCCTGCTTTACTTTAGCTGGGATAAACACCAAACAACCCAAAGGCAAAGAAATGTCTCTTGACTAAACCAAGTGGCCTACAAATTGAGTATTTTTCTATACATTGTGATGTCATAACCAGAAAAATTTGTTTACTAAATTTTACAAGTGCCTTGGACATTTTTAAATTATATGGAAAAAAAGGTTTAATTAAATTTTTAATGAGCAATGGGAGGGGGTGGAGGAAAGCTAGTACAGAAAATGCTTAGGAAGACATCAGTAAAACCACTGGGGAAGGGACACTGAGACGAAACCCTTGTGATGGAGGACCAGGGGAAATAAAGCAGACCAAGGTATTTCTTTTAAAGGACCAGTTGCACCTTCCAGGCAGCTAATTTCGTGGAGAGAAGTAACCTGGAGACAAGTAAACTGGGTATGCATATTGAAAACATATGAAGTTTGTCCTGCAAAGACACAGAATTAATAAAGACAACAGAAAATCCCAATGTAATGGACAAAGGTTTATGTTGGCAAACAACACAGGAACGAAAGCATACATTTCAACATGCCTATTAGTTACGCAGAAAATGTTGACTGGGCTGACTGAACTGATTAGAGGAGAATGCTCTGAGGAAAAAAATTAAAATTTAGGATCTAGTATTCCAGGGAAAAGAGTTTGCATCATGTTGGCTAATTTGGCGGGTAACTTTACCTTTTTGGAATTCAAATCCATGTGGTTTTTCAGGTTCTGGTGTTTAGGGACCATTTGTTTTTAAAGACAAAGACCTGTCTTAAGACACCTAAGTTTCAAGCTGACTGAACAAAAAAGGGTTCCATTTTACAGACCTCCAAAGCAGGAGCCTCTTGGTACAGGCATATTTCCCGCCACTGATTCTCATTGGTAGAAAATGGCATCGGCCATCAACATAAAAAAACAACAACTCTGCATTCATTTTATGTGACTTACTAGCAATAAAAAAATCACCTGTATGCCCAAAACACTGTGTTGCATGCCGTCTGTTTCCTTTCACAAAGTGAGGAAAGGGAAGGAGAACAGCAGAACTACTATTATGGCTTACAGGAGACTTTTTAAGGATGGTTGAAGTGGCTGTTATTCAGTCAAATGGCATCCAAATTGGAAGAGAGCTAGTGCTGCCTGTCTACTAAGGCCACCCAAGTTTCAAGTGAACTTTACAAAGTGGTCCAATTCTATGTGCCCCTGAACAAGGCGCTTCCAGGCATTCTACTTTCAGGAAACAAAGGGGTTCTGCTCCCACAAAGCAAGGAGGGCTGAGCAATCTAGAACAGCAGCATTGATGTGCCATGTGCCTCGTTTGTGCCAGGGTAAGAAATGTATGCTAGTGTCTGGGTAAGAATCTGGAGAATCAAAGGAAGACAAGATGTTTCTTACTATTGATGGTAAAAAACACAAAAAAAAACCACATGGATTTGTTTGAGCGGGGTGAGTGTTTTTCATACTACTTAAGCATCTTGGATTTGTGTATCTGTTCTGGAAAATCATAGCAACTACCAGAAACAGTGATTTTTGTTTGCATTTTCATCTTGGGAATTCTAGCATGCACACCCTTACCTCTGTGCATAGTAACAAAGGAGAGCAGTGGTAAATATGCCTCCATTTTTTGTTAGCAGAGGCCCATGGCAATAAAATAAACATAGCAATATAAGTATAGCAATATAAGTATTTCACTAAAAAGGTAAGTTTGGTGGCAGTTGAGAAGTATGCATATTACACATTTGGAGACAGGAAAGGCCATGCAGTCATTTCAAGATATAAAGCAGGAGCAGATGCCAAAAAGCAACAAGGTTTACACTTCAGGAAATACCATAAATATGCACCATCATAGCATAGGAGATGGAGACCTCTGCTCAGAGGATGACAAAGGCAGAAGATGACGACTGCAATGTACTACTTTAGATGAAGATACTGAAGAGGATGGGAATGGAAAGCCAATACAGGACTGACAAGCTTTGCATGGTAAATGACAATAAAGATAATGTTTGTGCATGCTGAGCAACACATAGCATGGTAAGCTGCACTGAGGGCTGTATTAAAAGAAATCTTACCTCCCATAAATCCCAAGGCAAAGACTAAGCACAGCAAGGAGCAACAGGAACAGAAACATATTAAGATATTATTATTCCAGCCAACACACAAAGCACAGCCATATGTACATAGTGTCCATGGAGATAGCCTAAGCTGATTTTTTTCTAACCTAATTTAAGTATCGACATTTAATAACACAACATTCCCTGACATTAATTCAAAAGAACTAACAATTATTTTTCAGTGATGTCAATACTCTTGTTCTTTAAAGCAGGGGCAGACAACCTGTGGTCTTCCAGATGTTCATGTATTACAATTCCCATGAGCCCCTCCCGGCCCTTTACAACACAATTTGGGTGTCATTGTCTCCCATCACTCCCAGATGGGATTATCTCGTTGCAGAGAAACAAGCTCAGGGTTCCCATTGATTTGTCATTGTCATGAGTTAAAATTTCCATGAAAATAAAATGTTCCTTATGTTCATTGTTGTGGTGTGTTATTATCTTATTTTGAAGGGATGTTTAAACATTACCATAGTGATCAGAGAGCGTTAGGGCAGTGGTTGAGAGCAGAGGAGTAAACTACCCCCCCCCCACCGGGCCTCAGTAAAATTGTCAAGCGTTGAGTGGTCCCCGGTGATAAAAAGGTTGGGGACCACTGTCTTAGGGAACTCAGTTCAAATTCATATCCATCCCAGATAACACAATAGGTGTCAATGCAAAATCTTTAGATTAACTTCCTATTAATTTTGTCAGAGTTTTTCAGAAAAGCTAATAATTCAAGGCTGGTGCAGAACAGTCACTATCATAGTAAGCCAAGAAGTTCAAACTTGTGCAACAAATCTTCAAAAAGGTAACTTTACTCAGCCCCAGCCCTTTCATATATAATGTGGAGATGATAAAACACCACCCTACCCTATGAGATGAGCCTCTTGTGGCACAGGGTGTTAAGGCAGCAGAAATGCTGTCTGAAGCTGTCTGCCCATGAGGCTGGGAGTTCAATCCCAGCAGCCGGCTCAAGGTTGACTCAGCCTTCCATCCTTCCGAGCTTGGTAAAATGAGTACCCAGCTTGCTGGGGGGTAAACGGTAATGACTGGGGAAGGCACTGGCAAACCACCCCATATTGAGTCTGCCAAGAAAACGCTAGAGGGCGTCACCCCATGGGTCAGACATGACCCGGTGCTTGCACAGGGGATACCTTTACCCTATGAGAGTGTTGTAAGAATTGCTGGGTAAAGCACCTACAATAATATGTAAATGCTACCTATTATTACTGCGTGTAAAGTTCAACAAGGGTGCTGTTTGCAAGTGTATTTCTCAAAAATACTTCTAGGAGTCTCCCAGTTACTATTAATATACAGCACTTCCTACCAGGATGATGAGGTCCCCCAAATGCTTAACATTTCATGTTGTCAACAAATGAGTGATAGACCAACCTGGCCGGCAGGTGTCGGTGATTTCCCTACAGGACTGTTATCTGGTTTAATGGGATCAAAATCCAGATCCAACAGGCTAGCTCCCTCCTGGAAGGGCCCAGGGGCATCAAACTTGGCAGCATTAAGGAAGAAAAGCAGTGTTGAGAGTCAAATCTAGGAAGACATTAGCATGTGGAAGGGGTTATCCAGGCGCTAGAGATGCAAAAGTAATGTATAAAGTCATGTAGTACGAACAACAAATGTTCAAAATGCCCACATATCTTTTTAACGAAAGACAGCCACGAAACAAAAAGCATCAGTACTTCACGCAACTTTATCCAACCTAGGTTTCTATGTTATTGTCAGTCACTTCCATCATATCGCAGCCCTGTGTGATATATAAAAGACCCTCTCCTACTTTTAATCATCTGTGACTTTTCTCAATGGGGACCAACTTCTCAAACCTTGCCAAAAATCCTTAGGGCTGCAATTCTTAATATGGCCATAGCACCTACACTGCAGCTGGAGATACCTGGGGCTACCTTGAAAATATTGTATTTTAGAGAAACGTCAACTTTCACCAACACTACTGCTATATTCAGAAATACCAAACATTCTATAAGTTAGCTTCCCCCCCCCCTCCTTTTTCGGTCGGCCCTGACTGTAATGCTTCCCATAACAGAATTCTATTTCCAAACACAATAGTGCAAGTTCTCTTAGCATTTTTCAGTTTGCAGCCCATCAAAGTTCTGTGTTCTTGGGCTAATCAACTGTATAATCCTAGCAATTAAAAGTATTCTTACTGGGGCTATCAACCCTTTCTTTGAGGTAGCAGTAAAACTGTTCTATTCATATGATCATTCAAACTGAGCATATTCCCAAAGTTTTACGAGCCATACAGTTTCCACAGCTTGCTATTTCTGGACAAAAGCAGTTTTGTTCAAAGATTTTATCAATATTTTACTTGACCTTGACAGTTTTTCTGGTCTTAGGCAAGGTAATGAATTCCAATTACATACTGAAGATTTCTGAAGCAGTAGGATATCTAATTAAACAGAAGACACATACCCCCATCCCACTGAGGAATGTAAAATAGACCGTCCATCCAAACAGAAGCCTGGATAGTTTTGACATCAACACACACATCTTATTTGAGGAGAGGACCCCTCCTTTCCACACAGCTCTCTATTAACTACACTTCAATGCAATTTTTCTTGTCTCTTTCACCAGCTTCCAGTAGAATGTCCTATCAACAGAGGCAGTTCTTTGTCTCACAATTTCCTTATCTTAAAGGCCTGACACTTAAGCTTATATTCCAATGGGAATCTCTAGGTGCTACTATTTCTTTCTTGATTAAAAAAGAAACAAAAAGATTAAAGTCAGAGGTTATAGCCATGTTGGACTCTTACCTGTCACCGAGTCACCTGCACCATATTTCCATGAGTCCTTTTCTTTGGGTTAGTTTCCCTTAGTGCTCCCCCACCACCACCCAAAATCAGCCCAACATATGGAAACTTCCACATGGAATGCATTAATGGCCAGAGGTTTTCCAGTGGTTTCTGCTCTAGGAACCAGATTCATCAGTTGGAAACTCATACTCCTTTAGAATGATGCTGTCCAGTTCAGGTGTCCTGTACTCTAGAGCGGGTTCAAAGCCGAATGCTCAGTTTACACATTTACACATAAACATTCACAATACAACATGGTGTAAGAGTTGTGAAGGCATGCTACAAGAAAAGGATAGGTGTAGGCAAGGATAGAAGGCTGCTCAGTGGCCCACGGCTTTCTCTACTACGGAAGCATGCAAAGGGCATACAGTTAGAATTTGTCCACTAGAAACAGCTGCCTGGTTCTTCTAAGATACATTAGTTGTCTTCTTTACTGCTCTAAAAGCTCTTATATTTCTCTCTACCACTTTACTGGCTCTTTCCCTGTTACTGCAGGGGTCTCTGTTAGATCTACCATGTCTTTGGAAGGGGGATTTGATTTATTGATTTAGATTTTTATACTGCCCTTCCCTTCATTTGCATATGTTTAATGCATGAGCATAAAGTTTACCTGTTGACGGCTCCGTTTTTAGGGAGGGAGTAAACTTGTGGCCTTGGTTGTACAGCTCTAGATTAAAGGCGACAGCTCATATGATAATCTGCTCCTTCAGACCACAGCTGACTACTCACACAAAAGAATGCTTCTCCATTCAAAAACATTTCATTTTTATAGTTATTTAGTATGTCCGAGAGATGCCAAGGCAAGGACCCTTCTTTCTGATCTATGTGGGGGGATTCTTAACTTTATTTTTATTAAAATATTTTTCTTTTGTCTCTTTCACTGTTCATATGACTTGTCACTTATACAGCACAGAGAGAAAATGCATTAAAACCAAATGTGTGTGTCTTTATTTTTAATTGTTGTTATCCTACACTTTCACCTCTAAAAGGGAAATCAAGTGAGGCAATAATATATGTAAAATATCATGTACATCATCCAGCTCCAAAATATGCATATGAATTGTTGAAGGGGCCTGCATGGTGTAATAAAGAGTGACAATCTAATCTGGAGAACCAAATTGGATTCCTCCACTTGAAGAAGAAGGAAGAGCTGAGGTTTTGTAGCCCACTTTTTATTACCCAATAGATTCTCAAAGCAGCTTACAATCACCTACCCTTCGTCTCCCCACAAAGATACCCTGGGAGGTAGATGAAGTTGAGAGAGTTCTGAGAGAACTGTGACTGGTTCAACCCCATCCAGCTGGCTGCATGTGGAAAAGTGGTGAATCAAACCCAATTTTCCAGATTAGAGGCCACCAGTCTTAACCATCACACCATGAAGCTCACTGGGAGACCTTGGGTCAGTCAGTTCTCTCAATACTCTCTCACCTACCTTACAATAAGACTGTGATGGGGAGGAAAAGGGAAAGGGAAGGAGATTGCAAGCTGCTTTTAGATTCCTTAAGGTAGAGAAAAGCTGGCTCTTATTTTTTTTCTTATTAAAATTATTATTATTGTTATTATTATTCTTTTTCAATGAGTATGTAAATAGGCCAAGTATATAAAAAGTTAGGTCTTTGAAAATTGCAGATAGGCACACCTGGTGGCTGGGCTGGCTCAGGACAGGTTGGTACTCAAATGGAAAATCCAAATGGCAACCCCACCTCCCACTTAGCAAAAATACAATGAAATTAAGTGCTTGAAACCTTCTAATATTGTCAAAAATGGCCATCTGAGGCAATATCCTCATGGAAACTCTTGATATGTCTAGTCTTCCTCTATAGAATTTGTCTCTGCAGATTTTGCTTTGTGTAGGGTTGCCCACTGCCTGAAGAAAAAAAATGCCTTGCCCCTTTAGCTGAGGTTTAATGGGGTGTTATTTACCAGATGATGTAATTTACCTCCACACATGGAAAAACTTCAGCTGTCCATTTCCATACTGTGAGCCTCTATTAAAGAGTTGCATCCTCAAAGGTCTCATTTGAATCCTCAACAAAGTAAATATAGGACTCTGCGAACGCTTGTATCCCTCCTTCCTGCAGGTTGATATATTCTTTCTGTCAAAAGCTACCTATTTTCCTCCTGTGGTTCCTTCACTTCTGACACTTCTTTTCAGTCATTTCTCATTTCTCAGCAGAGGAGGATCTTTACATATGCTGTTGTTCCTTATCACTAAAACAGAGATTTTCAAGAGCTGTCACATTTCCTCTACTAGAACTGACCCCATTGTCTCTACTCCCTGGCCAGACAGAAAACCATGCCTGATGCTCATTCATATTTCTATTTAGATAAATTCAAAATTGTTCTCTCTCATACTGGTAGTAACCAGAACCTAATATTTTTAAAAGAACTAGGTGGTAGCTTTATAAGTTTCCTTGGTGTGCCCAATAAGGAATTCTAATCCACCAGCTCATTTTAGCTCTGTTCACACTCTGGTCCCACAACCCTTGAAACCTGTGGCCTAAACTTGCCTTTTCTCCCAATTCCAGGCCCCTCGTGCAACACTTCAGCCGTCGAACAGGAGGAAGAGGTAAAAGCCGCAGGCCACCATGCTGAGGTAAGGAAGGAAGAGTGGAATCAGGAAACAGAATGGCTAGAGGTGTCAATCAATGAATAATGCAAATGATGGTGATGATGATGATGGATATGAATCATGGAAATGTAGCCAGAAAACTAGTCAGGGTATTTTTTCCTTCCACCTACTCCCCACACTAGAATAAAAGCATTCTTGGGATGAAGGACTTGCTTACCTAGGAACTCCCTCGGGCACTAAGCTACAGCAGAAATATTTTCCGTCATTTTTCTAGCTTTACAAGATTAGCTTGAGTGGCTACAGGATGCTGAATTGTTGTAGGATGCTAATTACTTTTAAAGGAGACTTCAGACATGGGCTACTGGGAGAGTAGTGATCTGTCTGGGGGATAGATTGCGGCTCCACAGGCAGGTGCAGCATGTAAAGCCACTGACACAAACCCATCTCACTTACAGAAATACAACTCACATGAACAAGCTACTTCTTCCCATTTCTTAGGAGGATGGCTAGACTAGGAGGATGGCTAGGATGGCTTTTAACAATAGAGACTGGGGAAAAAACAAGTGCTTCATACAAGCCTGTTTCATATATTCAAAAATCCCAAACATGAAGCAGCCATCTTATTAAAAGTATGCCGGAGGGGCGGCCTAGAAATCTAAGTAATAAATTAATTAATTAAAAATGAGAAGGAATATAAGAGCCAAGAAGCACAGATCTACGCCAAATTCCAGGGAGGCCCTATTCCATTTCTGGAAGAAGAAAAATCATGAGATCAAGGGACAAAGCATTAGGATTTGCTGTACGTGTTCTGTAAGAATACATCTTGTCCCACATATGCACACCTTTATTTAAGGAGAGATGGGATTGGTCTCCATGGCCTTGATAAGAAGCAAGATAGATAGAGGTAGAACCTCTCTTCCACATATCCTAACTCAGTCAGAGATAGACCACAGCCTTATACAATGGAATTAAAAGCTCACTACCCTGTTTGCCTTCTTGACATCCTGTTGGCTCTCTACAATCAACTGACTTTCCCACCCTGAGCAGTTTTCATGGCCTGACACCTCTAATAAGGAAGAGATAAACAGTGAAGTTGGATCAAGGATGGGGGAAGAGAGGGCAGGGAAGAAGGAGAAGCTAACCTGTGAGGGGGTTGTCACACTGATCTCTGGGACAAAATTGTCATCAAACAGGTTGATGATGTTCTCCTGCTTCATCTCCTTGGATGGAGTGAGTTTTGGAGGTGGCGGCACGGGAGGGCCTTTCCTCAACTGCATGCAAGCGAACACACGGTGACAGCACAGACAGCAACGCCCAAAAAACCAGAGACAGGAACCTGGTTAGCAAATACTAAAAAAAATAATAAAACACACACCAATAAAGGGTCTACAGGAAGGTAAAACACAAACAAAACAAGCATGGGAGGAGGGGAAAACAGTCACACACTTCCAAAAGAAGGCTTCGCATCATTAGTTACACTTCGGTCGTGGGCAGGTTTCCCTTCTGCAGAGGAGAAGCGTAACACAATTAATATGCATAGGATACGTCATGCATACATAATTAGAGTCTGTGCAACCTTCTGGAGTACATGGTAGGATTGTGCACGCTACAATCTAAAGTGCTGAAGGACTAGGGAAGGTGGTGGATGCTACTCTTGCTAGCAATACCTATTTGGATAGAGAAGGGAGACACCCAAACCAACTCAACTGGTTCCTAAAGAAAGCATGCTCCCAACAAGCTGAAACCCACTTTTTATGATGAATACTGGGTCATCTTCACCACTGGGAATCTCACCTCTGCAGACTAAACAAAAATGGAATGAGATCCAAGAGAAATTGGGACCAATTCAATCACAGCCTACTTGAGCTACAACAGGGTAAAATTATGTTGGACTGGGCATTCCTACCCTACATTACATTAGGACGTTTTATCATCATGTGCAAAACAGAGAGGAAGATGCAGAATTTCTCCTTTTCTTCCACCCTTCTTCTTCCTTCAGTTTAATGCCTCAAACTGAATACACCAAGACAGGCTTTCTCAACAAGGGTTTTCTGAAACCCTGGAGGTTCTGGATGGCCCTGGAAGGGTTTCCTGAATGGGTAGGAGTTAATTCATCTTTAATATTTTTTTTAAAAAATGTTAAACATTTATCAGGTGATATGACCACATAAGGTCATGTCTACCCACCCCCTTCCCAAAATGGCCAATCCATCCTCCTTCCATAATGTTTAGTGATCTCACACTAAAGCTCTAAGAAGGAATCCAAGATCACACCTTCATTCTTCTAGCCAGAAGGTGATCCGTTCATATGCACTTATTGCTCTTGCTGTAAGCAAACTATCTAGCATTTAGACAGTGCTTCAAGAAACTGTGTGATGTGGATATATTAGTTTGGCATGCTTTGTTTTAGAGTCCAAGAAGTTATTCCACCACTACCTGAACCTTCCTGTTCATTCCAATCATCTTCAGAGACACAGAAACAGCCACCCAAGAAAGGGCTTTCTTGGTCATGGCACCAACATTTTGGAATTTTCTCCACTGGGGTAGTCTCCCTCTATCAGTCTTCCAACAGTGGATGAACAGTTTATTAGATTAAATAGATGCTATTACAATTACTCAGATGGGACTGTCTCGCATTTTCTTATGATCTGTCCTAGCTTTTGGATATATCTTCTCTTTATTCCCTGGTTTCTAGTATTGATGCAGCTCTTTTTGCCATTTTTAAAACTTTGTTATTGCTTTACATTTTAGAAATTGATCCCCTCTATAGCGGCGCAGATAATTAAATCACAACATTTAAAGGCCCTTTCAGAGTCACAGCTCAAAGAGGCCCTGAGCTTGCCTATGGGACAGAAACAGAAGATATTTTTGTCCTTTTGAAAAGTGCTCAAAATGTTCCGCTAACCAAACTGTCTTCCACAAGCTACACATAGGTTCATAGAAGCATTAGCAAACAGATATTTGTTGCTGTTTGCATTGGTGGTAGGGGATGTATAAAAACAGCCAATCATTATGGCAAGTACAAACTGATAACCTATAGTATTAAAGTATATTAGATGTACAAGTGATTAATGAAGCTCCTGATTTGCAAATGCCTTCATCATTATCTGCTTATAATGGATATAATCTTTACATTAAGAGATTAATCTTCCCTTTAGATGTTCTAAATCACCAGTTTTATGCTGTCTTGGATCCACCTTGATCTTATGAGTCTAATGCATTACATGACAGAATTTCCTATGTTAGCTACTAGCTAGTCTAAATGTGTATTCAAAGGGAACCACCAGCTGATGGCAGTGTTCACCATGTGTTCTGTTTTGGGCTTATGCCTCGCCTCCACCAGCCCTTTTTGCTATGACAGCTTGAATGAGGTTTAGGCATTCTGTTAGCCTTCAAAGCCAGTTACATGAAGGGATTTTTTCCCCCTGAGAACTGAACATGGTAGGAAGGTGGTTTCCAATCCCATCATTAGCAGAATCACACTCTTCTTAGTCCACTGAAATAAACTGGTTTAGAAAGGTATAAACACTGCTTAGAATGGCACTATTTGTTGCCTATGTTGTGCACCTATCTATTCAGATTTGGTAGGTTTTTTTCAGTAATATCACAACCAACAAACAACTATATGATTCTTGATAACAGAGCAGAAATTAAATAATATACAACTGACAAATATTGCCACCATTATGTGATCTTTGGGTCTCTTAAAGTTGTCCATCTCCAGACACATCAATCTTTTAATGGGGGAACCTACTGAGTGCCTTTAAGGAAATGGGCCCATTAATGGTATTTGGAAAGACAATATAGGAGTTCTTCACAGTTTATCTGCATGAGAAGAATGAAAGAGCCAGCACCTCATCAAATGACTGAGATATATCTATATCCCTTTAATATAATATATATATGACTGTTTTCAAGGCCAAGAGAACTTTGGGGTGACATTCTCAGCAGAAACCGAAGTGTCAATTTTTTTAAAAAACCACCAGGAAGTATCTTAGAACAGAAATACCTTCTCTGAACAGGAAATAAGTCGCCATTGTTATTTTGAAGCAGTAAGGGGTATGTCATCTGCACTGAGTTGTCTGAACAAACAGAAATTTGGCACTTCAAACATGTGGCTTGCTAGCACTCAGCATTCCCATTCCTTGTCCACAAAATACTGACAACCAAAGCCCAGTTATATTTAAGGAAAGGGTTCCACCAGTCAAGCAGCTAGAGCTGTACCTGGAGATCCATTTTTAGTAGTTTAAACTCCCACCAAATACCTCTTTGGGAAGAGAAGTGATGAGAAGAGAAGTTCCAGATGCTGACTTCTTTAAAAGGGACTATGTTTATTCAGCCTTGGCTATTCTGTACTTGTTCTATTCAACTGGAGCTTATGTCAGAAAGCATTCTAAGAAATTACCTGAAAAGTTACATTTGAAATAAGAATGCCAGGTTTTAAACCCAAGTTTTAACACTTTTTTTCCTTTTCTCCAGAGAGGTTGGTCTCATATTGAATAAGCTTTCCAGTTTGGACTACACCTGTTTGCATAATAAAAACCCTGCCAGATGTGAACTCCACAAACACGTATATACTGGGCAAGGCACTATATAAATATAATTATAAATAAATAAAAATAAATTTTCAGTTCCTCTGTCTTCCTTTAGGAAAATTCACTTTCAAACAGTTATTTTCATAAGTCTACACTTCATCATATAAAACGTTATGGAATTTATCCTGGATTTATATATTCCACCAGAGCAACCCAGCAAGCAACACTATCATTCAGCCTCCTTCAGTAACAATCTGGTACAGAGTTCAAAATAAAAATAATTTCATTTTTTTTTAATTGAGCCTATATCACAGTTCTGATCACTCAAAGAATCTCCATTCACACCTTCAGGCGAAGATAGGGAGAAATCCACCTTTGTGTGGCCAATATGATGAAGAAAAAGAACCGATAAAATTCATTCACTTCTGAGAAAATTTAAGGTCAGCAAAACTTTTAAAATATTATCGTTCAGAGAAACCTTTATACATTGGGAAATAATATAAATATTTTTAGATCTGACTCACTTTTGCCTTATTTTGGCTGATATTTGTATTATGTTGCTACCATCCCTACAGGTAGGGAGTTACATAAACTCCAGCTGCTGAGAGAACCACAAAGGCAATACAAAGTAACATCCAGATTTTCAGATAGAAGGATCACTTTGTTATCACAGGTCTATCATTCTCAATGTACAATTAGTATAGTTCTGCATCAGGGCTTCACACTGAGCTGATCACTCAAAAACCAGTATTTTTTATGTTTACAAAAGACAGGATTAGATCCGTAGCTTTTGTGCCATGTTGAATTTCAAAGAGCAGCCTACACAAGCTATGGGAACCAGAACTCTTGAAACTGGCACGTGTGTCTTTACTCTATATCTGTCAACTGGTTTACCTGCTTAGGTCATTCACCTTTTTCCAATTAACAAAACCACTTGCATTGTTTTAAGGCATCAAATTTTACTGGCTCCACTGACTTTCCATTTTACTTAAGTTACCACTTCATTGACTTCCCATTTCACTATTTCAGGTGTCCATCAGGCAGCTGAGCTCACTTCAACACATGCCAACAGTAGCCCTCTATGTTTAGCCATGCCTCTTCCTGCTTTTACATACAATCATTTAACAGACCTGGCAGAGAACAAGGTAGGCTTCTTTGAGCATGATGGACCCACGGGCTGCTGAAGAGGAACTACTGCTGCTCATTTCTACTCAAAGGCACTGAATTAAACCGAAACGACATTAAAAGAAACTCAGGAAGCTTCTGGTGTCAAGAACTGAAAACAAGTGGAGAGAAGACAAGGATTCTATATTCAGTAGGCACCAGAGAAACTCAAGAAGGGTGGAGGTGGCCTTGCATCTCCACAAAAACCAAACCCATGGCAGCCTCCCTCACTACCTGAGATGGAGACTTAGGGATGCCTCCCCCAGGTGTTTCCAAGGTGGATGGCTCTGGCTCATGGTTGACGGCCTTGGTCTCAGGGCTGGTGACAGGAGTTCCATCAGGTGGAGATGAAGGGGTTTTGTTTGCTTTTGCAGAGGTACTGTCACTGAAGGAAAAAGAGAATGAGATTCAGATTTAGCATTTAAATGAATAATTTTATATTTCTTGGAGACATGGCACAGGAATGCCACAGAACCACTCCTTGCCTGGGACTCTTCCATGTGTCTGCACGTGTACCTTTTACCTGAAAAAGGAAAACCAATACACTCAAGCAGCAACAACATACCACTCCAAGACCACATGAGAAGGTCCAGCCTGGTGGTAGACAAGATGAGGGATTCCTTTTGGTAAGAAAAAAAAGTGTGCTGATAATCATCAATACCTGGCTCACCATGCTACTGCATGCAGTAAATTATGACCTATGATTTCAAAAATGAAGACATTGATTTTGATTTAAATAATGCGTAGATTTAAAGTGTATCCAGTATACAAAGTGAGAACTTAATCCTCATTCTGCATTGCACAGTCACTACCACAATCACTAAAACCCAAAATTCATCCACTAGCAATGAGAAGCACTTCCCAATCAACTTCATACAAAAGATATACATAATGTAGCAGGCTAAAGAAGATAACAAAGAAGCTGCACTGAACCACCTTGCTTGTTGGGAAAACAAGCATTAGAGCTGGCTTGCATGGTTGCAAGCATAGATTGCTTCAAAAGAAGATCATTTGGATTCATGGAATATGAATCAATGGTCACTAGCCAAAAAGGATTAAGGGAACCTTCACATCCAGAGGCAAGAAATTGCTGAATACCTCTGCTAGAAGAAGACCTTATCCTCTGTGCCCTGTCTGTAGGCCCTTCAGGGCATCTGGTTGGCTGCTATATGAAACATGCTGGATCAGATGGACCACCAGACTTATCCAGGAAGGTTCTTCTTGCATTCTTAAAGTTCAATGTCTGATATTTCCAGATATGACTACATTTTATTAAGAAGAACATTTCTCTTAACTTGGTAGGCCTAAGAAAACATACTCTACAAAGTTACCATTTGATTGTCTGTGAATTACACAGAAAATATAAATGGAAATAATAAGAGGTGAGCCATCAAAACAAAGTCACAACCATTTCTACCCAGTTGCCTTATTTTCTTCCACTAAGACCTCATTCAGAAAGGTTTCAGACATTTAAGTTTCAACAGCCAAGCTGATGCACACAAATAATTTAATCATAAGATAGTGGAACGGCAACAGAGAGATCTCTCAGCTCAGAGTCACTATGCAAGCTAACTAGAGTCACTATTTTATTCAACAAGTTAACTAATATATGAATAAAAAATTCTGTATGTGGAAAAAAAATGAAGCTACTTTGAAGGCAACAAAAGTTCTAAGGAGCATGTAGAAACTGAACAGAATTACCTTTGTTTCACTTCACAACAGGATAAAACCACAATTTTTGTCAGTTTCTAGGACAGTGGTTCTGGGGGTTGGGACCCCTTAAAGAGTCGAACAATCTTTTCACAGGGGTCGTAGCAGGGTGAGCAGCTTGGCCAGGGGGTGCCACCACTGTTGCCTCTCCCAAAGCATGGGTTTTCTTGGCTTCTCCCCCCACCCTTCTCTCCAAGGAGGACCCAAAGTGGCCCACATCCTTTTACTCATGTCTCTAAATCAATTTTGTCTGAGGGAGGGTGCCTGCACATAAAAGCTCACGCCTTGAATAAATCTTTGTTGGTCTTAAAGGTGCCCCTGGACTCAATTTTTGTTCTTCCAAATCATTGGTTTTTATTACTCGGTTTGTACCCCACCCTTGTCTCCAAGGGGTCCCAAAGTGGCCAACATTGCTCCTCTTCCATTTCTTCCACACAAGAGCCTTGCAGGGTAGATTAAGATAGAGCGTTCATCTGTCTGGAGCAGTAGAAAAGAGCAAGATTGGCATGGTGGGACAAGAGGCAGAGCTGAACTGAGAAATCCCAGGGAAAAAAACCCAATGTATATACAATCATGAACAATGGATCTTGATGCCATTGGTCAGTTTCAGTTTAATTCCTGTGAAAGAACACTTGCATAATTTTATGGTTGGGGGTCACTGCAACATGAGGAACTGTATTAAAGGGTCGCAGCATTAGGAAAGTTGAGAACCACTGCTCTAGGATATGACAGAAATGAGCTTGTTTTTGTACCTTGCTTTTTACTACTTAAAGAAGTCTCAAAGTGGCTTATAATCACCTACCATTCCTCTCCCTACAACAGACACCCTGTGAGTGGATCTGTGACTGGCCCAAAGTCACCCAGCTGCCTGCATGTGGAGAAGGAATGGGGAATCAAACCCAATTTTCCATATTAGAAGAGGCTGCTCTTAACCACTGCACCAAGCTGGCTCCCAAGAAGAAGCAAGTGTGTGGGGAAGACAGAAACAAGCTTTGCAATCATTTTCTAGAAGGTAAAAAAGTTTTATGGGAGAGGCAAATCCACTAGAGGGAATGAAAAACACAGAAAACGGTGATTTCCTTTTGCCCTTGTGGCAAAGAACAAAACAAATCTCTGTATACTCGAGCTTTCTTCTCTTTAATTGGTTCTTCCTGCTATTAGTATCTTCAAACACCAACTTTTCAACTGGTTCCTGTAGTAGTTCCTTTTTAAAAGTTTGATATACAGACATTAGCATATGAAAATATTTAGCTCCATGTCATGGGAAACTTCACATGCTGATTTCTGCATATCAGGTCATGGCCCGTTACAGAAACAGCAACTTCTGTTTGCGCTGTTAAGCAACTATGTGGAGTATTGTGTACACAACATGAGCAGATTGGAAGGTAGTACTATTATTCTTCCCCCCTAATTGTTTTGGAAAACACGGATTCTTCATTTTAAGGTCTACTAAAAAAACCCAACTTTTAATTGAAGTGCAAAACCAGAAAAGATGTTAGAGCAAAGACTTTTTAAAAGTTATTTGGATTATTCAGACACGCAAAGATCCCAAAACAATTCCAAGGCAGAGCAGACGGAACCATGCAAGGAATTCCATTCCAGCCACTAAGTTAACTATACTAAGCTGTTAGAAATCAGTCTTGGGTTTGAACTTTAACATCCAGATCACAGCTTTCATGGAATGCAGCTTGCCATACCAGTACCTGCTCATCTTTTTCCTCAGCCTGGAGAACAGTTTAGTTTTCTTTCTGTTGAGGATGGTGCACATCAGTGAGCTCCATTACAACACAACACCACTAACCTAACAGAGGTACGAGCTCACACACTTACCATGATGATACTCAACTAAGCATAAATCAACTAAGCTTGGTCCAGACTTCACATGATTGATATTGAACCTTTTCAGTAAAGAAGCATTCACTAAGTGTTATGCAAATGCTTGGGGAATGGGAAGGGGAGAAAGGGCTCCTTCCTTTGCACATTACTCATCCCCATCTCTCCTTCTAGGTCCCTAGAAGGTATAACAGAAAGCATGGTAGAAATGGTGCAAGTTGAGAATGAGAGGGGATAGAAAGCCACATGCCCATATCCAGGAGCTGTCCATTGCCTTTCACAAGTCCCTTACTAAAGTCAACCTTTTGTACTCATATAAATCATAGCCACCATTCAAAATGAATTAATACAGTGGGGACAACAATATTTAAATCACTGGTGAGGCCAAGAACATGGTCATAGTAACATTAAACTGCAGGCATATTTATGGTTCTTTTCCAGTAGCTTAAAAAACATTTAATATTCTTCCTTGTGCCCCTGGAGAAGTCACCGTGTCCCTAAATCTTCCCCTTTCATCTCGTCACAGATCTTATCACAAGGTTCCTTTGGATTCAAACCAGCACCATGTGGGCAAATTTCACAGCAAGAGTAACAGGACAAAAAAGAAATCTTCCTGAGGATAAAAATGTTGGTTCCATGATGGCACAGCTACCTCCAGGAGGTTTCAGAAAGGACTGCATTGGAGTGGAAGTGTTAAAATTCAAGAAAGTTGCACTGAATCAAAACAGTTGGAGCCAACCGAGATGAAGAAATAAAAAATAACGGCCAAAACAGATACAAGAAGTGACATCAGTATTTTGAAAAGATTAATAGCTTTTCATGGGGCCCAGATTCAGATTTGAAGATGTTAGTTTTCATACCCCGCTAGTCACTACCCAAAATGAGTCTCACAGTGGCTTACAATCGCTTTCACTTCCTCTCTCCATAATAGACACCCTGTGAGGTAGGTGTAGCTGACAGAGCTCTGACAGGACCACTTTGTGAATACAGCTCTATCATGACTATGACCAGCCCAAGGTCATCCAGCTGACTGCATATGGAGGAGTGCAGAATCAAACCCAGATCACCAGATTAGAAGCCACTGCTCTTAACCCCTATACCAAAGTGGCTCTGATCACCCAAACATTGTGTTTGCTCTATCAGGGGAAATTACATGCCCTCTCCCTTCACCCAGGAAAGGAGAGACCTGTCAGCTGAAGACTTTGCCAAGAAAAACCAAGCTGACAACGGCAGAAATGAGCACTTCTTTATTGATGCATAAAGCCAGATGTACCCAGCCAAAACTAGTCCCAGAGGGGAAAACTCGTTTTCAACCCCTATCTGCATCAGTGGCTCTTAACATCTACCTATAGTTCAAAAAACATTTTTTTCTAATGCTTTAAATGGTTGACCATCTCAAAATATTCTCCGGACCTACTAGGTTCCTAATTTTTAAATTGTGTGGTCATACACCTACAATTGGACTATAGAGAGTTGTTAAGAGACATTGATGAAGATAGTAATTGAAAACAAGTTTTTCCTCCAGTTTTGGCTGTGTACATCTGGCTGTATGCAATAAAGATGCATCTGCCATCATCAGTTTGGTTTCTCCCCTTTGCCCAGCATTTTTTCCTTAGAAAACTAGTATTTAGGTGTACTGAGAATTTCACAGCAAGCACCATCTCTGAGTAAAAATAACCAAGTATTGTGTGTTGCTCGGTCTTTTCCAGTCTCATCTCTTCTCTCCTTCTGGCATTTTAAATGTTAACATTTAAGCTAGTGTCAGTTGTTGGGAAGAACTGTGTATATGACTGATAACTTTAACAGTAATAATTTAACCATGGTCTCAAGCTAATGTTCCACATGAGAGGTTGAAGAAATGCCAGACCACTGGGCTTGGGAAGACAATTATCCTGCAATTCCTCATTCAAAAACATGTGTGGAGATATGTGCAACAGACTGAATGTGCACAAGAGTGGATGCAAAACACTAGGTAAAGATCCCATGCTAGCCTCCCTTTGCTTTCCTAAAGCAGCACACCCGGGCCCCAGTTATCTTTTCCTTATGCCAGCACATTTATAACATTGCTGTTCACACAGCATGTGGGACTCAGAGCAGCTGGGAGTCCAAGTTCCTAAACTGCTTCATGACTCATGAATCTGGGTGAGAGCCAAAGACCATCTCATCCAGCTAGTGGGGCCTACCTTCCCCTTAACTGTAAAGGGGAGGGAGAAAAGTGTAACCTCACATTTAACCCTAACAATAAAACTCCCCCTTTTCCCTCTTGTTATAAAGTTGTGTTGGTTTCTTTGGCAAACAAAGTTCTAAGACAGATTTCTTTACAAAATAAGCTAGATTGGATGAAAAGAGGTAAGGAGTTCTTTGAAAACGGATCATGGTGATCCGTTTGCCTGACCTTTTCTCCTTTATCAGTACATAAGCTTCCCTATTTCTAGAACAAGCATGTCCAATTAATAGAAAGCAGAGTAGGAAGCAGCATCTAGTCCAAACTCCCACTCAGTGATTTAACAAAATATGTAGTCTTTCCAGCTCCCTAACTCCTCTTTCTGGGACACACAGGGCCTATTACTAGGCAGGTTCTTCAATCTGGATTTTAAAAGGGAAGGAGGAAAGTAACCTTCCACATGCAACAACTTCATGGAGACACGGAGAGCAATGGAGGGATTTGCTTCCACATTCAATAGAATAGTTCTCATCTTAAGGACAGTCCTAAAAAACTGTCATCCTGTTTCACTAAATGCGCTCTTAATGTGCAAGAGGTATCTCACTCCACCTGTAAACCGCTCCACAGGAGCGGTAGTAATAAAAGGGTAAGGGCAATGTGGGAGGAGAAAGGGGCGGGGTGAGTCCAGGATAAAAACTCGAAGGGGCCAATCAGGAGCCGCAAAGCAAAGCGGCTCCTGATTGGCCCCTCTGAGTGTCACTCCGGGAGGTGACGGGGCCTTGGTAAGAGCCTTCATGCCCGGAAAGGGGCAGGGCCACCGCGTCTTCGACACGGAGGCCCTGCTCCCATCAGCCAGAGAGGTAAGGGGGCTGGGAGAAGAGCCTTCACCACTGGGAAAGGAGCAGGGATGCTGCGTCAAAGACGCGGCGGCCCTGCTTCTTTCCTTGAGGCGAGGGTGCGGGAAAGGCTTATGTGGAGACATGGAGACATGGCGGGCCTGCTCCTTTCCCCGGGACGAAGCCGCGGCCTTGGGCGGGGGGGGGGGCAGGAAATGCTTTGTTCCAGGGAAAGGAGCAATCCCGCCACGTCTCCAACGTGGCGGGCCTGCTTCTTTCACTGGGATGTAGTTGTGGCTTCGGGGGGAGGGGAAAAAGGCTTCCCGGGAGGAAGCCAGGCCCTCGGGGGGAGAGGGTGGGGGGAGGGGACCCTCCTGCCCCCAGCCGCCTGCCCGCTAGCGCCCGCTGTATTGGGCCTACAGCGGACCTTTAGTCTTTGATAATGCAAAGCCACGGTGGCTGTGTTAAGCCCCACAGCTGAGAGAAAGTTCAACACCTTTCAACAGCAGCCTAGCACACAGAAATGTTGCTGGCTAAGGTTTTTTTGCCCCCATCGGTATATCTCCATATTGGGAAAAGCTGTGGTTACTAAACTGCTTCTTGCCAGCCTGCTGTTAGACAGACAGGGAAAAAGGTGATAGTCACCACCGAGAACGCCATCCATCCAAAAACACAAGAGATACAGTTTCCAACTTCTCCCTGCCCCCTTTTCTTATGAATTGTCTCCCTCTTCTTTCTCTTTAGATATTACTAAAGTATTTAAAACAATGTGCTTTTGATTTAAAATACTTCTTTCCAAGATGGATTCCCACCTTCACAGTACTCAGTGTACGTTAAGGACAGACTGCCTGGGGCCTGCTGGGGAAAAATGGAAGGATGGCTCCAAAAGGGCACAGACCAGGCGGCACTGGTTAACTTGAGTTGGTCAGATAGAAACAGACAGACATGGCAAGTAGTGCAAAGCCTAAGGTCCTATGAGTTCTCTTATGCAGAGTTATCCCTAGATCAATCCAATGAACTTCGCCTGCATAAGCTTGCACTGTAAAAATACACCAACACACCGCAGGCCCAATGTGTCCCGATGTCAGGCAGTTCTCTTATATTCCTTGACAAAGGATCATTGGTCGATGTTCACTAACCTTGGCTGAGCTTTAACAGGATAGGTGCTAGTTCCATGTTCTTTCTCTAGATTCACAAGGACATCATTCATGTTTTGGTTCAACTGAAACAAACAAACACATTTTTTTAAAGCTAAACAGAAAAGATTGAAAGACAGTACAAAAAAGAAGATTCAGAGTCCTCATCAGAAATGCATAATAACACCAATATCCCCAGGCACTGTCCAAAGGGAAATGGTCTTGTTCCAATTTCTTCTGCTTCACAGTCACATAACCCTATCTGCATCATTTGATATCAAGAAACAGGTGCCACATGAGCTAAGTCTGTATCTCATTTACCCAACAAATTCAGCTCATGTCTCTTCTGTTTCCTCTGCTTCAACCACCACACACTTGCACTATTGTTGAGCCCTTGCGTTAACACAGGGTCTTTGTTTCTCTTTGGAAACTAATGCCTTCCTTCTGCTCTTTCTTCCCATCTGCAACTACGAAACTTGCCTACAACTGCAGACTTGGTTGCTATGGAATCAGAATCTGTGAAAAACACACACACAGAGACAGACAAGTTTAGGCTATGCCTAGCATCCACAGTGGGGAAGATGGGGTAATCTATGCCAACAATAATTTGCCTGCCATGGCAGCAATTCAGGGGCAGTCTACCCCAGCTCTAATAAAATATAGAGATCTAGGAAAGGGAAACTTTCACACAGATAAGTTTCACCAAGGGAAAACAGAATACAAAACTTTGTTACTAAGTAATAACAGACTGTCCAGTCTTGCTTCACAACATGCTACAGTATGCCAAACTCATTTCAAGTAACAGATTTCCTGCCCTACAAATTAAGTGATGGAATGACCCAGTCAGATTTTGTGTTTCACCATTGAACAAAGTGGCATAGACTTTTGCAGCTCTCACCAAAGTCCTGTAGAAATGTTGGAGACTCATCCACAGGGAGATGTTTAGTTTTCTAAAGCAAATGTGCAGTTTTTTAAAGTTGTGCATTATACTAAGTACCATTTTAGAAAGTCTATCTCATGGGTAGTCAAACTGCGGCCCTCCAGATGTCCATGGACTACAATTCCCATGAGCCCCTGCCAGTGTTCACTGGAAGGCCGTAGTTTGACTACCCCTGGTCTATCTAATAGCAGGTCACTTAAGGAAATTAAATAGAATGAGAGTATGTCAGTTATCCTGAAAATGTGCCATAGCTGAGATTCTGCAAGAAAAAGGAAATCCAGTGGATAAGAAAATGTACAGTTTGGACAATGCTAAATGTATTTGAAGCAGAACTGTGTACAAATGATGATCATGACATTACAAAAATGTACAAGATTTTACTGAAATATGAAACAGAAGATAAGCAAGTGAACAAATATATAATTAAATGGCACAGAAATTTTAGCTTAAAAAATGAAAAGAAAAAGAAAATCCCTCAAGTCTAGGGACAAAGAATTGGGTGACTGAATTAATAAGATCAACAAAAGGCTAATTAAAAAAATAATGGAAGGAGCAAGATCATATAGTTGGGGAACAACTTTAGAGCCTTCTAGAGGAAACATTGGTCCTTGACCATTTCCAGTCTGGTCACAGAGTAGAGTTGGCTCTGGTCACCACCAAGCCTACAGTTGAAGCCCATGTAACACCAAAGGTACTGGCCTCCCTACACAGGCTCAGCTATGACAGAGTGGCGAATGAATAACATCAAGTGGCTAAACATCTCATTGGCACTTTATTCTCCCCCCGCCCCAGAATGGCATCAAGCTCCTCATGCAAGCACAAACTACTGCCAAGAATGTAAATAAATGTTATGCAGAATTTTATAATTGTAATAATTTCTAGAATTGTATAACAGTAACAAATTATTTTAGTTATGACAGTGATTTTATCATATATGTTGTAAACCACCCTGAGCCCATGAGGAAAGGGCGACATAAAAATCTAATAATACTGATTTATTTGAAAGGTGCTCCAAAAGAAGCTACCAATTACGTGAAAAACTGAAATGGGGAATTATTATATTATTCCAGGATACCAAAAAATGATAGTCAGCCATGTTTACCTTGCTCATTTCCTTATGGAAGTTCTCCTCCAAGCCTGCAATACTCTGGAATGTGTTGACGTAAAATCCAACACGACTGGTAAACAAAACACAATACAAATCAATGGAGTCAAAAATTTCAGTTCTTTCAGTCAGGCATTTGCAGGGTCACAGTGGTAAGCATGGACCGGATTACATGAACTTCACTGGACTGACACAACAGTTTGGTCTTCCATAGGGCCATCCCCAAAACTCTTCCACATACACTCTAATAAGTAAACAGATTGTCAAGTTACAGAGCTGTCTCCAGGCTCACCTATTCCATAGTGACGGCAGTTCTTCTTGAAGATCAATGTTCATCTCCTCAAACACTTTTTGAGCTTTTACTAACTCTTCTTCAGCCTGGAGAAGAGAGTGAAAACAATCAGCACAATGCATATAGAAATGCTCATTTTCAGAAGTTACCACGGAAAACTCCTTCTATGCTACACTGAAAAATGTCATGTACCCTGAAACAGACACATGAACTCAGGATGCCAGGATAAGTTTTTTTTTTTTCACAGAATGTTTTAGAGCAGGTAATTTCCATGCAGGATGCGATATTCTGAAAAAAGGAATGATTCTTCATCTTGTAAACTGGCCACCTGAGGAGAGCAGTAATCCAGATCACAAATCTGATGCTTGATTCAAGTGGGCAGTCATGTTGGTCTGAAGCAGCAGAACAAATTAAATTTGATGTTCTTTTTGCAGATTGGAAAAGGTGACCAAGATTATATAACAGACAATACTCTGTCAGGACTATATAAAAAGAAAAAAATCTGAATTATGACCCAAATGGAAATAGGTCCTATTTTTCACAAGGTTAAACCAACCATTATCTAACAGGGATTCCCAATTTCAATTAACTCCAAATGTGCACTTCCTAATTGTTCCATGCATTCTTCCTCACCATACTTTTCTCCCCTGTATAGATCCATCTTTCCATCTACTAAGAGTTCTCATATGCAGTCAAAGAACAAACACAGTGGTTCAGCTAGCGATGACTGCTAGCTGACTGACAGTCACCCAAATTTCCTTTCTTCTAAAAAAATCTCAATAATGCCCTACAGTGATAATTATGACATCTTTGCCCAGATACCCAAGAAAGTTGGAAATAGTGCAACATTCAGGTTAATGTGAATCTGAGACCAATTCCACACCGGCTGGGCTGCTCTGGGCCACCAATGGTGTGTTGTGACAGAGCAGCATACCCTGCCACTTCCTGTGTCCTGGCTTGGGGGCCATTTACTGCCATGGACCCTCTCCACCACAGATTTCTGCATCCTCACAATGCAGCACAGGCAGAACATTTCCACCACATGAGGGGGTGGCAGGGAGTGCTATTTGTAATCCCACCTTTGAGCCAATTTTTAAAATGCTCCATTTGGCCCCATACCACCACAAAGTGTGCGGAACCAAATGGGAAATTTTTTTGTCCCTGCTGGGATGCCGTAGATGGGGAGGAGTCAGGCCTGGAAGGCTCAGCTCTTTCCCATCCACACAGGCCTGGCCCAGCATAGCTGTGTATGCTGCCAATGGGGAAAATGAAAGGCCTAAAGCAGGCCAGGGCTGGAAGGGGGCTGACACCAACATCACATGGTAGCGGGGATTAGCCCTACTGCCATACAAGCCCCCCCCCCAGGCTTTCCCCCCCATGTGGAATCAGTCTGAGGGGCCTCTCCGTGAATTCTGAACATTGATTTCATCACACCATTTTAAAGGATACTGTAGAGCTATGAAAGTTACAGACAACAGCAATCACTGTGATCAGGGTTCATCAAGTCTAGCATCCAGTTTCCAACACTGATCTGCCAGGTGTTTCCAGGAAGCCCATAAACAGGGCATGAAGGCAGCAGCCCTTTTCTATTTGCCCTGGCAATTTTTTAAAAAACGTTTGTGAACATGGAGGTTCCATTGAACCCTCAAGGGTACTTGACATTGAATTTCCTACCATCCATTAATTTTCCATTGTTAAAGCCCTCTTAACAGCAAATTTCATACATGAAGTATTGCACAAAGGAATGCTTCCTTCTACCTCTCCTGAATTTGCTATGATTTATTGAGAGAGGGAGAGGTAAATGCTCTACATTTATTTTCATCAAACCATACAATGTCATCTGGTCCCTCATAGACTTTAGACATTTTTTACTTTATTTTTTAAAACCCCTAAGTGAAGTAACCTTTCCTTGTGGGAAAGGTGTTCCAACCTACTGGATTGGGGCTGTCATAACTCTTTGAGTGTACATATATGTATCAGTTTAAGGTTGATACACGCCAAGAGTTATGATAGTCATGGTTGGAAAGAACTATTAAACCTGCATTACTTGGATGTTTGTGCTTAAAAGTTTAAGATCGCCTTCATACAACGCAATGCTATTATCACATAGGATATATGGAATGCTTTATAATCAACTTGCCTTGGCACTAACACATATTTATACGTTATAGTAAGCATGCACATACAAAAATGTGACCACTGAGTAAGACCTTGCAGGCCAAAGTGCGTTTCTTCCTGTTTTAATGCAGTTCAAGATTATCAACCTAGATGTATTGAATTATTGGTCTGGTTTTATTGGTTCAAGGTTTTTAACCGAGAAGTATTGAAATGTATTAGGCTATATAGATTCAAAACTTTTGAGCTCAAATATTCAACACTGCAAGAGTGGATTATGGCAGGAAAAGAAACATAAGTAGCCTGTTTATACTCAACCACAAAGAACATGAATGTCACAAAGTCACAAGCCACTATGGAGTGCTTACAGAATACATCACTGTCATGCACTGGACTTCTGAAAGCCTCTGTTTTCAAAAGACATCTGGGTTCCCTGTCCTTGCAAAAATAATAATACAAGGGGAATCTCAGAACATCTATGCAGGATATTAATGGCAGAAAAACTACTGAATACTGGGTCAGATTCTCTGGCTAAAGCATAGCTTTGAACCTTCTTAGAGAAGGCACCTAATCTTATACAAATATCCTTTTTTTCTTAAAAGTATGAATTATTGTTTTTAATTTTAATCCCAGTCTAGATTCTGGAATAAAGAAATGACAGATATATCTATATATGTGCAGAAAAGAACCAACATACTTATTGGCTGAATGAACCAATAACCAGAATTCAGTTGCAAGACTGGTTTGGATCACATGGGTTGTCTCTGTAATATCATTGCTTTCTACTACTGTTCTAATCTGCTTCTGTGCTCCTTGGGGGGCAGGGACTATCTGAGATGAAGGATCTAGAAAAGCAATCCATGTGACTATGTATTTATTGTGACATCCTAGAATGAGGAAAAGAAACATCCAAGGCAATGTTCACTCTAGAAATGAGGGAAAGGAAAGGATTCTCAGGTCCAATTAAGGTTCCACAGGTTCTCCTAGAGTTTAATATGATTAAAAATTATAAGCAGCACTGTCTAAAGCACAATCAAAGGGCTGATAATAAATAAAATTAAAGACAATCCCTACCTATAGACTTCTGGTTTAATGTAGAAAGATAGCTCAGTTACAAAAAGGGTATGATAACAATGGAAGACTGAATCACCCCTGTTGCTTTACAAGGAAGCCTCTATCCCAGTCATACAGAAGGGCTGTTTTCCATACTACTTTCTTATTTCACAGAAGCATTTCCACAGGTCACTTGTTCCATGTGACCAACCCCCCCCCCCAATGTTACTGTTAATTGTTATTTATATTACAATGTGGTTTTGCAATGTTTTGATGCCTTATTTGAAAGTCGATGTTACAGTCTATATATTGTTCCATGTAAGTTGTATTATATAATGTTCAATGTAAACCACCCAGAGCTGCAAAGAAATGGGTGGGATGGATGGATGGATGGATGGATGGATGGATGGATGGATAGATGTTTAAAGACATTCCTTCATAATGGAAATTGCTTTCAGCTATCATCAAAGCCACTCTATCAATTAAGAGTGGAAACAGAAAAATAAAAAAATCATAGATACAATCATTCAGTGAAAAATACTGCTGTGTACTGATACTGTATTAACTAATTTTCATACTGGATATTTACTCAAATATAATTCAGAAATCCATCCTAGCAGAAGGTAAGCTTTACCTTAATCTCCCATTGGTATAACTGTCACAACATAATAATAGATGTCTATTTTACTACTTAAATATGTTGGGGGGGGGTTGTCTTTTACATAATCCTTTAAAACCACATTTAATTGTTATGGCATTTTTTAAAACTATGTGTACAGCCCATGAAGACCAAGTCTTCCCTGTAGAAAGATACCACAGGGAATTACCTAAAATGAGACCAAGAAACTGAACTTCCAGTTAAAATCTACTAGTGGATTTAAGAGTTCGCTTGCCACAAGGCTGCTGTTCTGGACTTGTTCCACAAAACAAAAGCATCAGTACTGCTTTCAGTCAGCATTTCAATGGGGAGTTGTGAGGAAGCAGGATTTTGCTGTGCTAAGCAATTCTTTTCCATCTATCCCTAATCACCCTGAAAACAGATTATAAAATGAAGCACATTGTTTGAGCAATTTTGAGCTAATTTGGACCTTAACCCTCTGGGGCTCTCCTCTCTAGAAGTGTCTTCATTTCAATTTTCATTTTGTCAGCAGGCTTTGTCTACTCAACAAAATTTGTTTTCAGGCCTTAAAGAAAGACTGGGATTATGACAATGAGAAACTGAGAACAGGGCTACATTTACATTAAGAGTTAGGGCCTTTCTGACTACCAATTATAAAATGTACCATAATGATCATCTAGTCCAGAGTGGTCCCCACCTGCCAGTCCGCTGGGCCTAGAGTACCCCCTTCCTGAAAATAAGGTTGTCAACTTCAGTTTGGGAGAATTCCTGGAGGTACACAGATAGTGTATGGGGAGGACAGTGTGCTCAGAGGGGACATAATTCCATGAAGCATAACCTCTGAAGCTGCCATTCAAACTGGCATTCTTCCCAATAAATCTACATTGTTGACCAAGGATCATTAAGGTTGCCCTGTACTCACATATCCCAGCACAAAAAGCAGTACAGCCAGCCAAATGACAGCCCACAGCACAAGTGCTCCTCTCTTGTACATATGAAGTGTTCCTATTCAAGGTTTTTAGCCATGGAAGTCACAGGACTTATGGAAGCATGTTATGGAAGCATAAGGACAGATGTGCATGCCAAATTTGTACTAACTCAGGCAATTTGCAGCTGAAGTGACAAGATAATTCAATTTGGAATCCTATCAACAGCTTGATAAATCTTAAAGCAATTTGATGCAGGAAACTGGGCACTTGTACTAGAAACCAGGCCAAAAAGAAGCCAAGGAGATTTTTGGGGTCATTTTTTTGTCTTAAATAGCTCAGGGCAAGCTTTCTAGGAACTTATGGTGCTGTCAACATAAAAATGAAGTAGAAAGAGAGACATCTGAATTCTTATTTACAAAAGCCTTTCTTCTGAGCTCATTTTATCTAGCCAAAGCCAACTATTTCTACAAGCTCAAACTTGCACTCATCCGTTATCCTTTTTATATTAGTAAAAAAAATCTCAAACCAACAAAAATGAAAGGATTCATTACTCCTGCTTTTACAGAATCTCCTCTAAAAGTAATCCATTCTTTCTGAAACATGATGCTGAGATTGGTGCAGACAATTTTAATAGCCCTCTGTGTGGTCTAAATAATCAACTATTAACCACCAAGTATCCAAGAATAGACATGGATGAAATTCCCAATTTGCAAACAGAAATGAATTTGCTGTCCAGAACAGGAAAGCAACGATGAGTTCCTCAGGAACACACACAAAATTGGGTTCCTTCCAGCCAAGGCGAAGATTTATTGCCCACTAATCATTAAGAAGTTTTTATACCTATTCCTCTGTTGCTCAGACCCTCATGATCTGGCAGTTGCATCATCCATTCCTCTAAGTGCGCTTAGGAGTTTGAGAGCCAAAATACAGTTTCCCTCCACCAGTGCAAGTGGGGCCCAGTGATGAACTGCACCTTTTATTGGTTTATGACACAGCTCCATACACACACGACTCATGAATTTTAAGAATAACTGGCTGGATTCCATTTCTGCTGGCAAAAGCTTCGCACAACACAGTCTTACTCCTAATCTAAAGCAGAAGGAGCCTCCAAATACATGTGAAGCTGCCCTGCTGGTGCTTGCTCAAGATCCAATTATGAAACTCCATGTAGGGGGAAGGGCAGAAACACTGATCTAGACTTGAAGGTGAGCTACAAAGCAGGATGTCCATACTGAGGCTGAACTCTGCAGATTACAAGGAAGAATGGAGAGAAAACTGCCTCTCCACTGTCCCTCCTCAGCTAGCCATACATTTAGTTCGAAATCAGGGGGAGGGCAGCAGAGACATCAGTAGTATCAAAATCGGCAGGGTTTTTTCCCCTCCCCATTAGAAGCCCAGGAAATATGGACTGAGGAGAGAGAGAAGACTAGTGATCAGAAGAAGCAGGTAAAGGAAGGTACCAGATGGAACAGGGCAATGCTGGGAAGATTTCTCTACTTAAAGAAAGAACAAAGTTTGAATCCAGAGGCACCTTGAGGACCAATAAAGTTTAAATCTGGGTATAAGTGACTGTTCACATGCACAATTCTTCAGATACAAACTTTGTTTTGTTATTTCAGACCAACCTAACCACCTAAATCTACTAAAAGACAGTTAGTTGTTCACCAGAACTGATACAGTACAAGAAAGAAAGTGGCAGAGATATAGCACCTCAGAAACCACAGGCATTACAGCATAATATACGAATAATCAGCAACAATGTGCATGCGCCATCTCTGGGTCATAGCTCGGACCTGAATTTTAGAATCATAGAATCAGTTGGAAGGGGCCATACAGGCCACCTAGTCCAACCCCCTGCTCAACGCAGGATCAGCCCTAAGCATCCTAAAGCATCCAAGAAAAGTGTGTATCCAACCTTTGCTTGAAGACTGCCAGTGAGGGGGAGTTCACCACCTACTTAGGCAGCCTATTCCACTGCTGAACTACTCTGACTGTGAATTTTTTTTCCCTGATATCTAGCCTATATCGTTGTACTTGTAGTTTAAACCCATTACTGCGCGTCCTCTCCTCTGCAGCCAATGGGAACAGCATCCTGCCCTCCTCCAAATGACAACTTTTCAAATACTTAAAGAGGGCTATCATGTCCCCTCTCAACCTCCTTTTCTCCAGGCTGAATATTCCCAAGTCCCTCAACCTATCTTCATAGGGCTTGGTCCCTTGGCCTGGTGGCCAAGGACCTGGTGTCAAACATGGTGACACTGGGGCTCTCGCAATTTGTTACTGGTCCTACCTGCCAGGCCAGCCACACCCTTGATTTTATCTTTAGTGCCGGGATAGAGGTGGATCATGTAGTGATGTCAGTCATTCCATGGTCAGACCACTATGCCCTGCACGCTTGGATCAAGTTGCCACCCCTTCCCTATTTGGGTGGGGGGCATATTTTAGCCCACCCACAGAGACTTATGGATCCAATTGGATTTCTGAATGCTCTGTGGGACCGAATGCCTCCTGGCAACTTGTTGATGGCTGGTGGAGGACTGGTGGGATCCCGCAGGGGATGGTGCTTTCCCCCCTCTGTTTAACATCTTTATGTGCCCTCTGGCACACCTTGAACAGAGTTTTGGGTTGGGTTGTCATAAGTATGCAGATGACACCCACCTCTATCTCCTAATGGATGGCCAGCCCCAGAACTATTCACCAGATGTTTGGAAACCGTAACTGTATGGCTCGAGCAGAGTCATCTGAAACTCAACCCCACCAAGATTGAGGTTCTATAGCTGGTAAGGAAGGAGGCATGACAGGAAGCGCACTTACCCACTCTGGCCAGGACACAACTGAACACTGCATCCATGACTAGAAATTTGGGGGTGATTCTGGATGCCTCGCTGTCCATGGAGGTGCAGATCACAAAGGTAGCCTGCCAGGTGTTTTACCAACTGTCAGGTGAAGCTACTAGCTCCCTACTTGATTTCTGAGCACTTAGCCAGGGTGATCCATGCGACGGTCACCTCCAGAATTGACTTCTGTAACTCACTCTATGTGGGCCTGCTCTTATCCCTGACCCGGAAATTGCAGCTGGTGCAAAATGCGGCTGCTCAGGTCCTCACTGGTACACCTTGGAGGGCCCATATCCAGCCAGTACGGAGGCTGCATTGGTTTCCAGTTGTGGCCTGGATTAGGTTTGACCTTTAAGGCCCTTTGCAGTCTGGGACCCGCATATCTGAAGGACTGTCTATTGCCCTATTTGCCCTGCAGGGCTTTATGCTCTGCAGGTAGTAACTTGTTGGTGATGCCTGGCCCTTGAGAAGATCACCGGGCCTTGAGCAGGGCTAGGTCTTTTCCGGTCCTTGCCCCAACCTGGTAGAATGAGCTCCCGGAAGAGCTGAGGACCCTGCAGGAGCTTTCAGCATTCTGCAGGGCTTGCAAGACAGAGCTCTTCTGCCAGGTCTATGGTCGAGGCCAGGGCAGGGAAGATCAGATCGGTCCCCAGAAGAGATCCCAGATCCCCCTATGGCATACCAGGAGGCAGCCTCAGTGGCTGTGGGGATTGGAGAGTATTGCCGCCAGGGGTAATTTTAATGGGGTATTATATGTGTTATGTGGGGGTTTTATCTTGTAACCCACTGCAAGATGGCTTGCCAGGAGCAGTGGGAAATAAATCAAATAAATAAATAACAAGAGGCCCTGGAGCCAAATCTGACCTCCTCAGCACCATCATACCTCTCCCACTTCTTCCATTTCTATACAGGAAAGAAAGGTGTGATGGATACAATGGCTATGGAATTGAAATTCGCAGACAGTAAAATAGAATTTACTGTAGCAATAGAGAAAGCAGAATTTCCAGCATGAGATTTTGTGAGTCAGAGCCAAAGTTGGTAGCCACTGGCTGGCACTCATCAAGAATCTGCAGGAGTTGGAGGGGAGGACATAGAGGGAACTGTCAACGTCCAGGGAGAAAACTCAGAAGTGATGTCATGACTCTCTAGGAATTGTCCCAAACTCTATGGTAAAATTGTAGATTACTAGAGTGAACTGACATCATTGTCAGTTTTTTTCCTAGAAGAAACATCATGCTGTTACCAACAACGGTTTTTCCCCTTTTATTTTTCTCACACTGGAAGAGCAATGGTGGAAAACAGAATTTGATTCTAGTAGAAAATTGGTCTTACTACTTCAGATGCTATGGAAAGAGAATCATTCTGGAGAGATTTATAAGGGGAAAAAAACAATGGGTGAGGGGAGGAGTTGGACCAGAGACAGGGTTGGTGTGAATCCTTCCAGAAAACTGTCAGATGAGATTTTGTGTATACTGTTTTTGATAGCCCTGTCTTTTAACATCAACATGGGACCAGCACAGAGAAAACCAGAGTTGCAATTTTAGAAAAAAGGGTAGCTACCAAAAAGTGGGATTTTAGAGTGAACGTTGCCTGTGGATTAAAAGCACAGCACAGAGTTGGGGACAGAAATAGCACATGCAGGGTTAGAGAGCAAGGTAAGCAGACTGTCACCTGGTTCCGCAGCAGATTAGTCTGAGCTACGAGATGCGCTTGTAGCTTTCCTTGGCACCACTGCGGCGCAGCTTTCTCTAGCAACGAGACAGGCTGTGCGATAGCATTTTCAAAACAAAAACAAGAGAACAGATGGACATCTTTTGAGCTTTTCCTTTTAAAGTGAACAGCAGAAGTGTTACGGGGCCAGGCTGAGCCAAGGACCCAGAGAAAAGGAAGAAAAAAGACACATTAAGAGACAAGTAAGGGGTGGTTCCCATGTAGCATGCCAAGTCAAGCAGTAATTAACACTCCCACAGTATGCTCAAAGGGCACCAAAAGGTCAGGAGAGCTTACAAACAGTCCAGCTGCAGAGAAACACAGAAAAGAAATTGTTAGTCATTTAGAAGGCAATGAATTGCAGCTTTGGCATTTCCCTTTGTGAGATACCAGCAACTTTCAGAGAAGAGGGGATTAAACAGACATTGTTATTACAGACATGCAGGTTTAGAACTTGCAGCACTTTTTTTAAGCATAATATAAAATAAGTAGCAATAGCGATAGCTGCTCTTAAAGCTTGTCCTTTCATCAACTGGATGGTAGCGAGAGAGATACCCACTGCAGGTTCTTCACCCACTGCAAGATTAAGATGGAAGCTGGACCTACCATATTTCTCCCTGCCACGCTAGCTATTATGGAGCCTTTTTTGGTCAGAAGTTGGGATGCAAATATTATAAATACAGCCATAAGGCACACAATGGGTTAGGGTTGCCACTTCTGGTTTGGAAAATAGCTGGAGACTTTGGAGGTAGACCTAAGAATAGGTGGGATTTGGGGCAGGGAGGAACCTCAGTAGAATCATCATCATCATATTTATAATCATCCTCTCTCCCATAATGGGCTCAGGGTAGTTTACAACATGGTTAAAATACATTAGAATACATAAAACAATTTAATGTATTTAAATTAAAATTAATATGCTAAATTTTAAAATTAACCTCTGGCTCACTAATTAATAATAACAACTATCTAACTACCCCCCATCCCAGTCACCATTTATCATTGCCTGCCCGTTGACTATGGCAAGTGGCCTCCATCAGTGGCATGGAAAGAGAGGGGAACCTGAGAGGGGCACAAGGAGGCCCATACTTACTAAATCACTCTGGCCTCAACCACAACCCTGGTTGAGTGCAGTCTTACAGGCCTTGTAGAACTGTGATAGCTCTATCAGGGTCCTGATCTCAGCTGACAGCTCTTTCCAACAGGTCAGAGCCAGGCCTGAAAATATCCTGTCTCTGGTCCAGGCCAGTCAGATGTCTTTGGAGCCAGGGACTATCAACGAATTTGCTCCAGATGAACTGGAATGCAATGGAGTCCACCCTCCAAAGAAGCCATTTTCTCCAGGAGAACTGATCTCTGGAGAATAAGTTATAAAACTAGAGAATCCTCAGGTCTCACCTGGGGATTGGCATCCCTAGATGGGGTTCTAAGAAACAACATGTTGCACAAAAGGGGAAAGATGACTGATACTTCTCAGATGACCTCCTAGAGTCCTCCTAGTCTGAGGAAGAACAACTTTGAATTTTCTGTGTCAATTCTGTTACTCTTTGTTCTCAACATAAACTAGTATTCTTTTGAAATATATGTAGTTTTATTATATAGTTTATACAGAAAGCCCTCATAAAATTAATTGTATTAATAACAACTTTAATCAGCACCAGAAAAAGTGGTAGCATATTAATTTAAAAAAACAAATAGAACTGACCTGGTTAAAAAGTGGGGTTTATAAAATCTAGGAACTATTTGAAGAGGCAGTATATAAATACTCTAAACAAACAAATAATACATTTTCTGAGTGCTTATAATAAAGTGGTATTGACTCACTAACAAGCTCAGAAGCTGCATTTAGTATGCACATTAACTCTTAGTTGGCTTCTTTCCATATTACACTGCTTTCAAAAACATTAGTTGTGCTTTCTGGGCTAGTACTCTGCAAATCTAAAATGTCTGGTAAATTAGCAGTACAACACGAAATAGATTTACTTGCTTCTTTGTCCACTGAAGGCAACGGGCTTAGAAGACTATAATTTAGTTTAGCATTGCAGCCTTTCTTGTCCAATCCTATGCAGATTTACCTGGAAGTAAGCCCCACTGAAGATAATGCAACTTAGATCTGATTATCTCCTAGTGGACTGCCGCCCAGACTCCCACCCAGATACATTTGCCAGATATTTGGAAGCCATAGCTGGATAGTTAGAGTAGAATTGCCTGAAACTCAACCTCTCCAAGATGAAGGTCCTGTGGCTGGGGAGGGCGGAGGCAGACTAGGAAACACAACTGCCTACTCTGCCTGGGGTGTAGCATAACACCCCACCCACAGCCAGGATATTCAAGGTTTTGGTACTAACCTTCAAGGCCATCTGCAGTCTGAGCCACACATATCTACAGGAATGTTTACTCCCCTCTTCATTCTGTGGGCCCAAACTTGTCAGTGATCCCTGACCCATGAGAGGTACACCTGGCCTTGACCAAGGCCAGGGCCTTTTTGGTCCTGGCCCCGACCTGGTGGAACGAGCTCCTGGGAAAGTTGAGGGCCCTGCCAGAGTTTTCTCAGTTCCACAGGGCCTGCAAAATGGAGCTCTTCCAACAGGTCTTTGGTTGAGTCCAGGGCAATTGTAGCCTCCTCCCTGAAATGGCCAGAACACCTGCCACTCTCCCACCATCTGCATCCTGAGACACACATTGGAGGCGTGTTGAGCAGGAGGTGGGTTATTAGCTTTTGCCACCAGGGTGCATGATCTTATTCTTTTTTTCTGGATTCTATTGTGTGGTTTTGTTGCTACCCGCCACAAGTCAGTTGCCGGGAGTGGCAAGCTATAAATTAAATAAATAAATATACATGCCCAGGATTGTGAAATTTAGTTCTTGTTTGTCATAGATTTGTCAAGTCATGGATGAATGACTTGAAACAAAACTATTTTAAACCTAAGGGTGGAGGCAAAAGCAGCAGCCTATCTTGTACAGCTTTACTAATCTATATCACCCCTCCCCTGCCATCACAGGAAGAAAGATGAATTTGACTTAGACTGTGCCTCTACCATAAATATCTAACCAAATATCTCAACAGAATAAAAGCAAATATTCAGCAAAGAGTAGAAATAATTATTCTATTAATAACAATTGTTGATTCTGTCAGAGTAAAGGAGCAATATTCATTAAGAGGCTAATGCAGAAGATACATAAACCCAGAAATGTTCCCAACTCATGTCTCTGTTGACTTATAACACTTAGCACATTTTCACACATCTTATCCATTTGATGCCTCTAAATAATTGTGAAACAGCCTTGGGGGATGAACAGTCTGGCCTCTCCAGAGCCAATCAGCTGCACCCTGACTGGCCCTGGCCCTATAGCTCCTGCCCTCCCTCACCCAGCCCTCACTGCCTGCCTCACAGACATGCCTGGCTGCTGCAGCTGGCATGTCTGTGAGTCTCCGCACTCCAGGGACCCAGGTAAGAGGATGCAGGGGGGAGGCGGCCCAGGATGGCTTCCCCCCGAGCTGAAAAGCACACCGTGGCCTTGCAGAGGCCGTGGGTGTGCTTCCAGTTCCAGAGAGAAGCCGCGTGGCTGCAGGGGGGGAGGGGCAAGAATGGCTTCTCCCCAGGCCTGGAAGCACACCCATGGCCTCACAGAAGCCGTAGGTGTGCTTCCAGTCCCAGAGAGAAGTTGTGCAGCTGCAGGTGTGATTCCAGGCCCCCGGGGAACCCACAGTGTCACGGGGTGGGGGGTCCAGCCTCGCCACCTTGTCGCAGTGGGGGGGGGGCTCTTAAGGCCCATTATTATGAACTGGCTTTGAAGCTAGTATTAAATTATGCTGTCCCAATCTGCTTCAGCAATTGTTTGCAAGTGGATTTTGCCATTTTTTGCAGTGAAATCCAGTTGTAAAGTACATATTTAGTGTGTGTTAAAGTGGCCACTATATCACTTGAATGGCCTCAGATGGGAACATGCAGCCATCTTACTTTTTAAGAGGTGCAATATACCCTCAAGAATATCCACAGTTTGGATGCAATCTGCTTTGTGATGATGCATCAAAGATGGCACTACATCTTGATTGTCAAAGCAAGTGAGATAGTGCAGCTCACCAGACAATGTCTACTGATGGACCAATCGTTGTTTACCAAAAAAAGAGATGGTGCTTAAGGAAATTTTTCATGGTGCACAAAGAGTGGCCTTCATCCTTTATGGGCTTTCTTTCTTTCTTTCTTTCTTTCTTTCTTTCTTTCTTTCTTTCTTTCTTTCTTTCTTTCTTTCTTTCTTTCTTTCTTTCTTTCTTTCTTTCTTTCTCTTTGACTTTGTCATCTCAACATAATTATATGTCTTTCCATGCCCCCTGTGAACAACCACTTTAATGCTGTTTTTAAAATTGGTATTTGCTCGTAGAACAGTATAAAAAGCTAGATCGGGGATTCTAAATTTTAAGTACATTGTCTTCTAATTGAAAGCAAGCAGCAATTAATTTAAAATCTGATTTCAAATACTCTGTCGCCAGTTCAAGAACAAGAGGGCCATCATGAGACCTCTTTACCTTGGCAATTTTGACTTCATCTTTCTTCTTTGCTGTCTGTAGCGATTCATAATGGTGCCTGGCACTGTCATAATCCACGAGTTTCCTTCCCCGTTTAGCTATGCGAGACTGGGGGAGAAGTTAAAGAGACAAAAGAGGATCATTACAGAATTCCACAGTCATGTAATCCAATGGAACAACAAACTCTACAGTCCAAACATACAGACATTTTGTACAGTATACCATTAGTTGGCAACCATCTGAAAACCAATTTATAGAAGGCAAGTCAGAAGACAAAATGGTCCCTTGAAGGAAAACACTTTGACTTATCATTTTCATTCTGTATGTAGCGAGATATTAATTGTATCCTTTGGCAGAATTTCAACAAACAGAAGGGTGATGATTTTCAACAATTCCCTAATCCTATGGTAGACTTCCAGCTCACCCTGAGTGCTGTTACTGGGGTACCCTATTCCCTCGTGATACCATTTGGGGTTGCGGTAGGAGGGGAAGGCAAGGAAAATAAAAATTCCTTCTACCAGCTGAAATGCTCTGCAAGGTCCATGCCTATCAATGCAACTACTTTAAGAGTACATTTGAAGACTGTAAGAGTACTAAAAGCAGACTGTTCAGCAGTGACAACAGTGGAGTGGGATCACTGGTCACCTCCCATGTCACCACCAGTTGGGCCTGAGTTATGCAGCATCCACAGCAGCAGCAACAAATGAATCAATATCTTTCTGGATCCCAGCTTGCTAACAGCTGTTCAGGACAGTGGTCCTCTAAGGACTTTCCTGTTAAATAAAACCAGCAGTCTGTCACTGGGCTGCTTTATACATGCCAGACACCAAGGCTGTATGAAGGAGAACAGGTGGCCTGGAAAACTGCTGCCATCTGTGTAGCAAAACAAAAATTACTCATTCATCTGGAGTAGAAATGTCAAACTACAGAGCTCATCTCACCACTCTGAAACCAGTTTTTGAAGTATTAAAAACATACAAAAAGCCACTTTTGATTTTATTCCTGTAATTCAAGCTAAATGCAGTTGCATGATCTTTGCCTAAAGGTAAAGGTAAAGGTATCCCCTGTGCAAGCACCGAGTCATGTCTGACCCTTGGGGTGACACCCTCTAGAGTTTTCATGGCAGACTCAATACAGGGTGGTTTGCCAGTGCCTTCCCCAGTCATGACCGTTTACCCCCCCCCCCCCCAGCAGCAAGCTGGGTACTCATTTTACCGACCTTGGTAGGATGGAAGGCTGAGTCAACCTTGAGCCGGCTGCTGGGACTGAACACCCAGCTTCAAGACAGCATTTCTGCTGCCTTACCACTCTGCACCACAAGAGGCTCATTTGCCTAGCCTTCTTCAAATTGATGTCCATATCACAGGTTGACTGAATGATTCAGTGCCAGAGGCAGGTCTAGTATCCCATACAAACACATAAGTGAAATGTTATTTATTCAAGATATAAAATGGTTAAGAGAAAAAAGGAAGAAACCTGGGTAGGTGGCCAGAAGGCAGCCATCGTGGTGTGCAGCAGAGTGTGGTAGGCTTGCACTAAGGAGAGCTGAGTTCAAACCTTGTAGGGTTGCCAGAACCCTGGTGGAGGCGGGGTCCTCCACTACCAAGCTCTCCCCTTCCAGCCACAGATCAGTTGGCTGGCAGGAAGTACTTACCAGGAGAAAGAAGGCGGCCTATACCACATTGCCTGTTGCACACAGGAAGTGATGTCATCACATCAGTGATTTCTTGACAGTGCTCTGGTGTTTGGGCAAAACTTCTATAGTTGAAGCCAGGTTTTGCTCAAATATCAGAATGTCACCCAAAAGCAGCTGGCATCCCTACCTGTGCAATGCCAACTATGTGGCCTAGGCCACTTTCTTTCTACTGGTAAGTCATCCCCATAACCCATTTCATAGGGCAGTACAGTTTTCAAATGGGATGACTGCATGTATAAATTCACTGGGTTCTTTGGAGGAAGTACAAATGAGGATAAATATACTCTATGTACTGCATTTATGGTATTCTCTCCAACTAGAGTTGTCAGCTTAGTGGGTTAGATCTGCCAGATCCAGGCTGGGAAACACCGAGAGATTTGAAGATGGAGCTTAGGGAGAACAGGGATCTCAAGGTGAAGTGATCTCTATAGTCTTGAAGACAGATGAAATTCCAGGGGATCCCCATGTTCCACCTGGAAGCTGGCATTCCTGCCTCCAACACATATGGCTTTTGTTACGTTTATATTCCAGCCTGTGCTCTCTCTACTTGCCAGACCAGATATAATTGTAATTTCATGCTTTCTCTCTAGTTTAATTAAATTTCACAGTACAGTTCTGAATGGCACTGCTGGCAATCCTTCAAGAATTCTGCCAAATTAAAAAACAGACAATTTAAAAAATACAATAAGAAAGAATCTTTCTGTTAAGAATTTGGCCCAAGTGCATTAAAAAGTCTACTGATACTCCCCCACAAGCTACAGCACACATTAAACCCATCACATTAGTTTCTGACTTTTTAATTTGTGACAGAACAGTTTCCGTTTAAGCCTATGTCTAGTGAAGAAAGAACACTAAATTTTGGATTTTGAAAAAAGCAATGGTGGTTCGTGTTTCCCAGCTATGATGATGTTCTATCCACCACAACCCACTCAAGATTACTTCTGCATCTGGAGGGATTTTTGTTCAAGATAAGAATTACCCTTAATCACACTTCAGTTTCCTAAAAAAAATCTCCAGTTACTATAACTCTGACCACAAGTGGGACAAGTTCAGAGATTTCTTGTTTATTTAAGGAAATTGGTATAAGTAAATAAAAGTGATTACTGGCATCAAACTTTAACTGTTCTCAGGTATGAATTTCCAGCATTACTGTATCACATGGCTCAAACTTGTAGATACTTGGCAAGAGGATTCTAGCTTAGGATTTTCAGCTTATGAGGATCAATATTGATTTTTTTCTACACATTTATTGGAAGGTACCTGGAACCCATGAGGGAGAATAGGAAGGGTTTTTTTAGGATAGATTTATTGTCTTGTTGTTTTTATTGTTCTGAGCTGCTGGGGCCAGCTGGTATTGGGAGCGGAAGCATATAAGCCGATTTATTATTATTCATATTAATAATTAATATGAATAATAATAATAAATAAAAAGAAGAAATCACTGCTAAGTGCTATAAGCAAAAGGAAGCGGGAGCAATCTTGGAAGGCAACAACAGGCACAACAGGCACCTTTACCATTAAAATTAATGAACCAAAATCTCCAAGACTATTTTTAAGCCAACTCAAACAAATCCTCAACCAATTCCAAATATTAACAAACCAGCAGTAATGGCTCATTCAAGATTTGCTTTAAAATCAACATTGTAATGCACATGTAGGCCTGCAATGGGATGGGGAGATAGCACCTTCCATAGGACTCCCTCCATGCAGATAACCTTGCAGTCTCAATATTGACACCTGGTCCCAGGAAACTAGGTAAAGGTAAAGGTAAACGTAAAGGTAAAGGTAAAGGTATCCCCTGTGCAAGCACCAAGTCATGTCTGACCCTTGGGGTGACGCCCTCTAGCGTTTTCATGGCAGACTCAATATGGGGTGGTTTGCCAGTGCCTTCCCCAGTCATTACCGTTTACCCCCCAGCAAGCTGGGTACTCATTTTACCGACCTCGGAAGGATGGAAGGCTGAGAATAGGGTTGCCAACCTCTAAAGGGGAATGTGGAGATCTCTTGGGATTGCAACTGATCTCCAGACACCAGAGATTAGTTCCTGTAGGAAAAGTATTTATGATGTTATAACCCACTGTGGTCCCTCTCCCAGCTCTACCCAAACATCTCCAGATGGAGTTGGTACCCCCATGGGGGAAGGAAAGAATTGGTGAAGAAAGCACTCCAGCCCCACTTACCACTTACAAAGGAAGAAGTGACATCTATTCCACTCCCATTCTGACCTCTTCTTACTACCCGTAAACAGAGGTAATTTATTCTTGTTAAAGAGGTAAAATAATCACATGTCCTCTTTTAATTCAATTTGGAGCTAGCAATTTCTTAGTAACTCACTTACCTCTACTTGAAGAAAACAAATATTCCCCCATCCTCTTGCTTAAGTCAGGTGATCTACACACTCCTGACCATTCAATATTATACATTTGGCTATAAAGTTTTGGTCCCTGGCAACCAGAGAGAAACAGGGAAGAAGTGACGTAGTGATGGGGGTTCCCTGTCAGTGATGCAGTGACATCACTTCTGTGGGGAAACAGAAGTGACATCAGTTCTTTCTAGGAATCACTGGAAAAGCCATGGTTCTCCTCAGAGCTGGCATCAGGCTATCAGGCCAATATGGCCATTTTTGTGTTTTTCTGCCAGCAGCATTCAGAGTAGCAGCCAGAAATGGGAGGTGGAACAGAGAATCCTGCACCCCCAGTAGGGGCTCGGCAACCCTAGCACAAATTAACCAAAGTGCAAGCTCCAAACTGAGGAGACCTGTCTCAGCCTCGGTCCTGAAGTGTTGCCAGTTAGGAACAGTACCACTGCTGTTAAGGGGCTTCCAGCAAGTCAAAAGTTACCTTTTGCTTCTCTGTATGGCAACAACCAAACAAAAATGCACTGTGAAGGATGATGTATGCAGCTACTTCAGGCTGCATGAAATGGATAACCATGAGAAGTGAGGGAGAGCTAGATCTGGATGCTGCAAAAGGGGGTTAAAGACGTATTTGATTTCACTGGGATGAAGCCAAGCTGACCTTTTCCATGTGGGAACACAGTTACAAGCCCTGCCATATGGCAAGTACATTTCCTTTACAACCTTCTCAAAGCCATTTGATCCTTGGGAAAGGAAAACTCACAGGATAGGATCTGATGCCAGGAGAGAAAGGGGGAAAAAAACCTTGTGGAATGTGGACTACAACTTTCCCTGTATAAAAAAAGACTTTCACCAGATGCATGTAACCATTCCTTCAAAGTGTGTTGCCAGCAACAACAGATCCTTCATGGTTAATTTTCCTTGAAGGCAGAGGGATGTGGCAGATAAGGGGAAAAAAAGGGTCAGAGATGCTTTACCCTACAGGCTTTACATATGATATTGTATACTATCATGTAGCTAAGCCACAAAGCCAACTTTGCATGACATTTGTTTTCCATTTTTCAAAAAAAGTTCTCAACTAACTCACTTGAATGTGGCTAGCGCTCTCCCTCTCTCTCTCTCTCTCTGCACTTAATTCTTTTTAAAAGATCAGCGTGTAGATTGTATCCCACAAACGTTATGAAGAAATGCATTTTGGGGTGGACATCTGAACTGAGTAAAACCTTCACCAGGAGTTTTTTAAAAGTTTTATCTCTAGGCAAAGAATGGAGAAGAAGCGAGAAGTCAGTTCAATGGCTTTCCAGTCCCACCTCAGCTATCTCTTAAGACAGGATTAGTCAACCTGTGGTCCTCCAGATGTTCATGGACTACAATTCCCATGACCCCCTGCCAGCAAATGCTGGCAGGGGCTCATGGGAACTGTAGTCCATGAACATATGGAGGACCACAGGTTGACTAACCCTGTCTTAAGACATGCTAACAGGTCTAGCAAGAAACAATGAGATGGTCCAGTTCCCTCAACCCAGGCAGGGAACAGAGATTTGGAGGAATTAAAACTAGAAAGACTTCAGGAAGAATCTCCTAAAGATTTCACAGAAAGTTTCTTTGACCTGACTGGGTGAATGGGAGAGGAAAGAGGGGGGGGGCAACTCCTGGGAGCAAGAGGAAGGTCTCTTTGGTGCTGATTCCATCAAAGCAGAGAAAACTCTTATCTGAGATCTGGAGAAGGATGCTATTGCCACGTGCTGGCCTGAATACCTGAAGGAGGCTTGAACACAATGGAGCTCCTGCTGTAACTTTCTAAGCTAAGGAGCCTGCCTGTTCTTTAACAACTGATACGGTATGTATAGAGGGAGGGACAGAGAAACTGCATTTTACCTATTTCTTTTGGATGTCTTGCTCAATCTGGTGATGTGCTAAGAGTATGCTTGTAAACATTTCTTTTTAATAAATGCTTTTTAAACTTCTTATGTTGATAGTGGATCTCTGTGCCACATAAACCCCCACCATCTTGGACACACTATTCTAAAAGTACTGCCAGGAGGAAGGAGAGTTCAGTCAGTTGGAAAGTGGCTATTCGCCACGTGGTACACAAGGCAGTAAGCTGTCTCTGTGGCAGCCGGACTTGGAAGTCATACCTTATTCAGCCCTAAGATCTCCGATTACCTATTGCTTGGAGGCACCTATTGCTGTGAACAAAGGACCTCAAGAGATGTCACCCTCTTTCACTTGGGGAGCTCTTGCTGTGGGAAGAGCAAAGTGGCAGCAATAGCGTCCAATTCCCCTTGTTCACTGTCCAATGGGATTTTACTGACAAGGCTCCCAGAACTCCATCTACTGCTTGTCGGAGGTATCAGGAGGTGATCAGGGGAAGAGAGAGATGGACAAGGTTCATACTTGCTTTTGGATTCACAGTGTGTGCAATGCAAACCTTCATTCATACTTCCTATTTAGCAAGCACTGCAAAATGTATATTTGTACAGGAAATATGTTCCATCCTTTTAAAAAGCATTGGGAAAGGTACCAACACATTAAAGAGCATATTCTGCTTTTATAGCCCTTATTAAGAAACAGGAGGGATGGGAAACTTGTGTAGAGACTAGTTTTATGCTACTTTAAAATAATCAGATAAAGAAAATGCAATAGATGCATTCCACAGCCAGAGGTCAGAGTGAAGCAAAAAAATACCTCACTAATATATATTAAAAGAAGGAACCTATAGAAGAGAACGGGAGCTAGGGTACAGCAAAACACAGCAGTGAACATTTGCCAGGAAATTAGGCAAGAGAGATTTTTCACCACTTAATGGCAATTTCTGATGTTTTAGACATTCTCTGGAGTTAAATGTAACAATAGCCCTATTCACTTGCTGAGCAAATGAAAAACGCTGGATGTCACATGTTCTGTGGCAATTATATTTTATCCATCAAAATTAGAACAGGGATGCAGCACACATCCTGCTTGCAGGAGCGTTGGAAGGGGCCTTACAGGCCATCTAATCCAACCCCCTGCTCAATGCAGGAAAGTCAAAATATCCCCAAAGCCACTAAAAAAAAGAAGTGCCTATCCCCACACAAAGATAATTGGCTTAATTGTTCAATTTTTTTTACCATTATGAAGTGTCTCCTAATGCTCAACTGAAATCTAGGCAGAGTCTGCACTTACTTTGTTTATTCCATTGTCAATCCTGTTGAATTCAGATCGCTTTGAACTCAGGTCTTCCTCTCTCCCCCCCCCCCCCCGCTCCCCATTGAAACAGGAAAGTGTTCTGCACGTGGTTAGGGGTAGTTCAGAAGGGGGGGAGAGCCAAGCCTCTTTCTTTCTTTTCTTGAAGGGTGGGGGAGAGGAGCCAAGCAGGGAGCCTCTTTCTTTTCTTGGAGGGAGGGGGGGAGATGATCGAAAAAGGCAGAGAAGGGAGAAAAAATCCAGGACCGACAGAAGTTGAGAGAAATTAGGGGCTTCTCCTTTAAGGCAAGTTTGTCACATGACCACCTGTGGCCAATCACGGGTCCTCTACCACAGAGGAGAGCCCAGATTCAAAACAGCCTTTAAATATTGAGGGTTAAAAGCACTCTGAGATATTGCACAATAAAAGTAGGGTCACTCCGGATCAATCCTTCTTGCTGCAGAAGGAAATTTTAAATTGCCCCAAATCCAAACGGAAATCGCATTCTGTGTAGAGGGCAGGGACTGAATTGATATGGGATTGGAATAAAAGCTCCGTGTAATTTACACTCTACCCTCCTGCACCTTAAACCCACCATATCCTGTCTTGCCCTCTAGAACAGCAGAGGAATACCTTAAGGTATTTGAAGATTGCAGTCACACTCCCCTCAGTTTTCTCTTCTGGCCAAACATACCAAATATTTTCATTTTTATTTACTTATTCATTCATCCATTCAATTTTAAACCCACCTCTCTCCAACAACTCAAGGCGGGTTACATAAACAACCCCATTAAAACCCTCCCCCATAAAAACCTCACAACCACAGAAAACAAGACAACTAAAACCTTTTCTCTGTTCACAGCCAACCCCCAGGGGAGGTTGCTTGATGGTACAATGTAGCCTGAGGGGGGCCCTAGATCATAATCCCAGTCTCAACCAAAGACCTGGCAGAAGAACTCCTTTTTACAGACCCTGCAGAACTTTGACAGCTCCATCAGGGCCCTCAGCTGTCCCAGGCGCTCATTCTACCAGGTTGGGGCCAGGACCAAGAAGGCTCAGGGCATGCATATTTCTTTAGGGCCAGGAACCTCTAACACAGTGGTTCTCAACATGGGAGCCGGGACCCATTTGGGGGTTGAACGATCCTTTCACAGTGGTCGTGGCAGGGCAAGTAGCTTGGCTGGGGGGGGGGGGCAGCACCACCCACACAACAGCCTTGCAGGGTAGATAGGGATACAGCATTCATGTGTCTGGAGCAGCGGAAAAGAGCGAGATCGGCAGAGTGGGACAAGAAGCAGAACTGAATTGAGAAACCCCGGGAAAAAAACAATTTATATACAATCATGAACAATGCATCTTCACACCATTGGTCAGTTTTGGTTTAATTTCTGTGAATGAACACTTAAGTAATTTTATGGTTGGGGGTCACCGCAACATGAGGAACTGTATTAAATGGATGTGGCATTAGGAAGGTTGAGAACCTCTGATCTAACAAATTAGAACCTGCAAAGCGGAGTGCCCTGTGGGGGGGGGCATAAGGAGACAAGCTGTCCCTCAGATAGACAGGGCCCAAGCCACAGACGGACTTAAAGGTCAAAAACATGGCCTTGAACCTCACAGAATTTATTTTGCAGAACCACCACATGTTCCAATGTTTCTACATCTTTCTTAAAGCACGACAACCTGAACTGGACCCAGTACTCCAAATGAGGTCTGACTAGCAAGGAGCAGAGTTAAACTATTAATGTTTGTTACTCAGATTCTATGCTTCTCTTTACAGGGCTTAAGACTGCATTTGTCTTCCCCCCCTCCCCTCCCCTCCCCTCCCCTCCCCTCCCCTCCCCCCCCTTTTTTTTTTGGCAGCCACATCACACCATTAACTCATGCTCAGCTTTGAAATGAATCAAATTTGATGTTTCCCTCCATTCCTTCATCAAAGACAATGATAAAAAGGGTTTAGATTTTAGTTACACATTACATCTAATATTGGCCCAGAGGTAAGTAGGTGGATGGAAGCCTGTTCCCCCATCCCACATTGATCAGACTCATTTTGCCTGACATGAGAATTGAGCTCCTCTCTTGATAAAGAATACCTCTTTCCCCTACAATAGCTCATATTAAACAAAGCAAGATCTCACAGAACCAGTATCCTCACACAATTTTCCTTTGGTACATGCACCATGTGGTATTTCTTCCACCTTGCTCCCTACCCCCCTTGCCCCGAGATACCAATATAAAGAAAAGGGATACAGAAAAGTAGAGAAATAGCCATACTTTTATGTCTGGGAATTGGCCAAGGTAGGTGTCCATAGTTAGCAGTGCCTGATCCACCAGCTTCTGATGGAAGTCTGTCCACAGCAGGTCATTGTTCTACAAGACAATTGAGAAGATCTGTGACCACTCATACAGCCACACTAGTACCATTACACACACACACACACACATAAAAAGGAAGTGCAGCATTAAAATTAAATTTCATATATTACACATGACAAATCCAGCAAGCACGTATTTTGCACCAAGCTGCAGCCAGGTTGATCTCCTTGTGTGATACGTACTTGCCAATGTTTTATTATCCCATTTTAAGGTGCAAAATCCCTCCAGTGGTACAGGGAGGGGGAAAGAAATGCAGGGGCTGACGAATGAAAAATGGCAGTAAAGTGGGATGAAGTCTTAAAAATATGCACTGTTTCATGTAAACACCATGCAAATGCATTTGGACTGCAATCTTTCCAAAAGATCATATCAGACGAGGTTAGATTAGAGTGAAGCAGGATAATATGCAGCTCCTCCAAACAAACAAAACCCTCTAAAATTATAGAGATATCTGGTCTTTTAAATCTATCTCTGGGAAGGTCATGGGATCTAACATGGTTAATTTTTCTCATTGAAACCAATTACTTAGCTCTACCAGGATTGTGTCTACAATGTATAAAAAGGCCCAACTCTTTGCTCAAAGAACCATGATCCCATATACAAGTTGCACCCAAAGGATATTCATACATGAATGATGTGTATTATTGGTGGAATACCTCCTCACCTCTGCTATTTTGTTGGTGTCATCTCTGCCAGGCCATTCAGGTTCATACACTTCTTGCAAACATTCTGTCAGCTTCTTGGAAGCCTCATGCATTGCTTGGAGGTAGAAAAGAGAAATTCAGAAGCTGAGATGATAATAGCAGCACTCCATCAAGCACCCTTCCCGATGAGGAAGAAAGAGAGGAATTAACCTCTCTTGTTGACTGAGGACTCATCCCACCACCAAATGAATTATTTTCTAGGCAAGAAGAATAGAGTTTAACACAAAACATACAGAGAGAGACAAATTGCCATTGGGTGTAACATTTTTTCCTTATTGTGCAGAAACAGAAATAAAAGCATTTTTGTTTCAAAATGGTCTTTGTCTTTAAAATAAAAACAGCCACCATTGTTTGAAGGAAATATCTTTTTCAAGTAACCAGTTTGCAGCTTTTTAGGGTTTTTTGTTGTTGTTTTTTAACTGTAGAGTTGCTTTCTACAAAGAATTTACTTGGCTGAAATAAAACACAAATTCATTTTCCATGCAGTTATTAAATATTATGGGTGGGAAACCAGAGAAGTCCCATGTGACTAATCCCATCCACCAGGAGCAAAACGTTTTTTAAAAAAGAACCATGCTAACAGGGAAAGTGGGAGATCCCATCAGGAACTGCCAGCTGCCTCATAGCTCACAGGAATCAGGGCTTTTAAAATGTCCACTTACTAAGCAATAGGAAATGCTCCACAGCTCAAATAGCTTGACAGCCTCTGAGAATGTTACTAGGGTCCTGTTTGCACACTGCATTTATGTAGCATGTGCTCAAGAGATTAGTAGTTTTCATGCTAGGTTAGAGAGAGGCAGGAATTGTCCTGACCTGCTGAACATCTCTGAACCACCAGCTATTGCTTCTCCACATATGAGAAGCTTCCTAATTTCAAGGCAAGAGCAATTTTTTGGTTGATAAAACCAAGAGCAAATTTGGGGCATTCAACTGATGGGTGTATTTGACTTTTATCTTAAAGCAGAAGGTTCTAGAGGATAATAAGACAAGAAAGGACTACTACTCAAGGAGATCTGGATAGATTAGAAAATTGAGCCACAGCCAACAAAATGACTTTTAATAGGGAGAAATATTTTGGGTAATAAAAATGTAATGTATAAATATAAGATAGGGGATACCTGGCTTGGTAGTAGTACATTCAAAGGGACTTGGGAGTTCTGGTGGACAATAAGTTGAATATGAAACAACAGTGTGATATGGCTGCTAAGAAGGCTAATGTAATATTCCTGCATTGCTAGGGACATAAAATCTAGAGCAAGGGAAGTTATAATGCCACCCTATTCTGCATTGGTTAGTTCAAGAAGGATATTGACAAGTTGGAACATGTTCAGAAAGGGGCAACTAGGTTGGGTGAGGGGTTGGAATCCATGCCTTACGAGGAGAGGCTGAGAGAGTTGTGTATGTGTAGCCAACCTGATGTAGTAATTAAGAGTGGTGGCTTCTAAATTGGCAAGCCAGGCTTGATTCCCCACTCCTTCACATGCAGCCAGCTCAGTGACCTTGGGCTAGTCACAGTCCTGATAGAGCTGTTCTCCCAGAGCAGTCTTGTCAGAGCTCTCTCAGCCTCACTTACCTCACAGGGTGTCTGTTATGGGGAGAAAAAGGGAACGTGACTGTAAGCCTCTTTGAGACTCCTTCAGATAGTGAAAAGAGGGTACAAAAACCAACTCTTTCTTCTAGCATGAAGAAGAAGAGGGCAAGGGGTGATATGATCGCTATGTTTAACTACATAAAAGGTAAACATGTTGAAAAGGAGGCCAACTTGTTTACTGCTGCAGCTTTAGAAAATATTAGAATACAAATATTTATTATTTACTGCATAATAAGATGATTAAAGTATAAAAATCAGCATCTGTGTAATATTGCACATACAATCTCAATGACTGCACATAGTATGACCATAGGTCAAATATGTTTCAACCCTAATGGCTTTCATCAGTGGTCAAATAAATTATATGTGCAAATATAATATTATAATATTAAAATAAGACCTAGTTTGTGTATAAGAATCACAAAATGTGAAGCTCCCAGTAAGATATAATAATGACTCCAGACGTGCAGCTCACACTAAAGAATAAAAATGATCAAAAACCACCACTTGGTCCAAGGCCTAAATTCGGTCCTGTGTGTACATCTTCAGGGTTCCACAGATTAAAACCCTTAGGTCTATATAGACCAAAACACATTTGGTCTATAGTCATATTATGTGCAACCATTGAGATTGTACGTGCAATATTGCACAGATGTTGATTTTTATATTTTAATGCTGTTTTTAATCTTTTTAATGCACACTAAATAATCAACATTTGTACTCTAATATTTTTGTTCAGTCTTTGGGTTCCTGACCTGTTTTCTCAGGCTGGGTTTTTATTCCCTTTTTGTTGCAGCTTTAGAGACAAGGACTAGGAACAATAGATTCAAATTATGGGAACGGAGTTTCCACAATTTCTAAAGGATTTTCTGATGGTGAGGATTTTCTGATAGCTGTTCATAGATGGAATATGCTGCCTTGGGAGGTGGTAGAGTCTCCTTTGTTGTAAATTTTTAGGAGGAGATGGGAATAGCACCTGTCAGGAATGTGTGATTTTTAAGTTCCCAAAAAGTTAGGGGGCTGGACTAGAGGGTCCCTTGTTGTGCCTTGCAGCATTGTGTGAATCTGATTCTATCATGGGACTCTTTTTTCATATTTTACCTTTTACTGATGCCAGGTATGTCCGGAGGTCCTTCTGCAACTTGGAGCCTTCAAACTGAAAAAAACATTAAGCAGCACTAGTGACCAGCCAGCATAACAAAAGGATAGTATAAATCGGCAGCTTATATAAAATAGGGAACATCATGGCTCCTAGTGACCACAACACACAGCTGGGTCTTTCATGGAAGTCAGCAGACCAGTAGCAGTTTTGCCCACCTTTCAGCCACCTCCAGCAGAGATCATAACTCTAAATGATAATATAATTATAGAGGCAATATGGGCTAGAGGTTAGAATATCAAAATGGGGATCTGGGAGACCCAGGTTAAAGTGATACAGAAGCTCACTGGGACCGTTTATGCACTGGAGGTTTCATGCCGGGCTGCAGGCTGGAGTTTTACTTGTGGCAGGTTGCCCCACCTCTTCCTGCACCCACATGGAGGAGCATTTGGCCTGGTGCACCTCATCCATCCCCGATCTGTGCTCCTGACAGGGGGGTGGGGCAGTGAAGGTCCCAGTGCATAAGCGGTCTGGATGACCTTGTTTCAGTCTCTCTCAGCCTACCTTACTGTCCAAGGCTCTTGATAAATGGAAAAAATATAGGATGGAGAATGATATTGTTAGCCACAGTTGGGGAGAAGAGCATAAATACATAAATTAAGATAACTGAACTGAATATTCACAAATATTGGAAATTTGTCCCAAAAACATTCAAATGTGGTTTTATATTTTGCACAGTTAGATTTTACCCCAGTAGCATCTTAAAGAGCAACAAGAGTTTCAGGGCATAAGCTTTCAAGAGGCAAAACTCCTTTTGTCAGACATGAGTAGAAATGGAAATCTCTGTCTGATGAAGGAGCTTTGACTCTCAAAAGCTTAGACCCAGAAACTCTTGTTGGGCTCTAAGGTGCTGCTAGATTCTCCCATTCCACATGATAAATAATGCACTTTCAATGTACTTTTGCTGCTGGATTTTCCTACACGAAACAGGAAAATCTGCTGTTGAAGTGCAGTGAAAAAGCATTATCCAACATGAGCGGAAGGGTTACCACAGGCTAGCAGAGCTACTCTCAGAAGTTTTGAATACCTATGTCATTTTACCACAATTCTGGCTTAGTCTTGCTAGCATCTCTTGGCCATTTTGGAAGGAACTAGGAAATTTCATTTACTGTCCACAGTTAATTATCTAATACTGTGTGTCAATTATCCAATACAATCAGAGAATGAAATGCTTATTACATGTTATTCTGTGATTCTGTTATCTAGAAAATGTTGCCAAACAACACTATGCGCCAACTACTGAATGCTGCCAAAGTCAACCATTAAATACCAGAATTGTATAACATAATCTATGAGGCAAAGCAACCCTGATTCTTCCTTGCAAGGGTTACTGTTTGTAGTAAGTAACTGGTTCCATTTTTCAGATGCTATTGATTGGGCTCTGTAGCCTACAGGCCACTTCTAATCTTCAAGGTCAAAGAATGGAATAGGCTAACTGGCTCTACATGAGAACTTGTGACCACATTGGGAAGGGGAGAGTCAAGAGTGGTGAGGTATCTTCCAGATGATTCTAACCAGAAAGTATTTTTATTAGTTCATTATTATGGTGGGCCAAAAACTATAACTGGCCTAGGAATTTGGAGTCATGCTAGCTAGCTTGGACTTTGATGAAATATGGCCTTGAGTATGATCTGCCTGTTTGCAAATGGACAATACCATAGAGAGCACTTAAATTAAGGCATGAGACTTTGTGACTGTAAGAATGTGTCATCTAATGCAATATTTCATTCTGTTAGGTAGTAAAGCTAGTATTTCTTATTTCCTAAGCCAGCTTACTTTTAGAGATTTGTGTTGCTTATTAATATTCTATAATTTGTTCTAATCAACATCACATATATTTTGATTAAAATCTGTTTCACACTTGCCCTGGGAACCCATGGTGTCCAGACTGGAACTCCTTGAGAACAGTTTACAAGTATTTATTGAATAGTGAATTCATTTTGGAAAATAGCCCAGAGAATATTTGACAATCCATTTTCCAGAGGGTCATATTGAGTACAGATTGGGTGAATCAAAGTATTTTCAAGTGAAAAGGCCACCACTGCAACAACTCCAGGGGTTTCTTTGGAGCTAGTAGCTTTGCAGCTGGAAAGATGGGAACAAAATAAAAATCTGTTCCTTCAGAGTAGCTCCCAAATTGAACAGTATGACTTCAGAGTAAGACACAGAAAAGTATAACTTTAAAAGCAGTAGTCACACTGCTGAGACAACCAAGGAAGAGCTCCCCATTAAAAAAAAAACAGATGGGTTATTCTTAAAGGTGGATGTTTTTAATATTTATAGTGCAAGCGTTGCAATTTTCAGATATTATTCTGATAAAAAGCAGCTGTTCTGTCCCTCACTCTTTCTCTGGAGATACACATCACAAAGATGAAACCATCAGAAAAGGAAAAGGTCACACGCTGGATCCCCTTTCACTGCTATATTTAAACAAAGGCTGGTCAGGATTCTCTGCTGCCACAGAAGCAGCTGTGAAGCTTCAAAAGGCGGATGCAAGTCCAGGGGCATGCCACATCTGATGGCAGATACACATGGGATACCATATTTCCATTTTGCTTTCATCCTTGTAAAAGGAGGCTTTGAAGAGAAGAAGCTCACAAAACATCTGCTTCAGAAGGTACTGATCTGAGAACAGACATTTCCCATCATCATCACCCTCTCATCTCTCCCCCTGCATAGAGCAATTCCCACGTGAGTTTGCTTCCTATCTCTCACCAGTTGCTTGCTAAAATAAACAAAGACCACACTGCCATTTCCACTGCTATGTTGTCATGCAAGCCATACTTTATGCTGAACAAACTGCCCTGTTTATGCCACGCAGACAGTCCAGGGCCTCCCATCCCAGCTGCTGAAGTAGCAAAACTGCCTCATCAGGAAGGAAGTTGGGTTAAGAAATTATTTGCTACTATCACTTGCATCCTGTTTTACATTCTAGCAACACTTCATTAAATTAAAAAGGTAAACTTGGAAATGCATAAAAGTTAGACACACACAAAAATATCCCATGCTGTTCATGGAACAGAGACTGCAGTCCTGCACCCAATTATTTAGAACTCAGCCTAAGTGAAATCAGTGGGACTTCTTTCCAAATAAACTAGCATGAAGTAGGGCTGCATGTAAGTATGCCAGACCCTCACTGGGGCCTAGAGATCCCCTGCTTTGGCTCCTCTCCCCCCCCCCACCTCTTTTATGCTCCTAGGTAGTACCTGCTAACCACATGGTTCATAAGGGAAAGCAGATCTAAGGAGGACAGGTGTAAAATGTTCAACTAAACCAGGCTTTCTCAACTAGAGTTTCATGAAACCCTTGGGTTTCTTGATGATCCTGGAAGGATTTCCTGAATGGGTGGGAGTGAGGCCGAGCCCCAATGGTCCATCCTTTAAAAGGACATGAGGCGAGGCTCCTTCCCTTACCATTGCACCAACGCTCGAGCTGCATGAAGGATGCTGGGTGCAGGAGTCCAGCCTGCCATGTTCTCCCCAGCTCCCAGATCTCCTGAGGCAGCAAACCACCCCACCAGTGAGTCTTTGGGGGCTCTTGTTGAGTGATATGACCATAAATGGTCATGTTGACCTGCCTCCCCTCCCAAAATGATCAATGATGGGTCTGGAGAAGGTGGGAAGGGGGGGGTCCCCAGATGGGCATGTACCTGGGGACCCAACCATATGCTTCCCAACCATATTCTGCATGATCACACCACTTCTGGGGTTTCTTGAAGCCTAAAGAATGTTTCAGGAGTAACAACATACCATTTACATAGATGTCACACACACACACAAACACAGTTGAAGGAATTTGGAACAGAATCTCTTCTTCTAGCACGGACACTTCCCAGGTTTGGCAGATGACAGCATGACATTAAAAAAAAGTGTCTATGTCACGAGTAGGAATGTTCAAATGCCCACGAGTTTGGCTTGCATCCTGTTCACTGGTCTTTAACAAAGACCTTAATTTTTGATACTTTGATTACATATCTTGGCAATCTATTAATGGGTGTTCAGAAGGTTGTTTTACTGTATTTCTTCCTAACAATGTGCATTCTCACACTACCCCATTCCACCTTGCTGCATAACTGCTCAACTCAGCAGGAATTGCTTAAGTCAGTCATTCTTAACCAGGGTCGCTAGTAAACCCAGGGTTATTCCAGAGCCCCAGAGGGATTACTCCAACTGAGGAGTGATTTAAGATAGACAGACAGACAGACAGACAGACAGACAGACAGACAGAGTACCCCAGGGAGGAGTCAGGAGGACAGAGTGGCTTTCTGCTCAGCTGTCTGGTTTGCAGTGGCCTTGTCACATTCACACACTATTTAAAAGTGAGAGAAGAGCCAAATCGGCTGCACTCCCATCATTGAGTCCTCCCATTTCTCTCCTCTCAAAATTTCTTCTCAGAGCCCCACCAGCAGAAAATGGCTGGAGGACACTTTTGCTTATATATTTCTGGAGGACACAAAAAATGGTTGACACTTTTGCTTATATATTCCTACTGTTATGATGGTCAGTTCTTAGTCTGACGAAGGCTTGCACTCGAAAGCTCACGCCTTGAATAAATCTTTGTTGATCTTAAAGGTGCTACTGGACTCTGATTTTATTATGTTTACAAGGTAATTGTAAATTTAGAGCTCAAGGAGGACAACAAATGGTAAAAGTAAAATAATCCACCATCTTTATTTATATAAGAAAATAACACAAAGAAATAGGCAAATATTTCAGGCACACTTACAGACTATCAGGGAATTCAAGAGGGAAAAGAGCTGCAGGGAATCAGGGGAGATATTTACCAATCCTGGAGAGCAGAGAGGAAGAGAGACACAACACAACCAGCCAGCAGTGTGAAGGGTGATCTGAATGGGTCCCAGATCAGAAGCACAATTTGGCTTGGCAAAGCCAGTGGTTTTATATCTTTTTGAGAGGAGGGGTCGTGCTTGGCATATGGTGGGGGAGTGATGGGGGTATGATAGAAGGATGATAGAATTTTCCAGGAGTGAGGCATTGGGAAATGGCCTGGCTGGGTCCGGAGATGGGTATTGATAGGCTTAAAGAAAAGAAACCATCATGTCTCAATAGATCTAGCTTTGGAGTGGGGAAGTGATTTCCCCTGACAAAGGAACCTGCCTAGAAGCCTCAAGGCAAACTTGACTCTGCTGGCCACTTGATCAGCAATACAATGGGGTGGGGGGAGAGGAGAGGTAGGCAGGACATGTCTCGGGCTACATCTGTCATGTTAAACCTTTGGCTTGGAAAAGCTGGAGAGGAGATGGAGTCTAGCCGAGCTAGGTCTTGGCAGACTATGGACATGGTGCCTGGCTTTGGCATAAGCCTAGACTGTTGAGGGATGCCACTGGTTGTTGGGGACAGTATGCCAGTCTACTGAGTGGGGTCCAGCCACACATATAATTGGAAACTGGAAGTCCAGCTCCCAACTTCACTGCTTCAATGAAGTTGTATCCCCTTCTGGAACCTCTGGTGCTCATCATTCTGATGTGTTCAGGTCCCTGTGGTGTTTGATGAGCAGTGCAAATGAAAGTAAAGTGGGAAGAGTCATCCTACAATGTTTCAGACAGAAGATGAGCAGTTCTGCTGACTGCATTAGGCTGCTATAGTCCTCTAGAAGCTAGGACCCTGAATCTACCATCATTTTCTTCTATTTGTTATCCACAGGAGGTACTCATCAGCGCCTAAGACTGTGCTGAACTACAGCTCCCTCTGATGTCAAAAGAACTTGCTGGCAATTATTTTTAGCATCAACACTTTCCTTGACAACCATTTCACACAAGTGGGAATTTCTGCATATGCAGAACACCTGCTTTCCGCTAGCAAATTTAAAAAAAATGCCTTCCCACTCACACACCAGCTGAGTTTTCAAGCAGGTCCAGATGTAACTACAGACAAAAGCAGTAGTGAACATTGACAAGTACCATTTACAACACAAGAAATGCTTATGGTAAACACCCATTAGCAAGATGTATTTCACATTTTCCTGATAATAATCAAAGTGTGCCTTCCAAGCAAGAACCAAGGACTTGAGAATCCTGGGTTCAAAACCCTAATCAGCCATAAGAGGTCTTTTAGACAACTCACAAAAGCATATCATGGGTTTTTGAGAAGATGGAATAATTTCACATGTACCTTCTAAACTCTTTGCTTATAGGATGGGATGTAAATACATGGCATATAATTAACCATATATTTTTGCAAAGCAGACACTCCTTCTTTTCCTGATTTTTGAGAATCAAATCAGATATTACATCTAAGGATCTTTTTTCATAGAGTTAATATGAAGTAACCATTGTTTCTTGTATTTCTGTTCCATTTTCAGCTATAAAGTCAATCAAATTGTACAACTACAGAGGAGTGAATTTCTCCAGCTCAGAATAGCTCCTAATCTGGACTATCTTTAATATTTAGGTGTTTGCTCCAATGATCTACATTTAAAGTTGGAGAACTCTGAGGAGAATGTTTCTCTCCATTTCCCCCATCTCCACTATCTATTGAGACTCAAGAAAAATAAGATGCATAGAAGGGCTTACTGTAACATCTAAAAACGGAGGACCTGGGTAAAGTATACTCACTCGTTGCAACATAACAGCATCTATAGAAACTGCATGAAAACTAACCCTCCTCAAAGGGTTGCCAACCTCTAGGTAGTGGCTACAGATCTCTTACTGTTGCAACTGATCACCAGGGAATGGAGATCAATTTACCTGGCTGTTTTGGAGAATCGACTCTATTATACCCCACTCCTCCCCAAATCCTCCCTCCACAGGCCCCAACATCTCCAGATATTTCCCAAACCAGAGCTGGGAGCCAAGCAGGGAGATGCCAGGTGCAGCTCTGCCCTCTGCTGAGAGCTCTCATATTTCAGAAGCAGAGCTAAGTGGCATCCCTGGACTGCGAGCTGTGCTACATCAGAGGGTGAATTCAAGAAGTGGGGGGAAGCTCTATGGCAGGGGTAGTCAACCTGTGGTCCTCCAGATGTCCATGGACTACAATTCCCATGAGCCCCTGTCAGCAAACGCTGGCAGGGGCTCATGGGAATTGTAGTCCATTGACATCTGGAGGACCACAGGCTGACTACCCCTGCTCTATGGGCAACCTGCTCCATCGTTTTCACTGCCCTGCAGATTTACTAGGTGCAGGTGTTCGCATTAATTTTATTATGGGCAACAAGATTGAAGTTCATTATTTTCCACTTTAATCGGACAGCCCGGAAAGACCCACTGGGAGCAATCGACTCGCACAGTCCAAGTAACATGCAAGCATCCTATTTACCTGAGATTCACACTTGCAATGTTTCATTTAATGGAATGGAAGAAGTGACCTCGTATTCGTTTTGTTGCTAGCCCAGGTAAATGATTCAAATGTTGCTACTGTCACACCCTTCCAAGGCACACTCATCCTTCGACAGACCTCCTCAGTCCACAATGGGAATAAAACTGCTTTACAAGTCATCATAAGGGTCAGCAATGTATATTTTAAGCCAGTGATATGCTTTAAACACTATAGAACTGGGGAGGAAACCTTTACCAAGTATTGACTGCAGCTTCATGGACTGCAGTTTATGCTCTGTTGCCATGCTGTATCACCTCTCAACAGCCAATTACCTATTAATAAGCAACTGCAATTGGATCTGTGCCACTGATATATAGAAAGCCCAACTGCAGATGCTCCACATCCACTATGGGAAGTTTTAAAACAAACAGGGAAAGGCTGGGGGGGGGATTTCCCAGCATGCTTCCCTCTCTCATTTCTACGGCACCCTGCTACTTTTACCTACTGCCACTTTGACCATGATGCTAAGGGTTTATTCTGAGGAAGCAACCCAAAGGACAATAACCTAATACAGATCATTACAGGAGGAAGACTCCACCTCCTGCCATCCACCCCCATCAGTGCTGCTCCTCAAATCCCAGAGGCAGCTGGGCCTCCAGGAATGTTGGTGCCTCTGCCAATGAAGAGAGCCACGTTCAGCTTGTCTGTCACGTAGCAAAGCCTGTTTCCAAGCAGAGAGGGAGGGAGATCTCGTGCCATTCATAGGGTGAGAGCAGCAGACTCATAGTTCTCTGAATGGACATACAAGGTTTTTAGAACAGGATCATGCTCTCCCCATTGAGAAATAAGGAAAGATGACCATGCTAAGCAAGAAGACCCACGGCTAATTTTAAATCCCTCCCTCCCACTTTCCACCACTGGTCTTGTGCCCCCAGTGACTGTACAGAAAGGCTCTCATCTCAGGACAGCTGCTTTTCTTTGCAACAGCATAGCCAAAAAAACCCCAAACTTCATTTTTCAATGCTCTTCGGATTTCCAGAAGCTATAAATATACACATCACTGCAAAGGATCAGATTTCTTTGGCCCTTGAGTTTCCTTGAGCATGATTATAGTTTGATTATGCAGGTGACTCACCTAGACCTAACCAACACACTGGCAGGACAACGCATAGATACTATGCTCTAATTCTTCAGTTGGCTTGGGAAGGACACAGAATTGAACATGCAAATGTGTTAACCCTTGCATCCCCACTTCCAAAGGAAGAATGGTGCCCTTTCTAGATGTAGAAGGTGGCAGCAGCAGAACTGCAATTACCAACTAGTATATTAAAAATTCAACATAAAACTTTGGAACTCTCTCCCCAACGTGATTGATCTGTATCCCTCTAAGGGTGTCTTCCACCAACTGGTGAAGCCTTTTTTGTTTCATTAAGCTCCCAATAAGAGTTCAGTAGCACCTTTAAGAGCAACAAAGATTTATTCAAGGAGTGAGCTTTCGAGTGCAAGCACTCTTCCTCAAACTTCTCCCTAGTTCTGGTGCTGTGTGTTGAGGTGCTTTTATTGAATTATTTTTGTCATTTTAAAGGTTGTTTTTAATTATTTAAATGTTTTCATGTTTGATACCCTGAGGACTCTAATTGAGCAGAAAATGTTTAAAATAAATATAACTAAATAAGTATAAGAGCGATTTGGTTTAGGTCAGGGCAGTTAAGATCTGGGCCAGCCAGGTCAGGTCATATTACTATTATTAGAATGTTTTACTTGGGTTTTATATGTATGGGGTTTTTATCTTTATATGTAAACCACCATGAGCAAGTATTCCTGGGAATGGCAGTATATAAATATGATTATAAGTAAAGTAAAGTAAAGTAAAGTAAAGTAAAATAAAATAAAATAAAAATAAAATAAAAAGTAAGGCTATCCAGCTCTACCCTCCCATTCTGTACCAGTAGCAAGGGCAACCCTTTCTCTTGCACACAAATGGCTTCCTGACAGCTATAGGCCCTGAACAATTGTCCCCTTTGACCAGTGAATGAAGCAGCCCTGCCTGTGCCCACATGGCAGTATAATTTTTCCCAGTGTAATTTCCTCCTCGCAGCCTTCCTCAAACTAGTTTTGACTGAATCATCGTACCAAGGAAATACTAATCAAGGGTTAAATGGTGAAACTGAAAGAGTGCTTACCAGCTGTTTGTTGAAGTTTTGCACACATTGCTCAAATTGCTCATCTTTTGTCTCATCAGCTTTGCCAAGCTTCTGAAGGACCTAGGCACAAAAAAGAGAAGGGGCTTTAGAATCACAGAGTCACAAGGTTTAAACATTAAAGACAGCAGAATTGGGGTGGGGAAGACTGCAGCTTCAGCCTTCTTCTGTGCCAGAGCACAGGCTTTGCATCCAGAAGACCCCCAGAGTGCAAAGAGCCGCTCTGCTGAAGATAAGCAGAGTTGTAGGGTATTGTATATAGGCCTTCTTGAACTGCATGATGAAAGGAAGATGTGACGTAAATACAAAGAAGTAAATAATCCCAGATATGCCAGATATGCCACTTCTTGTGTTTTATACTGGGGGGGGGGTTGGTTTTATTGGGGGTTTTATTCTGTTTTATGTCACCTGCCACAAGACCATGGAGAGTGGTGGGATATAAGCAGAAATAATAAATAAATAAATATTTCCTGTTAAAGATTACAGGTAATAGAACTGAGAAGACTCAAAGTTTGGCGATCAACTGCCTGTTAGAGTGTACGGTCCACCTGACTCAGCACTTTCTGTAGGATTCACTATAAGCTACTTCATACACTGATATGCTCATACTTCTATGGGGTAAAGGTCAATGAAATCTCTTTTGCCAATTCACCTGAGCTCAGCACATTTTGGTCTCCTACTAATAGACAGGAAACCTCTACTGAGAAAGCAGGGCTAAATATAGAACCTATCAGTTGTTCTCCATCCACTTAATTGCACACTGGGGAAAAAGACAACAGCAGTGGGGGCAGACCAGTTTACCTACTCTAGGGGTCACCCTGTATAAGATGGCTGGTAGGAAATGACATGGACCGCATTTCTCAGTTTCATTCATCTATACAGGTTTTGTATGAGAGTTGATGGGCCTGCAGAATGGTGTGCCTCTGTTACTTTTCTTTCTGAGTTTTTCTGTGCTCAGTGTCTGTACTTCAAAGCCTTAATGGTTCTTCAGCTATGGGTCAAGATTCTCTCCAGTGATGAACAAATGAGGAGGGAGCTGCTGCATTCCCTTCTCTTCCCCTCCTTTGCCCTGCCCCTTCAGGCTGCCCATGTGGCTTTCATTAAAAGCAGCTGCTCATAGTGCAGTCCTAAATAAAGCAATACCCTTCTAAGCCTATAGACTTCCATAGACTAGGGAAAATATAACTCTGCTTAGGGCTGTATTATCTATTGCTGCATGCAAGGTTAAATATTCTGGGGACACAGTCAGTTCTCGGACTAAGGCAGCCCAGCAGCCAACAGGTTCCAAGCTACTACCACCAATCACATCTGGCCTGTGGCAGTGGCAGTACTGCAAGGACTCAACTCCCTTCAGCTACCAGCAGCATGAAAGGCAATAGATGTAGTCTTCCAACCAACAGACTGCAGCAAACAAACCCCATAACAGGCTAATGTGCTTTAACATTTCAGAGTTTGAAAATCACTTCCATAAAACCTCTCCTCACACATAAACAAGATATTTTGCAAAACAAGGAACAATTCATATCCAGAGAAGATCCCTTCATAGTCTGCAAATCTGAGTTGAGATTCATCTTGGATTGAATATAGCCCTGGACTACTGTCATCATTCTGTCACCAGGAAGGCTTAGAATAACCTTGGGGATCAGCCAGGCCTCTCTGCATAACAAAGAGTCCTTTTTACAAGGTAGTTTACCCACTGTTCCAGCCAGAGCAAATGTTCATCAAGACACTTCATTTATCAGCCATTTCCTTTTCATGCTCTTTTGAAGTGAGTCAAGTGGGTTGTTGAGGGGTATGTTTTGAACACTTCCTACACAGCGCTACTCTGGCTTGAGTGAATACCAAGGTAATACTACAGAGGTACTTTCAGAAATAGTGCACATTATGCAGATTGTACTGGCAAAGGCAAAAAATACAACTCCATATGTTGTTGCTGTTGGACTATGCAAGATCTGTAGTGTGCACAATTCAAGAGCATATGAGGAATATCTTACAGGGATCATTGGGAGAGATGCATATTTAACACAGTTAGAATAGGAGCTTCCTGATATTTTTCAAATGATCTTCTCCAGCATCCTGATTGGCTCATTTGGAGACTTCCTGATCCTTTGAGCACACTTCCTTCCTTATCTGTATCTTTTCTTGTTTCCTGTAAACCACCCTGAGCCTTCGGGGAGGGCGGTAAATAAATAAATAAATAAATAAATAAATAAATAAATAAATAAATAAATAAATAAATAAATAAATAAATAAATAAAAACAGTCAGGCAGGTGAGTCCTTCTCTCCTCTTTCTATGCAAAGTTTGTTTTTCTTCTTACTACAACTTTTATTCTTTTAAGCAGCTAGGTGCTGTACCCCTCTGCATATTTAAACTCTGCCAACAGTTGAATAAAACCAGAATCCAGTAATTTCTTAAAGGCTATCAGTTATTCCAGCGTATGCTTCTCAGATGCAAGAGGTATACATCCACCACACTAATTTATATACAAAATGTAAAAGGGGGGAGGGGAACAGAAATGGTCACATGTTCTATGTTGGTCAAACATGTATACACAACCTATTTTATATGCACACCTAAAGTTAAGAACATATTGATTTACATTGTCAATCCACCTTTGCGTTTGACTACAAATAATGTAAACAAATAAATACAGTTCCACACATCTGGGAACTGAGATCAGCTCAGGCTCATTGTCAAGTTTGCACATGGTGGCAAACCCAGATTTTCAGCCAAGTAATGAATAAAACAGCCCTAAAAGTGTCTTGTTAGGCTGTTTTAGTTTTCCTGCTGCTTATAGCAGAGGATCCCCATTAATATGTCATAAAATCAAAATAAAACAACCCAAGTTTCCTTGAGTGTATGAAATACTGCTTAGGCAAGCAGATTTGAATAGCTACTACATGAGTCAACATAATTCTTTAACTATCCATTGGGAAGAACATAAGGTGGGGAAGGTATGAGGAATCATTCTCCTCTATTCACCCCTCACATGGCTAAGTTCCTGAGCTGCTGGGCTAATAAGGACTAGATCTGGCTAGCTCACTATAGAAGTAAATATCTTTCTGTCTAAGTTTATGTATACTACTAGTATTCTTAGTTTTAAGAGCCTCTTGTGGCACAGAGTGGTAAGGCAGCTACATGCTCTCTCAAGCTCTGTCCATGAGGCTCGGAGTTCGATCCCAGCAGCCGGCTCAAGGTTGACTCAGCCTTCCATCCTTCCGAGGTCAGTAAAATGAGTACCCAGCTTGCTGGGGGGGTAAATGGTAATGACTGGGGAAGGCACTGGCAAACCACCCCGTATTGAGTCTGCCATGAAAATGCTAGAGGGTCTCATCCCAAGGGTCAGACATGACCCAGTGCTTGCACAGGGGATACCTTTACCTTTACCTATTCTTAGTTTGCCAGTTCATCAGCTGTGGAGAATGGTCCATGACCACTCTGATTGGATTTTCACTCAAACTTGTTTTCATCTGTACTCCACTGTATAATGTAAATCATTTGTGTTTTGGATTGTTGACCCTTCTGGCCTCTTAACTCACCACGCTTCCTTCAGTCGGTACTTTTGTGTATGTGTTCCTTTTTACCCATTACTTCATACACCTAGCTTACAAAAGCTAATCTGTTTGTCTTTACAGCAACACAAGATTCTTTTCAGATTTTTCTGCAAACCTAGGGGGGTGACCCAAGTTTGTAGAAAAAATTGTTGGGGTATGCGTACCCCCTATAGGTGGAATTGGATATCCACAGATAGGGGGCACACTTGGGAATTATATATATACTAGATTAGAATTAAAGCCCGTTGTAGCTGTAAATACAATGGGTGCTAGCATGAGGCGAGGGAGGAGTGTCCTGTTTGGAATTGTTGGTGTCCGTGAACTCATGTGATGTTTAAGGCCGAAGCTCCTCCTGCCCACCCTTGGACTCTTGAGGTCCCGCCTCCAAACTTCAAGGAACATTCCTGACTCAGGGGTCACCAACCTTCAGCAACGGCCTGGAAAACTCCTGGAATTGAAGGTCATCTGCAGACTAGACAGATAAGCTCCCTGGGGGGAAATACCTGTTTTGGAGGAGGGACAGTACAATGACAACTCATTTCCAGGCTTCTGGAGATGAAATGGCTTGGCTGGGAGGGAGGGAGGGAGAACTCAGTGGCAGAGAGGTTGCAGGGTGGGATAAGTTGTGACCTGGTGATTTGCTGGAATGGCAAATCATTTTGAGGCATTGATCAGTCACTCTGGAGAAAAACCCTGGCTTTGGATCCCATGGATCCCAAGAGATTTATTCTGGGTACTGAATGCAAAGTACACATTCTGCGTGCCTTTAAGTTATCAAAGACACAAATCCTATACATTTGTCTTAAAAGAAAGGGCTGGTATCCTTATTACTATTTCATCCAGGCTGTTCTATTGCCAGTTGGCAGGAAACAGAGGGAAAACCACAAATCATAATTGCTTGCAACCTTCACAAGGTTGCAGACAGCAGGCAGGTGCAATTTGCAGCTATGCAGGATTAAGCTGCTGAGTCATTTTCTCATTTGCTCCACACACACACCAAATCAGGCTAGGATGAATAAGTCCTATCCACATACAAGGTCCTTAGGACACTTTCCTCAAGGTAGTATATCAGCAAAACTGATGATGGTGTACCACATGGGATCTGAGGAAGGCCCTTTAAAACTCTGAGGCCAGAAGACTAAACACTATTTGAGGGGACTTTCATGCAGCACCCTGTGTCAATGTAAATATACAGATAAAGATAACAATAATGATACAGATATGCAGATACACAATCCTTTCAAAAATCATCTTTAGTTGACCTCCCAAGTGAATGCTGTGTGTACATTAAGATTTTATGGCTCAAAAAATCTAAATACATGGTTAGATTTAGGAGGACATTTCTTTAGAAAGATCTTGGATTTAAATTAGCAGTGGAGGGGGAAACAATTGGAAATCCCAATCAAGAATTTTATTTTATCACTCACCCTCTCTCCCTCCTCCTCACTTACTCTAAGAAAGCAGGCAAGAAAACTCAGTTGGCCAAGGTGCATGCTTGTGAATGCCTTTGGGGAAACCCCTTCCTCCCCAAATTTCCTTTCTAGCTTTTGGTGTCCTTGGTAGAAATTTCCACCACTAAATGTAATCCTGATTATCTGTGTCTCAAAATCCTTCCAGTGCCCTAAATTACCAAAAATAAGTGATCTCTCTATCCCCCCCCCCCCATCAGGAATAAGGATCCCCTAGTTTTGCAGCTCTCTAGGTGCTCCATATTGGGTACTTTGGAGGGTGGACTCCATAGCATTATAGTCTATTGAGGTCCCACCCTGACTCAAATCCCACCCACTCCCGGCTCCACCCTCAAAGTATCCAGGTATTTCTCAACCCAGACCTGGCATCCCTAGTCAGGACCAATCTCCACAGACTTGGCTCCCCATTTCACACCAAACTGTGTTCTCCTACAGTGGCAATTTTATATGGATTATCTTGCCAGTTAAAAAAAGACAAGGAGACATCTCAGACTGTGGGAGGAAGAGGGCTGGGGAGATAATGTAATGAGAGAGGTTCTTTTCTTTTCTGTATATTTCTATCTTAAAAAAATTAAAAAGACTTCTACTTTTCAAAAAACCTGTGTTATCCAGTCCCACAATGTTTTGCACTACTGATTTCTAGGGTTCTGAGCCAGCGGGACTGAAACATGTCTACTCCTGGTTACGCACACACACACCCATACAGTGAGTGCTTCCAGCACACATCAGTCCTTCCTTCTCATGCATTAGTATCTGTCAGTTACCCTGCCCGAGTGTAACTTAAGGCATTACGGAAGTGTTCACGCAGGCGTACATATTTTCCTAAACAGCTTCTCATTCATAGCAGAACTCAGCCAGCCAGTATTTCTTCCTGCTGATAGTTCCATCATGGCGCACTGAAACCAAGCAATGTCCATGGGGGTGTCAGTGAAGAAGATGAAAGGATCCAACAGCTGATTGAATCTGTTGATTACATTTGTCAAACAGAACAATAAGAGCACATCCTTCTAATGAAATGGTCCATCATGTAGAGTGAGCATCCCAGAGTTCTGGAATTATTTCTGGATCTGAAATTACAATTTCATTGGCCAGTTTTAATGCTTTACAGGGAACAGCATTTAAACATTTCAAATAACAACACAGAGCCCTGTCTGTCTGTCTGTTTCAATGTGGTTCCATCCACATGTGGGAATTAGTACAATTGCCTTAATGGCTTTGCTTTAAAGAACTGGGTGCGGGGACACTTGGGTTTGAAAGGTGTAAACTGATGTTAAGTCAAAGCCAACTAATGGTGACTCTAGGATTTTCAAGGCAAGTGACTAGCAGAGGTGGTTTGCCATTGCCTTCCTCCACAATGTCTTGCTTGGTGGTCTCCCACCCATGTACCGATCCTGCTTAGCTTCTGAGATCCATTCCACAGCGTGGAGTCATCTTAGTGTAGTGGTTAAGAGCAGCGGCTTCTAATCTGGCAAGCCAGGTTTGATTCCCTGCTCCTCCCCCACATGCAGCCAGTTGGGTGACCTTGGGCTCACCACAGCACTTTGAAAGCTGAGCAGTAATATTAGGGCTCTCTCAGCCTCACCTACTTCACAGAGTGTCTGCTGTGGGGAGAGGAAAGGGAAGGCGACTGTAAGCCACTATGAGACTCTTTCGCCATGTAAGAACCAACTCTTCTTCTACATCCCAGTGTATCCCTTTACACCTGATAAAGTTTTGAAAATATCTTGGGTCAATTTTCTATTTGATGTATATAGAATTCTAATCAGAACAAAATTAGCATCAGCTCCTTCTCCCTGTCTTGGAAAACCCACAATCAACATGACCACAGAAGATCAAATACAACTGTTACAGCAGAAACCAAAGAACTTTATCATATATTTTAGATTTCAGATATATCATAATCAGAAGACCCTTATTGGCATACAATTTCAGTTAAGACTCAAGCTGTCATGGCTTGAGGGTAGCTGGAAGATGTGCTGAAACTGATGAGGTTTAAGCCAGGACCACGGTAGGAAACACAGTGCTCCTTCCCTCTGTACCTTCCCAATGGATACCTCCACTAACTTCTGTCTCTTGTAGAAATTCATTGGTATCTTTTAAAACCACCAATTGCCTAATTAATCAAATTTCTTCAATAACTCAGAATTTTAGAACCTGTCATATTCTAGCAGACCCCAATCCCCAGGCCACCTCCCAAATGGTATTTGAAAGACCTCTCAGTAGACATCAGTGCGAAAGTGGGATTTAGACCCACACACAAACAAGTGGTAATTGCAGACTAATCGGCCGTGCGGAAGATGTCCCTCTAATAACTCAGGGAGGTTCCCAAACTCCTTTCCTTTTATAAAGCAGGGAGATATTTCTCCAATGGTGACACAAAACCATTTACATAGTTATTTTATCTATTTTATTCTTACACCAACCTTTTGAGGTAGATGTAAGTGACCGTTAAGTGGGTAGAACTGCCTGGTCATTTGCTTTCCTAAAGCTCTGAATTCCTCTCATATAGTATCTTACTGCAATGGAGCCATATTGTTCTGAAGCTAGGAGAGGCTGGGGTTTCCAACAAAACCTCAGGGCAGGCTTTCTCAAACAGGGTTTCATGAAACCCTGGGGGGAGTGGGGGTTGACAGCCCTGGAAGGGTTTCTTGGATAGGTGGGAGTTATTTAATTTTTCATATATTTTTAAAATTTGTTAAACATTTATCAGGGGATATGGCCATAAATGTCAACCTATCCCCTCCCCTCCCAAAATGGCCAATTATGGGCCTGGAGGGGGTGGGAAGGGGAGGGGTCCCAGGTGGCCATGTACACAGCTATGCTTCCCAACCATATTCTGCATGATCGCACCACTTCTGGGGATTCTCGAAGTCTGAAGAATGTTTCAGGGGTTTCTCAATGGTAAAAAAAAGTTGAGAAACGGTGCCTTAAGGCATGGCACAGCATCAGCTCAGCAAATTGATTGTGGCAATGCTACGTTAGAAGAAGTTGACAATTTCTCTTCTCCCATACTATTACTGCCCCCAAACCCCCTACTTACAAGATACAGCGGTTTCTCCTGAAAGCTGCCTATGCAAGTGTAGAGCTGCCACAGCTCCAGTTTACTAAACTGCAACTAGATCAAGAGGATGAAACTGTCCCCAACAGGCTGATTCCACAATTAAGGCGTTCATTTCATAGGTGATAGCAGAAGGTGAAAGAAACATTTAGAAATATTTGCAGCTGCACTGGTAAAATGTATCCAGGGTTGCCAACTCTGGCCTAGGAAATTCCTGGAGATATGGGGGCAAGGATTGTGGAGGGGGGATTTGAGGAGCAATTTCACCTGAAATCTATGGCATATAGGTGCCAACCCCCGGGGGGAGTCTGGGGATCCCCCAGTTTTACAGCCCATCTCCAGACTACAGAAAATAGCTGCTTTGGAGGGTGGACTCTAGGGTATTCCATCCCCAAATCTCCTGGAGTTTCCCAATCCTATCTCCCCGGCCCCCTTTGGTGGCTGGAGGAGACTTGACAACCTTAATGGCATGCCATAGAGTCAGCCCTCTACAGCTACCATTTTCTCCGAGGAAACTGATTCCTGTAGTCTAGAAATAAGTTATAATTCCAAGAAGACTCCAGACTCACTTGGAGATTGACAGCCCTAAGTATTGAATAGCAACCATCAGCCCCAAGCAAACACCCAATCGCTGGTCATAGCTTTTCTTTGGTAACCACTCACTAACCTAAAGTTTGTGTCATGATAAAACTTTGCTGAGCTCCTCAGCTGTCATGCAAGGTTCAAGTGTTGCACAGTAGGAAGACTCAGCAGCAAATTGCTGCAGAATGGTGCAGCGTCTGGAAGGGAAGTGAAAGATCAGTTTGGTTAAGATACACATCACACAGCCCATAGAAGAAATGGTCAGACAGTGTCAGTGGTTTGAGGTGGAACAGATAAATAACTATGGTAATGAAACAACGTAGACCTATGACATCAGAGGGGAGGGAAACAGGCATCGAAGTTCTTTGAAAACGGGTCTCCAATGATTGTTGATGGAACATGAATCTGGCAGTTGATGGTGGAAGTAGTAAACTACCTTACACAGAAATCATGGGCATTCTCAAGTTCTTTGTGTTATTAGTAGCTGAGATACCCAGTCTATGACAGGATAGCTATGTCCTTCCCAAAGTACAGAATATGAACAGCTGTTCTTTTAGGAGACACACCCAGAACTAAAATGGTTCAAAATACATCTCTGCATAGGAGTACTGGCAGAGTTGTAGCTGTATGAATGAACTGAAGAGTAAAAATAAACTAATTGTTCCTTAGCATATTTTATTATGACAATACCTGGTACAGTTGTGAGCTCCAATTCACATACTGTTTCTCTGACGGAGGCAGGGCTGGTTTATCCATGTAGCGCATATAGCATGTGCTACGAGCCCTGCACATTCAGGGGCCCCACACAGTGCCTTCCCCCATGGATCAGGGCCATGGCCATTCTTCTCCCCCCTTCCCCCTTTTAAGGACACTTGGAGTAACAACCCTTTCTGCTGTGTGGGGGGGGGGAGCCCTCTGCCCCCCATTCTGGCTGCTCCTGCCACAATTGTGCTCTGCTAGGGCCCTGCAAATCCTTAAACTAGCTCTAGTGCTATAGGCCCCACAAATCCTAAAAACACTCCTGTAAAGACGTATTTCTGTTAGTGGAAGGGCAGCTCTAGTTACCCCCCTCCTTCCCCACTAAAGACAGCTTATTTGATTCCTAATCAGTTACTGCTGCTCCAGAATTTCTGGGGGTTCAGTGGGCTTTGTAATAGGAGAGAAAAATCAGGAAAGTCTGTGCCATAAATTCCACTGTTAGTTGGATAAATGCCTCTGTGCTTACGATGATGACATAGATCAGTGATCCCCAACCCCCGGTCCAGAGACCGACACTGGTCCATGCATCAGTCGGTACTGGGCCGCGGCTCCTCCTCGTCCTCCTCCCCAGCTGCTGCCCTGGGGGCTGCCCTGCCACTCTGCCACTGGCTCACCTTTGGTGCTCTCCAGCGGCTGCCATGGCTGGGGCTCCCCCTCGGCGTGGCACTGCACAGCTGCTGCCGGCAGTGCCCCCCAGTGGGCAGCGGGAAGTCAGGGGTGCTGGCGGGAAAGCAAGTGGAGCAGGGGCTCAGGTGGTGGCGACGTCCCTCAGCAAAAGACTACCCCCCCAGGCCTCAGTAAAATTGTCAACCATTGACTGGTCTCCGGTGATAAAAAGGTTGGGGGGCATTGACATAGATAACAGAGCCTTGATCCCAGCCAGGTCAACAGTTTTCCTAGAAAAATACATGTCATAGACTTGTACCCCATAACTGTTCTCCATCATAATCCCTGTATTAAATTTCCATACAATTAGGTCTTCCCTCTACCAGCAAAACTACATGGAAGAGAGGTAAGATTACCAGGGATCTCCTAATAATTGGCAGGGCAGCGGGGGGCCTTACCGGGAGGAAAATGAAGGCCAAGTGTCAGAACCCCAAGGTTTCTCTCATGAGTTCAGTGATGTATGACTGTCTACTGTGTAACCATTTTGAAATGCCTCCTTTTGTCTTTGAACTTCTCCCAGCTGCATTTTGTATTTGTTTGTAGAATTAGGAACTGAGCTCCAAGGTCATCTTGCTTGAATGCTATCATGTCTGGCTGGGCTCCCAGCCGGGCACCCGTGGCTGGGGGGGGGGGGGGTTGTGTCTGGCCAGTCTGTGAAACTCAACGGGCCTGGGAAAGGCGGGAAAACCTGGGAGATAAGAACCGGTGTGTGACTTGTAATAATCAGATTTGGCTTTGTGAGTCCCGGGAGAACTGCTTCAAATAAACTTATAACTTTTTCACAAGTGAAGTTTTATTTCAAGTCTGTCATCCGGACACCAATGTTGCCAGCATCACACAGGAAGTGATCATCATGCTACAACATCACTGTGATGCACTGGTATTTGGGCAACAACTCTATGGGGGGGGGGGGGAAACAGCTTCTACCAAAGAGTTTTTGCCCAAGTGTTGTCCAGACATCACTGGTGTGAAGGTGTCACTTCCTATGTAACTATGGTATGGGCCATCTTTCTCCCAGTAAGCTCCCCACTGGTTATTTGATCAGTAACTTGGGGGCAGCCTGACAGTAGGGGACCCTCGCCTCCACTGGGAGGTCTGACAACTGAGAGAAATTATTATTAAATAAATAAATCACTTGACATATACCAGATATAAGCAAAGAGATCTCACTGACCTATTCAACTTTAGGTTGAAACTCACTTGTAAAACCCAAACTAAGTAGAAATAAACCAACATGTCAGGACATCTAACTGCCTAGCCTTAACTAAGCAAACAGAAAACTTGAGCCTGCTGCCATATTGCTGCTAGACATGGGGAAGTTTGTGAAACTATGAATCACCTTCGTAGACTAAGATGGATCTCTGTTCTAATGCAACAACGCTCTTCTTGCTTTCTTAAAATATAAGAAAACTTGATCCTTACCTAGTCTATCAATTCACGGCAAATTTCTAAATAAGAAATTTTCTAAATAAGAAATTAGGTTCCATTACCAGGAACACCTTGGCAACCTTCTTGGGCAGCATGGTGTGCAGAATTTTCCAGGTTAACTGCCTGGCATCTCTTATTAAAGATACTCTGGCAATAGGAACCTGAAATCTTACAGTGCAGCTCCCAATCAAAATACATAAATAAGACCACATTGGGCAAATGGAACAATGGTCAGTATAATGCAGATTCATCAGAAATATAGTTAATACCTCATTCAATCAAATACAGTTTTAATACCACATACTCACAAACCTAATCTAGCTGTTAAATTTTGGTACTAAATCCAACATGGAATATTGTTCAATCCAATTATTTTCATTACTTTGATTTACAAACTGTAAAATGCTACACAAATCTGACTCGTATTAAAAACACTTTGTGGTTTAAATCAGTACATTTTCCATTTCATTCTCACACATTAATATGAAACAGAAAACTACAACTGGGAAGGTCACACAATATTCAGTACTGAGCTGCTTGGAAAAAGTACATTAGTTGTTCCCCCATTTGGCAGGTAACAGATTTTAGTGTTGCAGATTGCAGAATATAGGGGAAATCTTCCCCTAATATCAATAACAGTTTAGGAGTACCATAAGGTTCCTTCTTTTTTTTTTTTAGGAGAAACGTCTAGTACTCAGTACAAGAAATCATTCTTCCATTCTTATGGAATATTTAATGACAAAGAATATAATCTCCAGACATAACCTCTCCATTAAGTTTCTTAAGAACAGAAACAAAAATTTTAGTTCTAGAATTCATAATCATCTCACAAACTCGTTTCCTCTGTTTTTTTAGTAAAAATAATTTTTGCACTCTCATTAGGAACTCAGCTGTCTTCTCAACCTAGGACAGTCCTTTAAATCTCTTTGTTCCTGGCTATTGGTATAGAGCAGGAGTAGTCAAACTGCGGCCCTCCAGATGTCCGTGGACTACAATTCCCAGGAGCAAATGCTGGCAGGGACTCCTGGGAATTGTAGTCAACGGACATCTGGAGGGCTGCAGTTTGACTACCCCTGGTATAGAGGGAAATTGTTGGGATATGCGAAATCTGCAGTGTGCATGATTACACAGAATATGAATCATAGTGACAGGGTGAATTGGAGGAGCTTTAGCATAGTTTAGCATAGATATTTTTTCAAATGATCTCCTCCAGTGTCCTGATTGGCTCAGTTGATGACTTCCTGCTCCTTTGAGGACACTTCCCCCTGCTTGCCTCCAGAACTCGCTGAATGAATGAAGAAGACAGCTGGACAGAACTCTCCCTTTCTATACAAAGTTCCCTCTCTTCGAAATGCAACAAGTTTTCTCTTTTAAGCAGCCTACTGCTCCGCCCCTCCTTGCATAATGAAAGTCTGCCAACAAAAATAGGGTTCGAAGGCTTACTTCCTAACGCTGGGAAGGCATGGAGCAGAAAACTGTTCTCAAATTTTGTGTCAAATTGTTTTTCTAAATAAGGCACTGACATTTCCCTGAACCAAAGTCAGTCCCTCAGGGAAGCCTCAGTTACTAGGAGGAGTCATGTTGCATCTAATTATAGTTTTTTAACTATGGAGGGAATGGACAGGATTGCAGGATGGTTCTGATGCTTCCTGACTATCCTGCATACTTCATATGTGGGAGACCTCCTGGAAAGGTATTTTGACTACCAGTAGCAAAATACAGTAGATTGTTTCCGGTGCTTGATGTACTCAGAGAAGGACGATGAGGAATCAAGAACGCCTACAAGTTCCACTTGTTCACCAACTCCACCACACCCCCAAAAAACCTTGGAAACTGGATTCCTTTAATTTAAAAACAGTTACATTATTTTGTCAAAGTAAAATACCACCATCTCTCTTTCTCCTTGCTACAACTCTCAACGAGAGCCAGTTTAGTGTAGTGGTTAATCTCCTCTAATCTGGAGAACTGGGTTAGATTCCCCACTCCTCTACATGCAAGGAGTTGAGTGACCTTGGGTCAGTCACACTTCTCTTAGAGCTCTCTGCCTTACCTACGTCACTGCTTGTCTGTTGCGGGGAGAGGAATGGTAGGCAATTGCAAGTTGATTTGAGACTCCTTCAGGTAGTAAAATGCAAGGTACAAAAAAATCAGCTTTCCTCTTCTTATTCCACAAGTATGGTACTACAACCACCGCTTCAAACACCTTTAATGCAGGGCTTCATTTATTACATGCAATTCATTACTTTCTATTGGTATGTGTTCTGCCTGCCAACAGTAAATGAAGTATTGCTGCTGTACAGAATCTGACACTTTCCACTGTTACAGACCTAAATATTAAAGCTACAGTTGCCACCTCTGTAGCCCTGTGGATATGCATGCAATGTGTGTTTTTTTTCCTGGAAGGGTCACCTTATATAGAGAAAGCAAAGCATTGGGATAGAAACAGAATGGAGGAAATAAAGGAACACATACAAAGCTGCCCTGAGCCGCTTTGCTGGGAGGGCAATATAGAAATCAAATAAATAAATAACAAGGACAGTAAAGAGAAGACACCTTCACTTTCGCCCATTCTTCTTCATTAGCACGTGCATGGAAGCATGGAGCCTCTGAAGGGCTAGTGGGAGGGTTGCCCGTTCCAGGTTGGGAAATACCTGGAGATTTTGGGGATGGACCCTAGGGAGGGCAGGCCTTGGGATACGGAGGGACCTCACAGCAGGGTAGAATGTCATCAAGTCCACCATCCAAAGCAGCCATTTTCTTCACAAGAAGAAAGTCACCTGTAAATCACTGTAATAGTGAGAGATCTCCAAATGTTACCTGGAGATGCTAAACTTTGCTGGAGGCTGGAGCAGCATTCATATCAACACAGTACGTGAACCAGCACCCCCACGTGTGTAGAAACTGTAAGCTGCCTAAATGCAAACCCCCCATCCCACAAAAAGAAAAAAGAACTACCTTAAATCTCTGGGACCACATGAAACCCCTGTCCCATCGTTTTATCCAAAATCGGGCCAAAAACAAATAACATCCAGCTTGGAACAATAATATGAAAACTCTCTGAATATCCATCCCAATACTGCCCATCTACAAATCTATCAGAATGTACCTGAGTACTTCAGAGGCTCCCATATAGGAGCTGCCAACAAGTATGTAACATTTCCAAATCAAATAAGAGGTATCAAATGAGAGGGAAACCAATGGAAGCCATAGTATAAATGAAGGGACAGAAGAATTAAATAGCAATATGATGTTACATTTCATCTATTGCCTATGTCTTCACTCCACATGCAGCATATTTTCTGAATGATACAACTACTTCCACCCTGAAGCTGGAGCTGTAACCAATAGAGATTTCATGCTCACTCATTTTCTACTCAAAATTTAAATGTCACAAAACAGTATAATAAAATGTGGCAACAGTAGAATGCCTCCCCATAGCTGGAAAATACAGGTCCCTAAATGGAATGAGTAGATGAAGGAATTTTCTATCAGGCTTTTTTTGTGCTAATTGTGGTGGCAAAGCCTGTTCCCCAGTCTTAAAAAAAAAAGAGGGGGGGGGGGGTGTTCAAGCAGAGAAAGGAAAACAACCTTGGTCTTTACTGTTCCAGGTGCTGACTTGACAAATTAAGACTCCAAGCACTGGCCAAAGTTCTAGTGACACAACATTCCCACAGAGGTTTCAAAAACTGGATTGTTTATTTGAGGTTGAGAATCTATAATATTTCTAGGACATTTCAATATGTTTTCTCTCCAAATTCATCCACTTCCATAGACAAATTTTGGAATCAAAGTTTTCATCTGTATTTCTTAAGAACCCCAAAGAGACAAGATACATTACAAACCTATAATCTCTTCACTTCCTGTGTTCTTGCACTAGCCCAATTCACTCACTTCTCTCCATAAAGTTTTCAAGTTCTCAGATAACAGAGGCTTGGTTTAAAGCTCAGCAGGTTTTATTTTTGACAACACTGGTAAATGGCTTGATTACCAAGCTTGGATATGAAGCCTTGTTTGCTCAGTTCTGGGTTCGAAGGGTGGCGACAGATGCTGAATATATTACATGCAAGTGGACAAGAGCTGTCACTGCCGGATGAGCTGGAATGAGGCACAACGGCAAGCTTTGCCACCGCAACTGAATAGGAGCTCTGTTGAGATATCCCCAGTATAACTTCTCTTTATCACTGCTGATTCACTGAACACATTCATTGTGGTTATTTTTAAAGCATTCCATAGAAACAATAACAAAAAGATTCTTTAAATTCACACCAACAGAAGTCAAGGAGCCTCATGGACAGCTATGAAATGTGAATCTCTCTCTCATATACAGTCACCCACCCCTCTGAAACAAATCTTTTCAGCACATTCTGAAATTAGAAGGAGGATGTGTGACTACATCCTGCACTGGATGAAGCTGACTCTAGTTTATGTTACAATACTGCAAGAATAGTTTTGCTACAACACACCAATATAGGGACGCAAATGCTGGGTCACTACAGCAAGGACCACAGCTCAAGTCTTTTACTCAACAGCTTGAAGGGCTGCAGCATTCCTCTAGTTCAAGTCCTTGTTAATATGTCATAACCATTATGTCTCCCAGATCTATAGAACTACCAGGAATGCACCAAGTGAGGAGAGAGTGCAACACCCTTTTGTTAGGTCCACCCAAGACTTCAGAAAATAATAATGAAGCTCATGTGTTGCTTTTAGTAGCAGAGGAAAGCATTCAGCTTCTCATAGCAGCAAGATCATTATGTTGCTATATGCAAGATCTGTAGTGTGCATAATTCGAAAGCATCAGAAATGATGAGTATTTAGCACAGTTAGAATAGGAACTTTTTGATGTTTTTCAAATAATCTCTTCCAGTGGCCTGATTGGCTGATCTGGAGGCTTTCTGCTCCACTAAGCACACTTCCTCTCTGCTTGCCTGCAGAACCGACAGATGGAAAGACCAGGACAATTCGACTGTTAGGTCTCTCTCTCCTCTTTCTATACCAAGTTTGTTTTGCTTCTTAATAAAGCTATTTTGTTCTTTTAAGCATCCTGGTGCTCTACTCCCTTTGCATATTTAAACGCTGCCAACATATTATAGGGTAATGCTTTAGCCCTATGGAATGTTCACATATCTTGGCATCAGAGTCAATTAGCATAATCAGAAGCGCATTGGGTGAAGAACTCTAGCTCACAGATGTGCCAAGATGACTAAACAAACAGTAATGTTGTATCATGCTGTACTGAAATGAACTTGAGTTCTCTTTCCACCTCCACATCCGATGCAAGCTAGAGATGCTGCACCAGCATCTTGATGGACAACATTTGACAGCACAAATTATCCTCAGCTCTGCTGCAATGTCTTAGATAAGAGGTAAGAATTATCCACTGGGCTTTATAATAATATTTTCAGTTTGCAGTAATGCTTAGGACTGATAGATGTAGTGACTTCCTAAGAAAGAAGGATTTTCAGAATCTATATAAATCCTGTATTTAATTGTTGTTTACACAGAACTGTTAACAACATCCACTTTTGGTTTTATTTAGCCATCTTTGTCATTCAGACACAGAGACATACATCCCTCTAGTATTTATACCAGAGTCATACCCCTTGACCATGTTCAGATAAGGAACATGTAGTCCTTGGTACACTCTTGATGTTTTCTGAAGAGCTGGTATAGCAGCCAAGAATTAAAACAAAATTATGTATTTGCTGACATTTTACCATACAGGCTCCCAAGTGCTACCCATTACTACCTTTATAATATCATCCTAAGTGCCCATGAACTTTGAAACCTGCAACTCTGTGAGGGATGGGAGTATATTTTGTTCCAATATGCAATAATGGGCACTACTGTAGGTGGCTGAGACTATCTCAGTCTTTTCAGAACTCAGATGCAAAGCAGAGTTGGCTCTGGTTAGTACTTGAAGGGAAGATATTGGTCTCTTGCCCTGGAAATCCTATGAGGTCAGCATAAGTCAGCTATGACTTGATGGCACTTTTCACCACCATGCAGTTGTGGATCATTGTATCCCAAAAGTCACAGTTCTGACATTCGATAGTAACTAACCCATCCACATGAAGCCATAGCTCCCTTGGACATTCAAAGATGATGTATGTTGAGTCAGACATATAATACTATAAATTCCAGTTGATGGCAACCCTTTAAGCTCTCAGGCAACTGTGTCCACTGGCCCTGTTGCTCAATATTCTTTCAAACTGGAGAAGCCAAGAATTAAACTTTGCACACACATGAGGCAGTCTTGTACTGAACCAGACCCTTGTTCCATCAAGATTAGTATTGACTACTCAAACTGGTAGCAGGTCTCCAGGGTCTCAGTCACGGTCCTTTAAACTGGAGATACCAGGGACTGAACCTGGGACCAGGTGCTCTACCACTAAGCCACAGCCCTTCCCTTTGATAATACTCATTAACAAATCACTGCCACATCATGGAGGTAAGGCTCATCCCCTTTCTTCTACCAGTATGCCTATCCTCTCTAGCTCCAGGAGCAGATTGGCATATTAAAATCTGGATCAACCAGAGCCAAGTGGACCCAACAATGCTGGTAATGCTACAGAGTGCCCTCAGCTCCAGCAGATCCCATGGTGTTGATGGCAACAGATGGCTGTTCCTATATCTATTGCCACTGTCTCTATGACATGTGTCCAAGCCTAGTGCCCCACTCACCCACCAGAACCTTTATGGTAAGATAAAGGCCCCACCCTTGCCTGGCTCATATTCATACTAAATTGGCCATTTCTATGTGCAACCAAGAAGGATATATGCTTATCACCAGCATGACTTAGTAAAGCCTTACAAAGAACATAACACTATTTTAAATGATACCATACTTTCTCAATATAGCTTTTAAGTTCATCCATTTATTTATTATTAAGAGTAACAACCCTACAATTGATTTACTTGATCTCGCTTGCTGGCCTTGCAAAGTTCTTTACAGGATTTTACTTCAAGGGGAAGTATTACTATTTACAGGATACTATGATAAAGCGAAGGATTAAAGGGAGCTCCCAGGTGATCCCCATCAGCTCAGTAAAGAAAGAGGAGGGTCACAACTACACCATGGAAAAAAGTTTATCTTCCACCTGATGATCATTCTTTGGCTGGGGCTCAATGATTAATTATTAATGATCAATGATCAAGCAGTTGACATTTTAGAACAGTCACACTAAAAGCAGTCATGGAAGCTAAAGATATTTGAATGGGGGGTAGTAACTTGAAAACTAAGAAAAGGTATTTGGGTCAGAATTCCAACTCTCCTTCACCTTCTTTCACTCTAAGTTCCACATGTTAAATTCCAAGTCTGAACAGTAAGATCCAACTGTTTTGTGTAAGAAATTTATCTTTGACATAGACATATTCCTGTGTGTGTGAATTTAAAACACTGAATATAATCAGCATCTAAAAGTGGTTTGTAGAGAGTGATTGCAAATGTCATGCGGCCTAAACCGCAGCGTGGAGGGCAGCGGATATGTCGCTGTCAGTCAAACGCCCAGCAGAGATGTGTCGGCATATTGGACACCATTGTCAGCTGTTGTCTTTAGAGCCAAGTGTCTATTCTCAGCTACCCTGGTTCTTTCCGTCATCAGTAAGAACCACAGGATCATCACTTGCCATTAACATCTCCACTCCTTGATGCCCCTGCATGCACAGAGCACTCTCAGGAAGCATAAACATGCTGGAAAATGGAGACGCTGTGCATTATGAGAAAGCAGTTCTGTGAGCTTGAAAGGCTGAAAAGGCTTAATGTTGCACTAAAGCAGTCATCCTATTCATATTACTTGGGAGATAATCCTATAGAACTTCTGGATAAACAGGCATAGCATCAGACTGAAATGGTCTTACAGTGCCCCTGAATTCAGACTCTAACCCAGTGTTTGTCTTTCTGAGTAGTTTGGGGAGCGGCTTATGTAATAATGTTAAGTGAGGCTTGCAAATAAAAGCATTCTAAAATGTGCAGGCTGTGCTTGTGGATGCATTGGAAATCAAAAGGGCCTGAGAAAGTTCAGGAAGTTCTGCTGGTGGATAGACTTCAAGAATGGGAATAAGTAAAATAAAATGGGGGGGGGGAGGAATTCAACAGTACAATTAGGACATGTATCTAGGGAATGCAATGTTTTACTAGTTAGGAGGTTTGTCAGCTGGGGACTAGAGGATGAAAGGCATGAAGGATCATGGTTGACTGTAATAATAACGCAGTGTCTTGGACTAAGTGTCTTGGACTAAGCACTGCCTGTGGAGATATGAAAGTACAAGGAAGTCTCTTTTAGAATTCCATTCCTGTCTCCCACATTGCAATTATATTCCAAGCTCAGCTTCAAATAACAGCAACTAGATAACTTTCTATGTCTTAAATCAGGTTTGGCTCTGCAAATTCAAGATCTGGTAACTGCAGCATCGAGTAAGGTTGCCAGTTCTGGGTCAGGAAAAACCTGGAGACTTTGAGGCAGAGCTTGCAGAGGATGGGATTTAAGGAGGTGAGGGACTCATTGGGGTATATTGTTATGGATTCCACCCTTCAAAGCAGGCATTTTCTCCAGGGGAACTGATCTCTTTCGTCTGGAGATGCGCCTTATTTCCAGGAGATCCCCAGGTCCCACCTTGAGGCTGGCTTCCCTAATACCAAGTGAAATGGTCTTCACCAACCAGATAATTTCCAACAGGTAGTCATGTTTGCTGCAGAAAAGTAAAGCAGGAGCCCAGTGGCACCTTGGACTGGACTCAGTCAAGCATAGGCTTTTGTGATGAAGAGCTCACTTCATCAGTTGCTAGGATTATATACACAACTTTGAGACAAACAGTTCTGCTTCTGAAATATCTACATGGCCCCAAAGACACCTCATGAAAGCAAGCAGTCCTCTGTATTTGATTTCATAAAGCCTGGTGAAAACTGGTGTGCATTAACTTTGCATGAAGTCTGGCTGCCATCACAGTGTGGATGTTAGCTCAACAAATATTTTAATATCTTTTGAAAAGCTCAACAAATACCTTTATGTGTCCTTAATATTTTATACTATCTGCATCCTCCAGCTCCCCTACCAGATTTTTTTTTCAACTGGAAGTAAACAGAAGTCACCACTATTGTCCCTAGGCCCAGACAAGCAGGCAGAAAGTCAACAGGTTTAATCAACAGCGCAATCGGTTGTGTCCTCTGAGGTCTGTTGAAGTCAATGGATTTAAGGCTGTAATTCTCCTTGGGTTTGCTCTACAATCCACATAGTTGTTATAAGACGAAGCAAATAATTTCAAAAAGAAGAAAGATTGCATGGGCATTAAATGGTGAGAGGGAAAAGGCTTCAAACAAATAACACTTACATTGTACATAGAAACATGTGGATCATCTTTGATAGTGGTCAGTGACTCACTCCCCAAATAATGCAGATTTCACACCGTAACTGCTATAAACAGCAAAGACAGCTAAGCCAAAACATACTACAATTAGAGTCCACTAACTCCATTTGCCATGGTGGTGAAGCTGTAATGCCGTGACCAGATATTAGTGCTGCTCCAGTATGTCAGAGATCACTATTTGCCACTTCCAGCATTCAGCATCACCATTTGCAAGTCACAAGCTTCCCTAATAGTGTAACATTTGTTACAACAGCTGTCATTACACCCCGCCTCCCCCCCCAAAAAATTAACTCCTGCAGTCCTCTTCAGTGTAAGCCACCACATTAAAGAGAGAGAGAGAAAAATATGAAACCAGAACACCATGAGGAATTTAGATGCCTCTTTTTAAGAGAGCCAGTTTGGTGTAGTGGTTAGGAGTGTGGACTTCTAATCTGGCATGCCAGGTTCGATTCTGCACTCCCCCACATGCAGCCAGCTGGGTGACCTTGGGCTCGCCACGGCAATGATAAAACTGTTCTGACCGGGCAGTGATATCAGGGCTCTCTCAGCCTCACCCACCCCACAGGGTGTCTGTTGTGGGGAGAGGAAAGGGAAGGCGAATGTAAGCCACTTTGAACCTCCTTTGGGTTGAGAAAAACGGCATATAACAACCAACTCTTCTTCTTCTTAAAAAGAAGAAAAAAAATAAATATTATTTACTTCTGTAGCACATGAGGTGGCTCTGGTCCTTTCTCTTTCCAAATCAGGGAGCAAATAAAAACCAGGAAGATAAAAACCAGGAAGATAAAGTGGGTACTCCCTATGAAGAGTCCAACAGTTTTTTTCCTTATAATTTTATCAGTCAGTTCCTCTCTTGCATAAGTTATTTAAAACCAAAAAAAAAAGGAAAGGTGAAGTTATGTGTAACTTCGAGTGGTTAGAACATCCATTGCTAAAATAGGAAGCAACACGAGGCTTTCAACTGCACAGCCATTTAATATTTCAAGGCAGAGGAACCACAACAATCACATTAGGTACAAGAAGTCTTAAAACATGCTTGATCCAAAACAAAACAGGAGAATCCTGTTTATCCCCAGGATTAAAAACTGGAGTAAAAATAATAAAGAATGTCTATATAGAATTTCCCCACGTATTCCCATCATACATTAATACTAATAATCCATACAACCCTGTAAAACGGATTATTATCCTTACCTTAATATTATAGACAGGGATACTGAGGCAGAGTGGGTAGCTTACAGTCACTTAGGAAGTCCATGGGAGAGGGAACCTTTGAACAGGGGACTTCTCATATCACACTCAGCTAGTGTGCTACACCAATTCCCAAAGAGTGGCTAAAGGACCTGAATTGGAGCTCTCCAATGCCACATTAATTGCATATTTTTATTAGAACAGTCTTTAAAACCCAACCTTTGAATATGTACACTGCTCTCAGAGATTGGCCGGCAGCAGGTTACAAAAAAATCCATACAATACAATAAAAATCCCATTAAAACTCCAATATCAACATACAGTACAATACAGATGGCAAAAAACGTTGTCCCCTAAGACAATACTTGACAAAGGCAGCATGGGGGAACCAGATGTTCAGCGCCAAGATATTTGGGAGAGAGGACCCACTTAATTTTGTTGTGATCCATGGGACTTATGTGATATGTTTGCTGCAGGGCTGCCAGATCCCCAATGAAGACCTCACCTCCCTTCCACTAATCAGCTGGCTTGAAGGGAGGGAATTCACCCAGAAAAGGAGAGATCTGGTGTCATTAACCACATGAATCGCAAGTGATGTCATCACTTCAGGGGCATTGGGGAAAACACTATTATTTGGGCATAAAAATCTATGGTAGAAGCCAAATTTACCATACAGTTTGCCCCAAACCACAGAAACACCCTGACAACCTAGAAATGAAGGTGTCATTTTCGGGTCGTGTGGGCAGTGATGTAGACACATCAATATAGGAAGGCTGGGGCCCCCTGCTGCTCCCAGTAAGTTCCCCCCCCTCGCTGGTTGCCAGGTGGGACATGGCAAACCTAGTTTGCCAACATTATTATTATTGTTGTTGTTGTTGATGTTGTTGCTGTTGCTGTTGTTGGATTTCTAGCCCACCACTCCCCTGAGGCTCGCGGCAGGTAACAACATGTAAAACCCCCATAAAACCCCTAATACATAAAACACCTAAAAACAATCCCCAGCCTACCCACCCCACCCCACCTGATGGCGGCGGAACTATCTGGGAAACCAGGGGTCACTGCTGATGTAGATGTAGGGGTGGGGCGATCTAAAAAGGGGAGGCGCCGGCCTCAACCATAAGCCTGGCGGAAGAGCTCCATTTTGCAGGCCCTGCAGAAGGATGGCATATCCCGCAGGGCCCGCAGCTCATCCTGGAGATCATTCCATCAGGCAGGGGCCAGGACCGAAAAGGCCCTGGCCCCAGTTGAGGCCAGACACACCTCCCGGGGGCCAGGAACCACCAATAAATTAGTTCCCACCGAGCATAACTCCCTGCAGGGGCATAAGGCACTAGGCGATCCCTCAAGTATGTGGGTCCCAGATTCTTCCATATAATTTGTGTATTTTAAGATTTGCCTATGACCATTTTAGTGATGCAAGAGCAAACATTTGCAGATATTTCCTAGTTGTGCTCCTATAAATGTCATCAAAACCAAACAGGTACAAGTAATATTTAAGCATGCCCCCAAAATATGATGAAGCGTCAGGGGAGAAATGCCATGGGGGGGGGGGAGAAATCTACACAGGGCCAAGAACATAAATGTTAAAACAAGCAGGGCAGCAGGGCTGGAAGAAGGGCAACACCACCGAAATAGACCTGCACCCTCCAGATGCTTATGCATAATATAGGGAAATCCTATACTATGTGCATTGGAGAGGCCATTCAGAGTCACTGCTTACAGTCTGATAACATTCAAAGCATCACTTCTGTCACAGATCAAATCGGAATTAAGTTACAGCACTAGTCAAGTCCTAGATACACTTGTCACAAAAGAACTTGCTCACTTCTAACAGGAAGCAGAAAAGAAAAGACTTTCCCTGGACCAAGCAAAAGTTTCTATTTATTTAAGACAGAGATTGGTACAACACAACAAACCGGTATAAAAGCAGGAAGGTAGCACTTATTTAATGCAAGAACCAAAAGGAATGCATACACAGCTGGGCTTTCAGGGAGACCTAAGAAAAAAACCCAAACCAGGTGCTTGGTTGAGAGTTTGATCCTGGAATAAAATCACAGAGGTTTGTAAAGCAGAGTCCATGTGGACTAAGTGCTTCTCTACAAAGGGCTGCTTAGAACCACTCAGAGTTCCTGATCTGGGCCTCTCTTCAGATCTCCCATCAGATGAACACAGAGAATGCATGATTAGAACATGACATGCATGCTATTATTCTGGAATTCTAGTTCCTTGGGCCTCCTTGGAGACCCCTCTTGGAAGCCCTGTTGGTTTAGCCTTCTTGTCTTCTCCCTTCCTACATCTCACTCCACACCCTTTATTCCTGCCTTACACTGAATAGTAAACAAAAGCTCCAAAAAGCAAACAGAGCATGACTCATGGATAAACCATTCGTGGTGTAATCAGAGCTATGGGAGAAGGGGTTTATATATATTTTTGAAACACACACACAAATGGATTCTATCACTTCAGTGCATGACGCACAGCACACGGTGCTCAGAAACCAACAAAAAATCAGCTCCACACTCTCCTTAGGCAGCTCAAGCTGTCCTTCTAATATACAAATTTGGGTGGCATTAAGCAATTGCAGCAGCTTGTTTCTCCCTCCCCCTTTCTGGCTTCCAGTCTTGCAGAGAGACATTAATGGCACAAAGCACGTGCTCTGTCACACAGCTGCCTTTTCCACTAGCATCAAATTAGCCTTGTACAGGCAGGGCCTATAAATACAAATTTTGGCTGGGCAACGCTTTAAGAAGGGTGAGTCACGATGGACAAATGTCCTACCACTGCTTGCATCCATCTTACTTCTACAAAGAATCTATAGACAAGGGATACACACACGAAATAGTACACATTACAGGGTTTTTTTTCTTTTACTGTTTAGCAATAAGAGGAGAATACAGGCAATTTCTGGAAAGGAGACAAAACTACTGTCATTACAAGAATGTTGTGTCCCTTGCATCCCTAACACCAGTGGTCCCCAACCCCCGGTCCACGAACCGGTACCAGTCTGTAGATCAGTCAGTACCAGGCCGTGGCCTCCTCGTCCTCCTCGTCCTCCTCGTCCTCCTCCCTGGCTGCTGCCTTGGGGGCTTCCCTTCCACTCTGCCGCCAGCTCACCTTTGGAGCTCTCCAGTGGCCGCCATGGCTGGGGCTCCCCCTCAGCATGGCACTGTGTAGCTGCTGCTGGCAGCGCCCCCCAATGGGCGACAGAAAGTCATGGGCGCCGGCGGGAAAGCAAGTGGAGCAGGGGCTCAGGCAGCGGCGGCGACGTCCCTTGGCAAAAGACTACCCCCCCCCCCGAGCCTCAGTAAAATTGTCAAGCGTTGACTGGTCCTCGGTGATAAAAAGGTTGGGGACCACTGCCTAACACCATCACAACCACGGGATATGATTTAGGATCCTAAAAATTCTAGAATTAGCTCTATGCTCACAGTGTAGAAAATATCTGGCCTAACTAAAAAAAAACTGGGGGTATTATTATAAATGGCAGCACTTGGTAATCCTATGACTATTATTTATATCTTTAACAACAAATCTCAAGTTTCTCTGAATTTCACCAACCAGCTATTCCTAGATTATTTTGTTCCATAGTACTGGGGTATGCATAAAACATAATCAAAATTGTATTAATCTCTTTCCCCTCTTAGTATTTATTTATCATGCGGCATGTGTGTAATACAGCCAGGAGAGCCTAAGATTGTCTGGCAACCAGGCAAGAGACATTCACAGGTGATTTGCTATTGCCTGCCCTTGCATCACGATCCTGATATATCTTGGAGACTGCTCTTCCTGGGCTATCCAGGTTGGATACTTTTCTTAGTGAAAGGTCTAAACAACACAAGTGCAGACTTCTAATCTGGTGAGCCAGGTTTGATTCCCTGCTTCTCCTTCACATGCAGCCAGCTGGGTGACCTTGGTCTTGCCACAGCACTGAGAAAGCTGTTCTGACCAAGCAGTAATATCAGGGATCTTTCAGCCTCACCTACCTCACAGGGTGTCTGTTGTGAGGAGAGGAAAGGGAAGGCGATTGTTAGCTGCTTTGGGACTCCTGGTAGAGAAAAGTGGCATATAAATACCACCGCTTCTGCTTCTTCATAAGCACTTACTTTCAAGTGGATAGCCATGTTGGTCTGAAGGAGCACAACAAAATTTGAGCCCAATGGTGCCTTTAAGACCAACAAAGATTTATTCAAGGTGTGAGCTTTCAAGTGCATGCAGAAAGAAAAGTGCCTGTCTGAGGAAGTGGTACCTGAGCTGGCAATCTTACTGCAGGACGACAAAATTCATTCAGCAGAAAACTTGTCCACAGCCAAATAAAAACAGTCTCAACATTGGCAACAACAATACTTAAAGACAAATTGAACCAGACAATTTTTTCTGAGCTGCTGCATGAGCAAGATCCATGCAGACCCTTCAAATCTGAGGCACCACTAAAAGCCAAGGGGAAAGCACAGCCCCCCTCACAGAAAGGCCAAATGCCAGCCATTGTGTAAAACTGAAGAATACTCAGCTCTGCACTGAACCCTAATCTCTAATTAAATTTAAAAATGAGAAAGGAGCTGAGTTGCATGTGGGATGTTATATCTCTCATCAAAGTAACCTAATCCCTGTTATTAACTAACAGCCTCATATGTGGGATCATTTAAGAAGCAGTTTCACATGAAATTGGTTCCCACAAAACAGCCATCATAGGCTACTGGGCAGGAGTATGATAAAGAGAAGGGGAGAAAGGTACTAGTCTCCATGGCGCAGGAATAGGCCCACAAACACTTTACAAGGAACAAAGAGTGATGAAGAGAAAAACTAGCTACAGAATAATTCAGTAGACTATGTATGAAGTACCATTACTTCCAAATGTTCCAATTATTCCTTTTTTTCCATAGACAGTCCAGATTGTTTAATCTCTGGTAAATCATTATCCCAATTTTTGGTTTCTGGTGATACCCTTATTAAAACTGTGTTAGAGTTACTATAAGAGCGGTCATTCTTCCAAGCAAGGGTTGCCAGCTCTTGCTTGGAAAATACTTGGAGATTTGGGAGTACAGGGAGGTGGTGAAGAAGAAGAAGAAGAAGAAGAAGAAGAAGAAGAAGAAGAAGAAGAAGAAGAAGAAGAAGAAGAAGAAGAAGAAGAAGAAGAAGAAGAAGAAGAAGAAGAAGAAGAAGAAGAAGAAGAAGAAGAAGAGTTGGTTCTTATATACCACTTTTCTCTACCAGAAGGAGTCTCAAAGCGGCTGACAACCACCTTCCCTTTCTTCTCCCCACAACAGACACCCTGTGATGTGGGTGAGGAGAGAGAGTCCTGATATCACTGCTCAGTCAGAATTGCTCTATTAGTTCTGTGGCAGGCCCAAGGTCACCGAGCTGGCTGCATGTGGGGGAGTGCAGAATTGAACATGCCAAATTAGAAGTCCGCACTCCTAACCACTACATCAAACTGGCTCTCTTTAGGAGGTTTGGGTACAGTGAGGTTTGTGAGGGGGAGGAGCGACCTCCATAGCGGTATAATACCATGGAGTTCACCGTCCAAAGCAGCCATTTTCTCCAGAGAAATTAATATCTGTTGACTGGAAATCAGTGGCAATTCTGGGAGATCTTCAACCCTCACCAGTAGATTGGTAACCCTGTTCAAAAGCTTTTCCTCAATCTCCACCTATTAATCTCATAGGCAGAGTCTTGGGTATCAGTCTGCCCTTGGTGTGCATAGTTAGACCAGAAATCTGAGTTCTGGTGTCTTTCTCCCCCACCCCACCCCCCATCCCATACCCACATTGCAATAGGCTCTCAACCTGAATCAAGAATTGCACTGAAACTCTGTAGGTAATAAAATGACATAAATCAAAGGCAAAGGAAGGAACCCCACCTAATTCAGTCACAATGGCTAGGAATGAAAAGGCAATGTCTATAAAAGCCTGAAGCATGAGGGAATGAAGGGGGGGAAGCATGAAGAAGATCCCAAAAGCAAGATCAGACTACAAGCAGGAAACTCCAGAATATTACATTAGCATGACATTAACTTTCCCTGTCTTATTAGCAGGTCTTCTTATTTTCATACCAAACACATTCCTCATGCCTAGGCTCAACTGATTGTAGAAAGAACCTGGCCTCTTGCTGCCCCCTCCTATCTTGCTACACATGCTCCAGTTTCGATACAATCTGGATTAGTTTCCAAATCCAGAAGATTTTTTTAAACTAGTGGCAGTGCTCTCCGAAGTGTATCTCTTTGCATCTTGGAAGCTAAACGGGGTCAAGCCCTGATTAGTACATGGATGGGAGACTGTAGAGGCAGGGAATGGCAAATCACTTCTGAATGTCTCTTACCTTGAAAACTTTACAGGGTTGCCATAAGTCCACTAAAGCTTGACAGCACTTTCCACCACCAGCAACTCTCTCACTCTGGATCTCCCCAGTTGATGGATTTCTTAGTCCCTTCCTTCTACTCTACCTCATCTAAGTGGGGTGACTAGTGCAAATTGTTGCTGCTTGGAACCACTAACTCAACTACAACTAATTGTTCTACAACTGCTGATTCTCCTCACCCTGGTGTTTTGTTTGATTCCCTTTTCTGATTTTAATTACAGATATACACATTTTCTTTTTTTTTACTGTCCAGATATTCCCTTCAAGCCTTGGAAGGACACCATCACCCAGTCAAGGATTCTTCCAGCTACCATGGGGGGTTCCTACATAAAATAGTGTCAGGCAGCAGTACAGATCCCAGCTCTTCAAGGCAACTTTTTACCACCCAAAGAAGTCACGGTCTACAATTCACTGTGGTACAAGCTTTGATGAGTTGTATGATATCATGGTTGTACAACAGAACAAGAGACAGCAAAAGTGATGACTTCACTGGTGTTAAAGCCAGGACCACAGGCAGCAGATCAAGAGAGCCTGGGCCACAAACCACAAAGTGAGTACCAAGCGGTAGACCATACTGAGGTCTACAAGCCAAGTGTCAGATCTGTAGGGAAATTGTCTCCACTACAAAAACCTCTCAGCAAACTTGCAAAGTGGCAAGAGCTATGGCGCCCTTGCTTTCTATGTGCGTTCACTAATAGCATACAATTTAATAAAAACAGCAAAAAGCAGAATTGCTCTACTAAGGTTCATGTCCCAGAAAATGGGGCTCTGTGAGTCATACTCTGTGGATTGCATATGGTTGCCAATCATGGCTTGAGAAATTCTGGGAGATTGGGGGGGGGGGTGCATAAGCAAAGGAAGGAGGAGTTCAGCCAGGATGTGATATGATAACGTCTACCCTCTGAAGCTGCCATTTCATTGAGGGCAACTGACCTCTGTAATCTGGAAATCAGTTTTAACTCCAGAAGAATGCCAAACCCCACCATGAGACTGACAGTCCAATCACTGCATTACACTACCGTGTTAGCTTTGTCCTGCAAATGGTTATGCTCTTTTCCTTCTGTTCATGCTTTATGGGTTGCAACTCATTGTTCTCTCCCAAAATACAGAAATACACATTGACCAAGAACACCAAAAGTGCTATTTCATCTGGCATGTGGTTCCTTTATTTATACAACAAAAGAAAGAACTGAATGATCAGTTCTACCTGATGACTTTGGAGGATGCCCCCTTCCCAGTAAAGAAGCTAATAGAACCTGTGGTGTCAGAGAAACAGAGAAAATTCAGGGCTTGATTGTACACCTTCCCTCTTGTAGCTTTACTAATAGTTTTCTTTACCTCTAAGCATAGATCCATTCTCTGTTAACCTGGAAGCTATAGATACCATTCTTGGTCCCATTCCAAGAAACTACAAATAAATAAAACACATTAATTCTATTGCATTTGTTTGCTATTTTGTACTGGATTCAGGCACAGTCATAGCAATTTCCCCAGATCACAGTGGAAAGCAAAGAATCATTTTATAGGGTTAGTGTGAAATTGCACCATAAACCAGGTAAGCACTTTGCATGTAAAAATACTATAATCATCGTGGTTGGGTAGGCAGCTGTTCATGTGTTAATGGTAAAGGTATCCCCTGTGCAAGCACTAAGTCATGTCTGACCCTTGGGGTGACGCCCTCCAGCGTTTTCATGGCAGACTCAATACGGGGTGGTTTGCCAGTGCCTTCCCCAGTCATTACCGTTTACCCCCCAGCAAACTGGGTACTCATTTTACCGACCTCGGAAGGATGGAAGGCTGAGTCAACCTTGAGCTGGCTGCTGGGATTGAACTCCGAGCCTCATGGGCAGAGATTTCAGACTGCATGTCTGCTGCCTTACCACTCTGCGCCACTAGAGGCTCATGTTCATGTGTTAAGTGCTATCAATTTATGGCAATCCTATGAATTGAGAACCTTCAAAATATCTTATCATTAACAGCCTTGCTCACGTCCTGTAAACTGAGGGTCACAACTTATTTCAGCCTTTCTCAACCTTTTTACCACTTTTTATCATTTCAGGGTTACTTTGAAGCCGACAAATTTTTTCCAGGGGTTACTCCACAGTCAAAAAGTTGAAAAAGACTGCCCTAGGGAAAAGGATGCTAGATCTTCCTAATACTGCAACCCAATAAAACACAATGGCTTTTATTATTTGGAACACTGCACTGACTCTGCATTAGGGGAGGGTGGTATATAAATGTAATAAATAAACAGCTCACAGCCTTAACTCAGCAATATCCTCCAATAGTCCTAGTGAATAAAACAGAGTTGAATTTAAATACAGATCATCGGTATATCCTTGCCCCTTTTTTCCCCACTGGGGCCAGACTTTGGGAGAGCATTTGTATCTAGTCTTTTTGTTAATTTATGGTTTCTGTAATAGGTTGAAATAAAAGTAAATGATCAACAACAACAAAAAGATGGCATTGCATTTTTTAAAATTGGTTTTGCACATGTGTATATGAGAACTAAGACACACCATGGCATATAGCCTTCCCTTTTTCAAGCTACAGTGGGCAAAATATATTTTTAATTCAATACAATAGCACCCTTTGGTACAGGATAATATTTTATAGTTAATAAACAGGGCAGATCGAGCTTTCAGTGATGGGTAACAAAGATGTGGGAGAACACTCAAGCAGAAAACCTTAATACAGTAGCCCTTTTTACAAGAATGGCCTCATTGTTAACTTTGGAATGTTAGAAGTATGGAATTCTGTTAGGAGCCTACCACCCCTTCAAAGATAGCTGATAATGGCAAACTACAGGGCTAAATGTGGGTAAAGAACCTTTCAGGCTCAGGAACAATATCCTATGAAACAGGCTTCTCCAAATTTTTATCTGCTTTTTAAGCTAGCTCCATCTTTTATCAGTACAGAAGATGCAATGCTTTTCTACTGACATCATGCTTTTTGGATCAGGTTTCCTTTCTGTTCACATCCTACTGTGTTAATTTTAATTTTACCCTTAGATCCATCACCCCCAAAGACACAAAAGTAATCTTTGCATATAGATCAGCATTTTAAAGCAACCATTTCAGAGGAGAGTGGAAGAAGAGAAAGGCTGAGGGTTCAGAGTATGCACAAATGGTACTATTTTTTGCTCCCAGTGCTTCTTGCTAGGGTTACAGCTAGCTATAGATAGGATTTAACTAAGCCATGATAAATGCCTATCCAAATACCATATTGCAAAGTTACAGCACATGGAATGTGACATTGATGCAAACTGAATTAAGCGATACTATTCTGGCTGTAATGGTTACCCAGTTACTAGGCAGTTAATATTTTATTTTTCTTCTTGATATCTGCAGAACTTATCCCTGGCAGCACAAAGAATATAAAACTAGAGTAGGAATCCTGCTAGAAGTCACTTTACTTTCTTTTAATTTTTGTGTATCTTTCAACAGATGATGACTAATAAGATATTTACATAGTTTTTTGAACAGTTGCATTCCCCAGGAGAGTTGCCTACTTCTTTCTGGACTTGTTCCTATGCTCCGAAGTGACATTAAAGTGTTCCCTGGTAAGACAGTTCATGATTGGGAAAGCTTGTGCTGAATGAATAGGTACGTACATCAAGCTGCAGTTAAGAACACAGGGATAGCACACCCCCAAAAAGTTGTAGTTGTCCCTCAGGGACAATTGGTGTGAAGACTTACTCTGCAAAACGTTGTCAGGTGTGCCTGTATTAAAAGGACTTCTTGTAGCTTGTAATATTGAGTCAGTTTCTAGGGCTCCATACCTGGGTGAAATGTTACTTCTTTTTTCCTACATTTTCCCAGAGGCACTTGTACACAAGTTCAACATTGAGTTCCTGGACAATGTAAAAAACACAATGCCCCTAGATGGAACAACCAGGTGTAAAGAAGGCACTGTCTAGTACCCTGTTAAATGGCTGTGAATACCAGAGCACTTGTGGAGATCCCTGTGCTCCATAGAGAAAGAGAAGGATAAAAACAATGTGCATGAAAGAGATGATATGCATCCTTTAAATAAGCTAGTCAAGGTTCAAGAGTCTCATCTTCCTTCACATCTGGTAGTATACTGGTAAGAGCTTGCATCACCATTGCTGCCCGTTCCCCACTTCCCTCCTTAAAGCCTGCAGGGCCCTAGAATCGTGTAGGTCTATATCACTACTTTATATCAGAAAGGCATCTAGAAAAAACACAGGCAACTGCAGTTACCTAGCAACCATTCCAGCTTTTCTCACTGATTCTGGGCCAGTTGACTTGCAATATTATGTCCTCCTGTCCCCCATTTCTTTCCACTAAAATTGCCCTGCCAGAATTATTTATTATTATTATTATTATTATTATTATTATTATTATTATTATTATTATTATTATTATTATTATTATTTGTTCCCCGCCACTCCTGAAGCCAGTTTGTGGCGGGTTACAAGACATCCAGTAAAAATCCCATTAAAACCCCATTAAAATGGACACAAAAAACACAAACAAGAACAGGCAACATGGCAAAATACCACCCTCCACCCCCTTACCTCTTGTGGGGGAGGGGGAGAGCCACACAGGCATATACCTGAAATCCACCATGCAACACCGAGACTGGCAATCTTTTGGGTCAAGACCAGTAATTTCTCCTCAGTGAGTATTGCCATTACTTCTTAGTTTATATATAAATTACAGCTGCTGTGGACAAAGTAGTCTGTCTCTCCCATGATGTAAGAATAACATCTTCACCCAATTAAGTTGATTTGAAACAGGTTCCAGATAGACCAAAAAAAGTACCTTTTCCCTCCACCATTCAAGTGGTGGTTCCTTAATCAGAAGGTTGTTTTAAGCCACCGCAAAGTCAATGAGGATAGGTCACTGATAATATTATAGTCATGTTGGCTACTGGAGCCTCCAGGTAAAGATACTAATCTCTTCCACATAATATATTTCTGGTAAAGTGTATCTCATGGCTTAAGTGCCACTCAGTGCTTAACACCCACTCAGGGCGGCTGTCCCACCCCTGTGTGTCTCCTCCTCCAACCGCCTTGCCTGTCTGCTTAGCAGCCAGCCAGTCACCTTCCATACCCCACCCCTGACCATGCCCTCCTCCTTCTACTTCCTCCCAAGGCTCAGAGGTTGCACATGAGTGCTGCCCCTGCCAATGAGTTCCATAACAGCTGCCTGCAACCTTTCCAGGTCCTAGGGGGAGGGAGAGGCCATCCACTGAGTTCTTCCACCCCACCCAGTCTAGCGCCCGTTGTATTCCTGAATGCAATGGCTTGGCCCCTAATTTAAAACATAAAAAGGGACTGTTCCTCTGAATACCAGGAGCAGTGACAGACAGGAAGTTTTTCATTCTTTGCTTGTGAACTTCTGAGAGGAACTTAGTTGGCCATTATTGTAAACATAGTGATGGGCTGAACGTACCTTTGGATTGATTGAGCAGCGTTCTTGTACTTTAGGCAGTCTGTGGTTTGGTTAATGTGTGTTGGTTCTATGAGACACCTTTTGGATGAATATGACTTTTGGTTTCTTCAGACACCACAACTTAAGAGCCAACAGTATCAGCTCCGCAAGATATCCTTATCCGAAGCTTCTTTAAAATTTCCTGAAGTGCTGTTGCTGCTGCAGGACTACCACAATGGCTGGGGCTTGTACTCCATAAAAAGGGGAGATTTGTACAGTTCAGTATAGAATTTGGGAGGAAATGTTGCACAATATAACCCACCTGTCACAGTCTAGGGCAGAGTCTGCACTTACTTTCTTTATTCCATTGTCAATCCTGTTGAATTCAGATCACTTTGAACTCGGATCTTCCTCTTCCCCCCCCCTCCCCATTGAAACAGGAAAGTCTTCTGCACGTTTTTAGGGTAGTTCAGAAGGGGGGGGGGGAGCCAAGCCTCTTTCTTTCTTTTCTTGAAGGTGAGGGAGAGGAGCCAGGCAGGGAGCCTATTTCTTTTCTTGGAAGGGGGTGGGGGAGAAGAACAAAAAAGGCAGAGGAGGGAAGAAAAATCCAGGATGACAGAAGTTGAGAGTAATTAGGGGCTTCTCCTTTAAGGCAAGCGTATCACATGACCAGGTGTGGCCTATCAGGGGTTCTCTACCACAGAGCTTGGTTTCCCAATCCAGATTTTAAAATATATTGAGCATTAAAAGCACTCCAAGATATTGCACAATAAAGGTAGGGTCACTCCGGATCAATCCTTCTTGCTGCAGAAGGAAACTTTAAATCGCCCAAAATCCAAACGGAAATCGCATTCTGTGTAGAGGGCAGGGACTGAATTGATCTGGGGTTGGAATAAAAGCTCCGTGCAGTTTACACCTAGAAAAATCAAATAATGCAACCCAGATAATCCCTATGAATTTGTTTTTTTTTTCCCCTTGCAGAATTGTTTAAACCAGGGGTAGTCAAACTGCGGCCCTCCAGATGTCCATGGACTACAATTCCCAGGAGCCCCTGCCAGCGAATGCTGGCAGGGGGGCTCCTGGAAATTGTAGTTCATGGACATCTGGAGGGACGCAGTTGGACTACCCCTGGTTTAAACCATAGGGAAAGAGGGAAATCCGTGTTTAGACCCTCAAGTCCCATCCTGTTATCTGTTTCAACAACTTTTGGCTTCAGTAACATGAGGAATCACCCGCATGATTTAAAGTTCTTCTTTGTACACTTATAAGCTTGAAATTTTATCAGGACAATGAGACTGGAAAAGTGCTGAACTTTGCACTAAACAATACATTACTGTGCAGTGTGATGAACATATTCCATGCCTGCTGCCAGTATGTAATGGTTGAGCATACACTCATATATGTGAGGGAAAGAAACTGAGTAGATCTATCATCAATCTACATATCCATTTTCCATACAACTGGTGTATTTGGAAACAGCAGTTTTCTTATCAAGGTATTAACTAGCCTGAATCGTGGCCAAGCTGGGGGGGGGGGTCTTCCTGAACATAGCGGCTGTTTATGACTGATAGTAGATTAATCTTTTGTCTACCATGGGGAAGCTGAATTCATACTTAAGAAGTTGGCTCAAGGGTATGTGGAAAATATGATTTAATAATACACATTCAATTGATATTGTTGAGTTTCCGGGGGGGGGGGGGAATGCTGCCATCCAAAAGGTTAAGAAAATCTATATTGTATTTTTATTTTTAAAAAAATACTCCGCAAGTCACAATATAGCATCTGTTTCTGTTTCAGGGCTGCAGAGATTCTAAATCATTCCCTTCAGCCTTTAGGCCTGCTGCTGTACTTTAAGATTTCCAGTTGCCCTTATTGCTCTTTCCAGAGCTTCCACTGCTATAGGGTATCCTGCAATTATACATGTGCCACTTTTCAAAACAATACAGCAGGCATGTTTATCTTTAGCATGGCTTCAAGTTCCCTTCATGTTTGGCAAAAGAATCTTGACTTGCTTCTTTTCCCTCCCTTTGAGCCTACGGTTTAATGTTGTGACACTGGAAGGCGGGTTGAGTGGCTTAGTTTTACCTTTGGAAGAATCTACATAGAAGACACTTGAAGCTGTTGTGACCTGGATACCACTCTTTGTGATGCAGAATCTGTAAACTCCATTGTAAAGCTAGAGCAGCATAAAAAACAGAGTGTGGCATTTGGAGTGGTAACCTGGAGTCAAATTTTGCTCTGCCCAAGAAACTTACAGGGTTGTTGAGATGTAACGAGATCCTGGAGAAGAATGTCCAAGCTCCATGGAAGAAGAGAAACAGTTGTGCAACTGTTCCATTGTAAAATGTTTGAATGAATAAAATGGTTCCTGGAAAGGCGAGGTGTGTAAATGAATGGTGAAGCTTCCAATAGTGAACAACTAAATGCTGCTGGTAATCTGGGTATGAAGCCCTTCTTCATTTGTCCCAGCATTTGATAGGGATAACTGTATCTTGCAGGAGTAGGAGCACCAGCAACTGGGCTGCAGGAAGTCTTCAGCCATCACCTTCGCCAAACTTCTCCTTTCTGCTTCCAAGAAACAGAAGCAATGAGGGAAAAGTCCAGAACTGTCATGGCATGAGCAATGAAGGCTTTGCCCTGCCAAGCTTGGCTGGACTGTCAAGGACTTAGAAGGCTTAGAATGAGAATAAGGCTGCCCATTTTTAATCATTCAGTTCCCATTTCCAACACAGCAGCCACTGAAGAATACCATCTCCCTGAGACAGATGCCATCTCTCCAAGGCACGGAGAGACAAGACATCTCTCCAAAACTTTGTTTTTCCCTTCATCAAACAAAGCTTTTGACATTTCCAATGGTAACATCATTTGTTCTCATTATTTGAATTATAAACTGCTTTGGGAGCCAATCTGTTTGAAGACTTTTATGTAAATATGTTAATGGATTCAGTTTTAACCCTTTGATGCACCCATCTTTCCAGCATGGTGTAGTGTTTAGAATGCAAGCTTGCTGGGTGACCTTGGGCCAGTCTCATAATCTCAACCTAACCTACCTCAGAGGGATGTTGTGAAGATAAAATGGGGGTCCCCTACTGGAGAGAATGGGAGGATATAAATTATGTAAATAAATAACTCCTCCACAAGTTTGTTTGATTTCCTTTTAAAGCCATTGTTCATTGCACATCTTGCCTGTATAAATTCTAATTGTTATACATTGGGTGGATTAGTACTTTATATGGCAATGCCAAATTGGGAAAACATTGTCTCTGTGCCTTTCATAATTTATGAATGTTTAGTCTGTTACTCTTTTTAAATGATCAAAGAGTCCCAAGCACTTTAAATCTTCATCATCCAGAATATATTCGAATTACTCCTCCCATACAGCATAAAATTGTCCCTAGCAAGGGGAAATGGATGCATATTCATAATGCAAAATTAAAAATAGGGTCAAAACATAACAGTACACTGATACAGAATAGCCTTTCAGAGAATTTGCAGTTGATTAACTGATTATTTTAGTGACTTATTTCAGTCCTTTCTGGACATGGTGGGTATTGCAATAGATTGAATGTGAACTAAAAAAACCATTTTGAAAATAGTTTGAGGGTGTGGTGTGTCAAGATAGACTTGTGAGTGTCCCCTGCCTCAGGCTATCATTGTGGTTGCCAGTCCTGCAGCCAATAGGAGAAAAATAATTGGGGAGGATCAGAGAACAGTGTGGCATTACTTTAAGCAAAGCCCCAGATGTAATGCCAGCCCACTCAAGAAAGCCCTGAAAAAATTTAATCATAAAACTTTCAGAGACCCCTTGAGAGGCATGAGATCATTTCCAGATTTCCCCGTTGTCATGTCACATCATTACACAACAGCATCTCGCCACCCTGACTCCTGTAGATTGCCAGCCATTGGCTGGCAACCCTACATCTGGGTTATATAACCTTCTGTTAAGGAAGACAAGCTTGTGGCTTCTGTCTTCAGCAAAAAATATTTGGAGAAGAACAACATTTTTGTTTGCTAATATCAGCCCACATGTCTTTTCTTCCTGTTAGAGGAGGTCATAATTCTGTTTTGCCTTAGCTATTCATAAAAATGATTCCTTTGCACTATGGCAGAACATAATCAGTCTCAATTTATTTTATGTTCTGTAACATATTTCTTGTAATACTTCAGGAATCTGAAAAAAATAAATGCAGACCTAATGGGATGGGATGGGATGTTGTAGTTCTTGACTCCTCTTTATAATCTAGTCAAATATTCTTTTCTCAGTAGCAATCTTGCTGCCAGCCTTAATTTTACGATGTACGTGGGTCATAATTGTTCACTATGCTAGCATACTACCCATGGGTGGAAGAATTCCCAATAAATGTTAATAAGCTTCCCCTCCTGTTGGTGTAGTGGTTAGGAGTGCGGACTTCTAATCTGGCAAGCCAGGTTCAAATCTGCACTCCCCCACATGCAGCCAGCTGGGTGACCTTGGGCTCACCACCGCACTGATAAAACTGTTCTGACCGAGCAATAATATCAGGACTCTCTCAGCCTCACCCACCCCACAGGGTGTCTGTTGTGGGGAGAGGAATGGGAAGGCGACTGTAAGCCACTTTGAGCCTCCTTCGGGTAGGGAAAAGTGGCATATAAGAACCAACTCTTCTTCTTCTTCTTCTTCCTAACATATGCAAGCCATTAGGCAAAATGAACTGCATATATCTCCCATATGTACATTATGGCCTTCTAGGGTTGCCAGTTCTGGGCTGAGAAATTCCTGGAGATTTTGGCTGGAGCCTGAGAAGACAGGGTCCTTGGCAGGATATAATGGCACACAGTCTACCCTTCAAAAGTAGCCATTTCCTCCAGGGGAACAGAACTTCACAAGAGACCCGGGAGCACAAAGGAAAAAGCCAAACATCAACAGGGACAAAAGTATGTATCAGGAACAGGGGTTCATGACAAGTTTCCTCCAATGAAGCTGAAGTTCTGAATGAAAGATTTCCATTACAGTTTGCCATCATAAGAAGCATGCGAAGGCCAATCAAATCACAAACAGAGCAAAGAAATATTCAACGTGTAAACATTTATAATGTATGTAAGTTGTATTTTTATAATATTTCAAACTTTAAAAACTTAACCTTGTAAAAGCTTTTATATCAGCCATTCATGTGTAAAAACCAAATCAAAGCCAAAATCAAATGTCAATTTCAATGTCCCATTTTCAATTGTGTCTTCTTCAATGGCTAAATTGTTTCAATGACAATTCACTTTGTCTATCCATCAGTAGTTTCATATACAGCATATAAATTGTTCCTTAGGACAATTTTATGATATATGTGGGCCATAATTGTTCCCCATGCTGGCATACTACCCTAGGACAATACAGAATTTTTTTACTGCTCAAGGGCGAAATCCTAGTCCTTCATAAGAAGTATGGCTGACTAAACAGCAGTGAACTTTTGCTGGCGTATTTTCAGAAGGTGATCCTAGACGTGGGCTTTCTAGGTACACTTTACAATGTCTTAATTTCATCACAAACACCAGGACAGGTGCTGCTGCAAGTAAAATGGTGATTTTATCACCTTAATATTTCTCTGCTTTGACAGACAGACCCAGGTAGGAGTACCAATGGGGTTTTGCAATAGCAAGAGTAGCATGACAATTTAGATCAGGGGGAAAGCGAATACAATGGCCATCAAGCTATTCATTTTTTAAAAGTTGCCATCCAGCCCAAACTGTGACTTCACTTTTGGGGTAAACCAGAAGTGATAGCACACCTCTCTACAAATCAATGGAAAAGTATGTGGTCTGCTTCTCCCTGTCCCGGACTATTGTCTCCCGCTTATTGCTATCCTGGTAGGTGGAAACCATGAACAGCAGCTAATTTGGAAAAGCAAAATCATGGGTTAAATTGGGGGATGCAGAGGTTTTTTTTTTTTAAGTGACTTCAAAAGCTGGAGATGGAGGGAGAAAATGCAGCAGTTTAAAATGAAAGGCTGGCAGAAAAATTTAAGTACAATTGGTGTCATAATGTAATATTATGTTGGGGGGGGTGGAACAGGGGCTCTTAGTCAGAGTTGGATCCTTGTAAGAGGAAAAAGGGGTCAAATTTGATTTCCGGAAAGGGCCTGCTAGAAATTATCACCCTCGGGCCTAGTTTCTGCCACTAATCAGGTGAGCCTCAGTGAGTTTTGGCCATGGGCTCCAAGTGGGCAAATGGAAACCCAGTTCTGAGAAACTGCATGGAAGGCGGCTCCTGCTGGATGGCCAGGATGATGCTCAACAACACAGACGGAGCCATTGTAAGTGCATTTCTTCTGCAAAAGTCCTTTCTTATGCTAAATACTATCAAGACCAAACATATTGTTTCAAAACTTTATATTATCCCCAAGGCCAATTCTAAAATCTTCACTCCCAAATCCCTTGCAACACGTTCCCTCACATAAAGTAGGCCCAAAAGCTTATAAAATAGCTAACAATAAAAAAGCATAAAGCAAACAAGATTTTTAAAATCCATCCATCTCTATATCATAAAATACAGTCACTACATCATAAAACACAAATCCCAGGCATTTTGCAGTCCAAAGAAGAGAGAACAAGATCTAGAAGATAACAACCTATCCCAAAGCTCTGAGAAAATTAATGGTTTTTGACAGGCAGCCAAAGGATATGGAGCACAACAGACCTCTTCAACAAGACAGTTACATAACCATGGTCCTACACTCAAAGATTGACTGTTTCACAGAGATCTGGGATTAAAAATGGTGATCTTTATGATACTCAGAGTTGCCTGGCTCAACCTGGTAACCAACAGGACAGTTTGGGGCAGAGGCATGGAAAGGGTGTTTCCAGTGATTCCTAGAGCTACCCACTGACACTCTTGGGTGCACAAAGGCTAGGAACAGGGTTTTTTCTTTAATTTTCTCGTGCTGCCATTCCAAAGAGGAGCAGGCAACAAAGACCTCCTACCATAATGGAAGGCCTGGGAACCCTTATACTATTGCCAGGTTTTTCTGCCAACCAGCAGGAGGTTCTGGGACAGGGACATGGGAGGGCATGACATTCTGTGCACTGCTAAGCCCCTTCCAGGGAAAACCTAAAAGTGTTGTAGTTTCTATGAAACTATGGCTTTCCCCAGAAGTGACTTAGTGGTGCACCCAATTTTTTCCCTCCTCCCTCAACTGCTTGGCGTGGCAGTAGACAAGGACAAACAACTGGCAGGAGGTCTAAACACTCGGAGTCATATAGGGCAGGGGTAGTCAACCTGTGGTCCTCCAGATGTCCATGGACTACAATTCCCATAAGCCCCTGCCAGCGTTTGCTGGACATCTGGAGGACCACAGGTTGACTACCCCTGATGTAGGGCTTTGAAAGCTGGTACCTGGCCTAGAAATTGTCTGTTAAGCAGTGGACACAACTTATGTTCAGAATGCCAGAATAATGTCCCATCCCAGCAATCAGTCTGATAGCTGCATTCTAGTGAATTTTTAGAGGCAGCTCCATGTGCAATACTATATAACATTTAACTAAGAAGAACAAGATCCTAGAAGGGCCTTTGGGTTGTTCGGTCTTGTGAAGGCACATTATATGCTCTTCAGTCCAGTTTCCACCACACATATGCTATATGTCTCAAACTGCAGCTATTCACATATCTTTTCCATTACGATTTGTCCCTAGTTTCATGGTACAACAAGCAGGTCAAGATGAAAGCATGCAGCTATTTATCTTCGGCTTCCCACATTTCCTCCTCTTTTTCCCCTGCCTAACTTCCTACTTAGTAGGCTAATATTGTAACTCATTGCCCCAAAGCAGGACACTATAATGGTATTCTAAATGGGGAGGGGGACCCTGAAAATGGTAAGGAGGACTGCACTCATAACTGACTGCACTCATTCATTTCAAGAACTGGAGTCATTCATTGGACAAGATGAGGCTACCACTTAATTCATAATCTTGCACGGTGACAAAAATAAACCAAGCCCAGGCTATGTCAGGGCTGAGGTGCCAGAGAATGGAAGCTTGGTTGTGCAAGAAAAAGCTATTTCCTTCTAACTGCATCTGCTCACTCACAAAATTGAAAGTAACTGAGTGCTTGTGTGGGTGTGCATTGGATGCATTGCAGTCCTTTTACTTAGACTGAACTGTAGCTCTGGCTAGAGTCCAGTGATTGTTATAAATTCTAGATGTAGTCATGTTAGACCTGTTATGCATGGGTATTTCCCCTCACCTTTACCACGCATATCTGTTAGATTTTGTTGTCGTTCTCCCTGCAATGCTCAGTTTGCTTTCTGGTCACTGCTTCCCCAACTTTTTTGAGAGCGCTTTTATGGTATTTATCCCTTGTTTCCCTACCATGTCAAAGGTAATTCAAGAGTACAGATTCCCTCAGATTTTCCCCGTGCAGTTTTTTGCCCCTCTAAGATTATTCCTCCAGCCATATCGAGATAGTTCTGCTCACTCTGCACCTTCTTCATCCTCCCTCCTTCATCAGTGTACAAGCTCCGTTTTGTTTTACATTTTAACTTTTTTTAACAAGCAGCACAAGTGTAGTTATATGAGACTATTGCTAGTCTCAGATTGCTGAATAAAATATTTAAATGATAGGGAGAAGTTTTAAAAGAGCAGCACAAGGTTTAGTTCCCTGCTGGCATTAACCTGAAAGGGGGAGATGAGAGGAGGCAAAGCAGTGTCCCCAATGCAAAAAAAAAGGATTTCAGTGCTGCATGGAAACAAAATAAAGAGGAGAATCATCAGCATGGAATGAAATTCATATGAGATGTAAAGACAGACAGACAGATGTTTTAATGAACAAAGGAAGGGGGATTTGGGCAGTCTCCAGAAGCCAGGAACCTTCTGCAAACTGCTGGCCTTAATCACTTGGGATCGATCCATTTGGAAGACAGAGAGCAATCGGTAGAGGACAGGCTTTTAAAAACTGCCAAGATCACAATCAACGTGCAGGATCAAATTAGAGAATCACAAAGAGAAAACCATGCAAATTTGCAAGGGCAGGAAATTAGCATTACTATTCAGCTCCACTATGGCACTGGCAAAAAGCATCCCCAATTTTTCTTCAATTTAATGACAGATGACTAAAAAAGCTCTCCAAAAATCTGCCAGAGGACTCCTTCCCCCACACAAATTGCAGCCCTGTGCACAGCATGGTGCAATTGCAACTAACTTTGCACAAGTATGCACGCAAGCATAATGCCCATGATCACAGCTTGCAATGCCAGGGTCAGTGGATTCTACTGAGTATTCTGTACACTCAACATGTTCCCCCATATTATGAGATTGTGTGACTCTCATTTTTAACAGTTGCTGATAAAACAACATAGAATCACGTAGTGTTTGGCATGGAAAATGGGCTTTGCAGCTGCTTGTCACTTTCAAAATAAGTCTCATCAATTTCAACATCAGGTTTTCCCCCTTTGCCTGAGCCATGACGAATTAAATGGAAGGTGCTTGCTGGACACTACTGCATTAGTTAGATCTATCATATTTCCAGTAGCCACTTATGGCTGTGAAAGTTGGATGAAGAAAAAAACCAGACAAGAAGAATCAATTCATTTGATCTTATGGCACCTTATAAATATTAGTAGATTTATTGTGACATTGAGCTTCCTAGCAGGCTCCATGAAAGTTTACCCTGAGATAAAATTGCTAATCTTTGATGGTACCACAAGATGCTTTTTAAGGTTTTTTTAGGGATTATAGTAAACGAATCGTATTCAAAATATATTTTAAACAGTAGTGGAACAAACAGATTTTTTAAAAAAATACAGGAGCTCTTTATACAACTCTGTTCCCAAAACATTTTTCACACAGATGAACATAGTTTGAGACCAGTGTCACCTTTAAGATCAACAACATTTTATTCAAGGCATAAGCATTCATGGTCATGCACACTTCTTCAGCTACATTGAAACAAAACTTCTCCAACCATTACATATAAGCAGATTACTTCAAAGTATGTTGCAACACACAACTGAATTATGACACCTGTACTGAAAACTCTATGACCAAAGTGCTGGGCTGCTATACAATACATCATTACCCCTACCATCTCCTTCAAAACAGCCCGTTATCCCTGTATGCTTTTTCTGGTTATAGTTAAGATGGGCATGTACCAATTTAACTGATTATGTTTATTCAGTGTTCCTAGTTAGTGGCGATATTCAGAGTCATATTTTATTGTTACGGACATCGACCAATCTAAAGCAATCGTCATAAAATAGAAATAGTTCATAAAACAGAAAAGTATAGAATATAGTATAAAATATAGAAATAGTGGCAAAATGTAGATTGGTTACTGACTGTTATTTCTCCCCATTCTTCTTGAGTATGTCCAGGAGCACACTCAAACATGCAGAAAAGCACACAGACAGTACAGATTGTTTTGGAAGAAGAGCATTACCATTCATTGGCTATGACATCATTCAAGATTCACTGCACATGACCCAGTTGTAAAAACGTCCACTCTTGCCTTGAATACAGAATGCAATCCTGTATCAAGACAGACCATTTGCCTGTTTAAATTTGTCTACTCTGAATGGCTCTACAGTACAACTGCTAACCCTGGGCTGGAAAATTTCTGGAGACTTGAGGATGCATCCTGAGATTTGAGGATGGGATGAACATCAATCATCAATCAGTAGGATATAATGCCAAAGATGACATCTTTCAAAATAGCCATTTTCTCCAGTGGAACTTATATTTGTAATCTTGAGATTAGTTATAATTCTAGAAGATATCCAGGCTCCACCACAGTCTCCATCAGAGAAAGGTCAATGATGCACCTTTTACATAATTTGAGAAGCTAAGGACTGAATGATATGCATATAGTAATGGTTGTTCCCTTTAGGTCAAGTTTATAAAGAGCAAAGCATACATTTTAAACCACTTTTCCCCCAGCACTGATTTTGATGTGGCCTAGGAATACTGACAGGGCTAACACAATTCCTAATTTCAGAGACAAAATACTCTTTTAGATGTGAAGGGAAGTGCCATCTTTAAGCACTGGGATTTGGTAGTTGCACTACCATTCTCTTGGGATTCTTTTTATATTATTTAAAGCTACAGCTTTGATTCTGCAGATTGACAAATGGTGTAAACATGGACATGAGACTTGGCCCTTATAATTATAAATGTGTAGGTTAATTCTGCACCAGAACAGGATACAAAGACATAAAAATGCCACAAGGATGTTGCTTTCAGTCTTCCTGACCATAGTTCAAGGTAGAGTTTTTGAGGCAGATGTGACAACTGACAATATAGATCAGGATAAGCAAACAAAATGAGTGAAGTGCCTGACGCCAACATATTCCACTTGTGAAAGTTCAAAAATTCCCTTGCGTACTTGGACTACCCAACAGTTATGAGAATATGAACCCTCTTGACATTTCACATGTGAAGAACAGGGAACCATGTTAACAGGCAAATTCTTCTCCCATCCCTACACGGATGTGAACTCTACTTCGCTCTGTAGGCATTTACTCTGCAGGAGTCTCTCCTTCACCTGCTCAAAAGTTGCATTGTTCTTTTGGTTAAAATTACACCAGAAAACATGTTGTGGAACTATTATGTTTGAACTGCTACATTGTTTTTGTTCAACTACAGGGGAAACAAGAGTACCTGCAAGCCCAATCCCACACACTGTCAAAATATGGCATTCACAAGGGCACTCTCAAGCTTCATGCCATATAATATTATGTCATATAATTATAGTGATAACTACTATGTAGATCTTTATCAGTAGTAGATCAAATCAATACTAGAACTATATTTTAGATGAGAAATACTTCTGCTGTTTTCACAGCTTATGAACTGTTGTAATATCAGAGTCTCCAGATTTTCCTTCCAAGATAAGGCAAAAGCTCGGCAGCTTTGATTCAAATCTCCATCTGGGTATCTGACCTATGTTGCACCTATTTTGTTTCAGCTACAATCTTCCTGCATCTAACCCATGAACTAGGGTTGCCACTTCTGAATTAGGAAATATCTGCTGATTTTGGGGTGGAGTCTGAGGACAGCAGGGTTAAGAGAGGGGAGGGATTTCAATTGAGTGAATTGAACCAATTATTCCATGTTCCAAAGCTGCCATTTTCTCTAGGTGAACTTATCTCTGTTGCCTGGAGATCAGATGTAATAGCTCTACTATAAACTGAGCATCGGACCTATGTGCCTTCCACTCTTCTTGGCATTAGAAACCACATTGTACCCCTAAGAAACTCTTTTTTATAATACTCATCTGTGGCCAAGCTCAACTGTTGCACAAGAAAGAGAGTAGAAGATTAATTACCTGGAAATAGATTCAGGTGGGTAGCCATGTTGGTCTGAAGCTGGAGAGCAAAGTTTGAGTCCAGTGTCACCTTTAAGGCCAACTGTGGTAGGTAAGTTTTATTCTATGTATAAAATTTTGTGCGCATGCACACTTCTTCTGATACTTTGAAGTAGACATTACCAACCATTACATATAAGCATTTGAAGAGGATGTTGCCAGGAAGGCCCAATTAGAGGCAAAATGCAGAAGTAATTGAGCAGTAAATATAGCTAACTGGATGAAGAGGATTGGTAAGCCCTGTAAATAGTAACAAATTACCATACAGCATAATAAAGAAGTTTACAAACATGTGAGAACTTTATGATATTAGTATGTATAGTGAGATAAGAAACCAATTTTTCTGTTAAGCCCAGGAGTTCCACTGTCATGAGTGTCGTAATAATTTTTAACTCATCAATCCCCCTTTCTAGTCTGTTTCTGAAGTTCCTTTGCAATAAAACAGCTCCTTTGAGATCCCCTACTGAATGTCCTGGAAAGCTGAATTGTTTTAGTACAGGTTTCTTAGTCTTGCGATTCTTGATGTCAGACTTGTTTTCATTTATCTTTTGACGTAGTGTTTGACCTGTTTGCCCTATGTAGAAAACAGAAAAGTATTGTTGATATTTAATGGCATATACAGTGTTAGAAGATAAGAAATTGAATGAGTTTGAGATAGTGTAGTTCCTGTTGTTAGAGCCAGTGATTTTGTTGTCGGGATATATGGAGCAATAAAATTGGTGTTCAGGTTTATTGCAAATTCTGGTACTAGTATCCATGTTCAAATTAGATGTATTATTGTGGGTGAGGAGTTGTTGAAAACTGGGGGCTGGCTGTGGGCAGGAATATGTTGGTATTAAAGATGCCACTAGACTCAAACCTGGATATAGAAACTAACATGTTATGGAGAGGGTTGTGATGAGGACTGAATTTTCATTCTTGTTTATTTCAATGCTATTTTAATTCAGTAATCAGTTAAAAAAAAAAAGCCTTGCACATGTTCCATTCACAACTGAGGTAAGATATATGCACTTCCAGGTGAATAACAGTAAAGGCAAAGGTATCCCTTGTGCAAGCACCGGGTCATGTCTGGCCCTTGGGGTGATGCCCCCTAGCTTTTTCATGGCAGACTCAATACGGGGTGGTTTGCCAGTGCCTTCCCCAGTCATTACCGTTTACCCCCCAGCAAGCTGGGTACTCATTTTACCGACCTCGGAAGGATGGAAGGCTGACTCAACCTTGACCCGGCTGCTGGGATTGAACTCCCAGCCTCATGGGCAGAGCTTTCAGACTGCATGTCTGCTGCCTTACCACTCTGCGCCACAAGAGGCTCTGGAGAGCCAATTTGGTGTAGTGGTTAGGAGTGTGGACTTCTAATCTGGCATGCCGGGTTCAAATCTGCACTCCCCCACATGCAGCCAGCTGGGTGACTTTGGGCTCGCCACGGCACTGATAAAACTGTTCTGACCGGGCAGTGATATCAGCGCTCTCTCAGCCTCACCCACCCCATGGGGTGTCTGTTGTGGGGAGAGGAATGGGAAGGCTACTGTAAGCTGCTTTGAGCCTCCTTCGGGTCGGGAAAAGCAGCATATAAGAACCAATTCTTCTTCTTCTTCCCAGGTGAATAGAAGGTGGTACATACAAAAAAAGAAAAAGAATCCTGTCAAAGCTTGCTAAGAATTCACTTTCTGCTATTAAAAGAACATTAATGACTGGCCTTCAGATAGATGAGGCAGTTTGTTTTGTCCAGCTTTCCAAATTTTTGAAGTCTGATTTGCTGAGCCTGGGACATGAAGCCGGGTCTAGAACCAGCTAGATGAATTAGAGATCCTGGCCCATCAGCGGTGCTATTTTGGTCTAGTACTGAAGAGATAAAATAGCACTAAGAACAAGCAGTCACCAAAGCCTGGGGCAATGAGAGAGCAGGGCCTCTGAAGAATTCCTCAGCCCTTTGCAGTTGCTGCTGGGCTGCAGTAGGCAAGAACTCACGGACAGTGAGGGAAGTTACTCTTATACTCTCTGCCCTTATTGTGCTATGTTCTGTTTGCATGCTTTTATTAAATTGCTTATTTTATCTATATCTTTAAATAACATTCTCATATTCATCCCCTTGGACTCTATTTGGATGGGGAAACAGCACAGAAATGTTTTTAATAAATAAAATGCACATGAGAAACTTTTTCCCGACAGTATTTGGAAGGCAGCATAGGGAGGATATTTTGATCCTTGGTGCAACCTCAGCTGAGGGGTTGGGTCTCTGCCATGAGAGACTTTTTCCTGCTCTCTTCTTGGTTTACCACTACAGGAGTCCACAAGCAGACTTCAGAAATAATAGAACTGAAAATCTTTACAAAATGGTTTTAATCGTAAAAATCTGGCCACCAATATGTTAAGAACTACGTAATCACATTAGTACAAGTACTAGTAGAAACAACAACAAATCAGAAATGATGCTAGCCTCAAGAAAAAAGTCTCTCCCCATCTACAAGCAGCATAGGAGGCAGAAAAGTGTGAGGTGACACCAACTGATATTGCTGACAAGATGGATGATGAGGGAGCCATGAGGCTCCTGGAGAACTGGCAGAGGTCCTGGGGCTTGGTTCTGTTTGTTCCTGGCCACCAGCAGCCTTCCAGGAGAGTAGGACACCATGACATGGCCCTGTGCATTAAATGGCCAGCCCACCTCTGCCCACACTTCACGTTCACATGAAGTCACTCTATGCTCATTCAGATCACTGATCCATGAAGGTGAGAATTATCTACTCTGACTGGCAGTAGTTCTCCAGAGTTTCAGGCAGAGGTCCTTCACATCCCTGCTTACCCAGTCCTTTTAACTGCCCTGCCCTGGATAGCTCAGGCAGGCCCTGTCTCATCAGTTCTCAGAAGCCAAGCAGGGTTGGCCCTGGAGGGACCTCCAAGAAATACCAGGCAGGCAATGGCAAACCACCTCTGAACGTCTCTTGCCTGGCTACCAGACAATCCTAGGATCCCCTGGCTACACAACACACATGCCATACGATAGCTGATAAAATAGTCCTCCTAACTGGAGATGCTGGGAATTGAACCTGAGAACTTTGTCATGCAAAGCAGATGCACTACCACTGAGCCATGGACCTGAAGATACTCAACTCTTCCCATTAAAAACATGACAAGGATTGATAGTATTTATGATGAATCTCTTGAATCTAAACTTTACAGCTTCTATAAGATTTCACTGCTCATAATGTAATAGAAATCCCCCCTGCACACACAACTACAGGTTAGCTGTTAGGACTCTGTGCACCTGCATATAAACAGCATCCTTCCAGCATCACAAATGAGGTACTAGAGGGCAAGGCTTGAAAGCAGGCTAGCTCAGCTGATTATGAAATAGTCTTGTATTTCACTGAGAACTGGGAAGTTTATTCACAAATTGTGTCAACCCTGGGAAAATCTCAGTGCATCATATAATCATCTGACGGCATAAGCCACAGATTCCACTGAAGCAGCTACTGAATCAATAGGAACCCCACCAGCTACAAAGCATGTCATCACCCTTTTTAATTCAAGGAATGCAAGATGGGCCAGTGTTTCAGATCTTCCTTTTGAGCATCATCATATTTTTGAGTCCATCTCCTTTTGTAACTACAGCTTTGCTTCTGCAAGGTACTCAAATAGATACAGACTACAAAAGATCCAGGTTTAGTTTTACTTCCTGCCTCATTTTTTTTTAGTTCCCTACATCAACAGGTGTAGCTGGGCATTTGCCTTAAACAATAAAGTAGTATTTGTTTTTGTTACTTAAATTGCACATCTTCCTCTCACACATGAAGACTTTCCTTGGGATCATTAAACGTTCATATGCAAATTCAGAAGAATCACCAATGGGTGGGCAGCTGCCTGACTGAATAAAGACTTTATATAGGCTCCAGGTTTGAATTGTAGACTGAGATGCTGAGACATCAGTATATTCAGGCAGCAGGGAAGGAGCCACCACACTGACACTCCCTAGCCGGAGCCAGATCAATGACTCCAAAGCAAATCAAGGATTATTCACTCCAAAGTGATCTGAAACTGTGCAGTCGTGCCTTCATCCTTCCCAACCCAAGTAAGGTGATACTTTGCCGGGCATAGCTACTTGCCACCCAGGCAGAAGGGCTCTACTATAAATAGACCAGCTACATTTAGAAAGTTTTCCCAAACCAACCAGGACTCTGAAAGGCAGGGAAAGGGCCTTCCCTCTTATGCCTCCATCTTCAAATTGTGGGCCAGGCCACCCTTGCAAGAGCTCCTGGAAGACATCTTCAACCCCAAGAAGCATAGACTGTGGATGTGCTCCCCCCCTTCACGCAGCACAGTACAGTTGTAGTAATGCCAGAATAATAAGTCTGGAATCATATACAGTCAAAATCATTGTTGCAGTCTGCAATCCTCATTGTATGCATTAACTACACATTGAAAGAGATTGAATCCTCCATTTTAATCCAAAGCATTATTTCATTGAGCACATTATCCCACTCTTTCTCTAAAAACCTCAGCATAATGCACACCATTCCCCATCCTCCATTTTATCCGCACAATCCACACAATGATTGTGGCCAGTCATCTTCGCTCAAGGTCACCCAGCAGCTTTCACAGAAAACAGACTTTAACCTGGATCATCATATACCTGACTACTAAACAACGCTGCCACTGGCAAAGAGCAGTAGATTAAGAGGTAAGAAGGCAGACTTTCAACTAATTCAGCAGAGAGCTTCAGGCTTTTATAGCCATCTAAACAATGCTTACCTTTAACACACCAAATAACATGCTTAAAAAATGGCCCCCCAGTACTCATCTTTCAAGTCAATCAGTTATTCTCACACGACCAATAAAACATCATTTCAACTATGTGCTTCTTTAGCATCTGCACACTTGTCAGCATTCATTTTCACACTGAGATCTGAGCATGCGCCAGCAGCAGCTGCCAGCAAAATCATGTGTGTCTAAGATCAGGAGCCCAAGTGTGTGGACTGTTTTTGAATTTGCACAGTTGGCAGCATTCATCACCCCATTAAGCATCCAACTACTGGCCACTGTCAGCACATGTTCAGAATTGAGAAGCAATGTACTGTAACACGTGACATTCACAGATGATGGCTCGGTTCTTTAAGTAATAGTATGCCTCCCCTAACATCTAAATTGATTCATTTAATATTTATCTATTTATTTATTTATATTTATATACCACCCTCCCCAAAGGCTCAGGGCGGTTCACCTAAAAATAAAAGCGAAAGTGAAAAAAAGCACAGTTCCCATGTGGCAGTGCAAGAAAGCAGCAAAATATGTGCAATCCAATTCAGAATGCTGAGGACAAATTGGGTGCTTCTTCAAATACTATTCTATTTACAATCTCAACAGATGAACGCTCACATCACTCATTTTCTCTCTTACAATACTCTGACCTGCACAGCCCAGGCATGACTGCTCCTGTCAGATCTCAGAAACTAAGCAGGGTTAACCATGGTTAGTATTTAAATTTAAAGGATTTGGATGGAGTTCCTCCAAGGAACACTAAGGGGCACAACACAGAGGCAGCCAACCACCTCCAAACATCCCTTGCTGGGCTGCCAGGCAATCCTCAGATCCCCTGGCTATACTGCACATGCCATGCAATGAATAAATAAATCCCCCACAATGTAAGTCATAATCTCCCACTTCCTGTACATTTTCAGCATTCAGCCATTAAAATGCTTATCACAGTCATGGCCTTCTTCTTCCCTACATTCAGACAAGCAGTATTCTAATGAAGTATGAACACTGTTTAAATAAGTAGCTTAATTAAATCTTAAATCTTAGGAGACCTACAAAACCACTCCAAAAACAGAGCTATAGGTCTATGATGTCACAAGTACTAGCCAATCAACACTGTACAAAACTGGCTTCTACCATAAATTGGCAGAAGGACTGATTGCACTCTCCCCTCAATCCTGCTCAGAAGTTGTAAGTATTTGTAGAATGTAGTAAGTTCACTTTTACAGTTATCCAAACAATGTGTGTCTACATGCAACCTAACCCAACAGTCACAAATTAACCCACCTTTGTAGTAACTGCACAGATACTTGGTGGATAAATGTGGAAAGCATATAAGCACTGAAAAAGGGGCCCGGGAAGCTCAGTTTGCTTCAGACTCACATCCCTGTGCTGATGGTTTATCCCAGCACTTCTGTTAGCAGCCTACAGCCAACCAAACCAATTTACCTTGTGAAACGAAAGAGTTTTGTCAGAATTGACATCACAGTTTAGTGATACGTACTTGATTTGGGGAGAAGAATGTTCCTTTACAATAAACACTTCGGTGCAATCCAGAAGCAATGACAAAATGTGGTTTGTTCTACTCCAAGCGCTACTGCTGCCGCCTCCTCTCATGGCTTGACAACAGATACTTCCACTTTCACGGCAAACCACAGGCTTCTGTTTCAGCTGAACCACAAATTATTATGTTTTCCTGCCTCCATGCTAGGGATGCCAACCTTCAGGTGTGACCTGGAGTTCCCCTGGAACTACACCTCAGCTCTAAACTACAAAGATCAGTTCCCCAGGAGAAAATGGATGCTTTGAGGGTAGACTTTATGACGTGATATCCCACTGAAGTCCCTGTCCTTCCCAGACGTCATCCTCACATCCCCAGGTATTTCCCAACCCCCATCTGGCAACCCTTCCCTCCACCCATCCCTGGACAGTCACCAGGGGGCCTGGAAACCCCACATCACAACAGGATTCCAAAGCAGAATGAAACATGTTTTAGAGGCATCATTTGTGGTTCAGGTGGCATGATAAATTCTAGCTTTCCAGAAAAGCAATCCTTTCCAAACCACATGCATGGGGATAGGAAGGGACCATGCAAGCCAAAGGATTTTCAAGGCATGCTTTCTTAACAACCAACCATGGTCTGTCATGATATATGAGTTGTTTGGACATTTTAAGGCAATAACATGCATGGTCTGTTTTCAGCTTCTTTGAATAAGGGGAGGGGAAACTGCAAGGTCCAGTTTTAGAGAAACTGACCTGGGCTCAAGTCACCAAGAGCTCTGATTCCCTGCTTCTCAAGGAAAGGTGATATCAGGGCACATGCCCACTCTGAGACCAGCTCATCTACTGTTACTGAATCCTAATGTATCCAGTGGTGATCAGAAAGCAGTCCACACACACACACACTTTAAAAACTGCTCCTCGTGTGGGAAAAGCAGAACATGTGACACTCTGCAGAAAAGCAGATGCAACGTCAAAAGAACATCTGCGGTCTGTCGTATTTCTTGCACATACACAGTCAGACCTGATTGAGAAGAAAAGCAAGCCAATGCGTGCCAAATAATCTAATGCAGGCAGAATGTGTGCAGTACTTTCTCTACAGTATTCTGCAGTACACCTGCAGACCCCTTTGGGGGGACAGCAGACTGCAAAGCTTAATGGCCACCAACTGAGATCATTTGCACCCTCTCTCAGGAGCTGTAGACATCCAGCCCTCTGCTCTTACAGCGCCCATGTTCCCTGGAAGGAAAGCCCACCCTGGTCATGCCAGACTTTGGAACACCTGTCAGTTGAGAAGAGTGTCAATGGGGGGGGGGGCTGAACTGGAGGACCTCTGCCAGTCCTGGGAAACGAATCGAGTCCCAGAAAGTGCCCCCTAGCAGGCACCACAACAACCGAGACCTCCACCGGAGCCAATGGCACCCTTAACAGAGCCAGCATCCTGAAGAATCAATCCTGTGTAATTGATTGCCTTCCTAGAAGCGCCCCTTTCTTCCAGCAGAGGACGCGAGGGGGCGTGCGGAAGACCCTCGGCAGGGCAGCTGCCCAGGCCCCGATCGCTTTCGCTTCAAGGCAGCCTGCTCCCATCCGGCGCCTTCCAGCCCCCGGGAAAGGCAGGCAAGCGGGCGGCGGCGCGGCTTCCTACTCGCCGTTTGCAGCTGGCCTGCCTTGGCCGCGCGAGGGCGGGGGCGGGGGCGGGGGCGGGGGAAGAGGGGGGATTTGCAGGCGAAGCGCCGTCCCCGGGGGGCGAGCGGCTGGAGGAGATTTGCAGCCTCGCTGGGTCCCCGAGTGGGCGGGAGGCACAAATCTCGCCCACGTTTCATCTGACGTCGCTGGAGCCGCAGCGGCTTTTCAGCTCCTCCTGCCAGAGGCTTTTTTTGTTTGTTTCTTTTAACCCGTGCTGTCTCCGGCCGGGAGAAGAGCTCAGTTCACGGGAAGACACCACTGCCCGAAGCAGAAGCCCGGAGCCCCGGTCTCCCGTCGGGAGCCGGCTCCCCCCCGCTCCCTCCCCTCGGGCCAAAGGCCAGGCCTGACCATCTAGCGCGAGCGTCGCGCCAAACCCGGGCCGCGGGGGCGCCTTCTTCTCTCTCCCCGACCTGAAGCAGCTATTAATAATCCGCACGCAAGCACAGGACGCTCCGGTTTCCCTCTCCCCGGCGGCCCTGGCTCGGCTCCTCCTGGACAGCGGCAAGCGCGGCGCCTGACAACTGCATTTCGGGAAGGGCGGTCCAGGCGGCCCCTGACGAAGAGGCTCTGCGGCGGCCGAATTCGCGCGGGGGCCCCGGGGGCTTTGGGAGCCACGCACGGCCCATCACCCGCGGCCTCTTGGCCCTCTGCCCCCGCTTGCCGAAAGCCAACCGGGGGGGGGGCGGGAGACACACACCACGGATCCTCCTCGCCGCTCCACATAAGCCTCCGGGGCTGATAAAGGGGGGGGGGTTCCCCTGCCTTGCCTGCCTTTCGCTCCCTGCAGTCCCCGCGGGGTTCCTCCTCAGCTGGCCGGGCGCCCCAAAGCGCCGAAGACGGCGGGGGGTCGCGGGAGGAGGCAACGTGGCCGAGCTGTCAATGTCAGGGCGAAGGAGGAATCGTGAGCGGCAGCAACCCCGGCGGCGGCGGCGACGGGGACTGAGCGGGAGGCACGACACCGGCGGCGCAGACACACCTGCCCACATTAGAGCGGCCACCCCCCGGCCGCAGGCGGCACCTTGAACCCCCCGGCCCCCTCGCGAGCCGTTACCTTCTCCTGCGCCCTGGTGAGCTTCTTCTGCACGTTGCTGGCTATTTTCCCCGCGGTGACTCCTTTGCCCATCTCAGCCATGGTGCCGGCCTTGGGGGAGCGGTGCGCTGGTTCAATCAATCAGACCTGGAGGAAGGGGCGAAAGACCAGCAGGAGCGGAACAATGGCCATAGCCCTCTTCAAGAGCCGGGGGACGGGAGGATACAGCCTTTTAAAGAGACAGTACCAGGCAGGCGCGGCGGCGTCTTAAAGGGGCAGCGCGCCCTGGTTGGAGCTCGGCGAGGCAGGAAGCCGCCTGGCTGGGAAAGGGAATACCGCCGGAGCAAAACGCTCGGGGGGACTGCTCGCCTCTCCTAGGCCAATCTGTATATTTCCGGGGGAAATGGCATGCCGTCGCCACTGGGCAAAATCTATAGCGGGGGGAGGGGGCTTGGGGGGGGGGGTCTTCTGAGTTTCCTGGAGGTGGGAGCCACAGGGCTGAATTTGGCCCAGGCCCGCATGTAGTAGTCTATGTAAAATTATTTCGATATGAAAATATATTTTCCAAAAATCATATGCTATCAACAGTTTGTGGTTTTGTTATTATTTTACTCATAGCAGTCTGAATCTCAGTCAAAGAAGACTATAAAGAGGAGAGGAAGGATGTTGTGAAGTCCTTCCCTTCTTGCACAATTAATTTGTGTATGAAAGGAAATACTTCCTCTCCCTGTCTCTCTTTTCCTCACAACTACCCAGATAAGTTAGGCTGCATGACTGGCCCCAGGTGACATCTAGTGCTTCATGTCTATGTGGGGCCAGTCACATAAATACGGGCTTCTCAGCAACCTTGGCCTCAAAATATGAGAGCATTTGTTTACCTGAAGTAGGGTCCAGGACAGCAGAATCAACTGATTTTCCATATCTGGGGGACCAGTTTTATATCTTCCCTCCCCTCATGTACAGATGCCCAGAGAAAAACAAGAATGGCAAAAGAGAGACTTATTCCCATCTCCTTCATTGTTTTTTTTTTTCTTTTCTCTAAAGCAAGTCCTAGGATGTCAAAAGCAACTTAACTTTTACCATTTGGGACACTGTTCATCCCCCACAAACACATACACAAATTACTAGAAAATCAGAGTCCAGTATGATCCATAACAAGTAGCACCTTTAAGACCAACAAAGATTTATTGTTGGCCTTAAAGGTGCTACTGGACTCTGATTTTATTGTGCTACTTCAGACCAACACGTCTACCCATTTGAATCTACACAATTTACTAGAGAGAGAAATAGTTGCAAGTCCCCTTATTCATCTTCCACCATTTGGGGCAACAGAGCTCTGATCACCTGCACCCTGACACATAACTCCCTATATTTGGGCAATTTAAGTTGGAGTTGGAATGGAAATATTTCTTTATCTAAAAGAGCATCTAGGAAGTAGAATAACCACTTTTGGAGAGTCATTCTCATATTTTGGTCACAGAATGCATGCAAATGATGGATTAGAAAAAATGATCCTGCTTGGTAAGACTGAAGGAAGCAGAAAAAGAGGTGACAAAGAATACAATGGATGGATAGAATCAAAGACATAAGTGGATTGACCTTACAAAAATTTAAAGAAATGACTGCAGTGTTGTATGTCGGACCTTTGTTCATGAAGTTACCATGTGTTGGAAATGACTTCAGAACGCAACAACAAGGTCTAGGAATTCATAGTAACTGCAGGATAATTATGGATTTCCTAGCTTTGACTGAGCAGAGGGACTTTCCAGAAAGGTAACAAAAGGTGATTACATCCAGCCAGGGTGGACAAAAGGGCTTGCAGGGTTGAAGATCTGAGCCGTAGTCCACCTAGTTCAGCAACCAGTGATGTCAAAGGTTTCTGCCTGCCCACCTTAGTAAACAATACTGACCACCAATAGATTTATGTATTTCAGTAGAATACAGCTTTGTGTTTGCACAGTGCTCCACATGTGCTCCACTGGAGAGCCAGTTTGGTGTAGTGGTTAGGAGTGCGGACTTCTAATCTGGTGTGCCAGGTTCAATTCTGCACTCCCCCACACGCAGCCAGCTGGGTGACCTTGGCCTCACCACAGCACTGATAAAACTGTTCTGACCGAGCAGTGATATCAGGGCTCACTCAGCCTCACCCAACTCACAGGGAGTCTGTTGTGGGGAGAAGAAAGGGAAGGCGACTGTAAACCGCTTTGAGCCTCCTTCAGGTAGAGAAAAGCGGCATATAAGAACCAACTCTTCTTCTTCTAACAAGTCACACTGGAAAAGATCCCTGAACCAAGGGAATTGAAAGCAAGAACAACAAAAGAAGGAGAAATGATGCAAGAGGGGCATTGTTTTCATTTGGTTTAAGGCTCAGTATTAGATCTTCTTTTCAGTACCAAAGAAAGTTACATAGGGGGGGGAGAAGAATCCTTTACCCCCCCCCCAAAAAAAAAGACTTGTTGCTTTTGGAACAAGCCTGTAGCCCATACATAGAGTCCTTCATTCATCACTGAATAATCCCCAGCTAGCTTGGATTGGAGGTCAGAGGCTTTGTTTTAATCCTTGGTGCCTCTTCTTTCAAGAAAGTAACTGCTGCCTCCTTTACTGTCTTCCTTAGTTCTAAATCCCAGCAGTTTTTACACCGAAGAGTGCATCCAATATAAGCAGCTCATAGGTGATGATAGGCTACTTATTAACATTTACAAATCTCAGCAAGAGAATGTGTGTGAAAACTGTTTAAAACAATCACAATTTGCAAACTTTTGTTTAAAATGAAGGTAATGATACTGATTATTATTGTTAACTACACAGAGCCAGGCAGATGCTTTTCATAATTTTGATGAAACACTTTATTGAAGAATCCTCAGTGAAAGATGAATTGCAGAATAGTATCAGTTTACCTGTCCAGGGTTGGATTAGACAACATGAAGACCAAGAAATCAGTGAGTGGTGAGCATGAAAGACAACCAGAGTGTATATCCAGAGAATCTCTCAAATTCATTGTGAAAAGTTCCATGAGGCAACATGATAGAAATCTGTTCTGCACCTTGCTTTCTTGTGTTTCCTGCAAGGTGCTCAGAATAGTATTAATAATTATCTCTTCTCCATTGTAGCTTCTCAATACCCCTATGGAGTTAAGTGGAAATGAGAGACCACAGATGGCCTAAGGTTGACCTACACCATTGTGAGGGAACCTGGATCTCCTAAGTCCTAGTCTAACATTATAACTATTGGACTAAACACCTCTCCCTCTCTGTGTGTCTTTGCTGGAGGCTCATTGGCCACCAGCATAGGGATGCCAGCCTCCACGTGAGAACTGAGGATCCACCAGAATTACATCTCATCTCTAGACTACAGAGATCAGTTCTTTTGGAGAAAATGGATGCTTGGAAGGGTGGACTCTATGGCATTGTCCCCCACTGAAGGCCCCTTCCCCAAATGTCCAGGCATTTGCCAATTTGGATCTGGCAATCCTACCCCTGCTGGCAGCTAGGAGGATCTGGCAACTCTACATCAGCACCACTAACAAATTCCAGGTTCAGAGTGATTGCTCTTTCAAAGTGGCAATTCATTTGGAATTCCTGCCTCAGATGCCCATGTCCCATGGGCCAGCCATGAGGGAGAGAGGCTTCAGCTGTATTACTGCTCGGTACTGATGCACACACCACCAGCAATGAAGTGGAGGAGCAGGCAGCCATCATAGAATGGCTGGGATTTTTGCTTTAAAGCAGTGTTCCCCAACCCGCGGTCTGGAGAACGGGACCGGTTTGTGGATCAGTTGGTACTGGACCGTGGCTCTTCCTCGGCCTCCTCCCCAGCTACTGCCTCGGGGCTGCCCTGCCACTCTGCCGCTAGCTCACCTTTGGTGTTCTCCGGAGGCCGCCATGGCTGGGGCTCCCCCTTGGTGTGGCACTGCACAGCTGCTGCTGGCAGCGCCCCCAGCGGGCGGCAGGAAATCAGGGGTGCCAGCAGGAAAGCAAGTGGAGCAGGGGCTCAGGCAGCGACGTCCCTCAGCAAAAGACTATCCCCCCCCCCGGGCCTCAATAAAATTGTCAAGCGTTGACTGGTCCCCAGTGATAAAAAGGTTGGCTACCACTGCTTTAAAGCATTCAAAGCACTTCTTGTACACTATCCTGTTGTAATCCTTACAGCCTTGGAGGGCAGGTTAGTGTTCTTATTGCAATCAAAAAACAGAGGTTGAGAGAGGGTGGCCTGCATTAAACTTCCTACTGGATTCCTTCCTATTGGAAGTGAGATGCAGACTGGGGGGGTCTATAGATTGTCCTTTGTTTAACTACTTCTGTTCTTAGTTCAAAGGCAGACATGCAGTGCCTGATGATCCTTTTGGCGTGTCAGTGGTCATCCTTTAAATTATTTACAAGTGGGAGAAGGAAGGCGTACAGATCCTGGGCAACATATGCATAACTGCACATTTGTTGTGTGCAACAATGTGAAAAGGCCCTTGTTTGCCAAGAAAGGAAGTAAGTTCTCAGATTGCATTTGTGGGTCCAGGGCTTGCAAAGGCTTAACGTTCCTAATTACTTTTACAAGCTTAAACTGCTTTACTCAGTAAATTAATCAACTAAAGCTTTTGGCCCAGATGAGACACTGCATATGTGTTTCTGCCAGAGCTGTGAACATGTAGCCATGTTACATTGTCAGTAATTGTGCCAGTCAGTTGCTGAGTATGGAGCCCCAGCATTCGGTTCAAAGAAAGAACGACAAGTGCATCTGTTTTGTGCATGCAGTTCCCCCTCCAGCTACAGCAACCATCTCCAACATGGGTGTCATGGTGCCCTTTGAAGTCTTTCCTGGCACCTTCCTGAAACTATGGGATAAAATCCAGCAGTTCTTAAATGGAGCAGGAAAAAGAGAGCCCTGGTTTGTTCCCTATGTCACTGTGTGATGAGAAGAAGAGAGGCCATTTCTTATACTTCGCCTTTCACTACTCAAAGGAATCCCAAAGTGACTTAAAAACACCTTTCCCTTGCTTTCTGTACAACAGGCGCCCTCTGAGATAAGTGGGGTTGAGAGAACTGCTCTGCAAGGACAGCTCTAAGAGTACTGTGATTAGCCCAAGTTCATCCAGCTAGCTGCATGTGGAAGAGTGGATAAACAAATGCTGTTCTCCAAATTAGAGTGCGCTGCTCTTTAACTGCTACACCACACTGGCTTTCAGCCTAGGCAGGTGAATGACAGCTGTGTGTTCCCAACTGAGCTGCAGGCACACAATCCCAAGGCTATCCCTGTGTCCATGCAATGGCCTTCCCCTGTGTCTAGAAACTGAAACAAAACAGTATCTCTTTTCCCCAAGCAGAGGACCGATCTTGTCCTTCATAGCTCCTATTTCACGATAGCACCCACTGCTATTTCTCATACTTCCAAAAATGTCCACAGCTGGGGACTCCTGAGCTAGAGACACAGCCGCAAGCACCCCACCTCATTTGGGTTGTTTCTGTATCTGTATTATGCCCAAGAAGTTCTGTCATCGACATTGCTAGGTCTCAAGAGCAAGCTAGATCGGCCAAGGCTGCTCAAGCCCCACTGCAATGGATGAAAATAATGCACAAATACCTAATAACGTTTTTTTGGTTTGAATGGGAATGATGAAACAGTCACCATGTGCAGCTGTCATAATCAGCAGTTTCCCAAAGCAAGCACTGGGTAGATTACTAGATATGCAGTCCCAAGAAACGATCTTCTAAAGGTTACTTCATATATGGACTTTCTAACACAGGGATTCATTTTATACAGTATGACTAGAGGCAAAGCCCATTGTACCCAGGAATACTACAGGCACCAGAATCCACACCTGCACTGTGGCCTTCCTGGGGGCTGGCTACATAGCAAAAGCTCTTGCCCACCCTTGGACTCTTGAGGCTCTGCCTCCAAACCTCAAGGGGTCACCAACCTCCAACTGCGGCCTGGAAATCTGGAACTGGACTATAGAGATCAGCTCTCCAGGGAAAAATGGCTCTTTTGGAGGGGGGACTCTACAATGACAACTCATCTCCAGGCTCCTGGAGATGAAAGGGCTTGCTTGGGAGGGGGAACTCTGTGGCAGAGAGGTTGCAGGATGGGAGAGGTTGGGACCTGGGGATTTTCTGGAATTGCAGGACATTTCTAGGCAACAGAGATCAGTCCCCCTGGACAAAAGGCCTGGCTTTGAATGCCATGGAGGTGCAAGGATGCCAGGCTCCAGGTGGGAAACAAAGAGAAATGCTGGGTGGGAGGCATTGTTATAACGATAAACATCACATAATTCAAAATTTGTCACAGTTTTTTCCTTTAATGAAAATATTTCATTGATAGCAAAATTTGCTTAAAGAACGGAACACCTTTCAGTCAGTATGTTCTCCAGTTCAGTTTAATATCAGAGTAAATCAAAAACAGTTCCATGTTACAATCAAACATGAAAACATTGCTTGGCAAAGAACTTACAGAGGGTTTCTCCACTATTGCTTCTATGTCAGCTTTTCTCAACATTTTTACAATTGAGAAATCCCTGAAACATTCCTCAGGTTTTGAGAAACCCCAGAAGTGGGATCTCCAGATCTCTAGCATCCCTGCCACTGATCATGGGTGCCAGCCTCCAGGTGGGGCCTGGAGAACCCACAGAATGAAAGCTCCTCTCCAGACTGCAGAGATCAGTTCCCCAGGAGGAAAGGGCTGCTTGGGATGGGGATGGAAGGCTATTTTGCACTTCCCTCTATACACATACATGCAGAGAGAGAGAAGACAAAAACATTTCTCCCTTCTCAAATAGCAAACCTTATTAACGATACAAACACCACTCCATGTAGGAAACAACTGAGTGTCTCCCTCCTTGGATTGCCCTGAGAAGCCATTGGCCAGAAGGTCCATATTTGAAGGGAAAGAATACTATAACTGTAAATGAGCAAGTAAAGAAAAAAGACTTGCACTATCCTCCTGCAACAGCTTCTTCTACATGTGCTCTAGCTATGTCTCTTTAATGCAATGGCAATTTGTACAGATTGGTGTAGTGGTTAAGAGCAGCCACTTCTAACATATGAGCTGTATTTGATTCCCTGCTTTTCCACATGCTGAGTGACCTTGGCCTACTCACAGTCCTGTTAGACACTGTTCTCACAGAGCAGTTTCAGAGCTCTCTCAGCCTCCCCTATCTCACAGGGTGTCTGTTCCAGGGGGTTGGACTAGATGGCCTGTGTGGCCTCTTCCAACTCTATGATTCTATATCCCAAGAGAGGGCAAATTAGTTAGGGAATGAATTGGCTGCATGCAAGTCAACTTTATAATGTTTAATGATTATAGTGATAACCTTGTGAGTAGGTTAGGCTGAGAGTGCACGACTAGCCTAGTAAGCTTCCATAACAAACTGGATCTCCAGCACTCTATCCATTATTCCACACTGGCATTATTTCACAACAGAGACAAATCCTGCATGTCAGAGTGCTGCATCTTCTAGCCATCTCTGTTGCATCTGTGGACATTCAGGGACTAGTAGCTTGAAAGCTGAGCCTGAGATCCATAACAGTTCTTAGGGATTTGCCGGTTCCCAAGGCACAGTCAATCAGCACAGAGACTTAGGGACCAATCACAGGCTTCTGTTAAGGCCAATCATACTTTTGGCAGGAGACACAAATGTGCATATAAGTTCCACAGTTCTGATTGTTGATGTTCTGTATTTCCGGTTCCAGTAAAGTTGTTTGGTTGTTGGAGCTGAGTGTCTGTGTCTTACTGAACCCACAGATTTAATAGTCTCCCAGTCCTGTTTCTTTCTCTGATCCAAAATTCATATGGATGTTATTTCTACAATATTTCCTGCTCCCCTCCACTGGTGGAGAGACACCTTCTCTAAGCTTTGATGCGTCACTGGAAAGCTAGCAAGACTCCTTTCTTGGCAATTAGTGAAGAAACCTCTCCCAATGAAAGAACATTATGCATTCTTTTGTCATAAGACCTGACTTTCCCACCCCCTTGAGAGAAACCATAGTGGTATTCTGTTGCCAGCAAATTCATGACAGTATGATGTCACCCCCTAGAAGGCATCAACTATAATCTCAATAATTCAAATGTCAATGGTATTAGTAATGAAAAACAATACTTAATAGTTGTAAAGTCAGGGAAGCCACTCATTTCTTATCCTTTAGGAAGGTGAAGCCTATTGTAATTTGGGGATAAAGCAGGAGTAGGAGGAACTCTAGAAGATTTAATATGGAAATGCCGTCTGTACCAGGTATTAAGAGTTAAAATGCTTTGATCCATTACACATTGATCCATTGTGTGGTCTGCATAAGAAAAAGGTGCTAAGATTATTTAAAAAGTGATTCATCACAATCCTTACAAAATAATTTTGTACATGGAGTAAGAGGGAGGATTTCTTAGCTATACATGGATGCTAGTTTTCCTTACTATGTCACACTATACAGGCAATCTTTGCATAACATTTTTTGTTAGCATTTTTAGTTTTGCATCTGGAGAAAGCAGTAGAGAATGGAAAAAATACTCCCGACTGAGATTCATTATGCTAATACCTCATTTGAAAAAAATTCAATAAAATATCAATCCAGGTTGATCTCACTGGTGATGTTTCTATTATAAACAGGAAAGAGAGGCTTGGGGGGGGGTGGCTGTTTTTAATCTCACTGCTCTGGGTTATCTGTGGAGATTGCTGCCCATGGACTTGTTTGTGGGTGTGAATTAAAAACAGGTCAATGAATCATGCAGAGTAAATAATAAGAATGGCAAAACCAGAGTGATGAGTCATGCATCTCAACGACAAATCGTGACAAGTAATTTCAGGAGAGAAGACATTCAGACAGCAGTGTAAAATATTAGATTAGTAATGGGCACAGCTTTTCTTCAGCAAGATCTGTCAGTAGCTTCCAAGCAGGAAAATCTAAACTGAAGCCATGTGTGCAAAATGCTAATGGTGGAACACAAAAGTGGGAGACCCTTAACATTCGATCCTCTCTAGACATTTTACTTCTCAGACTGCTGAGGGATTGAAATATCCCTTGCAATAGGATGGATAATATGAGAGCACCAGTCAATGGGCTGCTAGTGCAATCCAGCTGGTTTTAGCTGAAAGATGGGGGGGGGGGTTAATATGGTAATGCAATTCTATAGAATTCTATACACCAATGAGAGCAGGCTAAGAAACAGGAAGCACATTGTTAAAGAAATACTTCCTCTGCAGTGTTTTGATAGGTATGGTTGCTTTTCTGTGTGGAAACCCTTGTTGCATCTACATATTAAAAGTGGTCATCAGAATTGGTATAGGAAAGAGAACCACCTGTAATTCCTGGCATTGGCCACAAAGTGCCTTTAGAGACTATCTGAGCTAGTTTAGTATGACCTTTCATACCCAGCAGCATATTGTACTCAAAGCTACAAATATGTCAATAACAGCCAGGACTAGACCAGAGAATCCCTAAACCAGTGTAGTGTTACTCACTGTAGTGAGCTACCAAGCCTCTTCTGCATGATGGATAAGCTGATGAAAACTCACTAAATACATCATTGTTTTTCTGATCTCTGCACAGAAGAGTTCATTTACTCCACAAAACTGATTTTGCTCTGCACGGTGAACTGCCTCTTTGGTGCTTTAAGCATCTTTTAAGCGTTGTTTCTGAAACATGGGGGCTTTTTGCACGCCTTCAAAATCGCACAATGGTTGCCAATTGGAAACGCTACTGATTTGCTGTTATGCACAACGTCGTCGACAATCTGCCACACACCTGAAACCAATCTGCAAAAAGCGCTTCCTTGTAGCGCTTTCAGGGAAATCCCCAAAAGTGGATTCACCCTCCGGAAAGCGATACACTCCTGCAACCAATCTGCAACACTAGCGAAAAAGACCTGTGCATTAACATTGTTGCGGTTTCTACAAAGTCCCTCCCCCTGGCTCTCTCCTCTGATCTTCCGGCGAAGCGATCGCCATTTTTTTTTCTCCGAGCGAGCGGGGATAAACGCACCAGCGAGCCTCTTTCAGTTTAGAGGCTTCCCCGGCTTCAGTCCCTCCCCTTCAGTCACTAAGCACAAAGAACAGAGAAGCCCGTTTGCTGATGTATTTTCCCTTTATTTTTTACACATTCATTCAGCCGAAAATCGGGCCCGTGAGAGGGGGGGGGATTTTTTTTTTTCACTCGGAGGGAGCGTGGCAACGATCAAACGACAGCTCAAACACACTAGGCAGCTGGATGGGTCTCTCCGTTGCAACGGATTAACACAGATTTATTGCAATGGGTCTGTTTTTTTTTTTTTAAACCTTTCTTAAAAAGAAAGGGGCTGTTTGGGAGCATGCTAACGGCTGCCCATTGGCTGCTTGACGGCCAGGGGTGGGACGAGTTTGGCAATAGCGCTTCCTTTCTAGCGATTTTTGCCAAGACCGGAAGCCTGTGGGAAACGCTACAAAACGCAACTGGATTCCACTACAAAGGCAGGTATGCATAACGACGAATTCCACTATTTTAAATGGCGATTTTTCATTCAGTGACCAATTTGCTACAAAGATCCCGGTGCGTAAAGCCCCATGCTTTTCACCGATTCATTTCTCTCCAATTCATTTCTCATTGCCTGCTTGAGATGCTCTATTAGTCATGCAGAGAAGCTCCTTGGTTATGCAGATTAGTGACTGCATTAGAGAACAAAGCTGAGTTGGCAAAGCTACAGGGAGCAGGGTTATGAATTGTTTCATGCAGAGAGCATTGCAACGTAGTTTTTCAACAGACTATATTCAATGCAGAACGATTGTAATATACTAAAGTATTCTAAACTGGTTGTTTTTTAAACTGTTTTATTTGGCTCCATGCAGAATACCTCAAGGATGGGTGTATCCCTTCTACTGTTTACCAGTAAAAGTACCCATTACATAGATCAGTTCCCCTAGAGACAATGGCAGCTTCAGAGGGCTCATTCTATGCCATGACATGTCTGCCTACTTCCCTCCCCACCCTAAACTCCACCTTCCTCAGGTATTAGCAAAGAGGAACTGAAGAGCCTCTTGATGCGGGTGAAGGAGGAAAGTGCAAAAGTTGGCTTGAAACTCAACATCAAGAAAATGAAGATCATGGCATCCAGCTCTCTCAGTTCCTGGCAAATAGATGGGGAAGAAATGGAGATAGTGACAGATTTCATTTTCCTGGGCTCCAGGATCACTGCAGATGGAGACTCCAGCAATGAAATTAAAAGACGCTTGCTCCTGGGGAGGAAAGCTATGGCAAATCTAGACAGCATTCTAAAAAGCAGAGACATCACCCTGCCAACAAAAGTGTGTCTAGTCCAGGCTATGGTATTCCCAGTTGCAATGTATGGCTGTGAAAGTTGGACCATAAGGAAGGCCGAGCATCAAAGAATTGAGGCTTTTGAACTCTGGTGCTGGAGAAGACGCTTGCGAGTCCCTTGGACTGCAAGGCGAACAAACCGTTCTGTCCTAGAGGAGATCAGCCCTGACTGGTCCTTAGAAGGCCATATCCTGAAAATGAAACTCAAATACTTTGGCCACCTCATGAGAAGGAAGGACTCCCTGGAGAAGAGCCTAATGCTGGGAGCGATTGAGGGCAAAAGAAGAAGAAGACGACAGAGAATGAGGTGGCTGGATGGAGTCAGTGAAGCAGTCGGTGCAAACTTAAATGGACTTTGAGGAATGGTAGAGGACAGGAAGGCCTGGAGGATCCATGGGGTCACGATGGGTCGGAAACAACTTTGCAACTAACCACAACAATCAGGTTGCTTGACAATCAACAGAAAACAAGGGCAGGAATATTGTGGCAGCCCTCAGTTATGATGTGATGCAACTTCCAGAAAATTGGGTTGCTTCTCTAGGAATACCTGGAAACACTATGGTAAAACCAGACTTTCTGGTGATTCCTAGAAATTACTGTATCACCTAGAAAGAACTGGCATGACTTCTGAATTGCCTCTGGGCCGTAATAAAGACTGATTCTGAGCAGCCATGAGGGTGGGGAATCAACCACCTTCACCAGGGCACTGGCAACTCTGCCCTTACATCTCCCTGAATTTGCCAAGCTGGAGGTAACAGCTCTCTCTCTGACAAAGTGCAAGTTTCACTTCAGCAGAAGGATGTAGCTCACATCCACAAAAAGATTCTTAAACACAAGTTGTTTCAGGTGAGCTGAACATGTTTTGTTGTTGTTGTTATGTGCGAAGTCGTGTCCGACCCATCGCGACCCCATGGACAATGATCCTCCAGGCCTTCCTGTCCTCTACCATTCCCCGGAGTCCATTTAAGTTTGCACCTACTGCTTCAGTGACTCCATCCATCCACCTCATTCTCTGTCGTCCCCTTCTTCTTTTGCCCTCGATCTCTCCCAGCATTAGGCTCTTCTCCAGGGAGTCCTTCCTTCTCATGAGGTGGCCAAAATATTTGAGTTTCATCTTCAGGATCTGGCCTTCTAAGGAGCAGTCAGGGCTGATCTCCTCTAGGACTGACTGGTTTGTTCGCCTTGCAGTCCAAGGGACTCGCAAGAGTCTTCTCCAGCCCAGAGTTCAAAAGCCTCAATTCTTTGACGCTCGGCCTTCCTTATGGTCCAACTTTCGCAGCCATACATTGCAACTGGGAAGACCATAGCCTTGACTAAACGCACTTTTGTTGGCAGGGTGATGTCTCTGCTTTTTAGGATGCTGTCTAGATTTGCCATAGCTTTCCTCCCCAGGAGCAAGCGTCTTTTAATTTCTTTGCTGCAGTCCCCATCTGCAGTGATCTTGGAGCCCAGGAAAATAAAATCTGTCACTATCTCCATTTCTTCCCCTTCTATTTGCCAGGAATTGAGAGGGCCGGATGCCATGATCTTTGTTTTCTTGATGTTGAGTTTCAAGCCAACTTTGGCACTCTCCTCCTTCACCCGCATCAACAGGCTCTTTAGTTCCTCTTCACTTTCTGCCATTAGAGTGGTATCATCTGCATATCTGAGGTTGTTGATATTTCTCCCTGCAATCTTGATCCCAATTTGTGACTCCTCTAATCCCGCATTTCTCATGATGTGCTCTGCATACAAGTTAAATAGGCAAGGCGACAGTATACAGCCTTGCCGAACTCCTTTCTCAATTTTGAACCAGTCAGTGATTCCATGTTCAGTTCTCACTGTTGCTTCTTGACCTGCATATAAATTTCTCAAGAGACAAATAAGATGTTCTGGTATTCCCATCTCTTTAAGAACTTGCCACAATTTGTTGTGCTCCACACAATCAAAGGCTTTAGCATAGTCAATGAAGCAGAAGTAGACGTTCTTCTGGTACTCCCTAGCTTTCTCCATGATCCAGCGTATGTTGGCAATTTGATCTCTAGTTCCTCTGCCTCTTCGAAATCCTGCCTGTACTTCTGGAAGTTCTCGGTCCACATATTGCTGGAGCCTAGCTTGTAGGATTTTGAGCATAACTTTGCTAGCATGAGAAATTAGTGCGATGGTGCGGTAGTTTGAACATTCTTTGGCATTGCCCTTCTTTGGGATTGGAATGTAAACTGACCTTTTCCAATCCTGTGGCCATTGTTGAGTTTTCCAAATTTGCTGGCATATTGAGTGGAGCACTTTTACTGCATCGTCCTTTAAGATTTTGAATAGTTCAACTGGAATGCTGTCACTACCACTAGATTTATTGTTGCACATACTTCCTAAGGCCCATTTGACTTCACATTCCAGGATGTCTGGCTCCAGGTCAGTAACTACCCCATTGTGGTCATCAGGGATGTTAAGCTCGCTCTTGTATAGTTCTTCTGTATAATTTTGCCACCTTTGTTTGATCTCTTCTGCTTCTGTGAGGTCCCTACCATTTTGGTCCCTTATCATACCCATCTTTGCATGAAACGTTCTCTTCATATCTCCAATTTTCTTGAAAAGATCTCTGGTCCTCCCCATTCTATTGTTTTCTTCTATTTGTTTGCACTGTTCATTTAAGAAGGCATTCTTATCTCTTCTAGCTTTTCTCTGGAATTCTGCATTCAATTGGGTGTATCTTTCTCTTTCTCCCTTGCCTTTCACTTCCCTTCTCTCCTTAGCTATTTGTAAAGCTTCCTCAGACAGCCATTTTGATTTTTTGCATTTCTTTTTCTTTGGGATGGTTTTAGTTGCTACCTCTTGTACAATGTTGCGAACCTCCGTCCATAGTTCTTCAGGCACTCTGTCTATCAGATCTAATTCCTTAAATCTATTTGTCACCTTCACTGTGTATTCGTCAGGGATATGATTTAGTTCATACCTGAGTGGCCTAGTGCTTTTCCCTACTTTCTTCAATTTAAGCCTAAATTTTGCAACAAGAAGCTCATGATCTGAACCACAATCAGCTCCTGGTCTTGTTTTTATTGACTGGATAGAACTTTTCCATCTTTGGCTGCAGAGCACATAGTCAATCTGATTTCTGTGTTGACCGTCTGGTGATGTCCATGTGTAGAGTCGTCTCTTGGGTTGCTGGAAAAGGGTGTTTGCTATGACCATTGTATTCTCTTGACAAAATTCTACCAGCCTGTGCCCTGCTTCATTTTGTACTCCAAGGCCAAACTTGCCTGTTATCCCGGTTATCTTTTGGCTTCCTACTTTAGCATTCCAATCCCCCATGATGATAAGCACATCATTTTTGGGCGTTGCTTCTAGAAGGTGTTGTAGGGCTTCATAGAACTGATCAACTTCATCCTCTTCAGCAGCAGTGGTTGGGGCGTAGACCTGGATCACTGTGATGTTGAATGGTTTGCCTTGGATTCGAACTGAGATCATTCTGTCATTTTGGGGATTGTATCCCAAGACTGCTTTTCCTACTCTCTTATTGATTATGAATGCTACTCCATTTCTTCTGCGAGATTCTTGTCCACAGTAGTATACCTGATGGTCATCTGAATTAAATTCACCCATTCCTGTCCATTTTAGTTCACTGATTCCTAAAATGTCGATGTTCAGTCTTCTCATTTCTTGTTTAACCACGTCCAGCTTGCCTTGATTCATGGATCTGACGTTCCAGGTTCCTATGGAATAAAAATCTTTACAGCATCGGACTGTCTTTTCGCCACCAGTTACTTCCACAACTGAGCGTCCTTTCGGCTTTGGCCCAGCCGCTTCATTCATTCTGGCGCTACTCGTACTAGCCGTCTGCTCATCCCCAGTAGCATATTGGACACCTTCCGACCTGAGGGGCTCATCTTCCAGCGTCATATCGTTATGCCTATTGGAACTGTCCATAGAGTTTTCATGGCAAAGATACTGGAGTGGTTTGCCATTGCCTTCTCCAGTGGATCACCTTTTGTCAGAGCTCTCAGCTATGACCTGTCCGTCTTGGGTGGCCCTGCACGGCATAGCTCATAGCTTCACTGAACTACGCAAGCCCCCTTGCCACAACAAGGCAGCGATCCTTGAAGGGGGGAACATGTTTTAGCATGTTTTTAATGCTGGATCTGGAAAGAGTTCTTTCAAAGGATACTTATGTTCCTGTGAGAGTTGATGATTAACAAGCCAGAGATAGTGCTCCCACATATATTCTTCAGTATAGTTGCTACCTTCCTGCAGGTCCTACCTGCACTCGTGTCATCAGTGCCCCCCAGGCTCCTGGTACACAGCACAACAGGACAGGGGGATGGATGACAGGATAAGGGGAGAATCCTAGAATAGAATTGGAAGGGACCTCCTGGGTCATCTAGTCCAAGCCCCTGCACTATGCAAGACACTCACAACTCTATCGCTCATCCACTGTAACCTGCCACCCCCTTACGCCTTCAGAGAACCAGCCTCTCCATCAGATGGCTATCCAGCCTCTGTTTAAAAATTTCCAAAGATGGAGAACCCCCCACCCCCCGAGGAAGCCTGTTCCACTGAGAAACTGCTCTAACTGTCAGGAACTTCTTCCTGATGTTTAGATGGAATTTCTTTTGAATTAATTTCATCCCTTTCATTCAGGCCCGTCCCTCCAGGGCAAGAGAGAACAATTCTGCTCCGTCCTCTATATGGCAGCCTTTTAAATATTTGAAGATGGTTATCAAATCCCCTCTCAGTCATCTCCTCTGTAGGCTAAACAGACCAAGTTCCCCCAGCCATTCTTCATACATCTTCATCTCCAAACCCCACACCAACCTTGTTGCCCTCCTCTGGACACGCTCCAGTAGTATGTGCCTTGTCTCCTGCTGCACTGGGGAATTTTTAACTCTTTACTAGCTAGTGATCTGGTAACACTAGTTCTTCTAATAATATCTCCATAGAGTTGTAATAAAGTCTTAAGTTACAGGGAGGTGGGTAGGTGAAAACATAATTGTTTTAGTATGGTTATGTCCTTATTGGGGAGGGGTGCCTATGCTTAATAGCAATAGATTTATTTGTTTAGTTCTGCTCATACATAATCAAGGCCTGAAGAGGCTAAAGAGGCCATGTGGTAAAACAGAAAGTGTTAGCCTAGATAGAATCTAGGAGACCTGTGTTCAGGTTTCCACTTCCCATGCAAGCTCAATAGGTGACTTTGGGCCTGTTACACACTCCTAGTCTCACCTACCTCAGGGTTGTTGTGAGGATAAAACAGAGGAGAAGAGGGTGATGTAAGCTGTGGGCAATCCTAGGACTACAAAAATGACCCAAAAGTAGGGTAAACTCTGGCCTGGGAAATACCTGGAGACTTTGGGGGTGGAGCCAGGAGTGGATGGGATTTGGGGCAGGGAGGGACCTCAATGGAGTATAATGCTATGTACTCATCCCTTCAAACCAGCCATTCTTCATGGGAAACTATCTCTTTAGCCTGGGGATTAGCTATAATTCCAGGGGGAAGCCAGGTCCCATCTGGGGACTGGCATCCCTACAACAGTGAGTTTTGGCATTCTTTGAGGTTTGGGTGTCCAGCCGAATGAAGAGTTTGGGAGAACTCAAAGCTTCCTGTACTGCTTTGCATGTATCATATGCTTGGGATCTTCTTGTACACAATTTGGCTATATTTCAATTTGTTGTATTCTACTTCAAATTATGGGCACATGGCCACTAATAACTCAGCAGAAGACAATGTCAGGCAGGATCGGCTATCTTCCGGGGAGCTTAGGGTGTGTTGAGAAGGGACTTGGCTTTTTGCAATCCTCTGAAACCTTTGGCCTTCTATCTTCCCCAGTGACTCCTCCTTAGCTGTCAGCTGTCTGCATTCCTGGGAGAATCTGTGGTGGGGTTTGTCATGTGACAAATTCCCATGGCAAGCCTAGGTACTCTCTAATCTCTAATCTCTGTCTTGTGCTGCTATGACTTGAAGTCTTTTCTAAGTTTAATAGACTGACACTAATGAGCACTTTCTGTTTCCAAAAATGACTCACAGGGTTAACAAAACAGCCAACCAGCAAAGCAAATTTTTGGAACTTCCTCTTTGAGCCTGGCTTGAAGGAAGAAGAAACGTAAATGGTATCTGCTTGGCAAAAGTAGGAAGGAGGGAGGGATCTCATTTATCACAGGATCCAGAAGATTCCTTTTTAAAAATTCACAATCTAGATGACTAGGGATACCAATCCCCAGGTGGCACCAGGGGATTCCTTGGAATTGTAGCTCATCTCCAGGCAACAGAAATCATTTCCCCTGGAGAAAATGACTGCTTTGGAGGGTGGACTACGCAGCATTACACAACACTGAGACCCCCCACCTCCCCAAATCCCACACACTTCCAGCTCCACCCCACATTATTGAAGAAGAAGAAGAAGAAGAAGAAGAGTTGGTTCTTATATGCCGCTTTTCCCTACCCGAAGGAGGCTCAAAGCGGCTTACAGTCGCCTTCCCTTTCCTCTCCCCACAACAGACACCCTGTGGGGTGGGTGAGGCTGAGAGAGCCCTGATATCACTGCCGGGTCAGAACAGTTTTATCAGTGCTGTGGCGAGCCCAAGGTCACCCAGCTGGTTGCATGTGGGGGAGAGCGCAGAATCGAACCCGGCACGCCAGATTAGAAGTCCGCACTCCTAACCACTACACCAAACTGGCTCTCATTGTTAAATGAGGTGGGGAAAGTTTCCTAACAATGTGCCCCTGCACATGCAATTGCTGATGGGCCCCAACATTAACTTTTCTGTAACTGGGCTGAGGGTCTCAATAGAGTAGCAAGTAACAAGGTATCATGGGTTCCCAGGACACAGTTGCTGTAAGCCTGTGCAAGTTTCCTACCTACACAACTGGCGAGGCAAGCATGGAGCATAGGGTCTGCATAATATCTGTGCACAGTTGACCTGTAAGAAAAAGATGCTGAGAATCTCTGAAATATATTGGTTGGAGTTGCCAGGTATTAAAACAGAGATGGAGTCATGTTGCAGTTGGGAAGCAGTTCAAGACAATATGTGTCAAAAGTTTTCCTATCCTTTTGTTTCCATCGGCCTTTTACCTAACCTTGCCTGCCTGCTGCAAAGGGCTGACAGCTCTGGAAATACCTGGAGACTTTGGGGGTGGACCTGTGGGAGTCAGTGGGAGGGACCTCAGTGAAGTATAATGCTATGGAGTCCCCCCCCCCCCAGCAGCTATTTTCTCTAGAGGAATTGATCTTTGTTGTCTAGAGTTGAGCAATGCTTCCAGGGATCCCTCAGTCCAACCTAGAGACTGGCATCCTTACTTGAGAAATACCTGGAGACTTTGGGGGTGGAGCCAGGAGTTGGTAGGATTTGGGGCAGGGAGGGACCTCAGTGAAGTATAATGCTATGGAGTCCACCCTTCAAAGCAGCCATTTTCTCCAGGACAACTGATCTACCACCTGGAGTTGAGCATGTCCCATTTGGGGACTGTCATCCCTAGGCAGCTGGGCATATTAACCACAGTATGCATGGGGGTAGGGTTGACCAAAGAGACCATTACATAATGGGAAGGCAACTGCTAGGCCTGTTTTATTGCTGTCTCTTAACACCAGAGAGTGTGTCTCGAAGGTTCATCACTGGTGACTCAAAAACTTAGGAGGCGCTAGAAGGTAAGCACATATAGATATCTTTAACAAAGGAGGGGAAAGCCTGGAAACAAAGTGCTGTATTTAAAATAAACCACTCACTGGTTGAAGAAAATTGACTCAGGAAGGACACAGCTTGATTATTAAATCTGTTTTGTGGCTAAGTCAGGCAGCTGGAAAACAGAGTTTCAACAGAAATGGTTTCCTCCGGGGCTTAGAATGTGACATGATAAGATAGCAAAGGTATTCAGGAAGGAGCCTATGTGGTAAATGATTCAGTAATCAGTCTCCTGAGATAACTGTTCTAGGTAATTTATCAGACCTATTTAAAAAGATAGAGATTGTAACCCTTCAGGATTCCCAGAGAAGATACTTCTAAGACTGGAATAGGCTCCCGATTGTTTATGGTCCAAGATGCTAGCAAAAAGGTATTTGTGTGGGCATAAGCTTGTGAGCTGGGTACTCATTTTACCGACCTCGGAAGGATGGAAGGCTGAGTCGACCTTGAGCTGGCTGCTGGGATCGAACTCCCAGCCTCGTGGTCAGAGCTTCAGACAGCATGTTGGCTGCCTTACCACCCTGTGCCACTACCCAGTTTGCTGGGGGGTAAAACAGTAATGACTGGGGAAGGCACTGGCAAACCACCCTGTATTGAGTCTGCCAAGAAAACGCTAGAGGGTGTCAGCCCAAGGGGTGACTCGGTGCTTGTACAGGGGATACTTTTACCTTTACCTTTTTTTAAGCTTGTGAGCAAAGTTTAACTATGCAAGAGGATTGAGCACCAAGCTGCTTAAAAGAATAAAATAGTTTTAGTTAGAAAAGAAACAACTTTGTATAGAAAAAGGGGAAAGAGAGAGTCTTGTCCAACCATCTAACTGGTATTCTGCATTCATTTTGTCTGTTCTGAAGGTAAGCAGGGAAGAAGTGTGTCCAAAGGAGCAGGAAGTCTCCAACTGAGCCAATCAGGATACTAGAAGAGATTATTTGAAAAATATCAGGAAGTTCCTATTCTAACTAGGTTAAATGCACATCTCCTCCAATGCCCCCCTGTAGGATTTCTTTGTATGTTCTTGAATCATGCACACTACAGATCTTGTATATTCCAACAGAGCTTTCATCCTGTTGGCCTTTGACCTGAAAAACTTACCAATGATCATGATTGTCTCTTTTTATAATTTTACTAGATAAAAAGCCCATTTTATTGCGGGATAAAATGGGCGCTAGATGGCTTGGGGCGGGTCTGGGAGGCCGCAGAAGCGTCTGTCCTGTCTGCCCCCCCACCTGGACTGGGGAAGGGTTCTGCGGGGCCGGGGTTTGCGTCGGGGAAGTGGGCCTACCGTCTATGTCGCGTCGGTGGATCGGTGGCTGCAGCGAGGCGGTCGGCGATGTGGCTCTGGGTGGCGGCGGGCCAGGCGCAGTACTGGGGGCAGCGGGCCAGGCACGGTGGTGTTGACGGAGCGGCTCAGCGGGCGTGTCCCGGGCCTGTATCCGTGGCGCGATGGCTGGGCAGTGCAGGCTCCGGAGTGGGCGGCCATGCAGCGGCGGCATGTTGGGGGGTTGAGGCTTCGGGGGCCGGGTGACCGTGGATCGGCCGGGTGGCGACTCCGGAGTCCGTGGTGCCATTTTAGGTGGGCGAAGGCTGTTGCCGCGGTAAGTGGGGAAGCGCCGGCAGAAGATTGTGCGTTCGCGGCAGGCTTTTCCCAGCCGCTGGAGCGGCCGGGAGAAGGCAGAGCTGGGCAGGTGTGCGGGTGGAAAGGAGCAGGGCCGCCTCGTCTTCGACACGGCGGCCCTGCTCCTTTCCCCACAGTGAGGCGGAGGCAATGGCGGGCAACGAGGCAATGGGAAGGCGCGCTTCGCGCGCCTCCCCTTTGCTTCCTTGGTCCAGGATTGACAGCTTCGCGGCTCCTGATTTGCTCCTCCAAGTTTCTATCCCGGATAGAGCCCGCCCTAACTCCTCCCCACCAGCCCTTACCGCTTTATTTAGTCCGCGGAGCCCATGGCGCCGCGGGTGGTTTAAAGATATTGATATTGATGATATTGACATGAGATATACAAATGACACACATGTTTGGCAATTACTGGAATTAAGTACGGGGTTTTTTGCACAAGAAGGGTGAGTTTTGTGTGGCCCACATTTCTGCATTTCCTTGCAGAACTTCCTTCCCCTTCTCTCCAGAGTTATCATCTCAAAGGTAAGTCACCAAAAATGGTGCACCAAAGTAACTAATTATTGTGCTTAAGAAGCTGGATTCTTCAACTAGTTTACACCATATAGGAACTAGACACCTTCCTCCCAATCATAGTCAATATATTTTGCTGTCCCCATCCACCCACTCATTCTGTTCCCCCACCCACCCCCCAAGTCTTGGAGCCCAACAGCAGCAAGAGGAGTACTAGTAGCATCCATCCTCCCATGATATCTGCAAATACTCTAAGGCAATCTGCAGGGTTCAGCTGTAGCCTATTGTAGAGTCCAGGGAACCCAGCAGCAGAAGTGGTAGCTGTTTGGGGATTGAAGTGGGTTTTCCATTTGCCAGGAGTCTGGGGCCCGTTACGTTGACTGAAGCCCCTTGGGGAGTTCAGGAATCTGGGGATCTGATGTACGGCTGCTTTGACCTACTTTTGTTTGTAAATAAAGTAAATGCTACAAAAATGTCATAAGTCTCCAGTATTTTCTGTTCTCCAAAGGGAAGCATCATTTTGGAATATGCAAGATATGCAGTAGGCATGATTCAGTCACAAATGAAGAAAATCCTACAAGGGGCATCAGAGGAGATGTGTATTTAGCATAGTTAGGATAGGAATTTCCTGAAGTTTTTCAAATACTCTCCTCTGTGTCCTGATTGGCTCAACTAGAGACTTCTTCCCTGTTTGTCAACAGACTGAAAGAAGATAGAACAGCAGTTAGAGAGTTAGCTAGCTTTCTCTCTTCTCTCTTTCAGTATGAAGTCTGTTTCTCTTCTAACAAACTATTTTATTCTTTGAAGCAGCCTGATTCTTCACTTCTCTTTGTATATTGACACTCTGCCAATGCATCCTAGGCCAGTGATCCCCCTGAACTTCTGACTGCTCTGTATATAATCATGTAACAATATTTACACAGCCTCAAAGCAGCTGGTTTCTATGCCCAATCCAATACCAATTTCTGTGATTATTGAATTCTTAAACCACAGCAATTGAAGCCTCCACCTATATATCTAAAATGCAGATAGATGGTAGTCATTGTTTAAAACAAGATGAAGGGCTTCAATAAATTTGTTATAAGAACTGATAAAACTTAAATAACCTGGCATGTCACCCATCCCCAAACTCAAAAGAACCTCTGCAACAGGGATGTACAGCTATGTGCAATGGTTCTAAAAAATAAAGTAACCCTTTGTGAACAGCCATGCACTATCAATGTGGAAATTTTTTTAAAAATTATAACTGTGCTTGCTGCTGCTCGCCACCAACATATTAATGTCACCACAAACTGTTAAATGTTATTTTTTAATTTCTGTAACCATGAACATTAAGGAGCCTCTTGTGGCCCAGACTGGTAAGGTAGCAGACATGCAGTCTCAAAGGTTTGCCCATGAGGCTGGGAGTTCAATCCCAGCAGCCGGCTCAAGGTTGACTCAGCCTTCCATCCTTCCGAGGTCGGTAAAATGAGTATCCAGCTTGCTGGGGGGTAAACGGTAATGACTGGGGAAGGCACTGGCAAACCACCCCGTATTGAGTCGGCCATGAAAACACTAGAGGGCGTCACCCCAAGGGTCAGACATGACTCGGTGCTTGCACAGGGGATACCTTTACCTTTACCTAACCATGAACATTGCAGATGCTCACTTTGTGTTACATTGTTATATGTGAGGTGGTTTTCTGTTTTGGTAGACTCACCCACACATGGATGCACCTATGCATTACATTGCGTGTGGCACCATTTTTAAAAAGAAATTGCCCAGGAGTGTGGGATAGGGAGGCCGGTGCTAGGGTGGAACAAAGCTGCCCAGACTATTGTACGTTTCCCCCTCCATATGTTCTTTTCACTGGTTGCTCAACAGGTTTGGTAAATCCACTTTTCTCAGTTCCTGAAATTGCAAGTTAAAAATGGTGAAATTTTGTGCCGACTACTGGGCAGCGTCAGGATGTTGCCGACGTCATATGGGGGGGCCTGAATATGTCGACAACATCCAAAGGCTGTCCAGCTACATTTTGAATGTATGGAAGTGCCCTGAGTTGTAACAGAGTGTGGTATTGACATATAACTAAGCCTGCTAGGGGAAAGTCTCCCCACACGCCTATACTGCTTAAATGCTGACATTCTACATCGCCCATTTCACTATGTTTACCTCCAGTCACAGATTTCTTTTTGTATAAACTTCATTCTTGTTCATTTGAAATGTTAAGTACCCTGTTCCTGTCAGTTTAACTCATTATCTGTCAAATCCAGCCTTGTTTGGGGTTTCACTTGGGCCCAGATCCTATTGCTGATTGAACCTTTCTAAATTCCCACTGGGAATCCTGGCATAGTAGGAAATTCCCACTGGGAATCCTGGCATAGAAGGAAATATTCCTACCTCTTTGAGGTAGGAATATTTCCTTCCTTAAAAGCTTAGCTGTATAATCTTTTTGGTCATGAAAGAGATTTGGAAGCAAACTGAAATAAATTGTGCAGACCATTGAGAAAACAGCACCATCTAGTGGTATTTTTCTGGCCCACCCTCTACAGTAGGAAATCCTTGAAATTTGTGAAAATTTGGTTGACATGGAGCTGTTTTTTTATTGATATTCTGTATATTACTGTTGAAGTGCCATATCAAAAATATTTTGGAGCAGTCTCTAATATTCTGTCATTCATTTATCTTATGCTCCACTCTTTTATGCAGTTTCTTCTTCCCCTTTATTTTTCCATGAAGGATCATATACCTGATGTATGCTAATGCTGACCAAAAGCTTGCAAAAAATATTTGCACAAAAGTCACACTTTCATCAGTTCCACATAGCAATATGTTATTTTCATTTGGGAAGTCTTGTTGGAAATGTACTCTTGTACGAATATACATAAATATTTGTAAAGGATTTATTTAAAATATTTATAGGCCACCGTTCTAGTCAAAAAGATCCTCCAAATGGGTTATAACATGCTGAAAGCAATATAGAATTGCACAAATAAACCACCCCAGTTAAGAACCTAACAACATTCAGCATACTAAAAGATTACTCAGGGTCAAGAAGAGTGGGCATACTATGAAGGCCTTCAAGGCCATATGAGGTCCAAGTCCTGCATACCTCAAGAATCGTCCACTTGTCCATATCCCTCAAACAGCTACACATTCCATCCACTCTGATGATCCCTGGCCCCAAAGGGTTCCGCCTGGCCTCAATAGGAGCCAGGGCCTTTCCGACCACGGCCCCAGCCTGGTGGAACGAGCTCCCCAGTAAGATCAAGGCCCTGATGGAAATTAAACATTTATAGGGCCTGCAAAATGGAGCTTTTCTACCAGGCTTTTGGCTGAAGGCCATGACAGAAGGCCTCCCTGCATCCTGGACCCATCCTTGTCAGACAACTATATCACCCCATTGTCTCCAAGCTCATGGTCTTCTCCTCTCTTAATTGTTGCAATTACCAAGCTGTTCAATGCTCCCAAGTTGTTTGATGTTGACTATTATGAATATTATGATCTATTCTTACTATTAAAAATAGTTGATGTATGTTCTATTTTACTGGCTCTATGTACACGGCCCCAAGATGTCACAATGAGGGGTGGTATGTAAAGTTAATTAATTAATCTTTTTCCCAGATTATTTTATTTTATTCATTTTATTTTATTTCCATACCGTCCTCCCGTAAAGCTCAGGGCAGTTTACATAAAACATAGGGATATACATTGTAATCATAGCAATAATAATAACATAACAGTAACAACAGTATTGAACAACAATATGACAGTTAACAGTACAATAGAATTTTTAAAACAGGGGGGTCAGGTGAGTTCAGGGATGTCTGTAGTGTCTGGGAGGGCCAGCTGAATGGTGCTAAGTCTTGTCAGCCTCAGCCAAATGCCTGGTGGAGGAGCTCCCTTTTACAGGCCCTGCAGAGTACCAGCTAGATATGGGGGGGGGGTGACTTTCACAGTCAGAGTAGTTCAGCAGTGGAATCGACTGCCTAAGGAGGTGGTGAGCTCCTTGCCATCTTCAAGCACTGGCTGGACAGGTACTTATCATAGATGCTTTAGGCTGATCCTGCATTGAGCAGGAGGTTGGACTAGATGGCCTGTATGTCCCCTTCAACTCTATGATTCTTATTCAAGAACAGGTAGCAAAGATAGGCACACCCAAACTTCCCTTGGGAGGACATTTCATAATTGTGCTATGACACCCTAGAAGGCCACCTGTTTCAAGCTGGCGTGGTACACAAAGTGGGTTTCTGAAAAAGATTTCAGTACCTGAATAGGCCTGGGTAAGGTATTCTGGACCTGCACCACTGAGTACTTTAAAGTTTACAATCAGCACTTTGGAGTGGTCCTAGAAATTAAAAGGCAACGAGTCTTAATGAAACAGCATAGAAATATTATGTTTTCCTACTCAAATTCTGGCTGTGGAATCATAGCAATCTATCGTTTCCAAATAGTTTTTGAAGGTGTTATCCCATAAAGCAGGTCATAGGAGTGCAATATGGACATCTGCCAGATTCTTCCACCAGGAAGCACCACAGATACTCAGATAAAATCCATTAAAGGTGATTCTCACCACCACTGCTGCCAGTCCATCAGGGGTAGCTGTGAATCCAGAAAAGGGCTCAAGCTACACATCTCTATTTTTAAGGGGAGTGCAGCTCCATCCAAGGAGCGTCTTGTGGCGCAGAGTGGTAAGGCAGCAGAAATGTTGTCTGAAAGCTCTGCCCATAAGGCTGGGAGTTTGATCCCAGCAGTTGGCTCAAGGTTGACTCAGCCTTCCATCCTTCCGAGGTTGGTGAAATGAGTACCCAGCTTGCTGGGGGGTAAACGGTAATGACTGGGGAAGGCACTGGCAAACCACCCCGTATTGAGTCTGCCATGAAAGCGCTAGAGGGCGTCACCCCAAGGGTCAGATGTGACTTGGTGCTTGCACAGGGGATACCTTTACCTTTACCTTTTTAGCTCCATCCAATGAAGGTACAACACCTACCCCAAATTAATCATATTTCCAGCAAATATAAACTGGTATCAAGAGAGTGCCACCAGAGTCAAACAATTCAGAATGATACTATGGCTAATGATACCAAAGACTGCCCCCCAACCCCAACAATTCTGTGAAGTGTTGTGTGAAGGCTTGTTTTTAAAGGGAGGGTACCCTATCTGTTGATGTGTAGGAGAGAGGATCTGAGAAGTGAAATGATTGTGATTCTCTAGACATTTTTGGGGCAACATCCTGACCTACTTGAAACTCTGAACCTGCCAGAGAGAGGTGTAGAGGATGGCAGGCCCTCTGTGTGAGGGGAGAAGGGGCCTCCCCTGCTGACGTGAAAGTTCAATGGATAACCTTGGGCTCTTTACTCTCTCTCAGCCTAACAAGGTTGCTGTGATTTTAAATTGGAGAAGTAAACAATGTTATCTACCTTAGGTCCCTCTGTTAGGGAGAAAAGCAAGGTATAAGCATCTAAATAAAATCTTTCACTAGTTGGATACTTGCTGCTTTGGGGGGAAAGTCATAAGTGTCATGTAGATCCTTTATCCAAACCATCTGTGATCTGGCTTTAACATATCAGAAGATTATAGAAGATTCTAATTATACTATTGAAAAGTTTTGATATTTAAAACAATCCTTTAAAAGAAATATAAATGCTTTGGTACACACAAAGATTTAATAGTCTGCAGTTTGCTGGTATAAAGCAGGGAAAGCTTCTGCTTTTGTAGAGAAGGGAAGAGTGATAGTTCCAACATTTTCAGACAAAAGCCAGGATTGAAATATAAATATTTTATTATGACTAAGGCACAAATAGAGTAATTAAAAAAGATTTTATCAATTGTAAGAAAGTAATAAAATGTTTACACTTTAATTCAATTTTATATAATATGAAATATTAACTTACAAAACTTTGCCAGTAAAAACATTAGTTAAAAAAAAAAGTCTGGTACCCATAAAAAATGAAGGTCCCCAAGGAATTCCAGCTCAGAATCAGAGCTTAGAGCCCTGACCCTCCTTGAATAGTTTCAGGGAATATGCTGGAAGCAATCTTATCTACTGAAAACAGGTTTAAATTTTCTGTTGACATTTTCTTGTGGATGGTACCCAGAGACACAGAACAAATTTCCTGAGTAGGTTGGGCATCATCCTTCTCACATAAATTGAAAATTAGTGCAAAGTTGAGCCTGGTAGTACCAGGTGCCCCCAAATGTAAATGTTTGAAAGTCTACAACTGCAGTGTAATGCCCATGATCAATATGATTTTACAACTTTGAAGGCATAAAATGGCTTCAAAATAAGGCATTTTCCTAAATAAGTATTTCTCAATAAATGTCAGATGCCTTCAAATCTTGAAACAGTCAAAATCTTAAACTAACTTCTTCTCCGGTTTTCATTAGCTGATATACAGTTGTTTAGATAAACAGCTACAACAAAGTGCATAATTCTCAAGTGCGCAGAGACACTGACATTTACCCATCTATCCTAGAGAGGTCAGTAGCTCATACAAACCATAAACTTTTGTGTAAAAAAGAGCAGCTGTATACTGCTGCAATTAAACAGGCCTGCCAAGTAAAACCTTTATTTTGAAAATAAATTGATATATGTACTAAATGTAAATAAGAATGAATACAAAATTTATTCTCTATTTGACTTAATTTTACATAAACTTTACATTCCCTTTAAAAACTAAAGGGTCCTGTGGCTCCTTGAAGAATAACAAATTTACTGCTACATAAAGCATTTATAATCCAGAGACTGCTTCATCACATGTTCTCATTCATGAAAGTTTATGCTACCACGACTTTGTTAGTACCACAGTACTTTTTGTTATTTTAGCTCCAGCAGGCTAACTTGACTACTGTTTCAGAAAATATTCTCAACTTTGTTTGAAAAGCTTTCAGATAGGAGGGTTTGAACTTTTAGATCTGTGTAAGCTAAAGCTGCAGATTCATCATTTTCTTTAAAATATTTTTGTATTTCAGCAATTTCCTTAATTTTGATGAAATGATCTGAAACAGAACCACAGCCTATGTATAAATCCCAAAAAGGTACTTTTAAAAAATCATATGATGATCACATGTTGTCTAATAGGACTGAGAATGTTTGCGGTGAACGCCTCAGTGCTTCCAAAGGAACAATAAAGGAAAGGAATATGATAAAATGGTATTTTAAAAAATGATTCGATTCATTGCCCTTATGAATTCCTCAATGTAGTCTTCTAGCAGAAAAAGAGAGGTGTGCTTGAGATTCCATAATGTTCCTTATGAATAGGTATTATGGCCTACCAGAAGAAGAAGAAATCTCTAGTTCGAAGTGCTGTTCAGAAATTCCATGATAGTTAAAAGGATCGATGCCTTTCAGACTATGGAGTACAGCACATGCTTTTTGAAGGCTCTGTTCTCATTTCCTGTCTGCAAATTTCACACTGATGGAATCTGCTGGAGTCAATAATCCATGGGTTTTGGCACGAACAAATTTAGTTTGGGGAGAAATTTTTATTTCAAAATGTTGAAGTAGCTGGGGGAAAATGCAATCTCATTAGAATAAGTACATATCTACAGAGGGATAAGCAACAATAATATTCTTAGTTTCTAGATATTCCTAATATCATTTTTCTTGTAAAATCCAATGTCCACAATAGGATATAAGAGCCTAAGAAGAACCTTTTTGGATCAGATTAAAGCTGCATATAATCCAGCATCTTATTTCCAATAATAGCAAAGCAGATGTTCCCAGCCATCTCAAAAATAGTACATGAAAGCAACAGCCTACATGTTTTGATCCCCAGCAACTGATATTCAGAGAAATGCTATCTCCAAATCTGAAGATTTGTTTAGTTATAACTATTTGCATATTGAGTCTTGTTTACCTGTTCGCATGAAGATAGTAAGCAGCCTTCACTAAATACGATTGTTCTAAGGCCGCTAAGGCTGCCCAATTATCCGACAGAACTTGATGTTGTTCAATAAATATTTGGATTATTTCACTGTTGTTACTCTACTTTAACAGAGCTTAGTGGATATGGATCTATGCCCATCTCCAGCTCATTACTAACCTCAGCTGTCTTCACCGTGGGATTCAGACTGGGAAAGGGCTTCCAATGTCTCCACAGTGGGGCTCTAACAAGGAAAAGTGACATATTCCTCCAAATTCATAATCCCCCCTGTCATTGCTAGCATGTGATAAAGCATGTACACACTATATGACAGAAGGCTTTCTAGGAAGAATAGCAGCAAAGAAGAGTAAGGAACCTTATACATTCAGCAGAGTGAGGACTACATGGATAGATGCTAAGCAAAATTATGGAATGTGGGGCAACCATTCCTTGTGAGTGGCAGCTAACCTCTACCTAGTTGCAGAGACACAGCACTGGTGTCAGAAGGAATGATTAGGAGTTTCTGCCTGTCGTTAATGCCACTATATTTACAAGTTCTAATTCTGCAGAAATACAATACAAATTCCAAGCTTTTAAAAATACAAGTAGCCCAGCTAGGAAAGTCTTTGTAGAATCAAGGGAGTAATTCGTACTTACAAAATACAGGTTTACTAATAGGAAGACAATGCATTCTAATAGTTATACCCTGGCTTACCTGTATAAGTGCCAGATGAATTTCCAGTTCAGCAATCCTCTTTCCTATGCAACTCCGAATACCATAACCAAAGGGGATAGAACCAAAATTATCTATCCTGTCCATGTTGCCTTTTCTCAGCCAGCGCTCAGGTTGGAACTCATGTGCTAGTGGAAAATTCTCTTCCTGATATGATGTGGCATAATGACAGAGTGCCAGCTGGGTCTGATGAGACAAATACGTTACGGAACAATCTATCAAAACCAAATATGCATGTTAACTAATGAGTTATAATTTTCAGAATGCCAAAATGTGGCAAATATACAATCATACTATTTACATATAATTATTTTTCAGAATATCCACAAAGATATACAGTTAATGCTGGAGTTTAAAAAACATTGGATAACCCAAGAAAAATGTAATTAAAAGAGGTACATTTTGAAGTTAAACAGAGTTTGCACTAAAACAAATCAAGAAACTATATACTAAAGGTGGATTACAGATTATATGACCAGATCAGGCCAGACTGATATTTCACAGAATAACTATTTTTTTTCTAGTCGAGGCTGATTTATATACCAAAAGAAAATCTGCAGCTTCATCTTTTCCTACAGTCATTGTACAGCTTACCCCTTTAGGTATCAAGTATCCTCCAACAATCAAATCTTTCTGGGTTACTCTGCCATTTCCGGGTAATACTGGAAATAACCTACAAATAATAGTCAGTGAAACATTTAGTGCCTCTAATGTTACATTTCTGTAGAATTCCTTCTAGGCATTATTGAGCATGATAAAGGAGCAACCTTTTTAGAAGTCCTAAAATATGTAGCCAAAGTCCCCTTACAAGTCGGCACCTAATACTGGCTAAAGTAGTTTAATGTTTATAAAAAATAAATTGCAGCCGTACGTAGCCTGTGGAAATACTGGAGATATGCTTTGTTTCCTACACTTTCAATGGTTTTTTTTCACTAGCTTGTTACAGGTTCATACAAACAAAAGCAAATGTACATGTGAGATTAAAAAAAAAATTTGCCATCAAGTCACAGCTGTCTTATGGCAACCCCATAGGGTTTTCAAAGCTACTGACTGACGCTTTGCAATTGAGTCTGCATTATGATCCTGGTATTCCTTGATGATCTCCCATTCAAGTACTGGCCCGTGTTGACCTTGCTTAGTTTCTGAGATCCAACAAGATCAGGCTGACCTGGACTATCCAGGTCAGAGTTGTGAACATGTTGGGTATATAATGCTATATTTGATATAATTATCCCACAGGATACAAGTAATAAGGAAAGAAAGACACAGGCAATGCCCCTTGGCTGAATCTGCACTTACTTTGTTCACTCTGTTGTGGAACCTGCTGAATTCAGATCTATTTGAACTTAGGTCTCCCTCTATTCCCCCCACCCACCCACCCATTGAAACAGAAAAGTGTTCTGCATGTGATTAGGGAACCTCAAAAGCGGGGGAGCCAAGCACAGCAGGAGCCTCTATCTTTCTTTTCTTGAACGGGGCGGGGAGAGGATTGGAGACAGCAGAGGAGGAGGATTAAATCCAAGAGGCAAATCTCTGCTGAGAGAAGCTAGGGACTGGAGTATCTGTTGAGAGATTTCCCTTTAAGGGAAGCCTTGCAACCTGGGAACAAGGAAGCCTTTGAACTGATGCACTGGCCAATCAGGGCTTTTCTACAGCATTAGAGACTCAGCAGCAAGTTATTTTGGGGGAAGCAGAGAGCTGCACCTTTACTCATACGCATTTTTCAAATATCAAGGGTTATATCCACTACAGGATATCGTGGGGGAAAGGTAGGGTCACTCTGGCTCAATCATGCTTGTTGAATATGAAAAATTTAAATTGCCCAAAATCAAAATGGAAATCGCATCCAGTGTAGAGGGCAGGGACAGAATTGACCTGGGACTGGAATAAAAACTGTGGAGATTCAGCAGTGCAAATTCAGCCCTGGTTGTTTCCATGGTACTTTGTAGCTACATTGTCCCTGAACACCTCTACAATTTACTTGTTGCACTTGGAGAACCAGGCATGGAATTGCTAGTAGATCACTAGAAGCTTCAGGTAATTTTTGTGGAGCTTGAAATATAGGTTGCATCTACACAGATATTTTTCTTCTCCATGGCTTCCAAATGGCAATGAGGGGAGGTTGTTTTTGCATGTTGTTTTTGAGCATCCACTTTACATCTTCTAAGGAGTCACTTTTCAGGCTTTCCCTGTCCTTGGTATATTTTCTCCAATCTTGCTTAAGTATAATCTTTCCAGAAAGAACCCAGTTCAATCACATTAGCAAACTGTCTAGGATGAACAGGTTATGGCAACAGATTATTATAATATCATTGGCAATTGTTGAATTTTGTTTAAGACTGAAAAAGATCTCTGATGGCATGAGAGAGATGCAAGGAAAACAGTGGCTGATGGAGAAAAGTGAGTACAAAATTTCCATGTGGATATTCCATTGTTAATGTTAATGCCTGCATTCATAGTGACAGTGACAGGGCAATGGAGAATCCTCACCAGCTATACACACCGTTTTCTATCTGTCTGTTTTTTTCCCCCTTAGTCTTCAGAGTTCATGCCTTTTCTATCCTGTCTTTATTAAAGATCATTTTACTTTCCTTTGATTACCAAGGTTAACTTATAGTGGCTTTGCCACATTGTGTGTCTTTTTCCAAGTGTGTTTCAAAGATCTGATTAGTTTGCAGAGAGGATTTATCTCAGGAGAGTGTTTCAGTCAATGTACTATCTGAAGACTATTTTCCATTGGGCAATGCATAGCCAAATTGCACCTTTGAGAACAAAAACATTTGTGCCTAAAACTTAGCTCTGGAAGTTTCCAAACTGAGGCTCTGCAGGTACAAAGTTTTTATTCACTGTGATAAACAAAGCCCACGGAAGAATAATTAAAATATGACTAGTTTTATGTTAGCTGTTCTCTATCATATATACACAAATGCATAGGCAGCATGATACCGCCCAGTCCTGTCAGATCTCAAAACCTAAGTACAGCTGGCACTTAAAAGAGAGTTAACCAAGGAAGACACTTAAGAGGGAGGCAATGGCAAATAACCTCTGCTTGCCACTTGCCTAGAATGCCCCTTGAGGAACCAACCTTCCCCCTCTGAGCTTCCCCAATCAAGTGCAGATTGCATTCTGTTTCAATTCAGGGGAAAGCAAGGAGGAAGACCTGGGTTCAAATCAATCTAAATTCAGCAGGATCAACAACTGAAAAAACAAAGTAAGTGCAGAATCAGCCCAGAATCAGCCCAGTCTTCTCTTCTTCTCCTGACATCAGCGACCCTGTGAGGGGCTGAGAGAGCTGTAAAAGAGAACTGTGACTAGTCCTAGGTCACCCAGCTGGTTGCATGTGATGGAATAGGGAATCAAACCCAGATCTCCAGATTAGACGAAGAGTTGGTTCTTATATGCCACTTTTCTCTACCAGAACAATCTCAAAGCGGCTTACAATCGCCTTCCCTTTCCCCACAACAGACACCCAGTGGTTTTAACCACTACACCATGCTGGCTCTTGCTGGGGGAACCATAAATCAGCTGTGACTTGATGGCACACAAAGAAATATTATATGTATGGATGTATAAATACATAAGAGAGACTACAGAGAAAGGACTATATTCCAATCTACCCTATGCATAGAAATTAGTTAAATAGGGGTTATCCTCCAAAATATGCCTTTAGCTTTGACTTCTGATATTGTATGAAAGTAGTACTGAAGTAGATGAAAAAGCAATTTCAATGTCAAGTTGAGGTTTTTTAGCACTTACCTTAAGGTTTCTTTGAGAAGAGCTCTGATCATTGGCAGGTTAGGGATATCATTGGCACCAGGAACTTTATCTTTACCCAGTTTACTAATTATCTCTTTATACACAGAATGCTGCACTTCTGGGTGCTTTGCTAATAGATATATTGCCCAGGATAAAGTGAAGGAAGTCTAAAATTGAACGAATAAATAAGGTCATATGGGGAAGAGGAAAAAATACCACTTGTGGTCCATAACATTTCTAAATTAACATTTGTCAATTTCAACCAAGGTTTCATTAAATACCTGAACAAAATAATATTAACAAACTGAACCAATTCTCTTAAATCTAAAATAATAATATTTGAGTTACTATTCTAGTTCATTTTCCGTATTAGCACCCCTCCACTAGAACACTGGCAGTCTTCAAGCAAAGGTTGGATACATACTTTTCTTGGATGCTTTAGGATGCTTTGGTCTGATCCTGCGTTGAGCAGTGGGTTGGACTAGATGGCCTGTATGGCCCCTCCCAATTCTATGGTTCTATGATTCTATGATTCTTCTAACAAGATTCATTACACCTACAAATTATCAGGAGGAGGCAGTTTTTAATGTTAAATGTTTTAATACTTAATGTATATGATTGCTTTGGTGCAGTTTGGTGCAGTGGTTAGGAGCGTGGACTTCTTATCTGGCCTGCCAGGTTCAATTCTGCGCTCCCCCACATGCAGCCAGCCGAGTTACCTTGGGTTCGCCACGGCACTGATAGAGCAAGTCTGACTGAGCAGTGATATCAGGGCTCTCTCAGCCTCATCCACCTTACAGGGTGTCTGTTGTGGGGAGAGGAAAGGGAAGGTGACTGTAAGCCGCTTTGAGCCACCTTCGGGTAGGGAAAAGCGGCATATAAGAACCAACTCTTCTTCTTTACGTTTTTTTGTCAGCTGCCCTGATCTAACCAGGGAAGGCCATTGTACAAATAAAAAATTATACTTATAATTCGTACAAGAGTCCTTCACTTTGACTATATGTAGTTTATTCTCCATTACTGTCCTCCTAAGAAGCTGAACTCTGGAACCAGTTTTCTCTGTAGAGGTTGGGAGCTGTGCCTGACTACATAAGAAGGTCCTGGGGTATAAACAGCATCTCCTCTCAGGTTCCCAGCTCTTTCACATCCTCTTCAAAATTGGCTGCATGCTAAAATATCCAAAGGACTTTGAATCTCAGTAACAGCTACGCTATTCTGTTCCAAATCTTTAATATATATATTTTTTACATTTTAAATCACAGCACCTGAAAGTTACATTTTATATACATCCTCTCACCTACCTACACAAGGAAAAGAGAGAGGTCAAATTATGGAGAATTGATTAGTGCCAGTGAAAAGAAGCACATATAAATGAAAGAGAGGCTTTGTTGGCATGGGATACTGCCAACTAATTTGAAAAGAAACATGCTTCAAGTCTAAATTCAGGAAATTCTTGGAAAACAAAAGAGAATGAATGCTTTTGAAAAATAAAATGTTTGTGAGAATCATCAGTTTCTGCAGCATGTAAGAGAAACACCCTTTACAGAAAAGAAAAATCTTCATTATATTCTAAGAACTGGCCAAGTTCTTTTTGTTTCCTCCAGTCTTCCAAACAAGGAATATTAAATTGAACAGCTAGCAGAAGTAGCTTTTTTATTTAACTTAATTGTTTAAGGATTGATAATCTTTTAACCAGCTTTCTATGGAGTATTCTGGAAAAACTTGCAGAATTCGTGAATGTAATGTACTAACTGCTGTCATTATTAAGTGACCTATTTCACTGCATCAAATGCCCCAATACACTTCAGTTCTCTAATCTCTGGAAATTATGTCCTTTGCTGCTTGCCTTACTTCTTCCTTAGAAAAATGTTTTATCATATCTTCAACGATGCAAGCAGACTGATTTTGCTACACCCCAAATATTGCCCTGACTACAGTGTTTGCCACACAGAGATGTAATTGTATAGTTGTTCCTTTTATTTCCTCGTTTTATTCAGAACACTTTATATTCCCTCTTTAGAGTCCTTTTTGAGGCAGTTTGCAGCTAAAAAAACAAACCAATAAAAACAACAGTGCCTATGCAGCTCATCAGTATTGGGGCTCACACATGGTATGTTTCCCCTGGGAGCAATCCCTCCCCATGCCATGAGGGCTTTCTCAGGTTTGTTTGTTTGTTTTACCAGCAATTATATCAATCTTTCCTTCATTGTTAAGGGCTAAGTGAGCGGAGAGTGGGCGGGACCAGTCCGGGTGAGGGGCCAATCAGAAGGTGCAAAGCGAAGGCCAGAGCAGCAGCGAAGGGCGCCTGCAACAACGGCAGCACGACCCCACACCACAACGCCTGGTGAGATGGGATCCTGGCGGGGACGGTGACGGCTGAGGATGGCTTCCCTGATGTTCTGCATCTTCGAGTCTAACTTGACATAATAGTGTCCCTAGGTCCAACCCATGGATTTCACTGCCATTTTCAAGCCTAATAAGGTAATTTACAAATCCCAGGGGGGCTTCATTCTGAAATGGCTTATAGCACAGTGTGATGAGGTACACATTTTCCTGCTGAAAGAGCCATTTGAAGGCAGCCATTTTGGCAGTTCACAGAGTACAGAGTACAGGGGTACAGCCTCTTGTGGTGCAGAGTGGTAAGGCAGCTGTCTGAAAGCTTTGCTCATGAGGCTGGGAGTTCAATCCCAGCAGCCGGCTCAAGGTTGACTCAGCCTTCCATCCTTCCGAGGTCGGTAAAATGAGTACCCAGCTTGCTGCTGGGGGGTAAACGGTAATGACTGGGGAAGGCACTGGCAAACCACCCCGTATTGAGTCTGCCATGAAAACGCTAGAGGGCGTCACCCCAAGGGTCAGACATGACTCGGTGCTTGCACAGGGGATACCTTTACCTTTACCTAGAGTACAGGGGAACACAAGATGCACCCATCCCACCATGTTGGAAGACTGAGCATAGCATAGTATTTTTTAAATACCCCCATTAAGCTTTAAAATGGTGGTGGCAGCCACAGGTTGGACTCAGGAATGCTGTCCCATATAGTTTGGCCCTTAGGTAACATAAGTGAGGTTTAAAACCAAAGATTATTAAAAGAATACATCTATTAGGATAAATGCTAATATAATATGCTAATATAAGTGAAACACACAGATACATGTATGGTTGCCAGCTTTGGGTGGGAAAATGCATGAAGATTTTGTGGGTAGAATTCGAGGGCGGTGTTTGATGGGGGTGGAGGGACTTCAAGGGGGGTGTATAATGTCATTGAGTCCACCTTCCAAAACAGCCATTATCTCAGGGGAACTGATCTCAGTTCCCTGGAGATATGTTGTAATCCTGGGAGCTCTTCAGCCACCAGCTGGAGGCTAGCAAATCTAGATGAATGGGCAATGGTAAGAACTAGATCTGCTACAGAATGACCAGTAGGAATTGCTAGCTAACCTATACTTACTAGAGTAAGACAACAACATTCCTCTCCCAGGCATGTACAAGAATTAGAAGCTTTAAAAGACTGTCTCCTGCTCTTGACACAGATTTCTGTCTTCCCATCTGGCTGTTTCATCATCTTTTTTTATGCAGCCGGGAACATCTTTTTGGACCTCCCAAGGATTGGATAAAGGATTTTTAGTATAAGAAATTGAAATGGATCCATCTTAGCTCTTGACAGCTGGTGAAATAGTGAATCTAAGAGTTCATTCTGTTTCCAAAGCACATTTGTAAGTCTAAAGCAGCCCAAGGACAGGGTTGCCAACAATCTGAATAAAATGTCCTGCTCCTTTAACACAGGTTTTATGTGATGCTACTTACCTCTGTGCCCTGAAAAGGTTCTATGCCCATTTTTCACACATTAAGAACCTGCTAGCATTTTCCCCCAGGCCCGCTGATTCCTCTATGTAGGGATTTTACAGTGTAATCCTAATAACTAATTCCTGGGAGTAAATCCCATTGAATAGACAACCATAGGATGCTGAGTAGACCTGCTTAGCATTGGTCTCTTGATTGCCCCTCATCTCACAAACAAGCATGTAATATTTCACCCTTCCACCACTGTTGATACTATGACAATTACAAATATTAATAGTACACTTACTGTATCAACCCCTGCCAAAAGCATTTCAGTCATATTGGCATAGATTTCTTCCACCGAAAGTTCTTTATTCTTAAGCAGAGTTGTGAGAAGTCCACCATTAACCTCTTCTCCTTTGTCTAAAAAAGACTTTATGTCTTTTAATTTATTATCCACATGAATTTGACCTTTGTAAATCAAAGATAGTAAGGTGGATATTTTTGTCAATTCACTACGATTTCATTTCTCATGTCATTTATAAGTTCATGCTCACAAACAAACACAATTAGATACACAATTACACACTCTAGAATGCTAAAACTCTTCGAAGGCTGGTGGCCTCTGTGGAAATATTGATTAGCAGAGTACCCTAACCTTAACTCTTTGTCATGCAATTCCCTTCTCCATTTCCAAGCTTTCTCTACCCATAGTTTGTCATAGCATTAAGCATATTTGCCCAGTTGAGATGTTAAATTTTAAACCACAGTCTGCAAACCATTTTGCAACCACATCCTCAATACTGGTTTGGAAACTAGTGCTAACTATTATGGTTTGTATCCAACCAGCTTCTTTAGAGGTGAACGATGTGCTGAAAGATTTCTCAAAGGTTTTTTGGGCTTAAAATCTTCCATGTAGATACAGATTTGGATTAGGGATGTGGTACTGGAGGAGGAGGATTTAGTCATTATGACCACTTTGAGGTGTTTGTTCCATAAGGAAAACAACAACATACAGGTTATCTATGTATCCATTGCAAGTCAAACAGCAGTTCCAGACAGGAGCCATTTAAATCGGGAACACACTAAACAAGTTTCTATCTCACACATAGTTTATTGTTTTAAGATAGGAGATCAAATCACACATCTCATGCCATCTTGTTGATGTACCAACATATATACTTGCAACTGGGACATTGTGATAGGAGCTCAGAAAGCACCAACAGGTTCCCCAAGAACTGGTCCCAGGTTCTTATGAAGGAACACAATATGTTCATTTACAGGTTATATAACATGGCCTAGAGGCCCGACCTGCAAACCATTCCATCAGCCATCTACTACTATACTGGGGCAAGGGAGTTCCATTCACTGAAAGCCACTGGGGAAATGATACCTGCTGCTTACAGGGCAGTTAGCTGCTTATCCAGTGCCTACGTAAGCAAGATGGCATGGTTGGAATTTGTGGGAATTGTAAACGTGTGGTAAATCAATTTCCAGTTATAAAACAATACCCTGTCCCAAACTCCCAAGACTTGTTTGCTGAGTGGCTGGTGGTCAACAGATTTCTAATACGGACCTTTCATAGGCCTAAAGAAAAAACAAAAGGAAACAAAAACCTAAACTGAAAATCAAGCCAAGAACCCAAAGGTTGAGCAAACAACAGCACAAGAATAAAATTCAACTATGTATTACCTAGTGCACATAATTAGTGTTGAAAAGGACATACAATTATATCAATAAAAACATAAATCAAGTTTACCCCAACCAAGAAGATGTTGCACATCCAATTCCAAAGAATCATATTAATGGTTACACATGTTACATCAAAAGACACAATATGTTTCAACCTGAGGGCCTTCTTCAGTGGTCACAATTATATTACACACACATTCCAACATAAAATATCTTTTTAAGGCCAGGGAGTTAGTATATAGATCACAAAAGTAAAGCCTCAAATAATGGATTTCCCTTAATTCTCATAAATTAATGAGCTCACTTTCAAGCTAAGAAACACCATTCAGTCCTAGGCAAAAGTTTAACTTTTTGTGTGTGTTTTCATGTGCAAATCAGAATTGTTCTTAATCCTGAGGTCTAGGTAATAAACAGTGTTTTATTCTAATTTTTTGTTTGCTCAACCTTTGGGTTCCTGCCTTTCATAGGCCTGTCAATAGATAAACATTCCTCCCACATGCCACCAGGAGACCTCTCTTTTAAACATTTCTTAATTAACTGTGTAAGGTTTTTATATTTTCTTTTAACACATGGGGTATAAGTAAATATTTTCATATGCCCTTTCATTATTGTCAACAACTTTTCGATTTTTCTTGAACAGAGACCTATAATTTCAAAACAGTATATATTTAAACTTACTGAATTTAAAGAGACCATCCCAGGATCTACAGAATTCTTTCCAAGGTTTTGGAATGATTGGACGAAGCCATTTAGGAATAGCTCCCACGTACATGGTAGTTTTAAAACTGCTGAACATCAACTCCAAAGCTTCAATATATTCCACTGTGTCCTGGGGGATGTGGTTTTCTAGGCACCCCAAGCGACATTCATACAGGATAGTTGCTACTCCTGTACACACAAAAACACAAAAAAGCACATATTTCCAGAATAAAATAACAATTTGCATAGTCTAGCTGACTGCTGTGTTAATGTTTGCTCTTTTCTGAGACCTTTTATATGTAGCACCTGTAACATCACCTCTTTTTGTATTCTGGGATGATGTATGTGATGCTGTCTCCTAGACTTCCTTAGTCTCCTCTGCCACAAAAGGCTCCTGCCTTATTCTTAGCTGAACCCAAATAACACAATAGCTTAGGGACATTTGGTAGAAGGACAGAACAGTCGGCAGAGCTTACATATGCACAGAGGGAAGAAGTGGGCTCAAAGGAGTAAGAAGTCTACAATTGAGCCAATCAGGACACAGGAGGAAATTATTTGAAAAATACCAGGAAGTTACTGATCTAACTATGCTAAATATTTTGTTTATTTATTTTTCATATTTATATACCACCCTCCCCTGTGGCTCAGGGCAGTTTACATGGAACTGGAGAGAAAACAGTACAAATAATATAAGTTGAATAATAGCAATACAGTCATAATAGAGGAACAATAACATAATGGAACAAACATGGTGAGAACATCCATTTAACTGTAACATACTGATGGCCCCGTGGGATGGACATATCAGTGGTGGTTTTCATGGGAGGGAGCTCAGGGGCCAATGGGAAGTGATTGAATTCAGGTCGACCTCAACCAAATGTCTGATTGAAGAGCTCCCTTTTGCAGGCCCTGCAGAACTGTTTAATCTCTGCTGGGGCTCTGAGTTTCAGATGACTCTGTTTAAGTCATCTTGTCACTGCTTCCAGGCAACTGGCTAATGTTTCTGGGGGGAGTCAGGAGGAAGAGCAGGATGTCATCAACATATTGGTGACAACCCAGCCAGAACCTCCACACCAGCTGAGCAAGAGGGCACATAAAGATATTGAAAAGGATTGGAGAGAGAACTGCAACCTGAAGGACTCCACATGCAAGCTGGTGATGATTTGAGGAGCTCTCTCTTATTGCTACCCTCTGTCTGTGATCCCAGAGAAAGGAGATCAGCCCCTGAAGGGCAGTTCCTCTGACCCTGGCATCGGCAAAGGGGTGAGCTAAAAGATCATGGCATAAACATCTCCTACAATATCCCCTGCAGGATTCTCTTCATATATGAATTGTGAACACTATAGACTGCACATATCCCAACAATAGGTGGCTGGGGGTGGCTGTAAGGTAAGGGGGGGGTCTTTTCCTCTTAAAACATAGAGTTTATTTAGAAGTCTAACAGTATATCTGTTTCAATAGTTTATAAATATAATTATTTCAGATAGGTACCATTCTTCTTTCTCTAATGTTCCTCAAATAGATCTAGCCATAAAGACTTATTTTTCTACTTGCCACCTAGGCTAATACAAAAAAGCTTAATTTCATAACTTGGTGCTTTAGCTAATAGCTTCGCCAGAGAACACGGATTTCTCTCACAGCATTTCACTCTTCACCCGCTGAACTCTCTTCTCACACCCATCCAATTCTCTCTCTCTCTCTTTCTCTCTCTCTCTCCCCAATCTTTGCCCCGTAAGGACAGTTGCCATCCAATCATAACAGACTTCAATCATCCCTTGAGCCCTCCTCTTTCTTACACAGGGACCCTACATTTTAAATCACAGTATATATAAAAATCCACATTAAAACACACATGCAATATCTATATATCAAAACACTGTATCTATGCACATGTACCTGGTAAGCTCCAGATTTAATGCCATGTTGCATTGACTCAATATGTATGAAACAGAGATTTGCAATTAGTTTCATACATTACATTTTAATAGAATATAGGAAATCATATTTAAGTGATATATCCTTTCAAATTGGAAAAAATTATTTTTTTATGAGAAATATTTGAGAAATAATACACAATCTGAAACTTTAACTGTAAAAAAAGGGAATAATTTATGAGTAATAACATCTAGTCTGATCCATTATTATAGTGATTGAGGGAATTAAAACGTGTGTCATGGCTCTGGCATTTTAAAAGGGTATTGTAAACATAAAAGCTTACAAGAGTGTTATAAAATCCTCCCACCTACACATTAAATATTGTTTATCACAGGATTATACCTATACATTAAATTTTTAAATATTTATCACAGGAACCATCTCAACCTTCTATGTTCTTGAAAATAATAGTACCATATTGGACAATCACCACCTCACCTTCCATTGAATACTTGAAAAAAAGGCTGTTAATATTTGTCACCGTTTCCCCATCTTCTTCTTCATTTTTGAGAGTCTGGATTCTCTTAATCAAATCAGCAATAACTTCATTAACTCCTCCAGAGAAAACAGCAACATCTTTTGGCTTTACCATTTTTTGTCTTAGCACTCGTCTCATTTTTAGCCATTGTTCCCCCTCTCTGGAAGAAATAGCAATTAAAAATGATATGGAATTGAACAGAATACCAATACATAAAAGATAATTTCTCATTAGGAGGTAATACACTAAAATGTTGCTGGAGGACAAATATTTATGCAACAATAATTTGTTGTTCTTATAATTTATACAGATTTCAACAAGAGGCAAAATACTATAATGCCTATTTGATACCAAAAGATACCTGCTCCTCCACATGCTGGGTGACCTTGGGCTAGTCACAGTCCTGTCAGGAACTGTTTTCACAGAGCAGTTTCTCTCAGAGCTCTCTCAGCCTAACCTACCTCACAGGGTGTCTTTTGGGGGAGAGGAAGGGAAGACTATTATGAGCCACTCTTAAGACTCCTTTGGGCAGTGAAAAGCAGGGTATAAAAAACCATCTCTTCTTCTACTGGGAAATAGTGTCTCCCCTCCACATGTCCCTATGGCCACATGGTGCTTCTGTGCCCTGTCTACATCTTCTACATCTTCCATGCCATTGGTCTCCAATTGGCTTTGTTGTGATGGTATTGTAAAGACTGCAGCAATACCAAGGTGGTATCCATATGGAAAGGGAAAGTCTATATCTTCCTAGTCCCACCTACATCAGCACTATTTTCCCTGCTGCAATTGCCTGTGATGGCTACCCCCAAAGCATTCCTCCCTTCCTCAACTGCAAATTGCAAACCTCATGTGACTTATTCATAAGTACACATTCCCAGGGCAGAGGTTTCTCCTGGCTGTCCTGGGTCCCAGAGGGCATTTCTGGGCCTCCCACAAAGAGGCTGCATCAGGAGGCAGCTTACTCCCCACCCTAACCCACTAGGGACTGTGCGTAACTGGATATGATGAAGGGAAACTGGACAAAATTAAATGTTCCCATAATTGTAACAACTCAAGCATGGAAGATCACAACAAAATTTGACTCATAGCTGTTTTCTTAAAAGAGATCAGAGAAAAAACTACTGGGACAGATGTTCCTAATATAAGACCTGTTCAAGCAAAAGAGCACAGAAAAGAACATTGAAATTCATTACTTCCATGTCATAGTTACAGTCCAAATCAAGTTGCTGTTTAAAGTTTTATTTAAGAGTGTAGGAGATCTATTTGTTGACCTTTTTTTACATCTTGTTTGATCCTTAATTCATTCGCATTTCACTTCTATCCTGACACTACTGAGCACTGTTATTTGATAGGAATAGTTATTTTTGAGCATAATAGATTATCTCTTGGTCATTCATACTGAAAGTTGTAACTGATACATCAAGTATAGTTATGGATATCAACAACGCTCACATGAAAAGATGAGAAAATCTGAAATGCTTACACAGTATCCCTTTATTCTAGGAATGTACCCCTTGACTGATCCTGTTGAATAGCAATAAGACTAGAGATGTAATACTTTGGGTACACATCATGGTGGGGGCAGGGGGACACCCCTGCCGGCTCCGCGATTAAACAATTCACAGTGGGGCCGGGTGGGCCGAAAGGCCCGGCACTGTGGATTATGCATGGCGCCAGCCTGCCCCAGCCCCTGCTGGCGCCCATGGTATCCTGGGGGCCGCGGAAGTTTGCATTTGCATAACACAGGCCTTCTGTGACCCTGGGCCGGGCCATGCCCACGCTTGCGGCAGGGGAATGAATAATCAGGGATTTTCCCCGATGTCCTGCCGCCACCAGCGTGGGCATTTCATCCCGTGCATAATGTGTGTTTGTCTCTCTTTCAGGTGCTGGCTCCTACAGCGTCTGAGAGCAAAGTAGCTAGCATCTAGAAAGGGAGGGCGGGAGCTATTCCAACTCGGACACCCCGGACCATTCCACCCCCCCCCCACAGGCTGTTTCACAAATATTAAGAGGAGGAACAATGGATAAAGATATACATAATATTTGATTGCATTCAAATAAGGTTAGTGATATAATACATAATGGGTCAGGAAACAAATATGAAGTTTGTTTAATGTTAAGAGTTTGGGTTACTTATAATCATTATTTTATTATACTATTTAGAGAAAGTAAACATTTTGTCATATACTTTGAAAAGGTTGTTACAAAATAGTTACGGCTGCAACCCAGTTTTTATTTTTGGCTGTCAAGTCACACCTGATTTATGGCAAATCTGTTTTTAAGGCAAGAGATTGCCTGTCTGTGCACAGCAACCCTACCCTTCCTTGATTTTCTTTTAAGTACTAGTGACCCACTTAGGTATTGAGATCTGACAAGATCAGGCTAGCCAGGTCAAGACAGTCTACACTCAGGGATCCTTAAATCTCAAACATTAATTTCCAAAGTAACTAAGATTGAACAAAAAATGCTTATTTGTTAAGTGACAAAACCAAAATTAACATATGCCATTAAGGTAATTGATTTCCCTTTACTTTGCTGTAGCAAACATCTTCAAAAATCCCAATCTGTGATTAGGCCTCATGTAAACTGAAGTTATTGTCAGCCAATCAGAGCCCATGGAACTCCACTGGATTGGAAGGAGGAAGTCAGCTTCAGTTTACGAAGGGTAAAGGTGAGAGATGGATTTTGTGGCTCTGGAAAGGAGTGTCAATTTAGCCAAGCTAAGGGACAGGTTGAGCCTCTTGTGGCGCAGAGTGGTAAGGCAGCGATATGCTGTCTGAAGCTGTCTGCCCATGAGGTTGGGAGTTCGATCCCAGCAGCAGGCTCAAGGTTGACTCAGCCTTCCATCCTTCCGAGGTCGGTAAAATGAGTACCCAGCTTGCTGGGGGGTAAACGGTAATGACTGGGGAAGGCACTGGCAAACCACCCCGTATTGAGTCTGCCATGAAAACGCTAGAGGGCGTCACCCCAAGGGTCAGACATGACCCGGTGCTTGCACAGGGGATACCTTTACCTTTAAGGGACAGGTTGGGAGAGAAAACTGTTAAGGGCTCATCATTCCTAATTTGTGTGGAAAGGTTCTGTGGAAGGGAGCTCTGTGGGGTAAAGGAACTGCCTTGAACCTGGTGAGCCTATCTGTCTACAGAAAGAGAAATACAATCTCCCTTCAGGGCTAATTTACCTTACTTGAGGCTCAGCTACAAAGTTGTTTCATTGGATGAAAGTTCGGACCCATTAGACTTAAAGTGAAGTTGAGAGCCAGTTTTACCTGATATATTGAAGCCATCCATATACAACTGTACCTTTAAATCCTTTCTTCTCTGTTAAATAATCCTCTGTTGTTCATTATCTATGTCTTGTCTGTCTAGTCAAATATCTAGGAAAAAGTTGTTGGAGTTTCCTTCACACATAAGTACACTCTTGATCTAGCAGGTTTCCAAATAAGAGACCTTTCAGGAGCATATGTATTACATGTTAACATCCAAATAATCATTTAATCGAAACTTGTGCTCCCCCACCCTGTTTTATTGGATTGTGTGTGAAAGAATTTACAGTGAGAAATGTTCTTTATTTAAACCCACAGAAATGAAAACAATGAAAACAAGTCAAATGGCAAATACAATGAAAATGAACAAAGTTTGTAAAATGAAAATGAATATAAAAACAAACAAGAAGCCTGCACATCCCTAAAAGGCGTTAAGAGAGTGAAAATGTGAGGTACATTTCTATCTTACATACAGCCTTAATAGACTCCATAGTTCACAAACATAGGTGGAACATTCCCTCTAGAAGCACAGAATAAATATCTTCATTTTGGACCATGCTATATTATTAACATTTTGCTGACCTTTTCTAATGCAAAATTCAGCTCTTGCTCCATAAAGCTCTTAGCTTCTGCAGTTTTATCTTGTGAGAGCAGAAGAATGGCTGTGACTCATGAAGGGATTGGCTTTCTTTTGAATAAGCACATTACATCAATGATTACTCTGAACTTTCCTCAGGGGCATTTGCCAACATTCACCCTGCAGTATACATATGGTTGTGTTGCAAGCATTTAATGCTTTAACCAAAGACAATGTAAAATGTATCATCAGACTTATTTGTACAGGACACAAGGGCCCCGGCACTGTCTGACAAACAAGTTAAAGATGTTAAAGAGGTTGCACTCACGCAGATATAAGTCCTGTTGCTCTCCCTCGTAGATCCCTGTATTCCTGCCAGGATTCCATATTAGCTCGTTGTGGTGCAGATCCTTCTTCCCGGAGAACATGGGCCACCATGTCTCGATCTGCAATGGATACAACTAGTTGGGGACCAAAATGAGACTTGAAAATTTTTCCATATTCCTGAGCATGTTTTTGCTATAAATAAAACAAAATAAAATATTCATTATCATTGACCAGAAAAGCATTCTTCTGCAATAGTTCATGCCAATCTGCTTGGATCATAGTGATATGAAGTAAGAAATTTATTTGTCCGTTTTTCAGTTTATATCCCACCACTCCAACGCAGTGGCTTGTGGCAGTAGCACCTGTCCTCATAATAAAATCCCATTAAAACAGTTTAATCCCCACTAAAACCATCCTAGATAGAGACTAACCCAAAAGTAACAGAATGTCAGATCCTTGAGTCCAAATTACATCTTACTTTTTGAAGTTCATTACAGATTTTCTTTAGACTTTCCAAATTTTGTCATCAGCTTTAATTCGTCTACAACCGAAGACACAGGTTCACCTCCTTTCTCTATCAAATACAGATACTACTGCATCTTTTATAGTTCTAGAGAAGAGTGAAAAGTTGGGAGATATAGATAAGAATTGGCACTGCTAAAATACCTGTTCGTCATGTATTTTGTAGAAATTATTTTCATAGTTGTAGTTGAGTAAAAGCATCAGGTCCTGAGTGGAAGGTACCTAATCTTCATGAGTGGAAGATATTTAATCTCATCACCTTAACTAGAACTGAATGTATCAAAAACAGGAGGATCTGATGCTTCTAACCAGGTTGTGCCAAATTGAAAACAGGTCTCCCTTGGGAACATTCAGGAAAATTGTTACAAGTGGATTTGTAGGTGTTTCTGCTGTCATCACTTTTGAAAAATAATTGAATGCTTTTTGAAATATACTTCAGGATCCATTAGATCTCTTTGGGCGTCTTTGCTACTGATTAAAATGCATTTGAAAGTAGTTGTTATCCAGACATGGTGAAGGCTACAATAAATTTGAAAAAAGAACAAAAAAAAGACAGACAAGAATCCTCATTTACATTGATTAGATTGTCCATCTTTATTTAGCCTCTGTTGAGGCCTTTGTGTTTATTATACTGATACTGAACATGCTGCTTGGGTTTTTGCCACCTGGAGGTTGTCAAGCCTATTACTGAAATATTATTACAATTAATATGTGTACTGGACCTAGATCCAAATTTTCAATCTTTTGAAGTGACTATCTGAGCATTCTGTTGCCCCCAGGGGGGTAGGACCAGAAGCAATGGGATGAAATTAATTCAAAAGAATTTTTGGGTAAACATCCGGAAAAACTTCCTGACAGAGCAGTTCCTCAGTGGAACTGGCTTCCTCAAGAGGTGGCAGGTTCTCCTTCTTTGGAAGTTTTAAATTAGAGGTGTAACAGAAATGCTGATTGTGTGAATTTAGGCAAATTGTAAGTGCCTGGGCAGAAGGGATTGTGTCCATGCTTGGCTCTTGTGGTCCTTTCTTACATGCCCAGGGAAATGCCGATCACCACTTTGAGGGTGGAAAGCAAATTTCCTCCAGGCCAGACTGGTCAGGGATTCTGGGGTTTTTTTGGAGGGGGTATCATCTGGGCATGAAATCAAGGTCACTGTGGGTGGGCAGGTAATTGTGAATTTCCTGTATTCTTCAGGGGGTTGGACTATGACCCTGGAGACCCCTTTCAACTCTATGATTGTATCATTCTATGATATTAGTAAGTTAAATCACATTTTATTTCCATCTCTCTTTTCCAAAAGAATCATATTACTTGTCCTATTTCTTGGTAAATTTTATTTATGGCCTGTAGTGATTGCCAGAAATAACCCTTAAGTGCCTCTACTTTTGAGAGCATTTATTATTTCAAATATGTTGTTGACTAATACATAGTTTTGGGTGGAGAAAGTCTTACTCACATAGAAATGTATCTCTGCTCACTAATCTACAAATGCCAGCTAGAGGGAACAGATAGATAATTATAAAAGAAGAGTACTGAGAAACCTTTAGTGATGAAGAATGAAGGGGAAAAGTGCCTTTAACATGAAATAATTTACATGAATACATTACATTAAGCTTTATTTAACTGATCCCAAGACAAATACATCTCATGCATTCTTTGTGAGTTTATTTATTAATCTGTTTCTCATATTCTGTGGAACCAATAATACCAAAACCATTGTAGAGGAACCAGGAAAGAAAAAGGGAAAGAATCACACACAGCCATACCCATTAATTCAATTGATTAAGGGAGGGGGGAGAGTAATGTGTGAAAATATGTAGAACTGATCTGCAAGTTACGTTCAATGATCAAACATTGTGCTGCTATTGTAGTTGCAATGGTGTAAAAATAGGATGTTCCATTACCTATGCAACTTCCTAAATCTGGCACATCATGATATGAAAGATAAATTTTAATCCCCAAAACTTTCAGATACTGTGCTTTGCAATCCTGCCAGCACAATCCCCCTACCAAAGAAAGCAATCGCTGATGTTCATCAATTTTATGTCACAGCAGTAAGCAACTTCCATTGCAGCAGTTCCAACATCCACTGTTGAGCTAGCCCTAAGACTGGTTCCCAAGGCCGGTGCCCCATCAGTTGTTCCGATATCCTTGCTCCAGCATCAGGACAGATTCTACAGAATCCACCAATTAAGTCCTGACAATAAGACTGAATTGTTAACCACTTCATGTTTAGGTAATCAGGCAACAGGATTTTACAGTGGCAAAAGATTACTGAAATAAACAATTTAATTGTTTAATGTACCTAATATTTAAATAGGAACTCAAATTAATAAGCAGAATGCCCTAAAATACAGTGTATCAACAACCCTTCTTAGAATGCTATCCCCTGTTATGTTTTTCTAGGTTACAGCTTTCTATTTTGGTTTTTTAAAAAGTCAGATTTTTCTTGATGATATTCAATTAAAAATGCTAGTACTTTTTCCTTCCATAAAATGTATGCTTAAAATTTTGCACCAGCCATTCCTGATCTTTGTTTCAGTCATCACTTTTGTTCTATTTTTCCTTGGGTATCAGGTCAGACTTTGCTTATAAACATGTATTATTTGGGGGGTGGAAAAATCAGACTCTGCTTTCCCGCTCAACACTACAGAGAATGCAGAACATAACTACAGCTCTTTTGAATCAAAATTGTTTCCCTTTGACTTATACAGTGCTAGGCATAGATGGCAAGTCTTGGCTTAATGATGGAGTCAGGTTACTGACAAACAGAACCTTCATTGTAAAACTGCTCAACTCCCTCCCCCTTTCACATATGGTATGATGCATGGAACATTCTGTGTGTCACACTGCAGTTTAAGAAGTGGCTGCTGTTGTGGCCAAGATGTTTCTGGTCAATTATTTCATGCTCACAGTGTTTCTGAAGATTAAATTGGAAGAGGTGAACTGAAGCATAGGCCTAGGGGTTCCACTGCATGAGTGGAAGATACCTAATCCCATCACCTTCACTGCAAACAACAGATGTATCAGAAGCAAACAGTGAGCATCAGACTCTTAGGAGATTTCCGCACCCTTTAAAAACCTTTCGTTGTCATTATATTCTGGGCCCCTCCATATGACGTCACCAATATGCAGTGTCTGGGCAGTAAACAGCCGGCTACATCCTCAATTTTAAAGCGCTAGCTAGTGAATCCCCAAAAGTGAATTCACCAATATATATAGCGCTAGCTACAGGAAAGCAACCAGCAGGCCACCAGAAAAAAAAATGTATGGAGACAAAGAAGCTCTATCTCTGCCTCCAATGTCCCGCCCTCGCATCTGCCTCTCTCTTCCTTCTCCCGGGAATGGGAGTTCAAGATTCATTTTTAAAAGAGGCAAGACTTGTGATTCCATAAGGAGTGGCGATAACGAAGCACAATGTATCTATGATTAGATGCATAGGCATTTAAACTGAGAAGTATTTGATTTTAAAAAAATTAGCAGGCATTGCGGGCCCTTTAAAGCATGGAGAAAGGGGGCTGGCTGGCTGGCGTATAAAACGCATTGCTCTCTTCTGCCATTTCCAACAGCACTTGTGGAGGGGGAGAAGCGTGAAATGGTGGCAGAGAAGAGCAAGACAGCAAAAAGGTGAGGAGGGGGCGGGAGGGGCGATTATATTTAGTGTTATGCCATTCAGCTGGTGTAAGACTATTTTTAAAGATGTGCGAAAATGCCCATATTCATGGCCTTTCATGATTGAAAATGGCCATGGTTAAGGATCTGATAGACAGGGGTACAGTGTGCCTTTGGTCACTTAAAAGATACTAAATGATGTACAGGATGTTTTAAACATGTAACTGAAAAGCTGTAGGAAGTAATAGAAAGCAAATATGACTCAGTCTGCAGTAATGTGCATTGTCTGAGCTAACTCAAACCATTAAGCTTATGCAACTGAAATCCCTTAGTCACCACAACAGCAACTTTGTCAGTATTTCTCAGAGAAATGTCTTTCTTCCTGTGACCAATCTTATTTAGACTATTTGGAACTGTCCACCAAAGACATACCTAACTGTTCAAATCAAGACACTCAGAGCATGTATTCCTCCTCATCTGGATAGCTCTCTTATCATATTGGAAATTTCCCCTGAATCCTAAAACATTATCTTTGTCCAGACAGGTTACAGCCCTGAAGATTCACCTTGCACCAATGTCTGTGCAGCTGCACAATATTTGCTGGCATATATTCCATGTCCTTTCTGCATTGTTTAGGATTATTTGCTACTCAAGAAGTTTGGACATTGCTCTTGGTTTTCAGATCTCCCTTTACACACCTTTACAGGATAGGTAGTTATGAGCAGTGAACCCACAAGGACTTGTGAGGCCATTTCATTTTCCCTCTCCCGCAGGTCTCTTTTTGCTCATTCACTGCTTCCCTTGCCTCATACAGGGCTGGGCAGGCCAAACCAGGTGCCATCTCTCCTCCTCAGGGCTTGGGAAGGCCAAGTCAGCCATCACCTCCCTCAGTTTCCACAGATCATGTGGGCAAAACTGGGTAGGATTCTGATGGGCCGGGCTCAGCCCTTCTGTCACTGCCCACTTACAGGGCATTCCTTAAGCTGCCTGAGTGTAGAAAATGAATGAGAAGTTCTTAGGAATGAGGCACATTGAAAGGAAGTTTTCTCTCTTATGTGGAGGCTATTTTGTTGTGAATTTGAGATTAAATTGGACACCTCATTCTCTGTCGTCCCGTTCTTCTTTTGCCCTCGATCGCTCCCAGCATTAGGCTCTTCTCCAGGGAGTCCTTCCTTCTAATGAGGTGGCAAAAGTATTTGAGTTTCATCTTCAGGATCTGGCCTTCTAAGGAGCAGTCAGGGCTGATCTCCTCTAGGACTGACCGGTTTGTTCACCTTGCAGTCCAAGGGACTCGCAAGAGTCTTCTCCAGCACCAGAGTTCCAAAGCCTCAATTCTTTGACGCTCGGCCTCCCTTATGGTCCAACTTTCGCAGCCATACATTGCAACTGGGAATATCATAGCCTTGACTAAACGCACTTTTGTTGGCAGGGTGATGTCTCTGCTTCTTAGGATGCTGTCTAGATTTGCCATAGCTTTCCTCCCCAGGAGCAAGTGTCTTTTAATTTCTTTCCTGCAGTCCCCATCTGCAGTTATCTTGGAGCCCAGGAAAATAAAATCTGTCACTATCTCCATTTCTTCCCCATCTATTTGCCAGGAATTGAGAGGGCCGAATGCCATGATCTTTGTTTTCTTGATGTTGAGTTTCAAGTCAACCTTTGCACTCTCCTCCTTCACCCGCATCAACAGGCTCTTTAGTTCCTCTTCGTTTTCTGCCATTAGAGTGGTATCATCTGCATATCTGAGGTTGTTGATATTTCTCCCTGCAATCTTGATCCCAATTTGTGACTCCTCTATTCCCGCCTTTCTCATGATGTGCTCCGCATACAAGTTAAATAGGCAAGGCGACAGTATACAGCCTTGCTGAACTCCTTTCTCAATTTTGAACCACTCAGTGATTCCATGTTCAGTTCTCACTGTTGCTTCTTGACCTGCATATAAGTTTCTCAAGAGACAAATAAGATGCTTTGGTATTCCCATCTCTTTACGAACTTGCCACAATTTGTTGTGCTCCACACAATCAAAGGCTTTAGCATAGTCAATGAAGCAGAAGTAGATGTTCTTCTGGAATTCCCTTGCTTTCTCCATGATCCAGCGTACATTGGCAATTTGATCTCTAGTTCCTCTGTCTCTTCGAAATCCTGCCTGTACTTCTGAAAGTTCTCAGTCCACATATTGCTGGAGTCTAGCTTGTAAAAAGAAGTGTGCATGCACACAAAAGCTCATACCTTGAATAAAACTTAAAGGTTCCACTGGACTCTAAATTTGTCCTGTTGCTTCAGACCAATACGGCTACCCACTTGAACCTGTCCCCTCCACCATCAATGAGCAGGTGGAACTCAAGAGTTGCCAGCAGCTCTGCAGAAAATGGTCTTTCCCCTTTAATACAGACTTCACCTGCAAGAATGGTCAGCTGAAGCTTTTTAACAACATGGAAGTGGTGCCATCACCTGATAAATTAAGAGCATATAGCTATTAAAGGGACAAGAGGTTTTTCACTGTCTCTCCAGACAGCTGGCAACCCCAGGAACTCAGCAGCTACTGGCTAAAGGGAAGTGAAGAAAGAATGGGGAAAGGTAACAAGCCAGTCATTGTGGTGTGATTGGAGTGGCGCCAGTGTGGTGGCTGGAGAGTGAGTCGAGGACCGGGGAGATGAGAGTGCAAATCCTCACTGGACCAGTCAGCTTCCTGCAGGCTAATCTTCCCCGCAGGGTTGTTGTGAGACTCAAGCGGAGGAAAGGGGGAGCTGCGCGAGGCCGCCGGGAAGAGGAAGCCGCAAGACAAGGGGTGGCTGGACAGATTCCTGAAGCAGCCCTCCAAGCCAATGACTGCCTCGTTGAGTATCGGGCGCCTTCCAGAAACCTGAGGCGACCCCCAGCCTGCCGAGCCTCTCAGCGGGGACGGCGGGCAAAAAAAGGAGCCTTTCAAACGGCCCGCCTCCCGCTGAGGAGAAGAGGGTTGTGTAACTCTGAGCCGGCAGCAGCGGCTCCTCCTCCGTAGCCATTGAAGCGAAGTCAGCCCCGAGACACAAGGAGGGGCGCTACAACTGTGCGGAGACCTGGCTCCGGAGGGGAAAGAGGAAAGGGCAGAGCTCGAGCTGAGGAGGCAGATGCGGGTTTCAGCCTTTCCCGGGCGTCTCAACCACGCTAGTCTCTCCTCACATGCCTCCCGGGGTCTCTTCAGCGGCGCTGCCTCCCGGGAAAGCGGTCTTGGGGTGGCACCGCTGGAGGAGGCACACAAAGCGCGCTGGAAATCCGGGCGGGGGGGGGGGAGGATTGGGGCCGAGTCCGGTTAGCACTCCCTGGCAGGAGGGAATACTCAACATAATCTCTAATACCCTCAAGGCACATTCCTCCAATTTAAACAATATTGGCTTTTTTGGGACACTGTGCTCCTTTGCCATTGGTTTTCGATTAGGCTTCTGGTTTGTCAATAAAACGATAGGAAACCGTTTTTTTCCGCGCACACACACAAAGGCTGGAAGGCAAACTCCTTCCCGCTCACCAAATGCACCCATTTCCCCATTCGAAAATTGCCCCGGTTAGGCTGTGTCCGCAACCGGATCCGGGGTCTGTCTAGGATTCGTAGCAGCCCTTCCTATTCCCCCGCCGCCGCCGCCGCCGCCGCCGCCTTCCCCGTAAATCACGCCGTTTCGATCCACAAGCAAATTGTAGGAAAGTTACAGGCAGGAGGACCGTCCAAAGGGAGCCGAGGGAAGCCTCGGAACGCTCCATTCCTGGCCGGGGAGATGACTGACCCCTGGAAATGCTCACGGCTTTCGAGGTGGAAAACAGAAAGCGCCCCCCCCCCCCATTCCCTCCCTCTCTGCAGCTCTGCCGCCAGAACGGCGCTCTAGCGCTGACAGCGGTCCTGGCGAAGTTTCTTTTGCTCTCTGCTGCAGGGTTTGGGGTAGGTTTGTTTTTAAAGGGGGCACGAGTTTGTACAGCAGAGCCGGGGGAAGAGCCCACGCACCAAGTCCGCCTTTCCCCTCACTGGAACGAAAGGGTACCTGGATTTCGTGGATGCGTCCAAATCCATCCCTCCAGAAAAACTCCAGCAGATTGGAGAAGAACTTGGGTCCCGGCATCTCTTTCAGGCTCTTCACTCTTCGGTGCCTCGGGTGCTGGGGCAAAGGAAGGAGCCCCCGGGCGTCTTCGGAATCTGCCACCATCTCCTTCTCTCCTTTGTCCTGTGCTGTTGCGGCGGCGGCGGCGGAGGCGGCGGCAGCGTTATTCTGCACCTCCAGGGACGCGTTGCCTGAAAGTTTGGGCAGCTGGTGAAACATACTGACAAAAACCACCCCAGAAATGCAATTCCTTTTCGGCTGGAACACCTGTTTGCAACCAATTTGCAAGATTTTACCGAGGAGAGACATATTACAAAAAAAAAAAAAAGTTTGAGAAAACTCCAGCGGCACGTCAGTGGCTGCCTTTCATTATACGAAGCGTCCCTCCGTTTGATTTCCCGCAAGCTGCCGTTCTCCGCACTCTTCTTGACTGAGCATCAGTTTACAGAGACCATTATTAAGGTCCCCCTCCCCCGAGACTGGAAAGGGGGGGGGAGTGTTCTGAGCTGAGACTTAAATAGAATCTGTCAGCTATGTAGTTTGCTTAAGTATGCCCACTTTTAGGTTTCAGACCTCCTTCCCGCTGCCTTGGCACAGGGAATTGTGCTATTATGTGTCAATTTCTTGTGGTCGGCTTGGTTTCCATGTGTCAGCTAAGGCTAAATTCTACCGCTAAACTCACAGAGACTGCCACCTGGTGTGACGCAAATTAATCCTTAGTTATTCTAGACTCGCCTATAGAAAATAATGTTTTTAACCACAGCATTTATTCTACTTTCCCTATTAAGGTTTAGACTATAAATCTGAATTTGAAAAAGTCTAGTCAACCAAACTTATCCCAAGGTGCTTGTAGGTTTGAGTTGTTTACACGTTGTTACTCCATTCTCAGAAAGTTATTTTTCCCTCCTGGCTTGCCCAAACATAACTCCTTGTCTTGGCTCACAATCTTATACTTGTTCTTTAAGAGAAAATCTTCTTGACATTTCTATCTCAGCAATACTGCTTCGTAACTTTTCAGTGAAAATATTTTTCTATAGTATTCACAACAGCTCAGCTGTAATATTTTATCCCTCAATAAAAATAGCATTGCTAATAAAGACAAGTGATTTTAATTCCTTTAACTCTAGAATGCAATAGCCTGCTAATGCAAAATAGAAAACAAGGAATTGTTTTAGTTAAATTCTAACCCTTGCAGGAACAGCAAAAATCTAAGTTATCACTTGTGAAGCAATCCATGGTCATGTCTTAGGCATGCAGAATGAATTTGCTTAATTTTAATACTTTATGTTTTAGTGGGAAAGTATGAAGCAGCACACATAATGCAGAATTTAGGATGGACAGGATTAATCTGATAATGTAGTGCTGCTTTTATTGAGTCAGGTGACAGACCATTAAGTAGTACCAGGACCACTGGGAATATTGCTCCCTAGGACTCATCTCTCTTTTTCAGAACTTGGTAAAGATCTAACAGTATAATCCTCTAACTGTGCTTGAACCATGTTGAGATATGCAGTAGTTTATTCAAGTGAAGCCAAGTGGTCTTCATGGACAATGAATTTAAGTTTTTTAGCCTTCTTTTCAGACAACTCCAGTCATAATTTAGGAAATGCCACATGAGAATCCATCAATTTATTCCAAAGACTGGCATTTTGCATTTGAGGCTGGCACAGAATTGTAGTAGTTTTCCCTGCTGCACAGGGGCTAAGAAGCAATTGGATCCAACATAGTGGGGTTATTGTTAACTCTTCGTCTACTAGCATTGTTGTTGCATAAAAGGTCTTGTAAATCATCACGACTCTACATTTTGTCTTCTGTACCTTCAGGTCCTTTAGAAAGATGTTTTAAAGGCTATTATTATTTTATGACAATTTGAATAGTATATATAGCATTAAATGTTTTCAAAGTCTGGAGATGACTGGTATGCTGTGCATTGCATTAGTCTGAAATCATTCAGATCTAGTGTTCTTTTAAATTACAAAGCGTAGGTCAGAAATGTTGTACTAACCAAACTCTGAATCATGTATTATCAGTACTCTTGTGCCACATTCCTGCAGATGGAGAAATGTTATGATTTAGCTGCAGGGATTGAGAGAGAGAGAGAGATGATTGTGGCCCCAGGGCTTATGGAAATAATTGAGGATAGATGCAGAGCAAAATAATTTGTGGGAGGATATTGAGGAAGACAAGGGATGAAGAAAACCCATGCTGATGTTTTTGAACACATACTGATTTCAGTTTAGAAAATGTGGACACCACTGTGGATACATTTTTAAAGGCTTTGGTTTTCCTTTTTATGCTAATAAGTAGGGCTGGTACATCTAATTCACTTCACTTTCTTCTGTGTACTAGACATTCAAGTTGCAGACATTCAAATTTAATTTTAAAAACATAAATTATTTCATTGCAATTCTATGTGCAGGTCCCATGATCATGTATTGATTAAAATCATGCATTGTCTTACTTAAAATATGTCTGAAGACCAGATGTCACCTAGACATAACTGCTGAGTTCATGGCACATGCCCTCTAGGTGGTAGTTGATAAATCTGTATACAGCACATCTAATTAAACTGAAAGCTGTCAAAAAAAAGCCTCAAAGACAAACACAAAGAATGACTGCCATTGTGAAGTAAAGCTGTATACCTTGCAAAATAAAACAAATTGTACTCACAAACAGTGAGAGACTGGGTGAAAACCTGTCTTAGCAGAAGAGCTTAACAGTTTGTAATGACAACCGTCAAACTTAAAAAAAATATTTTGCTATCTAACAAGTTCAAAGAGTGAGAAAATAATCACTAAAGCTTCTGTCCAGAAGTCATTACTCAAGCACAACTCCTATTGATTTCAAAGACTCTTGCTGAACAGTGAATGCAGGAGTGAGGCCTAAAATGAGGTACTATCATGTTGCTAGAAAGAAAGAAGTTTTTCTACCAGGAGTTTCCCCTGGTACAAATCCATGGGAAGTTTTTAAAAAATCTTAGTGGTTTCACTTGATTTATTGCTAGTGTGGACATACACATTGTTATTGTTTAATTAAGTCCTGGTACTTGTCTACAGGTTACAGCTGAAAGCAAGCTAATAAATCATAGAGAGACTTGTAATTCTTTATTGAGAATGACTTATACCCTTAGAGTGGGTATAAGTGACTTACCAGGAAAATGATTCATGCTGGCTTGTGAATAACCCCTCATTTTGAAACATCTGTAATAAACTTAATAAAAACACACACACACATTAGATTTTGATTCTGGAATCAAAATCTCACTTCAACTACATTGCTTTACCATCTTTTTTTCAAGTGATTATATAGTTAATAAAAGATGGCCCCACAACCAATTACATTTAGACCATCTCTAAAGTGCATCTTTTCAACATAATTTCAGCAGCAACCTATGTAGGCCCAAAGGAATTAGGTTTTAAAAACATGACTTCCAGTGTGATCCTATCCTTGTTTCTTGAATAATGACTGCTTATCATCCTGTTTTCGAATTATTCCCACTGATTGGGATAGAACAGTTCCAAACCTCCTTGTGCCAACAGGACATAACACTACGCCAACAGAACATTCTAGAATAGCACTACACCCTTGCCAATGCTACTTGATGAGAGCAAAGATGAAAAAGTGGTCAGAGACAGCAGCAAGTGGAAGAGGATCAAATATTGTGCTCAGTTAAGAGGGGAGACATCTTACAGGAATTTTCCAGTCCTTTCCAGCTAAATTCAGGTGATGGCCACCTAGAGATGCCAATGTCTAGGTGGGACCTGGAATTCCAGTTAATCTCCAGACTAAAGAGATAGATTCCCCAGGAGAAAATGGCTGTTATGGAGGTTGGGCTCCATAGCATTATACAACAACACTGAGGCCCTATAGCTGCCCCCCCCCCCCGTACACACATACACACTGGCAGGTTTTTATCAAGGCCATCACACGGTTCAGCTTTGAATCTGGTACAAGAGTGGGAATTCACTCTCAGGATGTAAAGCTCCAAGTGATTAGCTGAAAAGGTCAGACAATTATTGCTGGTGTCTTTCTGTAAAAATAGCTAGAGAGAAGAAAGCAGGGTTATACTTACCTGTAACGATTGTTCATCTATGTCTTCTGTGCAGGTATGCATTAGGGCTGCACCAATAAAGGCTTGCTGTGAAGCATTTTTCTAGCCTAGATCTCCTTTAGAGAGCATCCCACCCCTTCTGGAGCTAACACATATTGGTTTTCCTGCCATGCTCCAGCAGCAGGTGCCCCTTTCCCCTCAGTTCCTGCCAGCCATAACAGAACAAATAATTTGAGAGCTCACCATTGGGAAGAAGGAAAGGGATATGAAAGAAGATGTAAGTGAATAACAGTTACAGGTAAGAGCAACCTTGTTTTCATCTTCTGTCTTCAGTGCAGCCTCATATTGGGACCATTAGCAGAGGAGGAGGGGTGAAGCTCTCACTGGAACATAATTTGAAGGACTGCCTTTCCTACATTGCATCCCTTCTGCCTTACGTATCCATGGTGTAATGTTTCACAAATGTGTCTTCTGCAGTCCAGCCTTGTAAATGCCCACCAGAGGATCTTCCTTTGGAAAGCAGCTGAGGAGGGGCTTGAAGCCCAGTGGAGTGAGCAGTCACTTCCAGTGGAAAAGGTCTTTCTGCTGCCTCATAACTGGAGCAGACAGAGGCAACCACACACTGGGAGAGAGACTGGGATGAGGAAGTCTCCCCCTTCCTAGGGCCCCAGAAAGACACAAAAGTCTCTATGGAATGACTTTGTCCTGTCAATGTAGAATAACAAACCCTCCTAATATCCAATGTAGGGTCTTCTCAGTCTCAGATCCAAGTGAAGGAAAGAAAACTGGTAAAACTATTTCCGGAGTCAAGTGAAATCTGGAGACTCAAGTGAAGTACTACCTTATTAAACATTTTCAAAAAGGGGGGATCCACTCTGAGGTCTACCAATTCAGTCATCCTCCTGGCAGAGCAACTGCCACTAAAAAGGCCACCTTTCATAAGAGCAATACTAAAGGAAATGGGGCCAAGTGTTCAAATGATGCTTTCTTTTAAAATATTATTTGCAGATCTTGAAGTGAGCAGTCAGGTGGAGAAGAAGCCATTGCCACTGTTGCTACCACTGTTGCTTCCACTGGGAAAGGACCAGAGCCCCAGCCCCACTGCCCTGGTTCCTCTGTGGATATTATCTTTTCTCTTATCCAAAACCTCAGATGAGAGAGGGCTGCCCTTCTGTTTATCCTTTTGTAAATGGTCCATTGTCTAGGACCTATTTCAGAGTATTATCTTCCATGTTCAAAACTGTCCAAAGAGCTCTGTTAAAGGGAGGTAGATCTCAGCCCAACCAACCTGCTTGGAGTGGCAGGGGTATTCACACTGGAAGGACAGCTTCACCCTGTCCAGGAAGGCATACAAAAAATTGTATAGCCTTGCTAGAAGTGAGAGGAGGCATGACCTAACCAGTGTGAACAACTTCCCCCAATGAAGTTTTCTTTTGCTTTATGGTATGCGTTACGCAGAGTGTTACTGAAACCAAACTCAGGTCAGCCTTGACAATCCCACATTGGACAACTGTGTAATGATGTACCTGTGAAAAAGACAGCATATTAAAGCATCCTTTTAGCATCAGAGGAGAGTCCCCAACCACTGTCCCTCTGCGCAATATTGCCACCAACACATGAATCAGTTCAGGGCACCCCACCAGGATTATATAAACTACAGAAAGCCCATATAATTTTCAGCTATGTGGCACAAGCTGCATCATTCTGTAGTTATACTACAAGAACGTGTCTAGAGGCACAAACAAGCAAAAAGTCCCAAGCCAAAAGCTAGGAACAACAACAAAAAGGATCCTTAACATTTGTCTTTTCACAGCCATTACTAGTACCATGCCTCATAACTCTAGAACCAAGAGACAGCCCATATTTCTGTAACAGGGGCTACAAAGATAAGGTATCCAAGCAAACTAACCTGAAGAATGGAGATGATGTCTCAAACCAAGAGCCCTGGAATTTCATCCATCTCAGGCCCCACTAGAATTAAGACAACATGGAGCAGCTATGAGAAGTGCCTCCTGTTTTTCTCTTCCTTGCAATGTCAGAAAGCTATGTGCCAGCTTAATACTTCTCCTCATACATGATTCAATCTATTGCCAATACTAGCAAACACCTATGACTCGTTCACTGGTTTAGTGGCTAATATTCTGCATTTGCAGAAGTCATGTCCATTTCTATGCATCAAAGACAGCTGAAAAGTTCTATCAATTTGTTCTGGAATGGCTGGGATATTGCTTTGCAGAGATGTTGATCTTCCCCATGGAAACTGACATTTTTTTTTGTGGGGGGGGGGGAGAGTTGTAAAGGTTTACTGTTGTTCCCAATGCTTTCTAGCAGCTATATACAGTACTGTAGTAGAAGACAATCTACTAATATAAATCTGATGTTAATATATTGCTACTAACCAGCTCTATTCTTTTTATTCTTTGGTCAAACTTAGTTATCAATTTGATGAGGAAAAGCCAAGATTTTAATCCTGGCAAAATGGATGTGCCCTAATTGTCAGAGGAGAAACATATTAGTATATTAGTTCTTTAACACTCTTTTTGAGTCTCAAGTAGTACATAACACAAAACGTCACAAAAATAGTTAGAGGGGTACTACAAAAAGGGCTTCTTAAAAGCTGCATCAGAAGCATTCTTCAATTAATAACAACACACTTTTGGACTTAATCTAATGGATACCCCAAGAGGATTCAAAGGAAAAAAGATAATAAAATACTATATATTTTATTTTTGAACAGAACAATTTTATTTAATATTTTCAAGCATCTAAACCTTTACTGTATACATGATACAAATATATACAAAAAAACTTATTTCAGAATTGTTTAAACCCATCTTTTAAATTGTTAAATAAAAAATATAGACTGAAAATATTGCCTGAAAAATACCATATAGGATTAATAAATGTAAAACCCATTGACAGAATCTTCCATTATAATGAGTGAACAGCTTCTAATTGCATTTTATCCATTAGTTCATTATTTTATCAAATTACAGAATCAATTTTAGGAACCTGAGTCAAATCCAGGTTTCATCTTCCTTCCTTCTAGTAGGAAGAGAGAGATGCACAATGGCATAATACAGTCCCATTACATTACTTCCTGAAGCGTTTAAAAAGTGGGTGGACATGTTTATTTGAAGACGCTTTGCTTCGTGAGGTTTGATACTCCATATAGACTGTATCATCTGCTCCAGACATAGAGCTCATTGTACCATGATGTCGAGAAACCTAGAATAAGAGAACACATAACCAGTAAGTTCAGTGCCATTCTACCTATTCCTACCATGAAAAATAATGTGCTCTACCCATACAAATTTGCCCTTCAGTAAAAATCTCCTATAGGGGATTATGGCAGGTACACCCTCACTGGGTGGCAGCCAGACAGAAGTGATGGCTCTGACAATGGGGTACCACCCTCACATAGTACAGCTCTGTCTTCACAACAGCCTACTCTTCAATAATTAGCATCACTCTCCTTGTGGCTATGCAGATATCAACAAGCTTGAGTCTTAATGCCGGGGTCTGGGAGAAAGTTTAGTTCTCGAGTGTCTACTGTGAGATGTACGTATCTATCTATGTTTTTCTATAAGACTAAATTGTCATCATTTATTCTAGTGTGGAAAAGCATTCACATGGATACAACATTGTAGGGGCTGCAAAACCTGCCCAACACTCCTGATCCACTGACAGGAACATGGAAGCAAAAGGCTAGAGGTTTAAACCAGTCTGGTATAGCAGAGTTAGGACCACACTTGAAAACAAGCCAGGCTTGCCTCTTTGGTTTGCCCATGGAAAAAGCCTCAAAGATGGATGGGAGGATAGCAGTACACATATAACTTTTTCCTTTTGTTCATCATTGGGACTACTGCTACTGCTGTAGGCAGAGTGGTATGTGTGTGACAGCTTCTTCTCTGGAGGAGGCAGGGGTGGTGAGTTACTGATGTGTAGAGCAGAATGATTGCCCCCGCAATATGAAACTTTATGGACTTTTAATAACATATCCACTTGCCTGAGTTGACTTTGAGCCATACTCTCCTGCAACAACCTCTTCCTCAGCATCCATGTCAGAAGCCTGCAAAACCTTTTGGAGGAGCTGCTGCTGTTCTTCTTTGGATGAAAACATAAGTTCTTCTTCCTCCATACCTGCAAGCTTAGTAATCACCTGGGAATCAGAAAGAAACACAACTGTTAATTTCTTCACTGTTCACCGACAAGAGAAGTACTTGGTGAATTAAAGGGCCGTAGGAATATAGATCACTGGTTTGCAGAATGTTCACTTTGTTAACCAGTGGAATAAATACTGATATCAGTGATAAGTGATAATTCTTAAAATAGTTCAGTAAGCTAACAATATGAAAGAGTGCACTTTGTTTTATACTTTGTTAGATTAGACTGGCACTGTGGGGGATTTTTTGAGCGTCCTCTCCCCAGCTTAGATTTCTGTGACAATGCAAATGTAGGAAAAATCACATGGCCTTCTGTTCTCACATCACTGGGTCAAAGCCATAAGTCACTGAACCACACATTAAGAAGAGAAGTACAATATGTCCAGCAAACAAATATTTTCAGTATAGTGGTCATGGATCTCCCCTCCCCTCAGCTTTTACTACTGTACAGACAACACAAACCAAAAATATAATAAGGTCAGTGCAAAGTTGCTTTTCTCTAGTTATAGTACTATTAACCCACTTATACAATGGAAAGTTGGTTCCTGTAAAAATAATTGGGAGTACCATTCTCTAAAAATATGGAGACAAAATTACCTTAAAACTGTAGCCTTGATCTACCAGAAACCGCTGGCGTTTGGTTGAGTATGCCATTTCTTGAGTGTCCTGGGAGACCAGAGAATAAAAGAAGGCATTGTACTCCTCTGCAACCATCCCTACAGCAAAAGTTATACTGGCAGGTTAGTAGACATAAAAGGCATATACAAGAGAGTAAAGAACAATGACAATGAAGAATTTAACACGCCAAATGACATTGTCAAAGTCTTAGGTGTGGTGTGACCATGGATAGGAATGCTTTACTCCATGCAGTCCCTGCTACAGCCTGCTGAACACCAGCAAATGCTGTCCCTGGGGGAGAAAGGACTCTTAAGACAGTGTAACAACGTTTGTGTCCAGTGGCACCTTCAAGTTTTATTCAAGGTACAAGCTTCCATTGGTTACTTCTGCATCTGAACACTAATTAGTCCTTCCTGGCAACTAATCCCTCCCCCTACTTATATGTAACATTTGAAGAAATCTGTTTTTATGTAACTGAAGGAACACGCATCTACACATGCTAAGTCTCTCAGTCCTTGTTATAGCCCGAGAACTTGCACAACCCTTGTCCATCATCTTCGGGACCTCTTTAAGGACTGGAAATGTCCCAGAGGATTGGAAGAGAGCAAACGTTATTCCGATCTTCAAAAAAGGGAGGAAGAATGACATGGGAAACTACAGACCAGTGAGTCTGACCTCTGTTGTGGGGAAGATAATGGAGCAGATATTAAAGGGAGCAATCTGCAAACATCTGGAGGACAATTTGGTGATCCAAGGAAGTCAGCATGGATTTGTCTCCAACAGGTCCTGTCAGACCAACCTGGTTTCCTTTTTTGACCAAGTAACAGGTTTGCTGGATTGTGGAAATTCGGTTGATGTTGTTTACTTGGATTTTAGTAAAGCTTTTGATAAAGGTTCCCCATGATGTTCTGATGGATAAGTTGAAGGACTGCAATCTGGATTTTCAGATAGTTAGGTGGATAGGGAATTGGTTAGAGAACTGCACTCAAAGAGTTGTTGTCAATGGTGTTTCATCAGACTGGAGGGAGGTGAGTAGTGGGGTACCGCAGGGCTCGGTGCTCAGTCCAGTACTTTTTAATATATTTATTAATGATCTTTATTAATGAAGGGGTGGAGGGACTACTCATCAAGTTTGCAGATGACACCAAATACTCCAGAAGATAGAGACAGAGTTCAACGAGATCTGAACACAATGGAAAAATGGGCAAATGAGAACAAGATGCAATTTAATAAAGATAAGTGTAAAGTTCTGCATCTGGGTCAGAAAAATGAAAAGCATGCCTACTGGATGGGGGATATGCTTCTAGGTAACTGTGTGTGAACGAGACCTTGGGTTACTTGTGGATTATAAGCTAAACATGAGCAGGCAGTGTGATGCAGCGGTAAAAAAGGCAAATACCATTTTAGGCTATATCAACAGGGGCATCACATCAAAATCACAAGATGTCATAGTCCCATTGTATACGGCAGTGGTCCCCAACCCCCGGTCCGGGGACCGGCACCGGTCCGTAGATCAGTCGGTACCGGGCCGCAGCTCCTCCTGGCCCTCTTCCCCGGCTGCTGCCTCAGGGGCTGCCCTGCCACTCTGCCACCAGCTCACCTTTGGTGCTCTCCGGTGGCTACCATGGCTGGGGCTCCCTCTTGGTGTGGCACTGCGCAGCTGCTGCTGGCAGTGCCCCCCCAGCGGGCGGCAGGAAGTCAGGGGCACTGGCGGGAAAGAAAGTGGAGCAGTGGCTCAGGCGGTGGTGGCGACGTCCCTCAGCAAAAGACTTCCCCCCCCCCCCCGGGCCTCAGTAAAATTGTCAAGTGTTGGCCGGTCCCCAGTGATAAAAAGGTTGGGGACCACTGGTATACGGCACTAGTCAGACCACACCTGGAGTACTGTGTGCAGTTCTGGAGGCCTCACTTCAAGAAGGACATAGATAAAATTGAAAGGGTACAGAGGAGAGCAACGAGGATGATCTTGGGCCAAAAGACCAAGCCCTATGAAGATAGGTTGAGGGACTTGGGAAAGTTCAGCCTGGAGAAAAGGAGGTTCAGAGAGGACATGATAGCCCTCTTTAAGTATTTGAAAGGTTGTCACTTGGAGGAGGGCAGGATGCTGTTTCCGTTGGCTGCAGAGGAAAGGACGCGCAGTAATGGATTTAAACTGCAAGTACAATGATATAGGCTAGATATCAGGGAAAAAAAATTCACAGTCAGAGTAGTTCAGCAGTGGAATAGGCTGCCTAAGGAGGTGGTGAGCTCCCCCTCACTGGCAATCTTCAAGCAAAGGTTGGATACACACTTTTCTCTATCTATATGTAGTGGTTGAGGAAATTTAGTTTCATTGTAGCTAAAGCAGTGTGCATGCACACAAAAGCTTATACTTTGAATAAAACTTTAAGGTGCCACTGGACTCAAACTTTGTTCTGTTGTTTCCAACAGCTGAAATTATCTCAGGGCAGTGTGTGTGTATTGGGGGGGAGGGGAGGAAGAGGGTCTGTAGCAGGAGGGAACTGGTGAAAATCATACCCTTCAGTGAAAGATTTTTGGATCCAATACCCTGTGCTTAAATGTGATGACTTTACTTTCTTATTCCCAATGTTACATAGTTTTAAAAACAAAGAAAATATACACAAATTTCTCTTTCTTCTCCTATTTGGTATTATTGCTTTGTTCCCTGATTTCAGAATTTTGTGTATTTTGTATGCATTATCTTAGTTCTTTAAGCAAACTTTTCTAAACAAGCTTATGGTTGGCAGGGAAGATGACAGAATATTGTGGTAATCAAGCAAGGAAATTCGATATGGAAATATTCACCCAAGAAACACACAGGTGTAGCAGCCATCTATTGGGCATTTTAAAAGTGCAACTACACACTTGGGTCAAATTTGCTACAGTTTTCAAGGCTGCATCATAACTTGAGTGACTCCTGACTAATCAAGGGGTCTGGAGGCAACCTGGGTCCGTCTGACTGCTTTACGTCAATGGAGAAAGAAAGTATGTTCCCTCAAACCCCAAACCACAGTAATAAGAGGAAGTGAAACAATTGCCGTGGAAGTTCAATAAGAACAATTAAAATGCAGCCCCTTGGGACTAAGGTCTGCTAAAGCATGTCTTTAAAGACATACCAAATGCTAATCCTAAATGTCATATGAGGAGTAATTAAGCAGGAAGGAAAAAGGGAAAGATGGCCCCCTACCGCAGTACTTTTTTTAACTACTCTTGAATTTTGTTTTAACCTGTGACCTTGAGCTGACAGTAATAAAGCAGGACAATGGCAAATTGCACATGCTTAGTTGGCTAGATGAGTTGACTTCTGTTACTTTCACGCTTGAGTGTTCCATTAAAATTCAAGGCACTGATGGCACAAGACTTCATGTACCTTTTTTAGCTCTCAGCACTCGTCCCAATCTTTGAGCCTCCTGTCTTCGAGACCCACCATGGGATGAAATCTGAATCAGAACATTGGCTTCTGGCAGATCAAAGGATGTGTCACCTACCTACAATACAAAAGGAGCCTCTAAGCAGCAGGCCACATTAATCAAAGCAAGTATGAATGAGCCACATTGACTTGTGTGTTATAATGAACATTCATCAATGATACAGTGAGTCACAACAAGTTTTTTAGGTTGTCCACAACAAGCAATCTAACACTGCAAGCCAATTTAATAATCAGGAAGAATGTATTTTATTACCTTGGAAATGAAGATGGTGTTGATTTTGGGATTGTGTTTGAAATTTTGCAAGATCTGCATTCTCTCCCCCTGTGCCGTAGGTCCATAAATATAAGGTCTAAAACAGAGAAACACAGAGAACAAATGTATAAGAGTATATTAAACAGTCTAAAAAATGTACATGTTTAAAAATTATCTGCTTCACACAACATTCTCTTTTTTAGCATTAGTACTTAACGCTTGTGGATACACTCAACTGGGGACAAAAGTGTTCTGCCAGACACCCTCCTTCCATAGAAATAAATCTTGACAGTGGTAAACATTATTCATTTGATGTGCGCCTCTTGACTCAACAAACCAGTGGGCTGAAGATATCTGGTAATCCCACATGAAAGGACAGAAGCAGCTGTTAAAATAGAAAAAAGGTGTTTTCTTTGCTTAAATCTACTGAGCTAGTGCATTAACAGCTGTATTCTTCTCCTTTTCCACTTGTGTCCTTGAGCACCAAAATGCTGTTTGGATTCAATGCTTTTACTCTCATGCAAGAAGAGACAAATCCCAATATGTGAATGATAAATTAGCACTCAAGCCAACATTTTATCCCTGCTCTCCTTATGGCATGTTGTCCAGATGTTTGAACAGTTTAGTGGAGGAAAACAGTCAAAGAGTGCAATGTTTTCATTAATAGGATAATCTGCAAACATTTGCTCTCAAAAAGCCATGATAAATATGGAACAGTCATATTTGTTGATTTCTGAAGTCTTATCAGAAGATGATAAGTGCAGGCATCATTGTAAACAAATGTCTTCACAAAAGCCATAGGAACAATGAAACAAGAGATGATTATGTGAAAATGTGGATTTTGGTCTCCTTGAAGATATCTCATTTTTCAGGTGTGTCAGATACTACGAACAATTTCACAATCTCACTTAGAAAAATTATTACAGTATTTGCTGGCGTATAAGACTACTTTTCCCCCCTGAAAAACATGCCTCCAAGTGGGGGGGTTGTCCTATACGCCGGGTGCACTTCAGTTGGGATAGACATAGCTGCCCATAGTGGCCCATAGTACTGTAATGTAATGTAACAAACTCTATATTTTGAGTGGAAATGTTGGGGGGTCGTCTTATACGCTCAGTCGTCTTATACGCCGGCAAATACGGTATCAGTTTAATCATTTAACATTATAGTATGTACATATAGCTACCATGAACTAATGGGAAAGAGTGTGAATGTAAATAAATATGACATTCAATACTACATCTTATATAAAAGGGCACCGAATTGATTCTGGAGAGTTCTACTGATTATTCTTTGCCATCAGCATAAAATGAAACATAACTCTATGATACAATCATGAGTTTAGAGCTAATACACACACACATAATCACACTGATGCGAGGGACATAGTAGCCAACACTTAGAAGGAATTCCCCCCAAAACAAATATTTCCATTTATTTCAGCAGAGGGACCCAGTTCATATGAAATATTCCTTTGCATGTATACAGGAATGAAGCGAACTGGGATCTCTTTTTTCTGTGTACGTTCAAATGTGCACAGGGATACCATAGTGATTCTATTTTTGTTTCATTTTGATGCAAAAGGGAACCACTGCTTTTATGTTACAACAGCTACAGAGTTCCCAAAGATAGTGCAGACTATAAATCCCATAAGCAAACAAACTTTCTTCAAAGATGTGATATATATATATATATATATATATCAACCATATCCATAAGACTAATGGCCTTTTCAAAAGAGTTTATACTGTAATAATATCCTAGTTGATATGTTATATGTTATGATTATTATATTTGTTGTGATGTTCCATGTAATTACCTCATGATGTTTTATTTAAACCACCCAGAGCCATATGGAAGGGCAGTATAAACATCTAAATAAATAAATAATAAATTCTTATGTCAGTTTTCAAGCTCTTTGGTCAAGTGGATATTGCATTTTTGCTGCAGTGAAATTGCTATATTTCAGATGTATACAAGGGCATTACAAACTCGGTCATTTCATATTTAATTATTTTGTTGAAAAGACTGAGTTATCAATAATGGTATTTTTAAACATGGAACAAAAGTGTACAGGGAGTTACAGTACATCAATTTATCACCAATGCAAACGAATGCACTCTCTATACGGAGAAAAACCATAAATGTTCATTGTTGATGCGGCAGTTGCATTCATTGCTTTACTCTGCATACTTGTGGGAATCCTCAGTTAACTGCAATTTCCCAGTCAACAAAATAAGTTGCCTCTGAAACCAACTACAAGCAGCTACTATACTTCTATGTGGAAATTCTCAGAGCATATGAAATATGTCCCATCAGAAGCAGCCCTCGAATGGACAATGCTTTCTAGAGACAAGAGTGGGCCCTCTGATCATAAAGCAGCCATTTAAAATCCTGTATTTTAATGAAATGCAAGCAGATGAAAGAGCTTAAAAATCCAAAGTGATAAATCCTGGAGAGATTCCTTCACTCCGAGGTTTACACAGCTGTCTTTCATTCATCAATACTCACTTGCCCAGCCTAACCGCATACTCCTTTAGAGCAAAGACATTGTCTGCAAAGACGATGATCTTGTCATTCCTTCGTTCATGAAACTTAATCAGGAACTGGCAAGCTCTGAATTTGTTTGGGTTCATGGTATAAAGCAGTATCCGCTTCTTTGTTTTAATAGCTACATATTCCCTGTAGAACTCAGGAGACATTGGACACCAAACCTTTAAAAATAAACACACACACAATTAGATTTCAGGTATTTCAATAAGAATTCAAAGGAACACTGATACAAGTCTAGTATGTATGTAATATGATATAAATGCTGAATTAATTATGAAGAGTTAATGCTTGCAGCAAGAATGCTGGGAATTATTTAAAACTCTGTAAAAGTAGTGAGAAAGGGTAGGGAGATATATTGACAATCTCCTCAAGACAAGACAAAAAGAAGTTCCTCATGTGAAGTGAGATGAGTGACGTGATTACCTTCCTTTTGTTAAAGAAAATGCCAAAATGTGTTTGTGGACAAAAGCACTGCAACACATGCATGAGAAGAATGCAACACAGCTAGGTGATAGTATACATCATACCAAATGGGTCTCCTTGGCAATGCAAGGTCATGGTGGCATAAAAAGTCTGGGGGCTGCTTAGTGGGATGCCAGATGCAGTGCAAGGGGCCATACCTACCATGTTCTCCTTTCTATATTATTCCTAGTCTGGAACTTTTTTTGTAGGGATTTACTGTCTAAGACCATGGATAGTTTCCTTAGTCGGAACAAAGGAATGAATCAACATCTTCCAACAAAGAAGTAGAGGAGATTTGGTAATTCCCATTTTAAACACACTAAACGTTAATTTTTCTGGATATGAACTTTTCTGATCATTAACTTCTTCTGGAAAAATGTGCCTCCAACTTTAATTCAGAAAAGCACAATATTTAATGGAGTTTTGTGATAACTTTCCACAACAAAAAGATGCTGGGGACTGATTTCCACCTCCTCAAGAAGGCACTTCCAGATTTCAGAGGACCACCGCTCCATAAACACATCCTGAAGAGCACTTTGCTCAGCAAAGTCCAACTTGCTGGTTGTCTCCGGCCCCAGAGCAGTATGCCTGATCTCAACCAGAGCCAGGGCCTTTTCAGCCCTGGCTCTAGCCTAGTGAAATAAGCTGCCAGTAGAGAGCCAGATCCTTACAGAACTCTCTAATTTCCAATGGCCTGCAAAATGGCGCTCTTTCACCAGGCATTTGGACTTCTGTCGAGGCTGCTTGGTCCCACCTAAGCTGGGCCAGGAACTGAAATTCCTTGGCTTGTCAGGGATAATTAATGGATGGAGCGAATGTAAAAACTTTTAAACAAATGTTTAGGTTATTATGTATTTTATTGTCTGTACTAGCTTCAAAGTCCGTCCCTAAGAACGAGCCTAGAAAGGGTCCCGTCCCCTGGCCCCCGGGCAGCTCATTAGCAGGGCCAAGACAGAGCACCTTAGCAGGCAGTCAGCAGGCCGGGAGGCCCTCGTCAGCAGGCCCAGCCTAGCAGGCCAAGAGGCCCTCGTAAGCAGGCCCTGCTTAGCGGGCCAAGAGGCCCTCATAAGCAGGCCCAGCCTAGCAGGCCAAGAGGCCCTCGTTAGTAGGCCCTCTACCACAGCCCTTTGCCCAGGGCCCTTATCTGCTGCTGGCTCCAGGTACTGAGGTGTCTGAGAGCAAAGAGGCTAGAGTCCAGGGACGGAGGGCAGGAGCTGCAGGCGGAGGGCCAATCAGGGCAAAGCTGGCTGCACCCTGATTGGCCCTATTCCAATTTGGACAGCTGAACACATCCCACCCCCTAGGCTGTTTTACAAATATACAGAGGAATAACAATGGATAGGGATTTGGAGTTTTTATCTATGAATTCATTGTAAGCTACCTGGAGACCATGGAGGGATAGCCTGGAAACATAACAAATAAAATAAAAATAAATAATCTTCAGCCTTCAGACAGTAAACTAATATTCATATCACTATCTCCATATTGCAGATTTTTCAAGTTGCGTAGCTATTCTGGCCATCAATCTCAAGAATGTTAAATAAATCAAAGCAGAATAAATAAGCATGGACATGAACCAAACAGGGCTTCTCAGATCACACAACTATTTCCTCCAGGCCAGACTCCCCAGGGATTCTGAGGGGTTTTTGTTTTTGTTTTTTTGAGGGGGGGGAAGGCGGGCATCATCTGTACATGGAATTGAGGTTACTGTGATGGGTAAGTGGTTGTGAATTCCTTGCATTCTGCAGGGGGTTGAACTAAATGACCCTGGAGGCCCCTTCCAACTCTTATTATTCTATGATTCTAACAAGCACTGCCCTCTGCTGTCACTGGGATGAACTGACTGTTCAGCAATTTACAAAGCAGAAGCTGGCCAACCCAACTGGCTCAGAATATATTTTTCATGTGTGATATATTTAGAAGTACATATCTGAAAGACAGTGAAAAGGCAAAGAAGATATTTAGCTATTCTCCCATTGTGTGAACAAAATGTATAATCTACATTGAGCAACCAGAGTCTAACGCTCTCTCATCATTCTGTGATAACTACAGCATGCAAATAACAAGCATCTTTATAGACAAACTGACACACAGCAGCATATAAGGCTTGGTGAGAGCCAGCTTGGTCTAGTGGTTAGGAGCATGGATTTCTAATCTGGCAAGTTGGATTTGATTCTTCATTCCCCCACATGCAGCCAGCTGGGTGACCTTGGGCTCGCCACAGCACTTGTTCTGACAAAACAGTAAGATCAGGGCTCTCTCAGAGTCACCGACCTTACAGGGTGTCTGTTATGGGGAGAGGAAAGGGAAGGCGATTGTAAGCAACTTTGAGACTCCTTCAGGTAGAGAAAAGCAGCATATAAGAACTCTTTTTCTTCTTCTTAAAAAAAGGAAACTGAACAATCACCTGACAATTTCTACAGCAGAATTTCTCATTGGGCATGCGATATCTTGAATAATAAAAGAACTTATAAATGTAATCATTACTAAAACCATGCATATCTGCACTTCTGGAAAGAGGGAAAGTTCACAAAGAAACTCCTAGTACCTTCTCCGATCAATCTGTTGGGCCCTATGAAAATCCGCTGCTGAGGGTAAGTGGGGGCAAGCAACTAAATCCCTTTTGAATTCACCAACTTGTGCGTATGAATTGGAAGAAGGCTGTTTTGGCAAATGCCTTCTTCCTGCATGGTCTGGATGGTTTTTTTAGGTGAAGTGGGGACATAGGAAAACTGCTGGGGGAGTGGGAAGGTGTTAAAAATTGCTCGCAGAAACTCAGCTCTGGTCACAGAAGCTACTGTATTCACCAGAAGCTACAGATTTAATGTTAGGAAATAGTCTATGTTTAAAAGATGGCTTAAGGAAATAATGACAATTTGCTTATTTCAAATTCTGTAGGAAAAAAGCCAGTACCACAGTAACATTACAGTATATGGGGAAGGTGTCCAGAACGAGCCCTTAAAAAAAATTAAGAAACACAATACAAAATGTTAATTGTTGACCCATTATGCATGGCGGCAGCCATACTGGGCTGCCGCTATTCCCCACGTGTGCATGGGGGAGGGGCTACCCCGGCACTTGCTGGCTGCCCCAACGCAACGGCCCTACGGACACAACACGGGGCTGGAAGCACTCCGCAGCAATAACTGTAGCCGTGGGGGGGAGCGGGGACATGGGACCCTCACTGCATGATGGCGTCTCCCCACCCCAACCATGCAACAACATGGTACACCATTCAATTTATGCATGAAATCTGATGGCATAAGTTACTAGTTACATAGTTAAAAGACACTTTTATTTAAATGTTCATAGGTTGCCTTTCCCAATGAAGAATTCAAGGCGGCTTTATTGATGCAGAAGTATGTATGAATTGCTTTACATGTTCTAGCCCTGGCAATAAAGGTAGTTCTAACCTGATTTCAGCAACCCTTGGCTCAAATAAAATGGAGGCAAGGACATAACTTATCTTCAGCTGCAAAGTTCTGTTCAAATTTAATGGAAATCAGAGACAGTTTAGATAAGAGTTTTCTGTTATCTTTTGTCTGTTAGAGAAAAGTTAGAAAAGCAGCAGCAAGGAAACCTCCTGTGGAACTAATGGCCATGATTAATCTGTATGCATGTTGGACATTACACTAAAGGACACTCAAGTGCTATCTATCCCAAAATTTATAGAAAGCGTTTTATACTATTATAATAGCTCTCTTAAATGCAACCCCTTTGTTTTCAAAGATTTGAACGTAAAGAAATTGTTTCTAAATTATGTAGTTTCAAAATTCATGTACAGGAGGCTAATAATATTTCTGATGGCTTTTAAAAATGTTTGTGCAAGTAGACTTACTTTCATCATGCCGTCACTATGCCACAGAGGCTAAGCAAATGTATGGGTATGCGGATAACCTCTGCATCGTTTGACAGGTTTACTTATTTTGTTCCCTAATGACTTTTTTGTTCCCTAATGACTTTTTTGTTCACTAAGCTGCATTTGAAAATTATCTACATGTTCAGCAATTCAGGAAATGCAACAACATTGGCGACAAGCAGGGCATTAATTACCTCAGCACATTGGACTTTAGCGATGTAGCCATTGTTCTGTAGTTCCATCCAGTTGGCTTCATACAATTTAGGCCCAATGAGGAAATTCAAGTCTACGATTTTGTCATCTTCTCTCACAAGGGTAGCTGTCAGTCCAAGCTTGCAATGGGCTTGCACAATGGTGAGTACACGTCTGAACATTTTTGCTAAAGAATTACACAGGAACAGATTGTGATTTAGCTTCTAAAAGGACTGCAGGAAAAGACATTCCAGTGAGAACTCAATGCGGTTAATTTATATTAAGTGTAGAAGACAAAAAATCAGCCCTTTTGCAGAGATTGGAGACCTATGTCTTAACAGATACATTTAAAGTGCTCCCTGACATTTTAATAGTGAAGTTGGACAGATCTTTGGATACTTAATTCAGGTGACTGGAGCTGTGAAGGGATAAGAAATACATTGGGGGATATAAAAAACCTGAAACAGATTTCCTCAGTGGCTGTTGCTAGGCAACTACAGTATTCCAGGATGGGTTTCTGTGAACAAAAAGGGAGTAAGGGCAAGGCTGTTTTTGGCCTTTGAGGGAGAACTCATTAGGATTCTGGGCTCCAGGATGGTAAATTCCTGGAGATTTTGTGGTGGTGTCTGAAGAAGGCAGAGTTTGTAGAGGGGAGACAGATATTATGCCATATAACTCAACCTACAAAGCATTGATTTTATCTATGGGTGCCATTTGAAGTTTAGTTGCAATTCTGACAGATTTTCAGCCCCCATCAGAAGGCTGGCAACCCTAGGCCTAGAAACAATCTCTCAGTAACTTGAGATCATCTGACTTGCATACTCAAGTAGGTCAGGCTGTTTACTACAGTTCAACACCAGCCAGCCTCTGAAAGCCAGTGAGGCATAACAGTTAGAACAGGTTTTCTCAACCAGGGTTTTGTGAAACTCTGGGGTTTCTTGGTGGCCAAGGAAGGGTTTCCTAAATGGTTGGCAGTTAACTTATTTTTATATATATATATATATATGTATATATGTATATATGTATATATGTATATATGTATATGTATATATATATATGTATATGTATATGTGTATGTATGTATGTATGTATGTATGTATATATATATATATATATATATATGTATATGTATATGTATATGTGTATGTATGTATGTATGTATGTGTATATATATATATATATATATATATATATATATATATATATATATATATATATATATATATATATATATATATATATATATATATATATATATATATTACATTTGCTAAACATTTAGCTTGTAATACGGCTATATATAGCCATGTCAACTTGCCCCCCCCCTCCTAAAATGGCCAATGATGGGCCTGGAGGGGGTGGGAAGGGGTGGGGCCAAGGGTGGCCATGTACACAGTTATGCTTTCCAACCATATTCTGCACAATCATGTCACTTCTGGGGTTTCTTGAAGCCACAAGAATATTTCAGGGGTTTCTCAATTGTTAAAGAGTTGAGAAGGGCTGAGTTAGATCTTAGGAGAAAGGACTGAGAGACTCAGGTTCGAATCCTCATCTTGTTGAAGACGTGATTTTTGTAAAGATCACATATTTATTTATTAGATTATTTAATAACCAGTGGGGGTGTGTGCATATTCAGGTTTACCCAAATTGATTGGCCCCTGGACAAGCTCTGTTGGGCAGTCAGCTATAAACCAAGCTGGCTAGCAGCGCTCCAGCCAAATCTGCAGGAAAGTTCTCCTCACAGGATCAACTCCTTGGCAGGTTCTGTTGAGCATTCTAATATAACTGGGCTGCCCAGAGGTGCCTCATTCAATTAGCTCCAGGGGGGGCTCTGTTAGGCAATCTGGTCTAAACTGGACTGTCCAGCAGGGGCTGCAGGGAGAGTTATCCCAGCATGATTGGTTCCTTGGTGAGCTTTGCTGAGCAGTCCCATCTAAACTGGGAAGCCCAGCAGAGACTCATCTGAGCCTTAGGGGAGAGTACTCCCTCAGGATCAGCTGCTTGGTGGGCTCTGTTGGGCAGTCTAGTAGGGCCCTAGCCAGGCTTGTGGGGAGAGTTCTACTGGAAGGTTTGGCTGTTTAGCTAGCTCTTTGGGACCCATACCCAAAAACATTGATAGAAAAAATTGCACATCCCTAGCTGCCACTCAGCTAAATGGTCTCAGGGTGACTTACAACATTAAAACCAATAAGTCAAAAACAACATAAAAAGAAGTAGCATGAAATATAAATGTTTTAAATATTAAAATATTGAAGTTACTATACAACCATTAAAACATGCCAAATATCCTTTGAATATCCTCCAAAGGCCAACCTAAATAATTCAGCTTTGCATGCCTGGCAAAAATTAAACAAATCCAGCAGGGCACAGATGTTATCTGAGAGTGTACCCCCATAGGTAGGTAGGGGCCACAACTGAGAAGGCCCTTCCCCTGGTGACAGCTAATTGAGCTATCCTGTGGCCAGGCACTTACAAGAGGGTCCTAGATGATGATCAAAGGGATCATTGTAATGGGAAACGCAGTCCTGTAAACATGAAGGTCCAAGACCCTCCCTCACAGGGTTATAAATAAAAAGGAAAAGAGGAGAATAATATGAGCTGCTTTGGAGTTGCCATTAGTCAGCTGACTTTGAGGGCAAAATAAACAAATCTCCACCTCAATATTAAAAAAAAATTTTTTTTCATACTACCTAGATGCAGAAAAATGACCATACATGCATACCTATATTATTAAAAATAAAACAAAGGAGTATTCCACCACATGTCATCTGTGGTGTTCAGCTGCCCCCTGACTTTTGGTTCCCACTGTCTTTTGGTTCCCACTGTCTTTTGGTACTTGTATTTTAATAATTGGTTTTAGGGGTTAAAGGGGTTTTATTTATTTATTTATTTAGATTTATATACCGCCCTCCCCGAAGGCTCAGGGGATTGGATTGTTTTTACCATGTAACTTGTCACGAACCGGCTTTGCTGAGAGTGGCGGGTAATAAATCCAAATCATCATCATCATCTATGCAAAATGATTCTGGGACTATGATTTACCATTTTGGTTGCCAATTCCTATTTTACCGATGGAATCCTGAGGCTGAATGAGCAAGTAATAAGCACATTGGCTAAATTGATATGCAAGTCCAAATGCTGTAAACTAGATCATCACAGTGGCTGTTTCTTTCAGCACTAGTGAAATCAGAGGAGCCATCACAATCATCATTAAGCAATCTATGAAATATGTCCTACTTGTTTTGAGAGATCTTTGAAGGTAACTATCATGTCAAAATCTTACACCAATATTATGTCTTAAAAAATGTATGACTCTGAAGCACCGTGCAACTATTTCATCCCAAATCACATTACAGAGTAAAATCATCGGGAACTATGTAGCTCACTAATGCTGGACTTGACAGGGGGAAAGGCACTGTTTGGAGATGTGAACATTCTTTCTTTACCAGGTATGGTGTGTACTTCGTCCAGAATCATAAGGCCCCACTCTTGACTCTTCAACCACTCCATTACTTTCTCGGCTTCCCATGACCTCTTTGTTGTGTGTCCCAACATAGAATAGGTGCTGATTGCAATGGAACAGCCAATAGGCTTGTCTTTGGCATCTGAAGTGAAACGACATATTTGGCTGTCATCTATAGTAGACCACATTTTGAACTGGGCTTTCCACTGCTCCACTGAAACTGCAGAATTGCCAAGCACTAGGCACCGCTTGCGGACTGTAGAAGCAGCCGTCACTCCTACAAGTGACTTGCCTGCCCCTGGGGGAAACAAAAACAAGGAGTGATCAACAAAATCTATGGAAGGATAACCACTGTTCATAGGGCAAAGAGAAAAAGGGCATCTACAAAATCCCTGAAACAAATAAACAGATCAATCTCACTAAGTTATTCAGGAGCACTCTGAATGCTTACTTCAGAAGCAAAGACCATACAAAGTCATTCCTCATTAATGTTCTTACCACAATAATGTGGAAAACATTTAGAAAATCTACCAGACAGCGCTCAAAACAAACATGATGGCTCAACTGCTAAAGACAAGCAAAGAAGACAACTTTGGAACCATAGATAAATCTGCTTAGGGCTAAAAATGATGTAACAAGTATTTAACTGTAAGCATTCCCATCAACACCCTTGCCTTCAGCAAAATAAGTCCTGTTTTAGAGTACCCAATGCCCCCTGCAAAACCAAAGTGAAATTATGCAATGTTTACCAGAATTAAGTCCCACTATGTCCACCAGAGAATACTGGCAGGCAATTATGAAACAGGCTGACGCTGCATGTCTGATAACAGAATTCTTAGCTTAAATCCCATCAACTCACCACAGGGCAAGACAATAACACCAGATCTAGCACGGCCATTCCCAAACATTTTTCTTAAGCTCTTCTCCTGGTATGGTCGAAGAACAGCTGTGGGTTTCAGGTCTATGTTGATATCAGGATTCACTGAATCATTTCTGAAGTCATATTCTGCTAGTAGAGGGTACTCCAGCTGAATGCAGCGCTTCTGAAGTTCTTCAATCATTTCCTAAAGAAAAACAGGCACAAAAATGGGGGGGGGGGAGAGAAAGAAAGAAACTTTAGTTTAAAGGACAAGTGCTGACGTGGTGACCCTGCTGCAACAGAGGTATGAGATAAAGGCTCCAAGATTAGTCTGGAGACTTTGGGGGAGGATCAAGGGGAACCTGGAGATGATTCTCAGGGAGTGGCATTAATGCATTGGTCCAGGGATGCAGCCAGCCCTCTGAGCCAACCCTACAAGATAGATGTAAAAAATTCTATGTAACCCTTTGTTCTTTGCATAGGTTCACATGGACATATGTCTTCTGTGACTGTCTCATTCTTGCTGCAGCTACAATAAAATAAAATAAATAAATATAAAAAGGTTTCCAGTCTGGCATGTTTTTGGGTAACATCACATTAGGCAAAAGGATCCTGTTTGTCCCTAGGGCCATCAATTCTGCATCATTATTTCAGTACTTAGCCAGGTTCATGCTCATGCTAACTAGCTTCCCATACTGAGCATACATGACTTTAAGCTAAAAGGGGTGATTCAGGAGAGAATGCTGCATTTTGATATTATATGCCGACTTTTTAAGAACCAAAAAGAACGATTCCCTCAGAAAGATCATATTCAGTGAAATCATGTGGTTTGTTTCCAGGATTCTTCTGGACTTTGTTTCCCTTATGGCACAGACAGCCACATATTCCTCCCTCATTTTAACCTTCTTCTGTAGTGGAAACAAGCCCAGGAGTTAAAGAATATTAAATGTAGTTTTCCTTGTTAAACTAGCTGCATTTGTGCTAAAATGGCCCCACTTTCCCCTCACTGTGAAGTATGCTAGGGACCACAAAAATTCATATTCCAATATAAATCATGTCTAAGACAAATTTTGTGTCACTGACTTACAGGAAATTCTGCTGTGGCCTAAAGGTTATCATAAGACACTTCTGGTCTAGCCAGTTTGGTGTAGTGGTTAGGAGCGTGGACTTCTAATCTGGCATGCCGGGTTCGATTCTGTACTCCCCCACATGCAGCCAGCTGGGTGACCTTGGGCTCGCCACGGCACTGATAAAACTGTTCTGACCGAGCAGTGATATCAGGGCTCTCTCAGCCTCACCCACCCCACAGGGTGTCTGTTGTGGGGAGAGGAATGGGAAGGCGAATGTAAGCCGCTTTGAGCCTCCTTCAGGTAGGGAAAAGCGGCATATAAGAACCAACTCTTCTTCTCCTTCTATTGGAATTGATGTTGATATACTAAGGCTGCAGTCTCAAATCTAAATTTTAAAGCTCCCTGAAGGCAAATATGGCCCACATGCACCACTGAGTCTAGGGACTCTTCAAGATGCAGAAGGGCCACCGATATCACATTCCTTCTACCATTCAATGGAGAGGGGTGATATTAATACGAGAACCACAGGGGGCACCAGCCATCAAATGAAGTCTTGCTATTTAACAATGCTCAGCGTTCTAAGGCATGGTTCAGAAATGACCACAAGCCTTGAAGATTCTTGGGCAGTTCTTGCAGCCATGTGCTTTATTCCCTCCTCTGGCTTCGGTTTCCAGGACAAACCAGTTTGTCATTCGTGGTCAGAACCACAAACTGCAGTTTGCTGTCTTTCCTGTAAATCAAGATTGAAATTCTGGCTTACAGGGACCATAGTATGTGGTTCAGATGTAACATGCTTGCTATGTTAGAGCCAATGAACCCCGGCTTCCTCACATCACATGAAATCATGGTGAATCTTCAGATGTGTATTACCTGCTTCACTTCAAACGATACAGTCTGGGTTTCCTCCTCTTCCTCTTCATCCTTGTCCATTTGTTCGTAAAACTCAAATAAATCAGCAGGGACATCTGATTTGCTTTGAGCATCTGTCCCTTGCGAAGTTGAGGGACCACTGCCCCCTTCACTGGACTTGGAAATCTAGAACAGGAATTCAAGAGTAGCTAATTATGTGGCAAAAAAACGGACTACAGCTCTATTAGAGGGATTAAACCATGAACTAATGACTGTATGAAGACTCATCTGAAGTGTTAGTAATTATAGTGTAACAATATTCTGATGAAAGTCCTAAATGAGCTGCAAAGGGAAACTTAGAAGAGTATATGTGTGGCAAGAAAAATACTGAAATAGACACAATTCACACACCACTTTGCCATTAACAGTTTATAGCAAGGGTAGTCAACCTGTGGTCCTCCAGATGTCCATGGACTACAATTCCCATGAGCCCCTGCCAGCATTTGCCCCTGCCAGCATTTGCCCCTGCCAGCGTTTGCTGGTTGACTACCCCTGGCTTATATGATTTGCTAGGTTAGGCAACATAATATTTATTCAAGTTTTTTTTTAAGCAAAACCTGTAAATAGCATTGTGGGGCAATTTAATTTGAACCATGGGGTGTGTGAAGATTTCGTTTTAATTTCTATATAATTTCCCCAATCTCATGTTTGTTCTCCAGACAGAATCTCCTATACATTTTCTTTCATGTGACAAATAATTGTTCCTGGAGGGAGAAGTAGGAGAACAAGGAGAGAAGAAAAGCTGACTTTTTTTTTTTATACCCTCCTTTTCAATACCCGAAGAAGTGCCAAAGCAGCTTGCAAATATCTTTCCCTTCCTCTCCCCACAACAGATACCTGTGAGGTGGGTGGGGCTAAGAGAACTTTAAGATAACTGCTCTGTGAGAACAGCTCTAAGAAAACTGTGACTGGCCCAAGGTCCCCCAAGCTGGCTGCATGTGGAGGAGTGGAAAATCAAACCAAGTTCTCCAAATGAGAGTCCACCACTCTACCCATTACATTGTGCTGGCTGTCACCGATAAAGCTGGTATTAATGTAGTTATCTGCAGTTCCAACGTACAGCCGATTTACTTGTGAATGTTTCCATGATGAGTTCTGTTTCTTCCCCCTCTGCATTTCTCAGGCGGCAGTCTCTAATAACCTGATCCTGGAGAAGCTGCTGAATGACTTCAGGGTGTGCACTTTCTACAAAATACCTAGGCAGCAGAGACAGGGAAGCAGAATCCATAGATTTTAGAAAGGCCAACCTGCATGTACAATTTACTAATCTCCACACTTCCGTTAGGTTGGATTGGTATCCAGTATGAAGCTATGCTGCAGTTTCAATTTGGTTGCAGTTCTTACAGCATGATTCTTAATAGGGAAGACAGACTTCCTATTAAGTTTTATTTATTGATTACATTTTTATACCGCCCTCCCCAGAGGCTCAGGCAGTTTACATAAAACGTATAAACAGTACAAGAAACAATCTATAACATATAAATAACCATAACATTAATACTACTAATTGATAATTGTAACAGTGCAAACAGGTCCAGGAGCAGAGTGCATCTTCTATTTAAAATCAAAGTATCAGGCAGGAAATGTTAATTCCTCTTCCAACTGAAAAGGGAGGGCCAACTGTACCCTATTGGAGAAGAAACTCTACCAGACCATGGAGAGAGAGAGAACTAAATAATTTGTCCAAAGCTATGACTGTGTAAGATACACCACCATTAAAAATTCAAAACCACTGGGTCCCAAATGGCATTACTAAAATCTCTGTTCCTTTCTGGAATGGACAGATAATAAACATCATAATCATCCTTTTATTCTTATGGTTTGCCATTCCCTAGTCGGCACAAGGTGGGTAATATCAACGTTAAAAACAAATAATTTCTATAATTAAAATTACATACACAATACACAATTGAGAAAGGGGTAGAGGTGAGTATGGACATTTCCTCAACAAAACAAACTATCAGTGAAGAGCAACCTGTGAGAGGTTTAGAAATATTTCTTGCACCTCATAAGTACAAGTACCAGCTTACCTGTTATGCTTCAAGACCAGCTTTACCTTCCCATAGCTGACAGTGCATAGCTGCAAAATGAAAATATTAATTAGAGACATAACACTGGGCTGGAACTGGTTCGCATTAAGATCGGACCCCTCTCCCCGGAGGGGGGAGGCCAGTACTAAACTGACCTGGTTCCCCAGAGTGTTCCATCCTATGCCCAATTATCCTCCGTTCCCTTCTGCTCATCCAGTGGGCCTGTACGGGAATAGTTTTAATCGCCATCATTGTGACTTAGTCATTGTTTTAATGGGGTTTTAATGGGGAATTTTAATGGTTAATATATTGTATCTGTATTAAAATGTTGTGAACCGCCGCGAGCCGGTTTCCGAGAGCGGCGGTCATACAAATCAAATAAATAATAATAATAATAATAATTATGCACATAATGATGCATTCTCAGAGAAACATTACCAGCTGATTTTGCAAAATCTCTAAATCAGGAATTAAACAGTCCAGGGAAGAAGATACAACTGTACACTGTAAAAGAGAACTTGCAGTCCTAAACTTCCCCCAAAGTTGGTTTAGACAATACATATGCCATGGGGAATGTTTCACTTCTCTCTTGGTTGTAGCTATTTAGCCAAAATTATCACAAAATCATCATTCACTGTGTTGTGGATTTCCTTATCTCTGTCTTATGTTGTTGTACCAGCCGCTGGGAGAGAAAACACCCACTATGCGATGGGCAATTATTTCAGTGATGAAAAGCTCAGCATGGTGATGACTATTCTCCATGACAAACATATAACTAACAGTTCTTATTCTTATGAGAAAACTTTGCAGAATTCTTTTCCAAGTTTACACCAAACAGCAAATATAATTTATTTCCAAGTTCCTATAACAGATTTTGCTCCTCTGTCACTAGTGCAAGCTGCAGCATCTGTCTGCTGAAGCTAACATATAGCACATTTTTTGTCTCTGGAAACGCCTTAAAGTTTATTAATTTTGTGCTAGGAAGTAACTTAACACTCGTAAAGAATCATTGTATTTGCACATTGATGACAGGACTAACTTCAAGCATGACAGCAGATCCCTTTCTTTCATTACATTGCACCTCCACTGTCTCACCCTTTTAACTCAGAACACATACATGAGTAAAGCAAGCAAATGACAATCTCCAATAAAGTTTTACCTTAATAAACTGAATTATACCATCTGGTACACCAGTCTTACTCAGCTTTTGCAAATATTCAGTTATGTCACTTGTTTGCAAACCAACACTGACAGCAGCATAGAGGGAATAGGCAGTCAGTTTATATTCATGTACATGGGTGGGTCGGCAGACTGGCTCAGCTATTGCAACCAAAAAATCTTGGGCGTACTTGTAAACAGGTGAAAAGGCTTCAAGGAAAATATGTCCATCAGGGGCCTGAAAAAACAAACACATACCATCGGTAATATTATCTGAAAACAGCATAAGGAGCTTCACCATTGCTTTTATGCACTCAGTAAGGGAAAATGCTTTTATTTACCTGGCAGTGCATAGACAGCATTATCCAACAGACAGATCATGATCAGCATGAATAAGTTTTCTGGGAGAACACTCAGGAAACATACTACCTTTTTCTGAGAGTTCTCTTCCAGTTCCAGTTCTCTTCACCTGTTTTTGTGAATGGCAATTGAACCCAAAGGACTGTTTTATTGTTTTATTGTTCTAGCATACTGCATATTTGTGAATGCTGTGATGCTGTTTACTAATTTGCTACTAATTTATTATCTCCTTTTATCTGTACTCTCATGTTCCCTGTTCTATTGTCTGACGTGTGCATGCATGCAAAAGCTCACGCCTTGAATAAATCTTTGTTGGTCTTAAAGGTGTCATTGGGCTCCAATTTTGTTCTGCTACTTCAGACCAACACCAGTACCCACCTGTATCTATTGAAGAGAGACAATCAGAAGGAACTCTCTAGAATTTGGCCAGGATCCTGGACCAGTATCTCAGTTTAATTTCTTACTCGAGGAGTCTGCCTGAAGAAATGATTTAATTCACAATGGCTCTGAAGATAATATAGCCATGTAACAGAATTTTTTTCTAATTTTGCACATTACTACAAAATAGACATCAGATTCAGGAGTTTTCATTTGTTCTCAAGTCTTCTCAACAAACATAAACAAGCCTGTAATAACTGATTTTTGTTGGCTTCCCCCAGACATCTGAATATTCATATGCTACTACAGAAATGACAGATGCAGTAAGGGAATTGCAAACTGATAAGAGCAAATTTAATAAACTGAAAAAGTCATGAAAATAAACTTGGTATTGGATCAGCTTCTCAATTTTTTTTGAAATGCTTAAAAGAAATGTCAGCTCTTCTTTTTAAACTGGTCTGTCTTTGTGCACAAACATCACCAATTTCGAGTGATGTCATTCTTGATATTTTTTATTTACTAGTCTTTATTAAAAGCTAGGAAAAGTTTTTGCAATGTTACATGCTTATTGGGACTTACCACCCACAGTGGACGTGAGGAATGATCTGCCTTTAGCAACATCTGACTGCGGTAGTCTTTGGCTCCATATTCATCCACTTTGGTTCCAGAGTCTTCCACTTGCTTCCCTGCTGCTGAGGGAACCGCTTCCTGGGAATCTCTGCCTGAGGTATCATATACTTCTTCTTCCTCCTCCTCATAATGTCGTTTCTTAGATTTCTTCTTATCTGAACATAAAAATCAACTGGTTTTTAAAAACCAAAACCATGTAGTTAAACATTTTTCAGAGGTACAGAAACCGTAGAATGATAATGTCTGTACAACATGAACAAGGTAGGAAACAAGACCCTTTGGTGCTCCTTTCTCTACTAGAAATCATCTACTTTTTTGATATCTTCCTTTAGTTACCTCAACACAAGAATTAGGGTTACCTTCAACCGTTGGTTAAGTTCTAATTCATATTTCACCCTGAAGGAAGGAAAAATATTCAAAAAATCCAGTGAGCAAAGGCAGACAGTGACAAACCACCTCTGCTGGTGTCTTGCTCAGAAGACCCTAAAGCAGGGGTAGTCAACCTGTGGTCCTCCAGATGTCCATGGATTACAATTCCCATGAGCCCCTGCCAGCACTTTCTGGCAGGGGATCATGGGAATTGTAGTCCATGAACATCTGGAGGACCACAGGTTGACTACCCCTACCCTAAAGAATAGCTGTAAATTGACAGCGACTTAACAGCACCTGCCACGACCACCAAATTATGCCAGCATGTAACTATGCCTCCATGAATCTCATTTCATGGCCAGATATTGAGGATCCCTATCAAAGTGCACACATATCTGTTTACATCTCCCAAGGAGGAGAAAGCGAAGCGCAGCAAACAGAAATCTCCTCTCTCCTAACCTAATCACTATGGTTGTCCTGGCAAGGCCAAGGCAAGGCTCACTCAATGCCAATGCCCCACCCTGTATACTTAAAGATAAGAAAGCACCTTGATAGTGCCCCTCCCCACTAAGGAGCACCTTCATCTCATCCTCATGGTAAGGGGGTACTACTATCATGGGGGGGGGGGGAACCAACACGAGGAAGATTTAGAAAACAAAAACCGTGCAGACCGCAGGGTGTTCCCTGAGCTGGATGGAAGGTAGGAAGGCTGAGCTTAGGAAACAACAGCCAGGCCGCTTCTCATTTACTTAATTCCGTAATTTAAAAGGGCGCGGGGACCAGCACCCCTCAAAATACAGCCCACAGCCCTTCTCTCCAAGGTAGAGCACCCCGGCTGTTCTTCCCCTGGCCTACTGGAATCTTCTGGACAACATTCATTTCAGAAGGAGCGTCAGGCCCTCTCTTCAGAGACAGGGGGGCTGTTCTGCTTGGCGCTCCGGGGGCTCCGGGAGCCAAATGGCGCGCCCTTCTCCCAAAGCAAGCGAGAAGCCAAGGGTCGCGCCAGAGGCCAGAGACGCCCCCCCCCCCCAATAGGAAACAGCCGCAGCGGGCGGGTCGGAAGGCTGTGTGCTGAAGCCGCCGCCTGCTCACCTCGCTCCTTCCTGCCCATCTCTCACGCCAGCCTCGCCCGGCTTCCCAAGCGCACCGCCCTCCAGCCCCGCCGCTTCCGGAGCACGAGAGACAGATTAAGAGTGAATCCGGTTTCTTCGCCGGCCAGAGCAACTGCGGAAAGGGCCGTCAGGCTGGCCTTGCTCGAGGAGGGGCTCTCGACTTCGGGCTGCTGCAGGCTTGCGAGACGAGCTGTCGCCAAGTGAGCGTAATAGTTTGCTGCAGCAGCATTTTTGCACGGCAGCAAAGGTTTGGATGGACTGGGCGCCGCTGGTTTTGCTCTTCGCTGGGATGATCGGGGGGGGGGGGGGAATCAGCGTTACTCGTCCCCTCAATCGTTGGCTGGAATTGGGATCGGGCGCGGAGGAAACACGGGAGTTGCTGTAACGCTGCTGCTCTCGCACCGATGGACGTGAACACCAGGCTGGGCAGGGGGAAAGGGGAATTCATTTCAAAACACACAAACAAGCAGCTGGTCGCAGACCTAGTTTTGAGGCAGATGGAAATGGATACAAATCGGACATCTCAATGGCAGGACCAAGACTGTTCTCCAACTGGTTTTTGACCTGCCACATTCAACAAAATTCAAAATAACTTCAAAGGAATGATAGCTTGAAACCGCTGGATTCGAATAGAGACCAACAAACTCGATTTTATTCATTTAAATGTCACTCAAGGCCTGCGGTTTCCCCCGCAGTACGTATATATTTCAAGTTTGCATTAAAAATTACTTTTGCATTGCTTTTTTTGTTGTAATTCTCATGGTTATCATCACTGGGATAACAAAAGGCTTTTATCCATTATGCCCTGCAGGGTGGGTTTGATTTAAATCCGTAGTCAGACAGCATTTAAATTATGGTGGTGTTTATAAATGAGGGCCCTCTTGTAAGTGCCTGGCCACAGGATAGCTCAATTAGCTGTCACCAGGGGAAGGGTCTTCTCAGTTGTGGCCCCTACCTACCTATGGGGGTACACTCTCAGATAACACCTGTACCCTGCTGGGTTTGTTTAATTTTTGCCAGGCATGCAAAGGTGGATTATTCAGGCTGGCCTTTGAAGGGTATCCATGTATTTGGCCTGTTTTAATAGTGGTATAGGCCTTACATGACTCAGCTCCTGCCTACCATAAGGGATGCCTCCCTGAATATGTCCCCTGAAGACCATTGCACTCTGAATTCCAATTCAGAGCAGGTTCAGGGCTGATGACATCAAAGTGGTCCTAAAGAAGTGCAACTAGCACTGACACCAGCCTGGTAGAATGAGTTACCAGCAGAGATCCAGGCCCTTATGGAACTAAGGGCCTACAAGATGGCAGTCTTCTGCCAGGCATACGGTTGAGGCCAAAATGAGCAATGAAACACCAAAATAAGCCTTCCTCCTCTGCTTCTCCTCCATGAGTAATTAGATAAGTATTGCAATCCTTGTTTCCATCTTATACTATTACTGTTTTTAGGACTTGTTTTATAACATAATTTTATAGTTTTAATCTTTGTATACATGAATTTTATGTCATCTGCCCTGAGCCTGCTCCACAGGGAGGGCATAGGCTATAAATTAAATTTATTTTTTTTAAATATAACTTTATTTCTTTAAAAAATGACTAATCCACCCTGATGTCTTGGCTCCAAAGTACAATGAATATGTAGTTTGCTGCTTTTCTACATTCCTCCTTCTCCCCCTCCACAAAGAGAGGTTGTTCCAGCAGAAGATGTACTTAATTTGAGATGGCTAGCTTTGTTAGTCCACAGCAGTGAAATAAAACAGGATTCTGATACTAACAATTTATTCCAACATGAAGTTTTCTAGACCAGAGCTTACTTCATCAGATTTTAAATTCATTTATACTAAAAGCTCAAAGGTGAGGGAGCAAAATTAGGTGAAACCAGAGCAGAGGCTACATAGCCACCTGACAAATGCTGATTCCTTGCACTAAAACAGTTTGTGAGTGGGTGGGCAGAAGGGATTGCGTTAGTGCTTGGCTCTTATGGCCCTATCTTGCATGCCCAGGGAAATGCCAATAATCACTTTGGGATCAGAAGGCACATTTCTTCCAGGCCAGACTGGCCAGGGATTCTGGTTTTGGAGGGGCATCTGGGCATGGAATTGGGGTCACTGTGCATTTCATGCATTCTGCAGGGGATTGAGCTAGATGACCCCAGAGGACACTTCCAACTCTATGATTCTATATTAGTCTAGATTATTTTTATAGTAACTAAACCAAAGGATACTGGGACTCCTATATGGGTAATACAAGATCACTGAATCTAGCTTAGCAAGTACATAGATGAGTCTTCAATCTTCTTCAAAAATAATTTCTTTAGAACTGAAGATGGCGCCATAAAAAAAGCTGGACTTCTGTTCAGCTCTTAAGCCATGCCGAGGGTCAGGAGCTTCTGCACCTGGCTGACCTGAGCAGATACGCAAATCAGCTCACCGGTCGCCCCAGGAACCGGGAACGGCATCCTGAGGGTCCTACAGATCCGTGGGGAGATAGGAAGACCGACCTCCCTGGATTAATAGCGGCGTGTGCTCAAGGTCACGATGGCGTCTTTGTCGCAAACAACTTTACAAGCTTGAAACGACCAGCTGACCTTACATTCTTCCCAGACCATCATTTACCAGATCGACAGGAGCAGAAGCTGACAGAAGCTGGAATCTACAACAGTAAGAACTGAAAGCTTTCTGGCTTTTCTCTCTCTTCTCCCACAAGCTCTTCCCTCCCCCCCCCTCAACCAATTCACAAGCGAATTCCTTCTTTCGCCGAGTGAGAGACTCCCAGCTAATTATACCCATTAACCAAACAAAGAGAGTGCTTTGAAGATTTATTGGTGAAAGTTCAGTGGGGGAATTTGACTTGATACGGAGATCGACAAACTGATAATTTGGGATCGCTCGTGCTCCCGTGAGACCTCACGAGACTTTCTGTTTATAGTTTGTGACTGTCTAGAACTATGGAAGAATTAACTAAGGCACAGCTTTTCCATTTGTTATGCAAAGGAAACTCAGAGATACTGAAAGCAGTCAACAAGCTGGAAAAGGAAATTCGTGTGACTAAGGGGGAGCTTTTGGATGGAGCCCAAGGTCCGGAGAGACCAGCTGATGACGTAGCTCAGCTAACAGTAAATCAAGTGAAACTTCAATGTCTGGAAGTTAATCAACTGGAGGGAGAGAGTGCCAGAGATGTAAAAACCCAAAGTACCTTTAAAGAACCTGGGAAAACAGATTCAAGGAAGGAAAGTACCGAAAACCTGGAAGTCTATTCAGGAAATGACTTGGATCAGCAAAATAAAAAGAGTCTATTCAAAAGCGACAGCAACTAGGAAGCTATCAGGAGATATTTCTGTGCGACCAGAGGAAGAGATCCAGATTGACAAAGGATTCAGAGCTCCCTCAAAGGCGATTACAAGCAAGAATCAAGTAAGAGATTTCTTTGGCCCTCACAGAAGGACAATCAGAAATACTCTACTATGGAAAAAAAACACAATTTCATTTTCTGCGACCACCTGAAAGATGAGCTGAACAATGGAGTACTCTCCTGGCTTCCTGTGGGAAAAATAGCAGCAGTAACCTTTAGGACAGGTCCAATATATGAAGGGAACTGACTTTACATCATTTAAGACAATAATAGAATATATCCTTATAATAGATTATACCCTCCTATGTATCAACAACTACTTTGTTAAGAAAGATGGTAATAACTCCTAGATCAGGATTAATATGCGATGGGAATTGAATATGTATGTTAATATGTATGCTAAAAGAGGATGACAAACTATATTTTATAGGCATTAACAAGACGACAGTAGTAATTCTTGGGTCAGGGCCAATTTATGAAGGAGACTGACCTAATATCATTTAAGATAATAACAGAATGTATTCCTATAACAGATCATACTCTCATATGTATTAACAATCACTTGGCTAAGAAAAATGGTAAAAACTTCTAGATTAGGAATAATATGTGATGGGAACTAAATATCTATGTTAAAAGAGATGGCAAACCATATAAACTGGTCGCTTTTTCTTTACAACTTCTCTGTAAATGCTTTACATAATAATAAACAATAAAATTATTATAAAAAATAATTTCTTTAATGAGCGGTATTCTTTAATTATTCCCAATGCATTTTGCTCAATAGCACTTTCTCAAGGGATTCCAAAGTCTTTAAAATAAAAATATACAAAATAATGGTTAGTAATAAAGCATAAAATATTTGTGTTGAAAAAATTATTAAACCATGTCATGAAAGTCAATACAATAGGATATTCAATTCTAGTAGAATATTTCTGCAGCCAACTATTGTAATGACAAATATATTAGGAAGAAATATAGCAGTAAAAGTCAAAAGACCATAAGACCATTGAAAAACAGTTCTGACAACAGCTATGCAAAATTTGTTCACAGGCATTCCAGACGCACCTAAGTTGAAGGCATCATTACCTTTAGTAATTGGCAATAGCTGTAGTTGGTGTGAATTAAAATACAAGAATATCCAGCAAAGATTGAAGATCACACATTCCCTCATTACATAAATATACAATCAGAGATAGGGCAAATTATAGATTACATTGAAGATCCAATCGGTTGTTTAAACCAGTGGTCCCCAACCACTGGGCCGCAGCTCCCTCTCCCCGGACCCCGCCCCTGCAGCGAGAAGCTTGCCAGGCCCCGAGCAAATCGGCTGCAGAAGCGGCCAATTAGCTTGCGACCCAGCAAGCTTCTTTCTGCAGGGGGGTGGGGAGAGGGAAGCGCGGCTGCTGGCATGCTGGCGGCGCAAATGCACAAATCCGCCGGGAGCGCAAACGTGCATGCGCGGCAGGCTGCACATGCGTGCAACTGCCGCATGTTTGCAGCCCTGCCGGGTACAAACACGCATACGCGGCAGGCCCGTGTTTGCGCGGGGGTTGCCCGCCCCCCACCCTTTGGCAGCGGTCCACAACTCGAAAAAGGCTGTGGACCACTGGTTTAAACCACATGGTAAAACTGTGCCAATTTAAAAAATAGCACAGGGTTCCTCCTGCTCCAACTTTCTTAAACACATAAAAACAAAGTTGCACCCATTTATGATCTTTTAATAAGCAATGTTCCACAATTGGTGCAGACAGAACTCTGTTTTTCAGATGAGATTTATGTACAATAAAATGTGTCGTAATTCTATCAGTACTTTTGCCAATATAAACCAGGGGACAGGGACATAGAATCAGGTACAGAACACAGCTGGCATATTTCAAAAAGCTATTGTTCCAAAGTAAAATTATATAAAGGTAAAGATATCCCTTGTGCAAGCACCGGGTCATGTCTGACCCTTGGGGTGACGCCCTCTAGCGTTTTCATGGCAGACTCAATATGGGGTGGTTTGCCAGTGCCTTCCCCAGTCATTACCGTTTACCCCCCAGTAAGCTGGGTACTCATTTTACCGACCTCGGAAGGATGGAAGGCTGAGTCAACCTTGAGCCGGCTGCTGGGATCGAACTCCCAGCCTTATGGGCAGAGCTTCAGACAGTATATCACTGCCTTACCACTCTGTGCCACAAGAGGCTCTTTCAAATTATATACAGAAAGATAAAGATAACAAGAACCACATGGCTGCAGAAATATTCTACTAGAATTGAATATTCTATTGTATTGACTTTATGTATTCATGACATGGCTTAATATTTTTTCAATACAAATATTATTTTATGCTGTATTACTAACCATTGTTTTGTATAGTTTCAAGATTTTGGAATCTCTTGAAATAGTGCTATGTAGCTAAATGTGCTGGGAATCATTAAAGAAATGATATTTGAAGATTAAAGGTTCCTTGCCTATCTACTTGTTAAGCTAGATTCAGTGATTTTGTACTACAATATAGGGGTCCTAGCACCCTTTGGTTTATTTACTGTTCTGTATTTTTCACTGGGGGTTCCATGCTCCTGTTTCTGTAATTGCCTCAGGTTACTTTTATAGCAGATGCTCAGACAATGTTTTCAGCAATATTGCTACCTTTTGCATGTTCATTAAATCAACCCTTGGAGAAAGTGTACAGTAGCATATATATATACTTGTGTGAAAAATAGCAGTACAGAAAGTGTTACATCCATTTATTTATATAAGAGAGTTATATATATATAACCTTTGTGGCATGTACTATAGCACAGTAGGTAAGATGCATTGTGAATAGGAAATCACCTCATGATTAAGCAGCCATTTTTAGAAGGCCAGTTTTATGTAGTACGCCATTTTCAGTGGGAGCCCAATCCTTCCTTGCCAGAAAACTGTAACAGCTTGAAATACTTTCAACACAGCAGTGCTATGAATTTTTTCTGGAACAAAAGACGCATAAACTGGAAATAAATATTTGTTTTATTAACACTTAAAAGTGCCATTATCTATAGTCATTCCATAAGTTCATTAAGGTTACATCCAGTAAACCTTTGCACCATAACCGTTCCAGAATGAATTAACTTGGAAGAAAAAAAACAATCTTTCATTGTATTAATTCTTACAGGTCCTCATGCACAATCATCCTAACGAAGATGTGTACCAGCAATATACAAATTTCATAAAACAAAGTCATTTGGTCAAACACAGAATATAAACATGGCTTCTCTTATATTCGATAAAAAACCCAAATAAAATAAAAGCCATTTACCAGCAAGAAAATAAAACAGGTAAATACATAAGATTCTTCTTTTAAAAAATCAAAATGTTTCTATACAGTTTGTACAAGCACACTTATGAGATTTAAACAAGGTCAAAATGTGCATGAACAACGGAACGACGACACCGTACCAGGCAGTTAGTGGGTTCTTTAAAAAGCAACAATACCTACAACTTTTCCTAACTGTTGGTTTTGATATCCACCACTGCATTATTTACCCAACGTAAGAATTTAGTTGGTACGTCTTAAGCATTATACAAATATTCATTCAAGCACAAACTAGGTTGCCAATTTGAACTTGTTAAGAATTAACTGGTTTTCTGCTAGTACCTTCAATTTGTTTGAATTTTTCCCAGTACCAGAAAACAGGAGTTAAGATCAACAACAGACATTAACAACAACAACAGGAAAAAAAAAACCCTTGGGAAATAAACATCTGACTTTTCCAAGATTTGTTTTGTGTCTGTTTTATTGAGTAGCTCTGAATTCAGATTGCCTTCAGCTTTTCAGAACAGTGTATCTTTTTCTGTATCATGGAAATACTTTTAACTTTTAAAAGTCTTTACAAGACAAACCGTACCGTTGTCCAGCCAGAGTGTTTTAATATACAACTCATGTCCAATTTTGGAAATACAAATACATTTTGAATGGTTAAAAACAAAAATTAAAAAAATATTTTCTGAACATCAGCCAGCTGAAAATATATTTATCTAGTAAATTATCTCTCAAAGCTCTTATATATTTATCTAACTAAATGCGGTACGCTTAAAAAACAAGTTTTCTTTAAAAATGTAGAAATGAAACTAATAAGTCTGTGGGAAGCAGGACAGGCAGCACGCAGAAGGCATTTGTAGATACCTTATATTTGGAAAGCTCTTAGACACATATGCCACAATCAAGAACTCCACAGCAGCTCTGATGGGTCCACAGAAGCTGTGGTTTCCCTCTTCACTCCAAACCTGCGGAATGTTCTGCATGCATACTCCTCACACCAAGTGAAAGAGCCAAGAATTTGGCAAGTTAAAACAATTTGGGCAGTTGTCCAGTCAAATAATGATCAAGGATTCAGAACATTTTATTAGACCTGTAACAAAGGTGAGACTTATGCCAATTATAGGAAAAAAACTCAATTTATTCTGAAATAATGACATAGGTGGCAGTCAGTTGACAGTATTTGACTGGTCAATCGGCAGGTGTCCCAATGCTAGAAGTGAATTGAAAAGTTCCTGTTCGCAGAGTTCATTGTGTGTGGTGGAACTCATGCAGGAGCAATTGAATTGCCAGACTGGGACCATTATGGGGAACTAGTAAGCAAAGCTAATGTCCTGAGTTCCTCAACCAAGATAAAGCCAGAAGCTATTACACATTTATACTGAATTTAAAAATTCTCATACATTCAAAACAGTAGTACATTGCACACATACATAATTCGCATACACTCCATAACAGTTGGTCAGAGTATTAAATCAGTGTACAAATTAAACATTTTCAAAAAATGTGCAAAAAAGTCAACAATTGATAGAAAAAAACACCTTTGTGTACATACATTACAAACTGTGCCCAGCATTCAAACAGAGTAAAAACATTTACAGAGAGAAAACAAGGGGTTAAATACAGAATTTGAAGCTGCATAAAAATGTACATTAGATCAAAAGGATACAATTTACACAATTTTAATTCATAGCTTTTTGAAAAGTCTACTGTCAATTTCAGCCAGCATCTCTTCCCCGTACTTACGGTGATATTTCCATAAGAAAAATCATATGAGGTATGGGATGATAGGCTGAGCACATTTGGGCTGCAATAATCTGTTCCCACTTCAGGACAAACAGTATCAAGTTTTACACTGCTATTAGCAAAAAAGAAGCAATGTGAAATGCAGACAGTTTAGACCCTGTTCCGAAAAGAAAGCACAATCTTTTGCTTACAGTTTTTGCCTGTGTGTCTTGGAGCGGGTGGGTAATCAAAAAAGGGATACTCCTAAACAGATTAACTCAGTCTCCACCAAGGTCACGTTAGTTTTTAAAGCAGTTTGGAATTAGGAGACCAAAACAAGTTCTTAGAAAAGAGATATTGAATTACTTTTCCATCAGCTGAATATATGAAACTGCCTCATTAAGGAGTCAGCATATTTCTCCATCTAGCAACACTCTCCAAGATCCTTCCCAGCACCTGTTTGCACAGATACTTTCTTAACTGGAATCTTCTAGATTAAAAAATCTGAGACCTTCCACAAATGTCTTAATGGCAATGCACATGGACATTCTTAACTCCCTGCCAAATGCTCTGGAGGATCAAAATTTTACTTGAAGATCTAAATTCATTAGACCCAAATGACTAGGAAATATTTCAGCAGCCTTCATTGTTCTTTTACGGTAATGGAGGAGGGGGTCAGTACAGGTGAGTCCATAAAAAACCATATACCTTTTTCTATACAAGACCTCCTTTCACCCAACTTCTCAGCTACTGCCAAAAGCAATAGAGTTTTGTCAAACATACTCTAAAGTTGGGAAATGCAAAAAAACCCACTTAAATCATTTTGTTGTTGATCAATAGCCTGAATATTTTAGAAACCCTGGTTTTGCTTACTTTGGTGCATGTTTCTGACTGGCTTCTCACTGAACCAAGAAGAAATCCAGCTTTGACCCACTTCCCAGCAAGCTGTGCAATGTTTTAGTTTGCTATGGCACAAGGAATACTTTGGCCCATTACACTGATTTTTGAGGCTCACCTCTTAGTGCTCTCCTTCCTATAAGTTACAACAGCAAGAGACCACTGGAAAGGAATACTACAATTTATGGTGGGTTATATCCAGAATTTTTATTGGTGCAGAAAGACTTGAACGGTGAAGATATGTATAACGTATGAAAAATCCATGGTAATGTGTAACTACTACATTAAACAAAGTGCATTTCATCTTGCATGCTTATGACTAGCCAGCGCCGTATCACGGGGGGGAGTGGAGGAGCTGGCGTTGGAGCACCAGCGGGCGTATACACGCAGGTGCAGAGCTCTCCGCCTGTGTGTGTGCACCTGCTGGCACGCTGACGCCCGCTTCTCCCCTCCCCACCCGTGGCGTGGCACTGGCTGCGTTGGGTGCGAATGGCCGCTTCAGGCACTGAGGAGCCCAACCCTACTTATGACATTTCTGTTAAATTTGATATTTGTAATTTCTTTGTAATTTTTTTTTCTAGGAACACAATACTATGCTGATCTTTTAAAACATGATTAACATAATTTTTATAGGAAACATAGATGCCAGAATTTCAGATTAGTTTCAGAAAGTAGTTGTGTTGGTCTGTACTAGAATACCAATGTTTGTAATTCTTTAAGGAATACAACACTATGCTGATCTTTTAAAACATGATGAAACACATAATTTCCCTAGATAACATAGATGTCAGAATTTCAGAAGGTAGCTGTTTTGGTCTGCGGTAGAGTAGTTAGATTCAAGTCCAGTAGCACCTTAGGGACCAATGAGATTTTCAGGGTATAAAGCTTTTGAGAGTCAAAGGTTGGCATCATCTACATTCTGATATCCTTCATCATGGCAATTCTATTATGTATATTAAGTGCTGTTTACTGCACAAGCAAATGTTGTACTACACACAGCACATCTTGTGTTTATACCTGAGGGGTAATTATATAAAAGACACAGAAAAGTAGGAATCATAGAAACAAGATATTTTCTGTTTTCTAGTGCTGCTGCTTTTGGACCAACTGTGTGTAGCTCAAAAGTCTGCTCTGAAGCCAATTGGAGGCATACTCTTTGTATGGGACTACAGGGACGTTAATGCCATACGAATTGTGCAGTCTAACAAAATCCAATTTCCCTACCTTTGTCCTCAGTTGATTTCTTAGCACTTTTTAAAACTCAGTGGCCTGGCTTCTTGTGATATGGAGAATAATCTTTACCATAGAATAAGAAAACAGATAATTGCTCATCATTTGAATAAACATTGAGCAGTTATCTCCTGCATTTGATAAATGCTTAATACCTTCCAGTGTTTCTTGACATTGCATCTCCTGTGGATAGTTGCCAAGTTTTGATTTTATCTAATGATGATGAGGAAATCATAAGCATTTTGATGAATTTTTCAAGCTTCATGATCACCAGACAGACAAGCGTCAGTTATCTCTTGCCTATGCAGAGCCACCATGAATTTTAATAGTTTCCATTAATGTTTGATATAGGTGAATCTGAAGGTTTGCCCAGTATCTGACAGCTTGACAGCATGAGAACAGTTACTTGGGGGTGGATCAAGTGCATCAGTAAATTGTAGCTTGCACAAAAGTTTTAATCTACTGTATAAAGGAGCCATTCCCCCTCTATCACATTTTAACTGGAAGGGAAAAATGAATTTAAGTAGCACTCCCAGCATTTCTCATCACAATGTCCTTTTTTTGGTAGTTGCCGCAAGAAAAAATGGATTTTGCATATACTTATGTACATATCATCACCTTGTTTCCTCTGCATCTTCCCCCCCTTAGGCTGGGGGGATACTTTCAACTGATGCTACTGCACTAAAATCTCCTTGCTCTTTCAGCAAGGGCAGTTTTGTACATCACCTACACTATGCATGAGCCAAGCCATGACGAGTAATACATTGACTAGCACCCACAATGATCAGGACCAGCCTAAAATTTCTTGCTACCCCCTAGTGACTGCATGGTATAACCCCAGGAACCTGGCTATGTCACAAGAGGCTGGGCACAACTCTCAGATTGCACGTTGCTTTATGGCACCCCGACATATATATTGCTGCCCAAGCAACCAATTGGGTTGCTTGTGTAATTGGGCCAGCCCTGGTAAGTATATATCCAGCACAAAGCATACAAACATTTGAAAAACAAAGTAACAGTCACTAAGCTACATAAATATCACTGTATATAGGGATAGAAAAGCTTTGGTTTTCAGTGATTTGCAAATGCATACATGACATGAATACATATGAGGAAATAACCAGCAATGAAGTATTGGTGTGCTGGCAGTAATACCTTTGCTATCCCAAAAATAACCACATGAACTTACATTCAAGCACATAAAGTCTGCTCCCTGCCTCCTCCACCCCCACCCCCATAGGCATGGATATTTCTAAGATTACATTTAATGAAAAAAGGAACTATATTGTGAATGTTGCCCAGTTCTCTTAAAACATTTAGAGCTGGCATCAAACACTGGTAAACAGGTGACTGAACAGATTGCTAGTGTAGCTAACTCATTAGCACAGCATTCAATCTGGACAATGGCAGGAAGAAGGTGTATATTTTGATATCACAGCATTGTTGGCAGGGAAATATGTTCACTGAAACCACATCTGATTTGTCTGTACAGAAACAATACTGTCACCTGTTCTAAGCAAGCACTTCCCTTTAGAACAAAAACTATCCCAGGCAGAGAGAGCAATTAGCATTTCACCCGAGACTACAGACCACTACAGTCCTGCACTGCGTTGTGTTCTGAAGATTAGAATGCAAGGAGTGATGAGTGAGAATTTGTAGACAACAACAATATACAGAATAGCTATTTCTCACACACAACACATTCAAACTAAAAAATTAAGTGCCACAGATTTCAGCAGCAGGATTCAAGCATATGCTCACTCAACCTTCTCCCTGAAATCAATGGGACTTCAGCAAGCTTAGTTTGGGGTGGATTTTGGCCAAATACTCTATTCCTACTTTTAAAAGAGAGAGAAAGAGTAAACTTTGATTAACACGGTCAAAACATTTTTAAGCACTTGGTATTTAATGGAAAAAATCATGGTACCAACCTGTAATCTCTGTCATATATATATATATTTATTATAGATAATAAAGCTCAACTTGCTTTAAGTCTGAGATTTGGTGTGTTGTACTTTTCAAAGTCTGTTAGTTGGTCCTGCATGATTTGTCCCCATACAATGTAATTAATATGTAAGCAAACCAAATTAAGGCATAGAGATAAAAAGGCACTCTGATCTGTTTCATTTTTGTTACTGTTTAACTAGAATGGTAATTTTTCTTCTCTGGCTGTGCACTTCAGAAATGTTAGTACAACAGCCCACTTATAGAAAGCAAAATGCTGTAAGTATAAGGAACCGTTTACATTCCAAGTTCAATCTTAATAGGGAAGCTGATTTTCAATTTTTTTAAGGGAACAATCTCTAAAGATAGTAGCAAAATTTCATGTGAACCTTATGTTCACATTCTTCTCTCCTCTTTGCATCCATATTCAGTCAAAGCCATGGCAACTTAAAAGACAGAGAACAGAAATAAACACTAGCACATTGGCAAATGAAAATTAACTCAGCCTTGTGTATGAACTCCCTGTGCACCATGTGGTGTTAAAGGTCAGAAGCTACTGGGGGATTCTACAGAAAGTGAAGCTGGATACATGCATGTAGGTAGCATGATCCTTTATATACAAAATGAGCAATCCAGGAAACCATTTTAACATGGAATCTCCTAGATCTTTCAAGGTAGATACCATCAATGTAGAGTCTGAAGAAGGCCCATCAATCTTCTTTTCTTTACTGTAGCTCTGATCAACAAGCTGCTTCTGAAACTTGGGCAGCTTCAGAAACAGTTTATTGCAGCATGAAGAGTTTATAAGGCTTGCTGCTGGTTGAATGAAAAGTACAAATTAATGTGCTGTCTAAGCTGTATTCCTACAACTGGCAAAAGCCAGTTGGTAGGTTTATGACACATGAAGGCAGATTTTCAGACAGCTGATGGAATGATGGTTTTTATGCTTACAGAGAAATATTCTTACTCTGATGTGGCCATCATTCTATCTGCCTGAACTTGGTGTTACGATACAAAATCAGCTCTTTGATAAAACTATTTATTTACAAAATGTGTGTCATCTCTTCAGTGACCTGCTAGATGGTCTTGTAACAGTCATTAAAAACATGAAACATTGATGATTTTGAAATATTTCCACACAGTCTGTGCTATTTAAATATTGCTTCCTAACATCCTTCACCACCCTACATCCATATTATACTAGTAAGCTTATAGACCTTTAAGACCAATTAAGTTCAATCCTAGGTATAATCTTTCATATGCAATAAGTGTGCATGCACATGGACACTTATACCTAGCATTAAATTTTGTGAGTCCTAAAAGTGCCACTTTGTTGTAGTAAGTTTATAAGCTACTTCATCCTTATGAAACAGGATATAATTAAAACTAGCGATAATCTCTAGAATTTGTCCCACTGAGATGGATATGTGAGGCTGCTTTTCAAAGATCATTCATCTTATTATATTACTTCAAGATAAAAGAATCTACTTCTTGAAAAGCTTGGACACAAAATAACCAAGAATCTTGCTGTCCTATTTGGCAAAATCTTGACTGGTCACAATCAGTTGTTTTCTGGGCTCCTTCTCACCAGATGGGCTACCAAGCTCTATACCTTTCAGCCATGCTCTTTTCGGCCTGTCACTTCAGTGACAAGATTACACAAGGGTATAGAGCAGAGGTAGTCAAACTGCGTTCGCTGGCAGGGTCTCATGGGAATTGTAGTCCATGAGCATCTGGAGGGACGCAGTTTGACTATCCCTGCCTAAGATTTATTACAGTACACAGAACCCACAGACAAGGCATCACCCAGGCCGACAGAAATAAGTGAACAGCAATTCAAAATGCTCCTCTGCAATCTTCAGAGGTGGCTAGCAATAAAGACCAAGATTACCTCATTAAGTTTGATACCAGTCAGTGAGGACAATCAGGCACATACAGTTTGTGACTTAGAGGCAAATCAGGAGTATTAACAAGCTTGCCACATCACAAAGCTACTTGGACCGCAACAGGAAAGGAGTGAGCGTTTCCAACTATGTAAATGCCATCTGAATGCCACTAGAGGCCATAGCTCAGTTTGGAAAATTCCTATCAACACCTTAAACTGCCATTGCCAAGAAAAAATGCATTACTTTCTTGAAGGCACAAAAATCAGTCACCTTATTAGCATTTTTCTTTCTCTCTTCAGTCAGTGTAAGAAAGTGGCAACGCACTTCGAAGAGAAAGCTATATACTGCAACAGGAATGATTAGAGAATCTGAATGCCGCCACAAACTTCAAATAGTTCCTTTTAGCAAGACAGTACAAATTTAAAATACACGGCCTGCACTTACATTCTGTCTGAAGTCCATTTTCCTACTTTTTGGTAACAGAAGCAACCTAATGAAGTTTACACAAGCTGTTAAGTGACATGTTTATGCTTAAGTAGTCAAAGCAAAGAAAAAATGTAAATGTGGTTTGCACAGATTCTACTGTTCCCTAGAACAAAGTTGGAGCTAAAGGACAGTCTATTACTTCAGTAACGAATGGGCCTAAATTAGCAGCCTGTTGGGTAGAAATTAAAATAGTAAATGGAAAATAGGCAGCAAGTAAAACAAAATCCTAAGGCATTTTTCATATCTAATACCACTGAGGTTGCACAGAATCCTGGAAAGGTAGGAACCTATATTTGTATGGACAGCTACAAGTGTTTGATTGTTTTGCCCTAAAAAACTACACACATTGAGAAAGGCAAAAGGTCTGGCTTAAAAAAACCTCTATTTGTGCCCTCTCTAACTGCAAATATATATAGCTAAAGATGTCATATTCTTAACATTTGCATATTTTAAATGACCAGTTCATTCCATGATTTTTTTGTTCTACTTGCTCTGCTTCTTGTTATATCAGATGGCTATTAACACCCTGACTGATTAGCTTTTTACATCCTTACTTATTAATCGGAACAGTCCTACCTGCAGTGTTAAAAGGTCCCTTCCAATTCCTTAAATGCAAAGTTGTCTGTTCCTTCATGTGTTACAACCAAGTGGCATCTTAGGCTTTTGTCTAGTAAGAGAGACAACAGTGTCCTTTAAAGCCTCTGCCTCCACTGGAAGGTTCTCTTGAGATTAACTCTTACTCCTCTCCTGTGTCAAGATCACAAAGCTGCATACCATGAACAGTACTGTGAGGAAAACACCATCACATCTAACTGAATTTGTCCACTGAAATGGCAGCCCTGGCATTAGCAATCAGTAATCAAATGAAGGCAAACACGTTAAGGCAGATCCAGATTCCTAAAAAGCCAGCCTGTAAGATTTGAAAAAGCCATTTTTCTGCCTTGCATCCCAACACTGTGTTGTCTGTTGTAGTCCCATTCAGTTGGTTCCCACCCACCCCTAACTTTCATACATCTCAAGCTTCACAAGGCAACGGGTGATGAAATGGAAACCCATCCAGCCTACTTGAGATCAGAATACAAAAGAAAGCATCAACATATACGGTTATTTACATCGCTAACGATCCATGCCAAACAGCCCCTGAATGATTGTTCTGGCACCCATTTATACATCACATCTCAACCAGGATATTCCCAGACTAACCGTTCAAAAATCTGCACATTTGAGTAAATAAGCAAGAGACTTCTATCAGCTACTGTTGTCTAAACCCACTTAATGAAAAGTCACTTAAGACTCAGTGTTGACAACAAAATCCAATTTTAAAGCTACTATTTGTCCAGGGAGAAGGAAGGGTACAAACATGCTCCTCAAATCAAGCTGCAAGATCGACTTACTTCTGTTCAATTGGTCTTGATGCAGCAGGACATTACAGAGGTCATGATTGTCCGCCTGCTAGATTTTAACACACTGACAGATTAACAGAATGAGGAAGTCTGATTCCCAAAATTACAAACATATATACACTGCTCAGTATTACTGGGATGCTGGGCTCCTAAGGTCAACCTCCCCCCATCCCCAATATCTACCAATGGATCAAATTATGCACATTTGCATATATGCTTAATTTGCATGTTCTACACAATTTGCATAGTTACAGCTTGATGGGGGGATTAGCAGAATTTGGAAATACTGCAAAAGTCCTTTGTGTGACTTATTAAACAGCTGCCTTATGTTCAACTAAGATCTGGTGCTCAGAATTCCATGCTTTTGCTATGTAGACTGGTACATATGCAGTAATTCTTCTCCCTTAGCCAAGGTCAAAAGATCAGACATGCTCTCCCCTTGACTCTGATTAATGCAAATTCCCCTTCTAATTTTTAACCATCAGCACTGACCCTAACCATTTTTGCACTGCATCTCAAAAAGTGAGCTCTGGCTCACAAAAGCTTATATTAGAATAAATGTTGTTAGTCTTTAGGATGCTACTGTTTTTTTGTTTTATTTTGTTACAACAGACTAACATGTCTACCTCTGCAGATGTAACCATGCCTAGCATTAGCCTGATTATAATTGTTTGAAGTGCCTGATTTCTTAATTGAGCTAAAGAGACTGACATTTGCACTTGACCACAAGTCTCTCTCTCACACACACTTAGTTAATATTGTCCCAGATTTCACTGCTGTTCAGTATTTTATTTTAAGAAAATATTCTAGATTAATAAAAATGCAGCCTGTTTAGTATAGCGCCTATATAAACATCTATTAATCTTCAGTGTTCGGCTCTTGATGCCCCTGTAAAGACTGCCCTCAAGGCCTTCCCTGGGAAATGTTTGATAGCATTTAGCAAAACCACTTCTGAAAAATGGAATTTCTGATTCTTTAGTGATTTATTGCCACATGATGTTAGTAAATAGGATTATTACTTTCATCCAAAAGCATTTTTTTAAACACTGCAAGATATTCAGATGCCTGAAGCTGGATATACATGCTTGTGATAATCTCAAATATGAAATTTTGTTATTAATACTTAGGGGGACGCACAGGCGTATCCAGGTCTGTTTTTAATGTGTCTCCCTGTGCTTTATGATGACTAGGAACCCAAATCTGAAAGGCAATCTGTTTCCATGTGAACCTGCTTGTTCTTTGCCATCATCATTGGAGGCCCTTTTTCGGGTGTTCTGCTTTCTGAAGTTTGCCTACTGGAGAAGCCTTTTCTATGTTGGCATCCCAAATGAGAAATACCCTTCCCAGAGGCATTCATATGGCACCAAGTCTAGTACGTTTAGGCACAGTGTGACCGCTATCTGATCAGTCATACTTTTGTTGGTGTTTTTTGTTTGTTCTTTGTGGTGTCTGTTCTATTTCATACTCTTATGGATTTACAACTATAGTACAGTGATGTATTTTAATTTGTGAGCCACCTTTGGAACTCAACAAGTTGAAAAGGTGGAATAAAGATGTTTGAATGTATTATAATTATAAATAAATAAATAAATCTTGTATACGTCATGTTAAAGCTAGAGCTCTACCACCTGGAAAACCAAATTCTGCATGCTCACCATGATGCAAATTACAAATTATGCAAATACTATTCATCACTAAATCAAATGTGCATCTAATCCACAAAACCCTGTTCAACGTCATCAGTAATAATAAGCTTATTTTAGATACTGCTACCTATTCTAGACTAGGTACTCTAAACTGTAACAGAGGGGAGAGAAAAAGGAAGACTGGATCTTATGAAATATTAAACAACAGGGCAAGGCAGATAGGACAGTATGTCAGGTTTATACAGTGATCTGTGACATATCCTTGAAACTCACTATTGATGTCCCACCCTGACCTCCTCTGATAACACATCTTAGCAGACCCTGTCTTTGTTTTTTAAAGCTTATCTCCTCAGTGGAGATTAAACACACGATCCTTTAAAAAATGAAAATCAATGTTTGAAGAATGTGATGCATGCCTTTTGTAGTGAACTAGCTATCAATTTGTGATGAGATTATTCCACATAGCCAGTTAAGTTCCCTAGTTATGGAGACAGTGTCCCAAGTCTGTGGATCGGTCGGTACCGGGCCGCGGCTCCTTCTCGTCCTCGTCCCCAGCTGCTGCCTCGGGGGCTGCCCTGCCACTCTACCACCGGCTCACCTTTGGTGCTCTGGCAGCCGCCATGGCCGGGGCTCCCCTTTGGCGTGGCACTGCGCAGCTTCTGCTGGCAGCACCCCCCCCCCAGCGGGCGGCGGGAAGTCAAGGGCACTGGCAGGAAAGCAAGTGGAGTAGCAAGGTGGCAGCAGCAATGTCCCTTGGCAAAAGACTACCCCCCCAGGCCTCAGTAAAATTGTCAAGCGTTGACTGGTCCCCAGTGATAAAAAGATTGGGGATCAATGTTCTAGAGGAATGTTGATCTACAGTAATTTGTGTACCTAGGATTTCCCATCTGTATTCTCCCCACGCATCAGAACTTCTTAACTCTTATATGACCCTTGAACTAGTCAACTAGGGGGACTGCCTGGCCTATTTAAGAAGAAATAATAATATGCTTACTTGAGGTGCAGGTGATATGCTAGTCAGATGCTGTCATTTCCACAGTACACCCTGCCCAGCAGCCTGAGTTTTTTTCAGATTTATGTGTCTCTTTCCACGGATGAAAGACTGATTTGGAAACTGAAGCACAACCAAAACCCCTAACGGCAAATACCTACATACTAGAAAGAACAATTAAACACATTTTCCTCTTCTTCTGCCTGCTAGCAACTTGTAGATTTCCTTTGCATCTTAAGTTAGTAAGCAAGGCAAGAAAAAAAATTACACAATTCCTGACAGTCCGAACTATTTGCTCCCCCGCCTTAAATCAGGAATGAATATGTACTAAAGTGCTTAATGTGAACCACATCAGTACACTGCTGAAAGAAAAAGATTGTAGCTCTAGATGGAGAACACAATCTGCAATCTAAAAAGGAAAGAGACCGTTAACAATCTATACAAAATAAACAATCAAGAAAAAAGTTCTCTATTCTTTTCTCAACCTTGCGTTTAAGAACAAAAAACCCCAAAGTGCAGTCAGAAACTAAATGCAGTAGGTGAGAGCTGGGTTGAGACAGGCCATCAGTGATAATGTGCAAATGTGTGTCTTAGCAGTTCATCTGCAGATGGTCGCAACTTGGCCTCAGTAAAAATACGCTTTAGGAAATCTCGACCATGGTCTGAGACGTGAGGTGGCAGCTGAGGATTGGTTGGCTGGGTGGCAATTTTAAAGATGGCAGCCATGGCTTCAAACTCTGCCCAAGGTGGTTTTTCAGTGAGCATTTCCACCACTGTACAGCCTACGCTCCTGCAAGAGGCAAGAATGAAATTAAGTTATTGCAGACAAATAACCTTCTACAAGGAGGAAGACTACAAGGATACTAGGTAAAGGTAAAAGTATCCCCCTGTGCAAGCACTGAGTCATGTCTGACCCTTGGGGTGACACCCTCTAGTATTTTCTTGGCAGACTCAATACAGGGTGGTTTGCCAGTGCCTTCCCCAGTCATTACTGTTTCACGACCCAGCAAGCTGGGTACTCATTTTACCAACCTCGGAAGGATGGAAGGCTGAGTCAACCTTGAGCCGGATGCTGGGATCGAACTCCCAGCCTCATGGACAGAGCTTCAGACAGCATGTCGGCTGCCTTACCACCCTGTGCCACAAGAGGCTCACGATACTAAAATACTGCAATTCAATATACAGCATTTTTTGTGCACATATCAGAAACTGTATATTTGGCCTTCCTTCACATGAAATCACACAGCTACAACACATTTCTTAGGCCAGAAGAAACGTTTTGAAATAAACCATTACTTGTTAGTAGACACCATAAAAACATCAGACTCTTTATGAATCATATGACAAAGAACAGCAATGTCACCACTTTTGCCCATGGTTTTAAATAGTGAGGGCTCTGGTGCTTCTTTAAAAAAAATTGGCAAAGCATGCACTAGACCTCCAAAGTTCTTCTTCTCACTAACTGAGCAGATATGACTAGTAATATCATCCTGCATACCAATATCACGCCTGGGTTGGACAGGCCTGGTTCTCAAAACCTAGCCCGAGGCCACCATGCTCACCACTACTCAGCTGGAGCTTCAACTGGAGAGGCAATGAGGACTCCCCCCACCCCCCGCTATAAGAATAAGATGCTGGGGTTAAAATACCCTCCCGAAGTGACAGCATGCCCCTCCTACTCTCACTTCAGGGCTTTTCCTTATATCTGGCCTAGCCCATACTGCCATGACAAATTCAGATCTCTGGCAGGCATTGTCAGGGGTAACTGAGGGTTGACTGGCACTTCTCTGAATTATTTTATTTATTGATTTGATTTGATTTTTATACCACCCTCCCAGCTGACCAACTGTCAATGTTTTCCTGCCAGTGCTGCTACCCAGCTCACTGTCTGAGGCTTACATACAGCTTATCTCCCTGTAAGCCTCTTAGTTGAAATATTTTTTAGGGTTGGGAGGAGCTCTAGGGTGTCATACCAACGTCTGTTTCCTTCTATTCATTATGTTTTTATTGAACTACATGATAGGAAAGTCAAGTGCATACTCAATTATACAAAAACCAGATGAAAGAACACTTACAAATGTCTTTTATAAGAGCAAGAAACATACCAGATATCTGCTTTCCTCCCATACCCTTCTCCACTGATCACTTCTGGACTCATCCAGTAAGGAGTTCCTGTGGCAGATTTAATTCCCGTGCCCGACAGACAAATCGTTTGCAGCCGCTTGCTGGCACCAAAGTCACCTAATTTAACGTTCCCTGCGGAGTCTCGTAGAATATTTGCTCCTGAAGAATATTTTAAAAAATCAATTTGCAATATATTTGCCAGTAAAGAAGCCCCATCCCAGTAAATAAAAGGGCATGTTAATCTAATTCTGTGAACAGATTTTGAACTGGGTCGCACAATACGCTACAGACTACATGAGCAGCCATCCAGCCACCTTAGGAAGTGGATCAAGCCCAAAGGAGCAAGATGATGAATGGAGACTGGGGTTTAATGCAGTTCCTATTACGCACCTAGTGTGGGTACCCTACAGTTATTGTCCAAGAAACTTATTGTCAAAAGTTCTTTGATTACAATTAACAGGTACTTTATAAATATGGCATGATATAGAGTGGTCAAGACCGTGACCTGAGATCCAGGACATCCCCAGTTCAAATTTCATTCCAGACATGCATTCACTATTCAAGCCACTATTTCTTCAGTCTCAGGTCATCATCTGCAACTAAGGCATGATAGTGACCTACATTACAGGATGTAATGATGGAGCTATGGTATGAGAAGCACTTTTATTAATTAAAACAGGACTGTATGAACACTAAATACTGGGATGGAACCTATGACTGTCTTGTACTATTTAAATAATTAATTAATTTATCAATTTCTAGCCCACCTGACTCCAAAAATGAAGGTGGATTTCAAAAAAAGGCCTACCCCTAATATAAAACCCCTCCCCTAAAACCAACACCCCAATAAAACACCAACTTAGCAAAATTCCCTTCTCCCCTCTACAGACAACCACCAGGGGATCTACTTGATGATCTAGCATAGCCTGAGGGGGGCCCAGTGATCTTAAGAACCCAGCCTCAATCAAAAACCTGGTGGAAGAGATTACCTCCATATTTGGAAGAGCCCTCACTCAAAAGTAAACAGTTGGATTCACCAGCACGCCCTTTACTGAGAGACTGCTGACAGTGCAATTCTTTCCCACCCAACGTTATTCAATGCACTCCTTTGTGATGAAATCTCTAACACCGGGAAAGGAAATTGAACAGTACAAAGGGGAAGAAATACTTCTAATCAGCCATGTCAACTTAAATGTAGTTTTGGTAGCTTGCTTCCACAGCACTGGGATAGTTCTTACAGACTTTTTGATAGAAGTGTGCAAAAAGCAAACAACTCCCCTGTCCCCCCCAAAAACACCCAGTATTTTTTTGGGGGGGGGGGGTTGTGAAAAATATTGGTATTTCTGGATATTCCCAAATCCCAACACTGCTATAGTATTTGGATTCGGTAAATGTTCGGGAATACCGAATTTTTTCAGCTCCATTATACCCTATGGGGACCATTACAGTCAATAGTCTCCATAGGGCAGGGATATCTGAACTGTGATTCTCCAGATACAATTGGATACAATTACCATGAGACCCTGCCAGCATGGTGCTGAGAGGGGCATATGACAATTGTAGTCCACAATATCTGGAAAGCCACAGTTTGGCCATTCCTGCTATAGGGCATAATGGAGAATCAATTGGGGGTAGCAGGGCAGGGCTGTTTTCTGAGGTAAAGGCACCAAATCTGCAACATAGCTGTTGGTGCCTCTCCTAAGAAAAACAAAAAACAAAACAAAACAAAACCCAAAACATACCAAAAAAGCTCCCCAAGTTTGAAAAAGATTGGACCAGGGGTTCCAATTTGATGGGCTCCCAAAGAAAATACCTCCATCATCTATTGGTTGCAATGGAGAGGTAAAACCCAGTTAATGGGAATGCAGCACTCCTTTGTGATGAAATCTCTAACACTGGGAAAGGAGATTGGACAGTACAAAGTGGAAGAAATCAATGCCTTCAATTGATCTTTAATTGAGCCCTATGCGAAAAAGAAAAAAATGCCTTTTGCAAACCGTAACTAAATTCTGAAGACAATGAAATAGCTTGCTGTCCTTTTAAATGCCTTCTACAAGGGGCAAGTTCACATAGAAGGCATTTAAAGGGACTGTTAAGTTCCTTAAAATGCTCTTTAAATCTGACTATCCACCCAAAAGAATTCTCGGGGGTGGTCATTTCAGATAGCTGAAATGCTGCCCCAATCTGTATCCAGCTGAAAGAAGCACTGAAAAATACAGAGAAGGTATTTTTTGGCTCATATACACTGACTGCACGCCCCTACTTTTTAACAGAGCAATATGAGCAGGACACTATTTTTGTTTCCTAGTTAGGCTAGTTCTTGTTTCCCAACTTGAAACACTTAAAGCAGAAATAGTCTTTCTGATACAACCTCCTAAAACAAATGATATGATACTAGCCTACTGGAGGCATCACTTGCAATTCAACAATTTGTTACTTATTTGCAGTTTGGTTGGTAAACCACCCAACCAGACCTAAGCATTACCTTTAATATCTCTATGTACAATCATGTTACTGTGCAAATAGTGAACTCCTTCCAAAATCTGCCGTGTATACTTTCGAGTCACATTTTCTGTGAGTGCGCCATATGCCTTCAATTGATCTTTAATTGAGCCCTATGTGAAAAAGAAAAAAGAAAAATAGCACTGAACATTGCAGTAACCAGTATTAAGAACTGGAACGGATTCACTAGATTACCATTAAGAAAAATTATTGTCTTTAAACAATTTGACCACTGTACAGCTAACTCACATTAGCATCTATATTAAAGATTTGGAAAAAAGGCTTAAAAAATCCAAATGGCATTTTTAAAAGCTACTGATGTAGTTTTCTTAAATAGATGTAACAACATGATTTACTGTAAAAATAAGCAATCCATAGATGTACAAAGGCCAATTTCTGCCTCAACAGAGCCTTGTAAACTGTAGAAGCCTACATACTACTGCTGGTGCCAGCTACTCAGAACAAGGACCCAAATGGGGTAATGCTTTAAGATATCAGCAAATGTAGGCTTTGTTTCCAGGAAACAACATCTGGCATGCGTACTACAGGCCTGGGTAGCCTGTTTCCATTTTCCTCTCACTGAACCATATTTGGAAAAGTTTTCATCTGGAAGGTCAAAGTATAAACTAAAAACTAAAAAAATACGTTAATTTGTCTAAAATTTACTCCTGGCATCCAAGTAATTATTCAAGACACTTAAAGCTGGGAAATCACAATTATGCCATTTCTGTCATCAGTGTGCACCTTCTCCTCCCTTGTGTATTGCCATCTAATTAGTAGCTCCCTGGTTTTAACATACCAGCTTGTCAATGCATCTGAATTAGCAAACTGTGGTTTGTCCCTGTAATTAAAATAATTATTCTCTGGTTTGTAGGCAGCACACAGAGAAGGGAGAGAGAATGGATCTCCCACTCACCCACAATCTTGATCACAAGGTGGAATACCTTGCTTGGATATCACATCCAAATCAAGTCAATGAGCTGAAGATGCTAAGTATGACTCTCATGAAAGCAATACTCAGGAATGATGGATGCAACTTGCTGCTTAGGCACCACATCAGTCAGTAAACCATATATTTTCAGAAATTATGGGTCACTTGCTACCGGACTGGCCCTCGGCCAGTCATAGCCTGAAGCTGAGCCCCCTACTGGGAGGGAACCCTCAGCCAGGAGGGGATGATAAGAAGTCAGCTTTCCGCCCCCAGCTTCCTGCCACCCTCGGAACGTGCTGGGTGGAAATGAAGCTAGCCCTCCTGAGTAGCTCAGGCATGGAGGGAGAGGAGAAGCAGAAGCAGCAACAACAGCAGAGTCAACCACAGTGAGTAGCCCTGGCATGGAGGGAGAGGAGGAGAAGCAGAAGAAGTGGTGGTCCAAATGAGTAGCCGGACCCTGGAGGGAGGGAGAAGCAGGAGTTGCCCCAATGAGTTGCCCTGGGGATGGGTTGGGGTGAAGCACAGACTCCCCCAGTGAGTTGCCCTGGTCTAGAAGTGGGGTTCTAGAAAGTTTGTGGAAAGTTCTTAAAGAGATGGGAATACCAGAGCATCTTATTTGTCTCTTGAGAAACTTATATGCAGGTCAGGAAGCAACTGTGAGAACTGAACATGGAATCACTTGATTGGTTCAAAATTGAGAAAGGAGTTCGGCAAGGCTGTATACTGTTGCCTTGCCTATTTAACTTGTATGCAGAGCACATCATGAGAAAGGCGGGATTAGAGGAGTCACAAATTGTTATCAAGATTGCAGGGAGAAATATCAACAACCTCAGATATGCAGATGATACCACTCTAATGGCAGAAAGCAAAGAGGAACTGAAGAGCCTGTTGATGCGGGTGAAGGAGGAGAGTGCAAAAGTTGGCTTGAAACTCAACATCAAGAAAACAAAGACCATGGCATCTGGCCCTCTCAATTCCTGGCAAATAGATGGGGAAGAAATGGAGATAGTGACAGATTTTATTTTCCTGGGCTCCAAGATCACTGCAGATGGGGACTGCAGCAAAGAAATTAAAAGACGCTTGCTCCTGGGGAAGAAAGCTATGGCAAATCTAGACAGCATCCTAAAAAGCAGAGACATTACCCTGCCAACAAAAGTATGTCTAGTCCAGGCTATGGTATTCCCAGTTGCAATGTATGGCTGTGAAAGTTGGACCATAAGGAAGGCCGAGCATCAAAGAATTGAGGCTTTTGAACTCTGGTGCTGGAGAAGACGCTTGCGAGTCACTTGGACTGCAAGGCGAACAAACCGGTCAGTCCTAGAGGAGATCAGCCCTGACTGCTCCTTAGAAGGCAGATCCTGAAGATGAAACTCAAATACTTTGGCCACCTCATGAGAAGGAAGGACTCCCTGGAGAAGAGCCTAATGCTGGGAGCGATCGAGGGCAAAAGAAGAAGGGGACGACAGAGAATGAGGTGGCTGGATGGAGTCACTGAAGCAGTAGGGGCAAACTTAAATGGACTCCGGGGAATGGTAGAGGACAGGAAGGCCTGGAAGATCATTGTCCATGTGGTCGCAATGGGTCGGACACGACTTCGCACCTAACAACAACAACAACAACAAGAAGTGGGGTGGGGTGAAGCACAGACTGCCCCATTGAGTTGCCCTGGTGTAGATAGGGTGGGGGGAAGCCCTTCCCAAGCAGCCCTCGAGGCTGACATCCCTGGACCTCTGTGGAGCACAAGGCCTCAGTCCCCCCTCCCAAGCAGCCCTTTTCTCCAGGGGAACTGATCTCTGCAGTCTGATGAAGAGCTGTCCCTTCTGGGGGATCCCTGGACCTCCGTGGGGCACAAGGCCGCAGTCCCCCCTCCCAAATAGCCATTTTCCGCTGGGGAGCTGATCAGCTGGGGAGCTGATCTCTATAGTCTGCAGATGAACTCCCAATTCCAGGAAATCTCCAGGCCACACCTGGAGGTTGGTGACCCATGGGTTAGGAGTGTTCCTTGAAATTTGGAGGTGGGGTCTCAAGAGTCTGGTGGATGGGTCGGAGAAGGAGTAAAGGCTGCCCAGCGCAGCCTCTGTTCTCTCTCCCATATGTTTTTCTCCAGAACTGGTGCCTGAAGATCAATTGTTTTTCTGAAGATCACCAAGCCCCCACCTAGAGGTTGGCAACCCCAGCTGGCTGCACATGAAGGAGGAGTGGGGGATCAATCTGGGCTCTTGAGATTAGAGTCTTCTACTGTTTAATCACCTCCAACACACTGGATCTCAAGATCCAGCAGGGAACAGGGCAGGGGGAGGGTCAGCACCCAGGAAAGCCTCAGGGCAGGCATGTGTGCTAGTACCCGTTGTATTCCTTTGTACAATGGGCTTTGCCCCTATTGTGATAAATAAGTGTCAGTCACTGGTGCAACTGCAAGAAGTAATTTAAAGGAGTTTTATGCTGGCATGAAATGTGTTTGAAAGAGTTAGTATATTCAGGAAGGGAAGTTTAAAAAATGCATCCTGTATGCAAACTGATTTACTTGATATTGTAGAACTGCAGAAATTGACCTTTGACTTACCCCTGGCATATATTCCATGAATATAGAGAGAGTTCTTTCTGGGGGGTCCCTCAAGCAGCCATAATACTGAACAATCCTTTCATGCAGTAGATTTTTCAATAGCTGAATTTCACATTCAAGTGCATTTACCTCCTGAAAAGCAACAATACCGTAAAATATACTGGAATTTAGTAAACCAAGCTTTTTACAAGTTTCAGAAATTATCCAGCTCATAACATGCAAACATTGCAAACAGTAAAGTATCAGAAACAAAATGTTTTTAAAAATAAAACTAACATAAAGACAAACAAACAGGAAGCTCTATGCTCTTCCACTTCCAACTGGCTGGTGACCCTTGGCCCCAAAGAAGCATGTCGGACCTGAACCGCAGCCAGAGTTTTCTCTGTCCTGGCCCCCACCTGGTGGAATGAGCTCCCTGAAGAGATGATAATGATTCAATTTATTGCCTGCCACTCTTAGCACACCAGCTTGTGGTGGGTTACATAAACATTCAATACAATAAATATGATCCCCCAATACAATCATCATTAAACCCCCATAAAATTACAAAAATACAAAACCGTATGGAGGAGGTAATAACAGACCATCTTAACACTCCCACTGACAGCCAGGGTGGCTAGGGGAGGAGTGTGACAACCAACCATGCAATAGATGGACCGGTGTTGGAGCATATCTTCTGGGGGGAGCCCCATCTGATCTTCTACCAACACTGGCCTCATCCATAGACCTGGGGGAAGAGCTCCATTTTGCAAGCCCTGTGGAAAACTGAAAGCTCTCCCAGGGCCCGCAGCTCCTCCGGGAGCTCATTCCACCAGGCAGGGGCCAGAACCAAAAAAGTCCCTGGTTGAGGCCAGGTGTACTTGGGACTGGGAATGACCAGCAAGTTGGAACCCACAAAGTCCTGTGTGAGGCATAGGGAGACAAGCAATCCCTCAGCTACATGGGTCCCAGACCGTGAAGGGCCTTAAAGGTCAAAACCAAATCCTTGAACCTGATCTGGGCTGCAACTGGCAGCCAATACAGCTGCCTCAGCACAGGCTGTATTCAATTCTTCTTCCAGATTCACTGCACTGGTAAAAAGAGGATTCTAACATTGACATTAATCCATGTAGTTATTAATCCATATAGGTAATTTTTTCCTTAGCTACAACAAAGATACAAAGTGTGAATGGCATATGAGTAGTAGTAAAAAAAGTGTATTTCAAATCATAAAAACCGCAGCCTTTAGTGTACACACAGCAGAGCCAGTTTACAAGGACAACAAACTAGCCATTGGATTGGATTCTGAGATTCTATCCTGCTAACTAACAGTGGAAGGCTCTTCCATTAATGGAATGGGGGTCACTAGTTCCTATTAGGGGTGTGCATTCTGGTATATCTAAGCCAAAAGAATACCCCCCAGAATACTTCCTTACCAGTATTTTGGGAGTATTTTTAAAGCTGAATACAAATTAGAGAATTTTCCAGCTTTTTCCATGTACATTTGGCTATACTGAATAGAGAGGTTTAAAGGGCCACAGCGTTGCCTCTCCTCTAGGACTTTTTCCTGCCTTCTTCTCTGGTTTCCAGGCAACAGGACGGAGGAAGAAGAGGCATTTCTTCAGCCCAATGGCAAAAGCACCCTAGAGCAGTGGTCCCCAACCTGCGGGCCGCGGCCCGGCGCCGGGCCGCAAAGGCCATGGCGCCGGGCCGCGGCTCCCTCTCCCCGCCCCTCCCCCCCCCGCAGTAAAAAACTTCCCAGGCCGCAAGCTTGCAGCCCGGGAAGCTACTTACTGCGGGAGGGCGGGGAGAGGGAATCAGGGCCGCCCGCGCGGCCCGCAGGTGCGGCCCGATCCACGGGTGCGGCTCGCGGGCGCGGCCGGCCGCGGCTCGCGGGCGCGGCCCGATTCGCGGGTGCGGCCCGCGGGCGCGGCCGGGTGCGGCCCGCGGGCGCGGCCCGATTCGCGGGTGCGGCCGCGGGCGCGGCTCGCGGGCGCGGCTCGTGGGCGTGGCCCGCGCGGTCCCTGCGGGCGCGGCCCGATGCCCTGCCGGTCCCCAGCCTAATAAAGGTTGGGGACCACTGCCCTAGAGGGAGCTTAGTAGGTTATTTTTCGGGTCCATGAGTCCCGAATAAGGGAGTGGGGAGAGAATTTATCCCCCTTACACACTTAATTCCAAACAAGTTTTCTAGGATACTCTGGAAGTGATCAGGTAATTTACAGATTTGTTTGTAGATAACAGATTACCACAGTCATTTCCATTTGCCAGTTCTTCCCACTGTGCCAGTTTAACAAGACAAACAAGATCATAATGCACTGCTTTCATTTAATGTGTAGAGGTAAGAGTCTACAAAATTTATGGTCTATATTGTATGGGTTTATTTTCTACTGAACCATCAATCTTTGCTTTACCAACATTAATATTCACTGAAGATGAAATCAGCAGATAACATGCCATTTGCAGACTTTAATGGAATGGAAATGGATTAAAAAGTACAGATGTGTGAAAGCAAATGAATCACTCAGTTAAGAACTTGGATTTCTTGTTAAAAACAGAACTGACTGTTTTAGAGGCCATGTATTGTCTGAATCACCTTCTTGCCATTCTCTTACCTTGCTGGTCTCTGGGCTATCAGGATCAAATTGAACTTGCTTGACAGCTAATTCTCGTCCTGTGTCTGCATCATAGCACAAATAAACTCTGCCAAATGCACCCTGGCCCAGTAGCTTTCCAAGTCTCCAATTTGTTGGTGCTCTTGGGGCTGAAATTAGAAATGGGTTTGTTCAGTTGTTCAAAGAAAAAGGATAAGACTTTTAGTAACTTACTTTTAGTAACTTTTCATGTGAGCAGCACAGACCTATTAAATCACATTTTATAATCTAAGATTTTAGTAATTATGAATTTCCAAAAGTTTATCAAGGGCGCAGTTAAACTAGCTCTATATTTGTAGTGCTTACTAATAAATCTCCAATGTAGTACTACTTATTAATGAAACTAAGATCGCTGAAGGGATTCCATTTATCTGTCCTGCAGACCAAACAATAGGCTAAACTACAAGCTACAAATTAAACACCCAGTAAATCTCAAGTACGATGCTACCACTAATGCATAGACTAACAATGTCTCCTGGAACCAACCCATGCAACTAAAGGCAGAAAATTACATACCTCACTACACATTGGACTGAGTAGTCACATAACAAACCTGGAACTATGTTAGGTGGGAATATAATTCACTCAGAGAAAATAATTCAGGATACAGCTGGGGGTGGAGAATCCACTAAGTGTGTACACTTCACACAAAGGCAGGGAGCAAGGTTGGATCCAAACCAATGAGTATAACATTTTTTTCCTTACAGCGACTGGGAGGACTGATATCCATTACAGTCAGGGTAGGATTGTCTATGTCACTTCCTCTTCTTCGCATCCGGCCATCTTCATATTCTGGAGTGAAAACACTGCTCCCGCTGCTTGTGCTCAATGAGTGATCAGTTGGGCTGAAACTAACTGGGGATCTTAGGTTGTTTCCCTGGGTCCTTCTAGCCCTTGGGAAAGTTTTGCGACCTGCAGAAAGGAATACAACAACCACACAATGAACTACTACAGAACAGCAGTTTCACTGTATTTTCCCAAGGGAAGCAGCAAAAATAGGCTCCAAAATGGATCTGATGTTATCCCACAGGCCGCAATAGCAAACACAACTGAGCAGTATGTGCAGTATTAATAACCCTACAGACATATGATCTCTTCTGACAAAAAAGGTACCATATCCACCACCATTTCTTAAGAAAATATACTTGCATGTAAGAGCCAGCTTGGTTAGGAGCACCGACTGGCAAGTCGGGTTTATTTATTATTTTATTAATTATATTTATATTTATAGTTTGATTTCCCTCTCCCCCACATGCAGCCAGCTGGGTGACCTTGGGCTCACCACAGCACTGATAAAGCTGTTCTGACCAAGCAGTGATATCAGGGCTCTCTCAGCCTCACCTACCTCACAGGGTGTCTGTTGTGGGGAGAGGAAAGAGAATGCAATTGTAAGCCACTTGGAAACTCCTTCTGGTAGAGAAAGCGACATGTAAGAGACAACTCTTCTTTTTCTAAAGGAGATCCAGGGCTGCTGGTAGACAAGACACCAAAATTCCAGGGCATTCTAATCAGCTTAGGAGCCCATATAACATTTGAGTGGGCTGTGGTTGATGTGATGGACAGGCAGAGGTCTTGCCCCTTTCTGTCAGTCATCAAACCCCTACATGCCTGTTTGGTACACAGGCAGAGCAGATAATAAGGAAGCAGGGCCCATGGATGGCTAAGGAAGTCCAATGGGAAGGAGAGTCTCAGAAAGAAAGCTGCTATGCTGTCAGTTCAAATCAGATAGGGTTCGTCTCTCAGGAGACCATATATGCCTCAAAGTCTGTTTTGAGTGCAAGCAAGTTAAGCCAGTCAATATTCGGAAACAGAGTTTGGGTTTACAGAGGAGTAGGCTAAAAACTGCCTCTCAAGAGACTTGAGAAGTGTCAGAGCCTGCCTTTTGTGACAAAACAGGCTAGCACAGTGAATGCTTGAGAAAGAGACTGTAGCTGTGTCAAAGTCCAAATTCTGAGAGAAGCCAGAGAAATGTCTGTGGTTTTTGAGAAGTGCTCACATTTACACTGTGAGAATCCTGAGACTGTTGGAAGGCCACATTCACCTCAAGAATACAAGCTTGCCTGTAACCTGTTATGTGTATCCAAATGTTAGCATATGAAATGAGTCCAGCAAAAGCTGGGGGAGGGGGGGTTGCAGATCTGTAGATCTCAACCAATGGAACCCTGTACCGGGACAGAGCAGAGGAATCTAGAGCTCTCAGAGAATGGACCCAAATCTCCAATGGGCACAGAACCCGGGAAGAGCCATAGGCTGATTTGATTGTGGAAAGGACCAAAAGGGCAATCACGTAGGAAGAAGGAGCATTCCCCTTCTTGCAACCCCAGTAATAAACAAACAAAGAACTTGATTGTCTAAATTGTTTCATCCTGTCTAAATAAGATAACCGTGCTCTTTTAACATCTAACAAGTAGAGGTGCCTTTCTGGTTATGACGAGGCATCAGGGAAGAACACAGGCAGGATAACCTCCTGAGACAGGTGAAAACTGGAGACCATCCTGGGTAAAATACTTGCACTGGGGCAAAGCACTACCTTGCCAGGGAAAAATTGAAGGTAGGGACTATCAGCCCTGAGGGCTGGCAGCTCATTCATATGCCTGGCAGACATGATGAAGACTAGGAAGGTGACTTTCGTAGTCAGGAGTCCCAATGGAACAGAGCCTAGTCACTTGAAAGGACAGCCAGCACCAAGGATAGAGACTACTGGGGCAATATCCTAGGTCTAGGAGGCAGGACATTATTTAGGTGGTTAAGAAAAAGTTGGGAAAGCTTTTGAGCAAAAATGGAAGTCCCTTGATAAGCAAACAAGGTTGCTACACGCGAATAGACTCTATTGACAAGTCAGCAACTGCTAATAAGAGGAGTTAATCCAAGACCTCCAGAGGGGGACATGAGAAAGGGCATACCCCCTTCTCATTTGCCCATCTCTCAAATCTGGTCCATTTCAGACTGTAAGCATATCTGGTTGATGGCTTCTGAGACTGGAGTACCATCTCCCCTTACTCTAGAGGATAGGGAAGGTCTCCAAATCTATCCGCCATGCTCTATGGTGCAGACAAGAGATTTCCAAAACTGGAGGTTTCCAAGCCTAAGGGTAGGGGTGCTCCACCCTCAGGAAACGTGGCGCATTCTGCAGGAAACCAGGTTCATGTGCTGTTCAGAGGAGCTGCATCGCCCCCTCTAGGAGCTTAGCTTTGAAAGGTTCTTGGCAGCCAGCCTGAGCTTGCACAGTCCTAATGTGTGTTTGCACACAAGATGTCAATGAACAACAGTTACAGATAAGTGCAACTATGTTATTATTTACCAGAAGTAACTCTTCTGAATCACTCAATCCATGTGTCCAACTTTAATGACTGAAACAGAATGTGGAATATTATTGAAATATGTAGTACTAAATTGTCTTCCGAAGTATAATAAATGGTGCATCGAGCAGGAAGCCAGGTATATGCACAGTTCAGAGGCCAGAGTGCCCCCTTTAGGAGCTTTGTGTTGAAAGATTTTCCATAGCTGGCTTTGTGCTTGCGCAGCCTCATTGTGGGACTGTATCACAAGACGGAAAATGAACCAACAACACAATCCTAACCTCAGTTTATGTCAATGGATTGAGACATTTTAAGATTGCACTGTAAATTGCTAAATTTTCTTCAGATATCATAGTAGCAAAATTATCAAATAGTCAACTAGTACATGAGTATCTCATTTCTAAAGTAGGGAGTTTGCAGCCCATTATTATGCAAGTCATTTAAAACTATATTCTATCGATTTTAAAGGTGTTTTCTTCCAAGTAGGGACATATCATTTTAATTTAAATAACTATTTTAATTTGTGGGGCAAACTATAAGCCATTGTGAGTTAACTATAGTTGACTACAAACTTGTATTCCCACTGTGCCATGGAAGTCTGCTGGGTGACCACAGCCCAGTCTCACACCCTAAACCAGGGGTAGTCAACCTGTAGTCCTCCAGATGTCCATGGACTACAATTCCCATGAGCCTCTGCCAGCATTTGCTGGCAGGGGCTCATGGGAATTGTAGTCCATGGACATCTGGAGGACCACAGGTTGACTACCTCTCCCCTAAACTACCTACAGGATTGGATAGTGATTAAGAGCAGCAGTCTGGAGAGCTGGGTTTGATTCTCCACTCTTTGAAATGCAGCCAGCTGGGCGACCTTGGGCACAGTTCTCTTAGGGATGTTCTCAAAGAACAGTTTTGTTAGAGCTTTCTCAACCCCACCTCCATCACAGGGTCACATTAGGACTTCTTCGGGTAGTGAAAAGCAGGATATAAAAAAACCAGCTCTCCTCTTCTTCAAAATAGAGTAGAAGAAAATGAAGTAAGCTACTCTGAGTCCTGTTCCCTCTGAGGATATAGATGGGATATAAATAAACTAACTTAAACCCTTTTTTGAAAGACTGAGAATTCTAACTTCAAAATAAATCAAAGAAATTCACTTCTGGATTAGAAAAGATCAGGGGGGAAGCATATTATATGCTTGTTGAATCTCTAATAGTTTTCATCAGTACACATTTGCCAGTAGTGTTACGAAGCCTGCAACTCACCATCATTGTAGTCTTGGTGATGATATGAAATATGATACCTTCGAGGGTAAGTTCCACCTTTTCCAAACTTCTCAAATATTGGGAGATCATAGTCTGAAAGAGACCAATAATGTTATCATGGGATTTTTTCATCCACATAAATTTTAAATTTATATTACAATACTAGAAAAAGTATAGCCTCATCAGAAAAAGAAGCAATACAGAATACATTTAAAGTCATGACTCAGCTATTTATACCACTACTCTTTTCCTATTTGATGAAGTCGATAAAAGATTTTTTGGGGGAAATTGCCAGCACTTGGAGAAGTGTCTGCTGTCTGTACCTCTTTATCTGTAATTCCTGCCAATTATCCAGAAGGAAGGGAAACAAAAAACCACCACTTTGCAATCAATCCCCCCCCCCCCCCGTGATTCAAACCCAATCTATGGCTTTTTACCCCTTGTCACAGTAGCATCCAGCCAGCCGAGTAGTACACATCACGATATATGATAATAATTTGTTCAAAGTCTAATAGTATAGACAATCTTTTTCCAGACATTTTCTTGTCTACTGGCTAACATTCTAAAAGAAGACAGGCTCAATGTCTGCAGGCTGTACAAGTACAACCCACTGTATTATTGCCACAGTCAGAACAGACATGAGGTGGTAAGTACTTTATAACTTTATTTTACTCAGTCTCAAATCAAAGTTAACTGGGACACACTGTAATTAAGAGAGGTCTAACAAAAACAGTACATCTATTTGGGACTTACATTTAATCTTAGAGATAAGGATATACATTTTTAAGGTCACAACTAATTATTTTTAATGATTTGGGACTGTATTCTTGCATTCTGTACTTTTGTCACTACAACTTGAGACCAAGAAACACAGTATCTTAAATTACTTGCACACGTCCAGAGACACATTCAAGTTATCAAAGAAGTGTTAACTACAGATTTCAGAAATTGTGTCCATGCCCATTTATTTTACTACCTGAAAATTCTTGGTGGTTATCTGGATAGCTCTGTGCTCTTGGCATTCGGGATTTGGGATAGTTGTCTCTAGAAAGGGAAACAAGGTTGGCCTATTACAGCCTTTGTAATGAGCCATCTCATACATTTTGAGGCTGACAGCTTTAAAGAATGTAAGAAAAAGTTATGCAAAATACAAGTGGCTCTTACCCATCTAAAGGGCTGTCAAGAGATGGGCAGCTTCCAGAGCCAGAGTTTTCAGGACTACTCAACGATAATGGGTCCAACATCTGGAAGAAAGTATAACAAAAGTATGAATTATCAACAATGGAGTGCTTAGGCCACACTGTGCAATGCTTCTACTGCTCAACTGTTAAGAGAAGACACAATACAAAAACTATATGAATAAGCAGTCTTAAAGGGACACAGCTACTACAAAAATTCCAGAACGTAATAACAGCATCCACAGATACAAAAAGAGAAATAAGATAGTCATATCTTCATTCTTCTTTTTGGTTACAACCCTAGCAAGAATCTATTATCTTTATTACTATGTACTATACTGAGATGACCTTAAGTGCCTTAATCCAATCTCAGCTATTATCACCCAGTTTCTTATGCATGCCATTCCTGGCAATTGAACCCCCACCCTCTCTCTCTACCTCAGGGATACCAAACCATGGTTCCAGGGAACCTTGGAGTTACTCAAGAGCTCTCCAGGAGTTCCACAACCTTTCCCAGAAATCTGGATGGCTGCTAACATCACTAGGCATAACTGGATCCCAGTGCCCCTGTTGCTCTTCAGGCATAGTCTCTTTCTCCAAACTGTAAACTGTAAATGATGGATCAATTCCTGCATCTTACTTCCACTCCCACTTCTCTGAAGGGACATGTCACCACTTCCAGGGTTCCTCAGAAAAATATTTCAAGGGCTCCTCCATGGTCAAAAGGTTGAAAAAGGCTCCTGCTTCTTCAGACCAACAGGGCTTCCCACTTGAATCTCACTGTAAATATATGTTTTACTTTCTTTTACCCTATATGCTGGGTAGTTATTTGGGACACTAAAAAGTCAGTGAAATAGGAAAGAACTTTAGAGGGGAATTCCTCCTATGTATTATGTACAAAATGTAAGACAGCAGAGGAGGTTTTCCCAGTTCCTTAGAGCTAAGCTATTTGGATAAAAGGTGAAACAAAATCATCTGGATAGGAATTTCTGCCTTCATTAAGCAAGAAGAACTATCCCACTTAGAAAATAGTGTTGGTCACATGCTATAATGGTTAGAAAACTAAACAGGAGGAGCCAGCATACAGTTGCCCCTCTCATCATACTCAAGAAAGGGGAAGGAAGGGAAATACTTACCTGATCCATGCTTTCTGGAATGAACTCTCCCTCACTGTTGATACTAGTGAATGACCCATTCCGGGCGACCTGGTGCAGCTCATCTGGAATGTATCCTGGAGGAGGTGAGCTTCTATCACGAGCATAATATCCTTTTAAATTTTAATAAGCACATTTGAGTAGATAATCATAAAAATACTTCATTGTCCCCAGAAGCAGTAACTTAATCTCAAAAACAAAAAAACTTCCAACTTTGTTATACTTCCACATTACCTGCAAGGTACTTACAATAAAGGCTTAGGGCAGTCTACAACAATTACAGGCTTCTGATAAAAGCAGTAAAATTATTAAAAGGACAAAACAATTTTCTAATGCTCCGTTTCTGTTTCATTTCATGGCCTTGTTCTATCTTTATCTCTCCAGCCATTATTTGTGGTGAGAAATGGGAGGGATGGGCGTTTGATGCCATTTTCTTGGCCCTGGCCTCAACTTGGTGGAATAATGCAATCTTATAGACTCTGCAGAACTTTGCTAGCTCTGTCAAGGCCTGTGTTTCTGCCAGCAGCATATTCCATCAGGCTGGGGCAATAGACAAAAAGGTCAAGGCCAGGGGCACTTTCTTAGGGCCAGAGACCACCAATATATTATTTGATTATCTTAATGTTCTTCTGGGGGTATTTAAGGAGGGGCAGTCCTTTTCATAAGCAGGAACCATACAGTGTAGGACCTTGAAGGTTAAGACCAGATCCTTGAACTTTATTCAGAATTCAACAGGTAGCCAGCACATCAGTTACAGAACTAGTGGAACATGGGTCCCCCATGGTAAAGACCCATGCAGCTGCAGTTTGCACCAGCTGCAATTTCTAGGTCAAGGCCAGGAGTAGCCCAGCATGGAGCAAGTTACAATAATTAAGCCTACAGGTGATTGTCATATGGATCACTGTGACTAGGTTCACCAGGATCAGATAGGGCAAAGAAAGAAAAAATGCCTGGCAGGCTACCTTGATCTGAGCCTCCATTGAAAGGGAGACATCAAAAGTCATCCCCCAAATTCCTGACAGAGTGCAAAGTTGTTAATTACACCTATCCAGGTGAGGCAGGTGTGCTAACACTTCTGGTCCTTTCCTTCCCAGCCATAGGACCTCTGTTGAGTTTAGTTACAGGTGGCTCTGTTGAAGCCATTCCACTACTGCCTCCAAACACCTGGCTGAGATATCTGAGGGGGCATTCGGCTGGCCACCCATCAGCAGACAGAGCTGAGTGACATCCCAGCCTGAACTCTCGGACTAGCTATGCTACATAAAGAAAAGAGAGCAAACAAATTTTAAGTGTAACATCTTGCCAATTCTAGGATTCTGGCAAGCCCTGCTATGAAAGAATAAAAATGAAACCAAGTAATAAACTGGCTAGTATGCAGAATTAAATCTCTAATAGCAGGGAAAACTAAGAATCTGAGAAATGCTCTAAATAAATCTTCCTACAAAAAGAGATCTGCACATAAAACTCTTCCCAGTCACGTAGTTTAAGGTGAGTCACTTTCTCACACACTTATGTGGAGAGTATATGCCATAACTTTTTAAGACGATATTCTCCACTATTCCCCATATTTTACTGACATTTAAATTCTGGGAATTAAAATTTATTGCACACAACTGTCATTAATATTCCAAACCGGCTTAGTTTACAATTTTAGACAAATTATATTTGCATGGACTGTTTGAGCCTAAAACTGACATATGGAATGCCACTCTTAAAGGAATGAACACATCTAATTATTTGTGCAAAGATGTTTCCATAAGAAATGGTCAACAACTTAGGCATCCCTTACACATAAATATAATTCAAAATTATAGAAGAACAAAAATGCATTACCTATTACAGAAAGCCTGCTTTTCCTTTCCGTCACTCTGAAGACTGTATTATCCAAGTCTTCTAACGATGGCAGAGGCTCCATGTTATTCTGGAGGTGAAATACATTATTGTTTATCCCTGCAGAAAGTGTAAAATACTCTCCCCATGCACAGAAGAAAATACTGTTTTTTTTATTGCATGAGCAAGATGTTTCCATGCCAGTTATCTGATGTTGGATTGAGGCTGCTTATTAGCTCCCAACTCTACACATTTAAATTCAGCAGCTTCCTTTACAGAGTTTAGTGGACAATGGAACAAAGAAACATGCAGATTTATAACATGGAAACTGTTATAATTCAAAACAAGAAAAACAAGAAAAAACATACCAGTTGTATTAACAAAATATATTCCCTTCAATTCCATAGACTTTATTTGCACTGATCATTCATAATGATATCAATCTACAGTAAGTAGTACCCTCTAGTCTGACTTGAGCCACATACCTATCTCTCCTTTCCTTGCTCTGGTGAAGCAAATAGGAAGAAAAATGTACATTATGATAGAAGATTAAAAGGTAAAGGTAAAGGTATCCCCTGTGCAAGCACCGAGTCATGTCTGACCCTTGGGGTGACGCCCTCTAGCGTTTTCATGGCAGACTCAATACGGGGTGGTTTGCCAGTGCCTTCCCCAGTCATTACCGTTTACCCCCCAGCAGCAAGCTGGGTACTCATTTTACCGACCTCAGAAGGATGGAAGGCTGAGTCAACCTTGAGCCGGCTACCAGCCTCATGGACAGAGCTTTCAGACTGCATATCTGCTGCCTTACCACTTTGCGCCACAAGAGGCTCTTCCTTTGGAAGATTATGCCATTTGTATTTTACACATGGGTGTATGTATGTATACACACCACACACAGCAAATTAATTGTTTATCCATGCTTTACATGCATATGTTCACACCTGTGTGTTTCCATGGGCAACAAGTAATATCTTGAGGCTCTTCATGTGAACACTACGATCAAGGAGCTCAATAGCTTTGTCCAAGTCCTCCTGGGTAGTTAATGGGATCACCAACTAGATAAAAAACAAACACAGAAGTAGTTGAAGTACAAAACCCAACCATCTACAAGTGGTGTCATTAATTCCCTTGTTATTGAGCCCTTAGGATCGGTAGCTAAAGCTGCAACAGGTCCAAGCAGGGCTACCAACTCGGGCTTGGGAAATTTTAAGAGATTTGGGGACAGTGCATGGGGAGAAGGCGCAGCAGGGATGTGGTACAACAGACTCTGACTTCTGAAGCTGCCATCTCCTCCAGGGAAATTGATTACTATAATTAGGAGATTAGTTTTAATTCTTGAAAAACCTTAGCCCACTCCTCAAGTTTGGTCATTCCTTGTTCCAAGCAACGAATACTAGTCTTTAGAGCAGCTGTCCCCAACCCCTGGTCCGGAGACCGGTACCGGTCCGTGGATCAGTCAGTACTGGGCCGCGGCTCCTCCTTGGCTACCTCGGGGGCTGCCCTTCGATGTGGCACTGCACAGCTGCTGCTGGCAGTGCCTCCCCCCAGTGGGTGGCGGGAAGTCAGGGGCGGTGGTGGGAAAGCAAGCGGAGCAGGGGCTCAGGCGGCAATGTCCCTTGGCAAAAGACAACCCCCCCCCCCCCCCCCCGGGCTTCAGTAAAATTGTCAAGCGTTGACCGGTCCCCAGTGATAAAAAGGTTGGGAACCACTGCTTTAGAGGGTAGATTCCTTTGACTACTGACTAACTTACTGGAACTGCTAATGGGTATACACCTTGTTTAAGATCTGGTCATGCCACAGGAAACCAAACTGGGCTGCCATCACAATAATGTTTCCCCAACAAATGTCCTACTAGCTATTGTGTTATGTTACACCAAGATGAAGAATGTGGGGAAGAGCTTTTTATTCAAGAATAAACCATATTAATCTAACCTGTAATATTTACTCTCTATTTCCACTTAGTGGCTCAAAGGAACTATGGGCTGGTGCAAGCTGCTGGGCAGTTACATGCATACAGTTAAGCAAGACCTCAGTCAGTACAGATTATAAATGTCAGTGCTTGGCATCACCTTCTATAGAGGATGTATAAGCACAACAAAAACTCACAACAAAACTCACAACAAAAACTGCAGGTATACACTGTTTAGCAACATCCAAGCTTGACTGCCATAATGCATTACTAATAGAGCTATATTTAAAAGTATGAACATTTCAACTGGCATTTCAACTGGTGCACAATGCAGTATGCAGACTGCTAACTCAAACTGAGCACAAAGAGCATAATATCCCAGTATGAAATGAAGAGATCCTCATGAGCTTATAGTTTTTCAGGCCCAACAGAAAGTGCTATTTAAGTTCTATTTAAGTTCTAAATGGCCTGTTTATCCAAAGGACTACCTTCTTCCACAATAAGCTGCCCATCAGGTGAGATCATTATCCAAGACCCTTCTCCACGTATTCTATTCAGACACAAGACAGATGATAAATCAAGAGATAGCACACTGCCCAAACACTGGAACTTTTTCATTACACTGACTTGGGGCCAACACTGCAAAATATTCTGGTCTCAAGCAGAATCCCTCCAAATCTCTTGAACAACAGTATTTAAGATTATTTCATTTGGCATTATCTCCTGTATGTTTTATTCTTGATGACTGCTACTTTTACTGTTATTTATACTTTCTGAACTTCTCTAAGTTTTGTAAACCACCCTGGTAGTGTTTATACTACGAAATAGAAGCTAAATCTCTGAACAATCAGATATATTCTTTGACAGCATGCCCCTTTCAAAAACTCAATTAACAAATGAGGCGTTTGGTACAGCAAATACATATACACTGGCTTGTGTGAGATATGCAGCAAAAGTAATACTGGAAGAAAACACAATCCCTTGGTGAAAGAAGATCACATTACAATACCATAGAGTAGGAGATAACTGTGTCTGAGAAAGGGGTTGATAACAGTAATAGTAAAGGGGAAAGCAAAGAGTCCAACACTGCGACTACCCATGGAGGGGAGGACTCACAGCTTTGCAGCTTATTGGCCACCTTTAGAAGAGTTCCCAAGATTTCATTTCAAACAATACTGCTACCCCCCCCCCCTCCCCTCAACAGTGAATCAGGAACCATTCTTATACCTCATTATTGCTGTAATGCAAACTCATTGGCTGTCCAAAGGCAACTTTAGCTTTCGATGAAAGATCTTCTAGCTTGACAGGTTTAGTAAACTGCAGAATTCTGTAATAGGTGGTTTGGAGGGGGGGGGGGGATGGAATTCAATGACATGAAAACACAACACAATCAGAACAGATAATTCCAGTGAGCATCCATCTACATATTGGATGCCTGCATATTTTCTCATTTTATCAGAAGCATACTGCAATGCTCTAAAAATATTAATTTTCCATATATGAAAGAAACAACTTCCCCCTTTCTCTCATCTCTTGTAAAACATGTTAATGAGCTAATTAGAAAAATAGTATAATATTAGAAAAGCATGTAGAGGCATCATTTTAGAAAAGCATGAAGTGATCCATGTAGAAATCTTGTAGAGGCCTGAATTGTGTAAGTCTATATGCCATTGTTAAACTCTATTTTTTACTAAGATATCTTAAAGCTTGTCTCTCAAATATGTGTTGTTTCATTATTTAAGATAACACTGTTAAATCTGTAACAGAAAACCTAACACTTTACAAGGGCAAGAACAACACCTAGTGTACCTGGGACCTTGGACCCCTGGGGGTTTCACTGTCCCATTCATTTCCACATATTAGACCATCCTGGCACTTTCTTTTGTTAAAAAAAGGCAAATCACCAGACCACCTATTTGTCATGGAAGTTCGGCATCATTACCAGATGAGCGATGGAGCTGGGACTATATTTTATACAGCTCCAATTGGTAACAGTAGCCCTGATACCAGAGATGGGGCTTTGTGTGGGATTTGAGAAATCAGTTTGTCATTCTTAGATAGGTAACTAGAATTTTATTGCATGAGGCCAAAAGTAATAACAATATAATAATAGTTGCTTGAGCAGTAATAAATATTATAGTAAAAACACCCTTAAGGACCCCTTAAACTTCTTATTAGTACAAGAAACTCTGCACATGCTCTGAGGAACCTGCTACAGCCTACACAGTGAGCCTGTATGTGCTGTTGCTGCTGCTGTGTGCCTTCCCCTGTGTTGTGCTTTTTTTGCTCTTTTTCCACACCCTCTGGGAATCCAACCACCTTTTCACTTTTCTTCTCTTTTATAATAAATCTCTTTAAAAAGACATTTCTTTGGCTTCACTTAGTACAATTTAGTTCTCCGGGATATTTCTCCTGGCTACATGTGCACTACCCAGCTACTTATAAGGTATTTTTTAGGGTTTCTATCCTGTCACGTTATTTTGCTCTGACTGTGCTGAAAGGGTGCCGTCTCAGTCAGTCTAGATATGCTCTAAACGAGTTTTCCAGCAAGGAAAGATACCACTTTCCCCTTCCTACCATATCAAATTCATAATGCTGGTGTTTAAATTTATTCACCAAAATAAATAGAAGAAAATTTTAAGTGGAAGGAAGATGGAAGTCAGATATTTTCAAGGTTTGCTCTCATCTGACTGAATATGCTGCCGGTACAAATCTGACTGATTTTTAAAGTGACAATGGAAGAGATTAAATCAGCTCCATCCCACCAACAATTAAGCTCTGGGAGCAACAAATGAGCTCCTGAGATCGGGGCCCTGCCTGAACTGAGTTCTGCAGGGCCTGCAAGATGGAGCTCTTCCACCCGGCCTATGGTTGAGGCCAGCTAGATAATTAGCCAAAATACCTATAGCAAATCTCAGGCCTCCCTCCTGTCCTCTCTTCCTCCTCGTTCCTCATTTAATAACTAACATCTTGTCGGCTGTAATCTTGATCTCAGTAATTAGGACTTATGCAATAGTGATAAATTGTGGGTTTATATAGTTCTTAATTTGGTTTTATCCATGTAAGTTATTGTTTAGTTTTTCGACTATATAAACCACCCTGAGATGGGCAACTGAGAAGGGCAGTATATAAACCCTGAAATAAATAAGTACATACATTTGAATCCAATAATATATTTTGGCAAGTTTATATAAATTTTCATTTTCTAGATCTTTATGTTAGGTACCAGCTTTTTAAGCTACGTCATACTGGTATAAATATTTTACTTTGATTGAATTCTGGGGTCATTAAAATAAGTTCAACTGCATTCATGAATTAGCAAATGGAGATGCCTAAAATGGTTTATCCTCTTTACCGTCTTTCGCCTCGATGTTCAAATTTGACTCGGATGTCATTCTGTAAGAGAATAATACAGATTTAACAGGGGGGGAACAGAAACAAAAATCATACATGAACTCGAGTTTGTGATAATTTTCTCCCAGTTTACAAAGGTGCAAGAAATCTTCTCAAACATCTGAGGCAATATTATTCTGCTATGGAGAACATACATTTAGAAAATGGAAATTAGAGATGCATAAACAAGTCAGAGCTAATACCACAAATTTGAATTGCACATGGCTTTTATTTTGTCAAATATTTCAAGAATAATCACACTGTAAAAATGAACCTTCCTAAGAAGTGAAAAATCATATAAAAATGTACGCATATGTTCTTCACTGGGCTAAGCAAACGCCTTATAACAGGGGCAGTCAACCTGTGGTCCTCCAGATGTTCATGGGCTAAAATTTCCATGAGTCCCTGCCAGCAAACACCCCTGCCTTATAAAATTACCTGTTTTTTTGGCGAAGCTGATTTCCCTTTGCCTGTTTCTTGTATAGGCAACACAGGACGACTTGCCTTATGGAGGACTGCCAAATCCTGCATAATTGAATTCAAAGCTTGCTGCTCATCTGTTTAGAAAAGAAACACATGTTAGAAAACTTCACCCAATGATTTAGGGCAACAAAAATAGAGTCCAATGGCACCTTTAAGACCAACAAAGATTTATTCAAGGCATGAGATTTTGTGTGCATGCACACTTCCTCAGATTTTTGTCTGAGGAAGTGTGCATGTGCATGAAAACTCACACCTTGGATCAATCTTTGTTGGTCTTAAAAGTATTATTGAACTCTATTTTTGTTGTGCTACGTCAGACCACCATGGCTACCCACTTGAATCAATGATTTAAAGGTGAATCATAAATTACATAGAAGATATACGGTCAGTTTTCTTAATACGGGCTTGGTTCCTATGCTATGTTTCCCTCACACTTCTCTCTAGCCACTATGAAGGCTTTCCTCCACTCTGGTACTCACTTCTTCTGTCCTTAGAACTTCCATGTTATTTATGTATTTATTTATTTGTTACATGTATAGCCTGCCACTCTCCGTAGACTCAAGGAGGGAGATATTTCTCTCTAAGAGTTTTTATAGTGGGGAAAGCTTCTGCAATGGCAGTAGCTAGTGGGGGAAAGCTTCTGCAATGGCAGTAGAAAAGTGCAAGGGGAACAACATTATAAGGTTCAAGGCATATATTTTACTGGTAAAATATTACTGTAAAGCCCCTAATTCAGTTTGGGCTATGACATGGGAAGGGAGAATTTTAACTCTTTGTGCTTTTCAATAGGGACAAATGTAAAGTTCTGCATTTAGGTAGGAAAACCCAAATACACCAATATAAGATGGGGGAGACTTGTCTTGGCAGTAGCATGTGCGAAAAAGATCTAGGAGTCAGGTAGACCATACATTGAACATGAGTCAGCAGTGTGACTCAGTGGTTAAAAAGGCCAATGGGATTTTGGTCTGTATCAAACTGAGTATCATGTCCAGATCACGGGAGGTGATGGTACCGCTTTACTCTGTGCTGGTTCGGCCTCACTTGGGAGTACTGTGTTCAGTTTTGGTCGCCCCAGTTGACGAGGGATGTTGACAAACTAGAATGTGTCCAGATTAGGGCAACAAAGATGGTGAGGGGTTTGGAGACCAAGACATATGAAGAAATGTTGGGGGAACTTGGTCTGTTTAGCCTAGAGAGGAGACGACTGAGAGGGGATCTGATAGTCATCTTCAAGTATTTAAAAGGGTGCTATACGGAGAATGGAGCAGAATTGTTCTTTCTTGCCCAAGAGGGACAGACCAGAACAAATGGGATGAAATTAATTCAAAAGAAATTCCATCTAAACTTCCGGAAGAAGTTCCTGAAAGTTAAAGCGGTTTCTCAGTGGAACAGGCTTCATCAGGAGGTGGTGGGTTCTCCATCTTTGGAAATTTTTAAACAGAGGCTAGATAGCCATCTGACGGAGAGGTTGATTCTGTGAAGGCAAAGGGGTGGCAGGTTACAGTAGATGAGCGACTGGGATGTGAGGCTCCTGCATAGTGCAGGGGGTTGGACTAGATCAGTGGTCCCCAACCTTTTTGTCACCAGGGACCAGTCAACACTTGACAATTTTACTGAGCCGGGGGGGGGGGGCTAGTCTTTTGCCCAGTGATGTCACCACCGCCTGAGCCCCTGCTCCACGTGCTTTCCCACAGGCGCCCCTGACTTCCCACCACCCACTGCCAGTAGAGGGGGAGCCCCAGCCATGGCGGCCACTGGAGAGCACCAAAGGTGAGCCAGCGGCAGAGTGGCAAGGCAACCCCCGAGGCAGCAGCCTGGGAGGAGGACAAGGAGGAGCCGCGGCCCGGTACTGACTGATCCACGGACCGGTCCCGGTCTCTGGACCGGGGGTTGGGGACCACTGGACTAGATGACCCATGAGGTCCCTTCCAACTCTATTATTCTATGATTATATGATTCCCTAGTGCTGTTTGTCTATTAGAACAGTGGTCCCCAACCCCCGGGCCGGGGACTGGTACCGGTCCGTGGATCAGTTGGTACCGGGCAGCAGCTCCTCCTTGTCCTCCTCAGCGGCTGCTGCCTTGGGGGCTGCCCTGCCACTCTGCTGCCGGCTCACCTATGGTGCTCTCTGGTGGCCGCCATGGCTGGGCTCCCCCATGGCATGGCCCTGCGCAGCTGCTGCTTGCAGTGCCCCCAATGAGCAGCGGGAAGTCAGGGGCTCAGGCGGCGGTGGAACAGGGGAAAGCGGCGGTGGAACAGGGGAAAGCAAGTGGAACAGGGGCTCAAGCGGCGGTGACATCCCTTGGCAAAAGACTACCCCCCCCCCCGGGCCTCAGTAAAATTGTCAAGCATTGACCAGTCCCCGGTGATAAAAAGGTTGGGGACCACTGTATTAGAAGATGGGTGGGGGAGACCAATGTTCCTATAATACTCATCTTTTTAAATGAACCCAGATAAAAGCAGTATACAGGGTGGGGAATGCAGATTAATTTCTAACAGCACATATATAAAAAGGAGTACAACTCCCCATGCCCTCCCAAAACCATGACACCCTAATCGAAATTCCACTCCTCAACTTGCTTAATATTAAAAAATGATCTGATATTCAAAGTAACATGTAGTTGGGTCTGAAATTTGAAAATCAACTGTAAGAACTGTTTTAAGGAACATCTCAGGAAAATAAAAAGGAGGATCTGAAGATCAGAATAATCCTTTCCACAAGCTTATATGGACTCCAAGATTATCAGGTACCACAATGATTCTTGTTTTTAACTTGTATAGTTATAAATGGAATAAACAATTTTTCCTGGCTGAGGAAAAGCTCTATTTCCCATAAAAGCATGCTACCTTACCAAAGCAGATAGGCTTATAAAAACCTCTGGGAACATCAGAGCAACCATAAAGTTGTGCAACTTTTACATCTAACCTTCTTCATTATATAATAAAGATCATTTCCAGTAGATCTGAATTATTTTACATCACCACCACATTGGCTCAACTCCCTAACTCCAGGGAGGCCCTCATGGCCTCGATCAGCCAGGGCTTTTTTTGTCCTGGCCCACACCTGGTGGAATGAGTTCCCAGAAGAGATCAGGGCCTTGTCGGAGTTGAAACAATTCCACAGGGCCTGCATAATGGAGCTCTTCCACCAAGCTTTCGATTGAGGCCAGTGAAGCAACTCTACCCAGAGGCCCCTCCCACTACCAACTATGTTTCACAGATGGAAAAATTGAAATTGCAGGGCAGTAAATAATGTACAACCATTGAGTTGCAGAATTGAAATGTTTTAATTCCAAGTGTTGTGTTAAATATTTTATTATTGTAATAAAGTTGTCCTGAGCTGCAGGGGAGGGCGGTATATATAAATACAATAAAATAAAAACTAATATAAATACAATTTGTAATCTGAATTGGTATCCAAGAAAACATTAAGTGGTTTTAAGGATTCTTTCAAAAGATGTTTGGATCAACTTTTAAACATACAATGTGTTGCAGCTAAGCTGAGCTAACTCAACAGTTTTCACCCAAGCATATGCCAAGAACTACCAGTCTGTTTCCGGATCAAGTTCAAGGTTTTGGTCTTGACCTTTAAGGCTATATGCGGTCTGGGTCCTGCTTTCCTGCAGAACCGCTTGGTTGCTTATGTCCCTCACAGAGCTCTTCGGGTAGGAACTTACTGGTAGTCCTGGTTCCTCGGGAAGCTCGCCTGGCCTAGGCCCGGGCCAGGGCCTTTTCGGTCCTGGCCCCAACCTGGTGGAAAGAGCTCCCAGAAGAGCTAAGGGCCCTGTTGTAGCTGTCAACTTTCCGCAGGGCCTGTAAGACGGAGCTCTTCCGCCAGGCATACGGTTGAGGCCAAGGCGGGTTCCTGTTATGCAGTCTGGGATCCCCCATGCCCATGATGTCCATCTGTTCCTACTCACATCAGTAGGATAGCAGGATTGTTGGCCCTGGCTGGTCGTGGGGATAAACGGAGTCAGTAGTTTGCCGCCATCTTAGTCTTAATAATTTTTAGCAATGTAATTCAGGTATTTATGGGACTTATTGTATTTTATTCTTTTATTGTGTAAACCACCGTAAGCCCAATGGGGAACTGCAGTATATAAACCCAAATAATAAATAAATAAATACAAATAAATAAAATAAAAACTGCTTAGGAATTTACTTGGGAAAGAGACAAAACAGAAAGTATTGATATTATAGGGCATAAACATGGGTTGCGTTTGAAGCTCTCAATGGCCCTATTCTGAAAATGTATATCCTTAATTTCATCATAGTAAGTGAGCACTAAAAGACAAAGCAGATAGTTTTGAGGTTGTTTTGGTCATAGAAATCCATATTTAAATAACTTTTAAACATAAACCAAACACAGAAACTTTGGAATAGCTTTCTTCAGCCACATTTACATCACTGGCTATAAACAGGATTTAAAAAGTTAAACATTTTGTAACCTACAGTAAGTTCATAGCTTAAGGAAAGAAATAAAAATAACATTACAAGTTCTACCACATTTCAACATATATCCTTATACATTTGCAAAAGAAGCTAACTGTATTGCAGGGATATAGCAGCTGGAAAAAAATGGAAAATGGGTGAATGAGAAAGAAACCAGTCAGTTCAATATCAACAATGAAATCCTATGCAGTTATCAAACTTGTTAATATCTATGGGCTTAAGGTAGGACTGAACTACAAGCCATTCCTATTTCCCCACTATCACAATTTAATATGGATCCCTGTTGCTAGGGTCAGTGTGCTTCAAACTTAACACAAGAGGCATAGTTTAGTCAACATACTTCATTCTGACACTCTATTGTCATTCTTGTGTCTGGTTTGAGGTGACTAGTCAGTAGGGGTGTACAAAAAAAGGCATTATTCAGGTTCGGGTATATTGAACCCAGAAAATATTGGCATTTCCCAATATTCCCGAATCCCAATACCAGTACAGTATTTGGAGTAAGTAAATATTCCAGAAACCCACATTTTTCATCTCTGTCAAAGCCCTATGGGGGCTATATAGTTAGTGATCCCTATGACAGGCATCCACTCTTCTCCTCACACTGAAGGAAATTTTCCCAGTAATAAAATTATTCCCTAACAGACTGAGCTGTCAGTGTAATATGGCTTCTTTGTAACTAAGTGAAACTGACTCTTCCACCCTTTCACTGGCATATCTTTTGGATTTGCTTTTTGGGAAGGAGTAAGAGCCTTTTTTACTTTAGCCTTTGTCAGAACGGCACAAAGATGTTAACAACTAACAAACATAGGATTTTATTATATGTAGAAGGAAAGGGTAAATATTATTATTATTATTATTATTATTATTATTATTATTATTATTAGAATGAAGAATCACACAAATTGGCTACAATACAATTAAAGTTATTTGTTACAGGCTTTAGAGAGGGTTTTTTGTATTTGAGGGTTTTTTTGTTTTTTTTTACTCTGAGAGGTTTCTGTTACTGTGTTTATACAAAACACATTGTTTTTCTTTTGTCTATGAGTTCCCCTGAACTCCCCTGGTTTTTAATAGGCAGGTACTCTTCTATCAAATTCCCTTAGTAGAAGTACAAGTTTTCCTCTGACTTCTGAGGAGTCTGAAACACTATTTTTCTCACACAGGTCTAAGAAAATCCTCACACTTGATTTCCCTTTTTTTAACTTGGCGGGGATCTTCCTCCTTTCCTTAGAATCCTCCCCTCTCCTTTGGCCTGAATTGGCAGTATCATGTCAGTGCCTAAATTCCCTTTGCCAAATTTCTGTCCCAGTTTTCCAGATACTGTGTAGATCTGCTTTCAGCTTTCAATAAAGACTTATTTAGGGAGCTCTTCCGTCAGGCATTTGGTTGAGACTAGGCACAACCAACAGCGAATGAAGGGCCCCTGCTCCCCTCCCTCTCAGAACTCCACCAGAGTGCTCTGGACCTGTTTGCACCATTCACTGTAGCATTGTTTACACTGTTTGTTACAACAACCTATTATTAATATTATTGTATGGTTATTCATATGTTATAGATTATTTTATGTATCGTTTATATGTTCCATGTAAACCGCCCTGAGCCTCCAGGGAGGGCAGTATATAAATTAAAATAAATAAATAAATAAAATTATTTGACTAACATTCTCTTTTTCAGATGTTCAGCTAAGGCACAGAGAGGTTATATTAGAATGCTCTCCCTCTAGGAACCAGCATCTGACTCAAAATAATCTCCCTCTAGCACAAACCTACTAAATAAATTCCCTCTCAGCTTCTAATAACCAATCAGAGTGCTTGGAGCAGCATGTCATGCAAGCCCTTTCTTAGTGAGAAATTTTAACACTTCACTCATTGTTACTTCAGCACTTAGAATCTAGCTTTTATAGTGCTGTCCAACAAATCACCATCACCAGAGGTTATAATTGAGAACTGATCCAGGACTAGGGAGGGGGGGGTTGTTTTTTGAGGGAGTCTCTCCAAAATCCTCAAGTTTAAAAATGATTGGAGCAGGTGGTCCAATTCTATGGGTCCCCAAAGAAAATGTCCCCATCCTCCAACGAAGGAGGAGAAAGCAATTAAAGGAATAATGGAAGTTCAAAGGGATTTAAAGCGACTGCAATCCCTTTAAATGCCTTTTAACCCCAGTTATCTGGCAGTCGACTGCAATCCCTTTAAATGCCTTTTAACCCCAGTTATCTGGCAGTCTATCTATTGTTATTTTATCAATGGTACAAATTTAACTGTGAAATGTAATCATCACACTAAGGTTTAATCAAGTGGAAGACAGCACAAAATCTTTTTTTCCTTTAGGCTGGATTGCCAAAACAATATTCTGGCTTTTTCTTGAGTCTAAAGCAGATCAATCCTCAGATGGCACTTGTTACAGTAGAGATAAATTTAATTATCTGTTTCATCTGTTAATATCTGCAGATCCCATTACTACTAAAAGCACAGCAACAGAGCCTGATGAAACCAGGTAATCTATTCTAGAAGACTGTTGTCTGATCCTTCTATGAAACAAACAAACAAACAAAAGGGCATGGGAGACCAGTATCTGTGGCAACAGAACTTCAAGAGTGAACAGAATGTCAGGTTTTGAAAAGTGGTCTTCCACTAAAACAGTTGTTACTCAGGGCTACATACAATCCCTCAGCAAGTTGTACTTTCACTGAAAGGGTGAAAATGCCTATAATCCCCACCCCCAATAGCAGTTTTAGGACCATGACATCTTAAAGCAGATTTTGAAATAATAAAGAATTAAGTAATTATCACTCTAAGACATCTATATTATCAGCAAGGCAGAGATCAGCACTTTATAAATGGAGTCCATCTTTTGAAAGTATTAAGCAACTCACCCATAGCGGCAGCCAGCCCAGAAAAACTGAACTTCAAAAAAATGGCTCTCCCATTAGTATTCTTTTATTGCCTATATAAAGCAAAAGTAAATTTTAAAAAATTGTGACAGCACCAAGTTGTATAAAAAGGTCCAGAGATGACAATAATTCAGGCTTTAAAAACAAAAGAAAAATAATCAGAGCTGACCACAGAGCTGAAAGGAGAATATGGTAGAGGAAGGCTTAACAGGAACCAGCTAAGGCAATAATTGGAAGGCAATACATGCAATACCTGAGCTAAGAAAGGGAAAGGCTGTGGCTCAGTGATAGAGCACATGCTTTGCATGCAGGAAGTCCCAGGGTCAATCCCTGGTACCAATAGTTAATGATGTCTTGCTGTCCAAAACTTTGGAGAACCACTGCCAGTCAGGACAAGTAATATTGAGCTAGGCAGCCCACTGATCTGACCAGATACAAATTAGTTTCATATATTTATATAAGAAATGTCAATCAACAGCAACAACCGCATCTATTTCCAGGAGAATACTTTTTCCATATAATACAGCTGAATGGCTAAGACTGCTATGTTGGGATTCAACTGTAGCTTTTACTGGACTAATCTTTCCCTAAGCATATGTTCGAAATCACAGAAGCTTTAATCAGCCTTCCCAGTTCACTCAGGGCGGGTAACAACAAGGTTAAATATTTATAAATACTCTACTGATATTAACTGATTCCCTACTGGTGGCTTTTCACCTTGAAAATCTTAAAGAGTACAAAAAATGTTTTAAAAATCTATAACAAGAACTACTAGAAGGTAGTGACTACATCCATAAACCAGGACTTTAAAGATGGGTAGATACACATATTCAGATTTGCATGCATGTTTCCTTTAACTTTCTCTTGGCACTTGCATCCTTTACAAGCTGTTACCAAACATGAATCCATTTTCTTCTGGTTAGGGGTAAATTGGATGTTTTGCTTTGCTCTGATATAACTGCACATATTTCTGAAAGTTGTATGCAATTCTCTATGAGATTTAATGTCGGGGAGGAGTTGACACTTCCCCATTCTGATGAAAACTTTCCCTACAAAATGAAATGTTGTTCCTTCACAGCCTACTGAAAAACCTGAAGCTCTTTTTAACACTCAAGGCTAAGATTTTCCCCTTCTAATTAAGCAGAGATCCTTCTTCTCTCCTAACTTGAATTAGCCTAGGAGCATGGTTTCTTTGTTGTATAATGAAGTTCAATGTCCCACCCTATCATGGCTAGGTGTTTCAGCTTGAATTCAGCCTTGGAACCTTTTAGGAAAGTATAGAGCAGCCTTTCTCAACTTTTTTTACATTGAGAAACATTTTTAGGCTTTGAGAAACCACAGATGTGGCATGATCATACAGAATATGGCTAGGAAGCATAGCTGTGTACACACCCACTCAGAGCCCCTCTCCTTCCCACCCTCTCCAGGCCCATCATGGGCCATTTTGATAGGAAGGGGAGAGTAGGATGACATGACAGAACTCTCCTGTCACCTAGAAAGTGGGTACTCTTTCCTAGTACATCCACTTTCTCTCTTCCTAGATGAGCATACAGTTATCACCTTCCGGCAGCTACAGTTAAAAAAGTCTATGTCTGAAAAAAATGTGTAGGACTGGATTCTAATTTCATGAGCAGATTGTACTCCTGTTAGCAGATCTTTCCCTGCCTTTCCCTTGTGATAGATAGAAATGCTGGAAATGTAAGGTGTGTGTGTGTGTGTGGGGGGTTTAGGTAGAACTGCCCCCCTCGGTTCTTGTGGTGATCATCCAATTCCCCTTCCATACTACAGTTCCACTACACCTTGGTTTTGCCCCCCACAGAAATCTCATTACTTCTGTCAATGACTTTTCTAGTCCACAACCTGCCAAATAAGGACACACATCAAGCATCTAATGCATGGCTTCTAGTCCATGAAACCTTGTGCCACTGTAAATGTTTCCCTTTAGGATATCATAAGTCATTACCAGTTTTAGCTGGTGATGTGTGATTTCTATCAATTTTCAACTGGATGGCTTTCTGGAAAGTTTTCTGAAAAGTATCCAATAAAAACAGATTTGCATCCAATTTAGCATATTTTTTATTTATATTTAGAAAACTAAAATAAGTATAAAATTATTTTTAGATGCTACACAGAACTCAAATAGTTTTCCAATATAAAAAGTAGCTGAGCTAAAATATGAAGGGTCGTGGCAGTGAAGAAATAAGGATTAGTTAATGTGGTCAAACAATCTGTATGTATTCCTCTCAAATTATTTACAGGAACAATTATATTGGTTTTTATATATTGGGAGTTTCCCACCATGTTTGGGATTTTTATGTCTTTTATGTTGCTTAATGAGGGTTAATAGAGACAACTGCTGCTGCATATTACCATGTTGGACATGGAAACTCATTTAAGAGTGTGTGTGTGTGTGTATATATATATACACACACACACACACACACTAGTGACATGGATTTTGGCAAATATATCTTTAAACCGCCGGTGGCGCCACGGGCGCCACAGACTAAATAATTTGCTAAGGGGTGTAAAGGTGGGATTAGTCTGTGATGAGGAAGGGTCCGGATAGGACCCTTCCTCACGACAGACAATCGGAGGGACCAATTGGCAGGCGCGAAGCGCCTGCCGATTGGTCCCTCCGATTCCCAGCTCCAGGAACTGCGAGCCGCGCGGCTCGCAGTTCTTCCCGGCCGCCGACCCAGGGAGCCCACGGCAGTCGCGCAAAGCGTGGCTGCTGGGGGTTCCCTGCCTGGCGTGCTGACGCGGCGAGAGGTGCAAAGCGCCTCTCGCCGCGTCAGCTCGCCGCCAACAAAAGAAGATCGCCGCCCCTGACCAGCCCGCCGACGCCGACCAGCCCGCCGCCGACCAGCGCGCCGACGACATCGGTAAGGCCCTAGCGCCCGCTGCATTCCCCTGCAGCGGGCTTGATTACTAGTATATATATATATTTAATTGCCAAAATCCATGTCACTAGTATTTTATTCAGGTGAAGGAACAGGCAAGAAAGCCAGCTCCATAATGGGAGCTGTGCCGTTGACTGCAAGGGACATGGCCCTGTGAACCTTTAGAGTTTAAGGAATAAAAGGCCGTGATATCCTTTGCACCAGTAGACACTGAAGCTTGCCTGATGACTATTTATTTGCATTCTGGCTTTGAGCTATTTTATAAGTGGTATTTTATGCTAATTAACTGAATCCTTTGTTTCAGTACTGTATTTTAGCTTTACGTAAAAACTGTACAAGATTTCCTCCCCCCAAAAAACCAAAGCAACACTATACAATTCAAAAAGGAATAACCTTCATAACATTTTCTGTGATCCGTAGCTGTAGGCTTCACAAAATTTTCTTCCTATCCTTTGCATCCTTGACTGCATAGACAAAAGTTAAATCAATACATATTAAATTTGAGGATTGATGTCTGCTTAGTATAATCAAGAACTGTAAGGTGAGAGTAACTGCCTCTTATATGGATTATACTTCATTCATGACAAAATGTCATACATTATATACCAAAGTTAAAATGTTTACTTAAAATGCTTCTACCCCACTTTTCTACCATTTCAGGACACAATGTGACAACAATCACTGTGTGTTAAATGAGTATATACACCAATGTGATCCTTGTAAACTGTGTAGCTTAATCTTTTCACATGAATGTTGAACTAAATCTCCTCAAACTCAACAAGACACAATCAGTTCAGAGAGGCATTCATATAATGGACAAGTAGGCAACCTTGGATGTTGAAAGAACAGGACAGAAGCAAAACAGTGAAAGACTTCAGTAAGGCTAAAATTATATGCATAAAATAGTGAATCCTGTTCAGCTCAGTGGGGCTTACACCCAGAAACTCAGGCATAAACTCAGCTGGCATGGTTACAGCTCCAACTACAAACACACAAAATGGGAATAGCAAGTGAATATGCATAAACAGACGAGGGGGGGGGTCAGAACTCAATCTGAATCAGTTTAGTTGTTTGGAAACTGTGGCCACTAAATTAAAAGTCACAACTAAAAAAAAATATAGCCTTGGATAGAAAAGTAACTTAAAAGAAAAATGGCTTTCCCAACTTTAAAACTCTGCATTACTATATTAATGGGCAGATTTGCTGATAGTGAGAAATAAATGGTACCACAGATATCCCGTGCACTCAACACAATGGTTAATCTCACTCAAATCTGTAACGCAATCCAAGAAAAACAATATACTGACCTAAAGAGATCAGTTACATAGACAACTGATTCCTAAAAGTTACGTTTGCAAATACTACACTGATATTTTAAGATTTTCAAAGCTCAAAAAATCCACAGGAATGCGGCAAATTTAGTGATATGCTGCTCCTCTAACAAAATCCTACAAGCAAACAACTGATATTTCTGTCATCATATTCCACTATACCTCTAGCCCTGATACTACCACGTAAGAACAGCAACAAGACAAAAAAACCGATAATGTATTACAAGAAAACACAGAAGTCATGAATCTCTCTTCCAGAAGTGGTAACAACAAAGTCATACATTTAACCTAGTAGAATATCTGTTTCAAACTGTGATTTACTAAACAAGCCATTAAAAAAACTATTATTCCAAAAATGAACTTGTACTATCCTTTTCAATTCCTCCCTAGAAAAAAAATCTCAGCCATAAATATCCCTAAGATGTGGTCAGCAGTTCTTGGCTTTGATCTTTGAACCAACAATGTTGTGGCAAACCTTGAGGAATTTGTTTGGCAAGTAGAAGAGGAAGCCAAGGAAATTCCTTGCATGTATTGCACACTTCACAACTCACAGCAAAAAGAGCCTACTGTTCACTTTTGACTGTTCAAATGCTTGGTGATATTCAACTTGCACGCTTGTCTAAAAGAACAGTTATCACTAGAAAATAAAGTTTCTTCAATCACTAAGAAAGGTCAGGACAAAATACAAGCAGTGCACACTTAGAGGTTTTTCAGTGTAACCGACAAATCAGTTATTTAGACTATAATGTCATATCTCAACCTTCTTCACAATCAAATACATCTTAAGAAACCTTAGACAAATTAAGATGGCCACCAAAATTTACCCAGTCTTATACACCAGCTTTTCCACATCTTAAGCCCCGCTCCAACAGGTTTAAATATCTATCGTGTACCTTTTCTACAATTAATCATCTCACTAGCTGTATTATATACTTTTTATTTCAGATTCAATATTAACATTTCTGCTTCTTATCTTGGAGGTCTCCAAGCCATATGATCCCTTGACTCTTTCTTTCAGGGTCATCTAATTAGTATTTAAGCCTTTGCTCAAATTTTTGGTACACATATTAAGAACTCCTTAAACCAGGTCCCAATCTTCAAACTAATATGTATGCTTACATATATTACTTCAGCGGTTGATGGACATCTCAGTCTACCCATATGGACTACAACATTCAGGTGGGTAGCTGGGTTGCTATGAAGCAGAAGAACAAAGTTTGAGTCCAGTGGCATCTTTTAAGATTAACAAAGTTTTATAAGGTTTCATGTGCACGCATGCTTCTTCAGATACAATGAAATGGAAATTATCAGTCCATACATATAGGTAGGGGGTGAGCAGCATACAGCATAATGAAGATGTTTAACTGATTCAAGGACCAAACAGGAAGAAGAAGAGGAAGAAGAAGAGTTGGTTCTTATATGCTGCTTTTCCCTACCCGAAGGAGGCTCAAAGCGGCTTACAGTCGCCTTCCCTTTCCTCTCCCCACAACAGACACCCTGTGAGGTAGGTGAGGCTGAGAGAACCCTGATATCACTGCTTGGTCAGAACAGCTTTATCAGTGCTGTGGCGAGCCCAAGGTCACCCAGCTGGTCGCATGTGGGGGAGCGGGGAATCGAACCCAGCATGCCAGATTAGAAGTCCGCACTCCTAACCACTACACCAAACTGGCTAAGAATAAACTTAGTTTATATGGTTACCACTTGTTTTGATTAAATTCCAAGGGGAAACAGTGAAAGAAGTAAATATGTCAAAATTGGAGATTAATGGGTGGATGCATCCTTAATATTGGAATGCTAAGAGTATTTAACTGAAGCCTTGTCATTACAATCTGTCTCCTCTCCAGCATAGGGGTAACCTTACAGCATCTTCTTTGAAGTGGAGCAGCTAGCTGTGTAGAGTTAACTCCCAGATAACTACATTCTGAACTACCATTCTAAATTACATTTTTTTCTAATTTTCATTATGCTACGTTACCATCTACTATTCTAATCTATTATTCCAAATAAGAAAAAATAAAGAGTACATATGACCATTTTTGGTGATTGGTGAGAATTAGGGGAGTGTATTCAGGTCTACCCAAACTGGAAATATACCTGGAAAACATCTTATTGTTTTTTTCAGGGGGGTATATTTTGCCTTCCCAAATGTATCCAGGATTTTTAAGGAGAACAAAATCCCCTCCCACAAATCCCAGAGTCCCTCCATGCAGTAACAGCTCCTGGGTGTGCTCTGTTGGGCAGTATAGTTTAAACCTACACAAGAGTAAAATAGCTGTAAGAGAATACTCCAACATTCAAGGACATGGGTGACCTCAAAGCAGTTGTTCATTGCAAAGGAATTTCAGGAAAATAGAAATTGCTAAGTTTCAAGTTATTACAACACTCAAGGAATCCACATGACTAAACTGGGATATTGATTTCTTATATCACTACATATGCATCAGCCTGATCCAGTCATTGCATCTATATTCTAACCCATCATCCAGATGGGCCATATATCCTCTTTCCTTTTTTTCTTATTTGGGATAATAGATAATAGTTTAGACTAGTAGATGGTAATGTAACATAAAGTAGAATGTAATGTAAACTGGAATTGTAGATTAGAATGTATTTTTCTGGTCTGGGAGGTAGCTCTACACAGACAACTGCCCCACTTCCAAGAAGATGATAATGTAATGGTAATCGTATAAACTAGGCCTGCTCTTCTTATTTAGTCCTTGAATCTATTAAACATCTTCATTATATTGCAGGCTAATTTACTGTTCACCCTCAGCATCAGCGATTCCCAACCAGGGGTCCATGGACCCCCAGGAGCTCCAGAGAGGGTCCGTGGCCTTTCCATTCCTGCCTTAATGGACGTGGCCACAAGCTAGAGAACTGGCTGCCTCTGGGCTGTCTTCTCTGCATCTGCCCTTCTTTCTGACCTAATTTATAACCTGCCATGAGCCAACTACTCTGAGAACGTTGGGCAATAAATCATAAAATAATAGTAGTGGTGGTAGTAGTAGTAGTTATAGATACATGAGGCAGAGCCACCGTAGTAGTAGTAAAGGAAGGGGAAGGAGTGAAAGGAGGGCAAAGGGTGTGGGAAGGGATGTCACTTCTGGGAGCATAGCAGAGAGTCATGGCCAACTGAAATCACTTCCGGGGATCCCTGAAGCCTGGACATTTATTTCAGGGCTTCCTCCATGGTCAAAAGGTTGACAAAGGCAGCTCTACGTATATGTATGGACTAGTAATTTCTACTTCATTGTATTTGAAGAAGTGTGCATGCACATAAAGGCTTATTCCTGGAATAAAACAAAAGCATGTAAGTTTTAGGCTCCCTGTTCCCCCCTACTTTTATCCACACTTTTATTGCAAAAGACTAATATGGCTATTGCTCTATAATTTGGCACCACAAACCCACAAGTTTTATTGATTCTTCCTACTGTTTTGGAGCATCCTTTAGATACCCCTACAGACACATTTTATTTATTTATTTATTATATTTATATACCGCCCTCCCCGAAGGCAATTTTGCTTTTATCGTTTAATGAAATTCCAGAATCCTATAGAACCACAAAACCTATCATTCCCTAATTATTTTTGAACTCCACTTTTTCAAAGGAAGCAACTGAAAAGTATGATATAAAATGCTAAATAAGCCAGTAGAAGCAAAAAACTTTAAGCTACCTCGTTATCATATGTATAATTCGAAATCAAGCTATACAGTGTGGATCAAAAAATTTGCACAATCAAACCAGGGACAGGGAAACTCCAGGATACTTACGGGAGGATTAAAACTCACAAAAAAACCCCAACAACCCAGAAGTAATATCGTCTATTGTTTTAAGAAAAGAATGCTCACTGAGATCTCACAAGACTATTTTCTGAGATCTTGATAGCCATTAGGGGACTTGATGAGGAATTACAACTACTTGAGCTTTTCAGGTCCTGTCAGTCAAATGCAAGGGAGAGAACAGGGGTGGACTGTAAGGCTAAAGCTGCCCTGGGAACCTTCGCCCCAGTGGAGGGAGGAAGGACCAGGACCAGTGGCAACCAATCTCACCACCATAAGATTTGCCCAGGCGACACCATCATGTAACTGGTGTTGACCAACAAGCAACTTGCTGGGGCAACTTACCATCAAGTCATGTACACAATCCACCTGATGACAGCCACTGCATAACTTTTCTGGGGGTCTTTCCACCCCATGGCTTCCAGTTTGGTCAAGCCTGGTGACAGCTACCATGCAGCTTACCCAGCCAACTAACTGCCACATGATTTATGCAACTCACCTGGGCCCATCACCAGCCACCAGCTGACTCATCTGGCCAGTTCTCTGCTGTGCAACTTGCCACTAACATGCAAGTTGTATGATTTGCCTGAACCTAGCAGTAGCCACACTTAACTTAGCAGGGCCATATACACAGGCCGGGGGGGGGGGGGTTGAGAAAAGGAGGCTATGAAGGCAGCCAGGAAAAAAGAAAGAGGAAACAGTGTGGGGAAATGGATACAGGAGAAAATAAAATACCCCTCACGGTTCCTTCCACATATTAGAACCAACTTCCATTAGGTGCATTAATTCACATGTGCCTTATTAACCTGTAAAAAATGTCCCCACATTTTTCTTACAAGACTCACCCCATGTCTAGAATAAGAGGTTGCAAGATCCCATCAGTTTAATCAAAAATAAAATAAAATGCTCCTAGAGGCTTTGTATGGATCTCTTCCAAGTACACTACGATACTGAAGTTCATTCCACACCCTCCTCTCGCACCTTTTTTCAGACACCAAAACCTGTGACATGTGCACGTCCCAAATCATAATCCATCTATGCCAGCCTACCTACCTGTGGAGGCGAAGGTAACCAGGGGTCGGGGGGTGAGGATCCCCTCCCCCTTCACAGACACCGGCGTCTCCAGGCCCCAAATACCAGAAGGGTCCAGGATCCGGGTTCTCACTTGAGACAACAGCCCTTAGCAGGAGGAGCGACCGGGGAGAGGGGACGGGAGGGGACGGAGAGCAGGCCCCACCGCCCCCTCCTCCTCAGGAGGAAAAAGGACAAGCAGCACGTTGACCGGGGGGGGGGGAGTGAGACCGACCCACGGAAAGCGCGAGGCTGCGGGAGGGGCCTCCCCGCTCACCCTGTACTTCGCGCCACCCGCGCGCGGGCGGAGGGGGGGGCGGCAAAAAGAAGAGCGCGAGGCCCCTCCACCCGCGCGGCCGTCACCTCCTCAGCCCCCCCTTCCCTTTCCCCTTCCTCTCCTTCTCAGGATCCCCTCAAGCTCCGCCTCTTCTACGCTGCAACCCGTGACATAGTCCACAGCGGGAAGGTCGACGTCAAAGCGTACGTTGTGGAGGGGGGAGGAGGTGTGAAACGGGACGTCTAGCCCGGCGGAAGCTTCCGGGGGGGGGGCGATGAGAGGAAAGGAGCCGGCCGAACGTCTCTATGGTACTGGCTAGAGGGGCATCCAAAACAGGACGGGAGGTTGTGCACCATAGAGAAAGGGGAAGGTGAGCCTGAACATCCGGTGGAAACGGCCTCTTCTATTGGCCGTGATATGTAGAAAAACGGAGGGGCGGTGCTCTGCGCTTCGACCTCTCGTTGGAAGTTGGCGTGAGAAAGCGGCTGCGATTAGATCGAAAGAGCCCAAGAGGAGTCCGATGGCTGTGGGGGATGGCAGCGCCAAGCGCAACGTTCTCCTGTCATCCTTAGCCCGCCAGCTGGGTGGTGGGAATATGGATACAAAGAAGGAGTTAATGATCTTGGCACAGGCTGTTCTTGATCCTAGCAAGAGTCCTGCCATGGCCTTCCTTTGCAGAGTCTTCCTTCCTTAAAACCCCACTTTATAAAACCCACTTTTCTCTACCGTGAGGTGTCTTACAATCACAGTTATATATATTTTTTACATTGCATTAATTTGGCTTTAGTGGATTCCTTTAGTACTACTAAGTGTAGCAGTGACAGCTACACATACTTCAGTCTCCATTCCTCCCCCCAAATTTCAGTTTTCTTAAAGGAAGTTTCCTCTCCCAACAGGTATCTTGGGGAATTGCATACACTAACAATGAGTGACCTTTTGTTTTACTATGAACAATTTTGCCAGTGTTACCTTCCCAGATCTCACGAGATCAGGCTATAACATCTTGGCTTGCCTCCCAATTAAGGTGTCACACATCTTGGATGAAACTGCATTCCCCTTGAAGGATTTATAGTCTGGGAACGCTCTTGGACCCAGACCTTCTGCTGGATAAACAGATGGCAGATGTAGCCAGCATTTACTGATTTGCCAGCTGCAGCTTTCCCTGGGCAGCAGAGATGTAGCCACTGTGGTACATGCCAGTGTTATATCTATTAGATTGCTACAATATGGCCTACATGGGGCTGCCTTTGAGAAATATTCAGAAAATTCTATTGGTGTGCAATGCTGTCTGTAGGATGAGTGGACTGTGTCATAGGGATCATATTATTCCAGTGTTGGTTCACCTACAGTGGCTCCTGAAGGTGCCAGTGTTGACCTATAAAGCTCTACAGCTTGGCCCTAATATACCTGAAGGAGGGCCTACTGCCTTGTGAATCTACCTGATCACTAATGTCATCTTTTAAAACCCTGCTTCAGGTGATTCCACTTTCTATTAGGCAGGTGGCAATCCAGCAGAGGGTTTTCTCAGCCATGGCACCAAAACTCTGGAACTCTTCCCAGGGAGTCTCTTGTCCCTTTCTGTTGCCACGCTCCACCAATGGGTGAAGACTTTTGTTTCGTTTGGCATTCCCTCAATGATCCTACATTTGTATGTATTTTTAATTACATGTTTTGGAGAGTGGTTTTAAAATGTGATTTTGTTATATATGTTTTCATTTCTTAGCTGCATTGGTGGCCTTTAGAAGGCAGAAAGATGGGGACTTTAAAAAAAGGAACACCCAGAAATCCAGCTTTAAATGCTGCAGTTATATATATATTTTTTACATTGCATTAATTTGGCTTTAGTGGATTCCTTTAGTACTACTAAGTGTAGCAGTGACAGCTACACATACTTCAGTCTCCATTCCTCCCCCCCAAATTTCAGTTTTCTTAAAGGAAATATTTTTTTATGCTAGCAGTTTCTGGAAAGGTTATTTATTTATTTATTTGATTTATATCCCGCTGCTCAGAGACCGGCTCGCGGTGGGTTACAAAAAACAATACAGACAATAAAATCCCATTACATACCCATTAAAACCCCAATAATTACATTTACAACCACCCAAGATGGCAAAACAACCCTCCGAGGAAGGTCCTTACGAGGGTGGCATGGGTGAAACCAAACTGTGCCAAGCTGTCTGGCACAAAATACCAAGGGGGACCCATACCCTTTGCTCTAGCACTGTGTTAATTCAGTGTGATTACAGATTTAGTAAAAGTAAGCTGTGCTATTGTAGAGGAATAGGCCAACATTTATTTAGAGACCCAAACTCTCATAATTGAAGAACAGATGCAAAAAGGAAGCTAAGTAGTCATTTTCCCTTGAACAAGAATAACTTTTAAAACTAGAGCTTAAATTAAAAATGGTCTGTGCTGCTGGTTCTTGTGATACTGAAGTCATTAAATGTGATGGATATGTTTATGGCACAGAAGAAATATACCAAATTTGCTCCAAATGTGTTTTCTTCCCTTAGAGTAGTTCCATAAGGACTTCCCTACTGCCACCAATTCTCCCATCTCACTCAGCTTTTCCCGCCCCTGAGGTCCCCTTTCTTCCAGAAGCAGCATTTCAGAGAACACAATGGACTGTAACTGGAAGAAGGAAGTAGGAAGAATCCATTCTGTGGATTACAGGACTGCCACTAAGATGGATCATAGAACTACCTTCCATCAAGTTTAAATCCAATACAGAAAGGCTTCCATTAGATCAAGTTTTTTCTCTGATGAATGAAGACTTAGTGAATAACAGTCATAGGATCCAACCCATTCTCTTTAGCACTGGCATGCATGGGAATTAATACAAAATAGGTCAAATCATGACTGCAGAATTTTGATGGGTTTCATTCATTTCCATTTCTTGGTCCCACATAGACAGCCATGGTGCACTCACATTGCAAGAAGAGAGATTAAAGGAAACAATACTGACTTGATATTTTACAATTTTCAAATGGTGGTTTCTATGAAGATTTCCTTGATATTCTCTCACAGCATCATTATTATTATTGAAAAGTGCAGCTTTGTCCAAGAGTGTATAAAATGCATTAGAGGCATTCAAGTTTCTTATAATTATATTATCTTGCTAATCGGGATGGATGGGGACCAACCACACTGATTTATTTTACAGTTTTGACGTTTTTCCAGAAAGCATCCTTGTGAGTGCTTTAGAGTTATCTCCTTCTGGAGCAGGTGGCCATCTGTTATGATCTGTGAGAAAGGATACAATAAAATTCAGTTTCTTTGGAAATAAAGTAACTTTTTCATTCTTACCTAAGCCTATCTAAACAGCATTTTCATAGAACAGAGAAAGTAGACACTTCCTTTGAGGCAAGGCTAAACAGGCAGATGTGTTTTGTATCTGATGCAAAAATATTCTGTGGTCAAAATTCTGGCTCCTTTAACATTTCTAAAAATATAGTAGTAATGATCTGAATATGAAGAGGAATGAAATGGCTGCAGGGATAGCCAGGAAAACTGCACAGAACAAGAAGCTAAAGTGATGAATTTCTGCCATTCTAAGGTATCAATCAGTGAATGCTAATATACATTTCAAAACTGCTCAAGAATTAACATGCTGCAGTGAGGACATACATAGTGTGTCGCAATCTTCTTTCTGCACCAGCAATTTGCTTGCTGGTTCTGTCTTGCTGTTTGTGGTTTGCACAAAGAGGATATGCAGCCTGTGTCCCATCAATTCTTGCATATCACTTCCTCAATTAAAAAGTAAAAAACTGTTGTGTGATTGGCATCAATTTAAATTAATTGGCTTCATTGCACACATACCTTTTACAGTGCAATACTAAACACAGTTATATTCTTCTAAGCCCACTGGCTTCAATAACATTAGAAGGGTATAACATGGCCTAGTTGTATTTCACTGCTAGACATCTTGCTATTTTCATCCTGTAACAGCAGCTAAGAACTCAGCTAACATCCTCACATACTATCTAAAAATGCATACATGTGCAAATTCAGCATGTTGTGTTGGATTAAGCATGGTCTTTCCTATGACAATTTATTCTAAGATTAAGCCTTTTGTTCTTAGCCTTTTGTTCTTACCTGGTCAAAGCAGTAATTTTCAAATTTCTTCCCTCATAACCATGAAAAGAATATTTTCAAGGGAAAAAAAAGCAGAAACTGAGTTTCAGGAGCCAAATCCTGTGGCAGTTTTCATATTCTACACTGCCAAAAACTAGTTTTTAAAGTTTTGGCTTCTTGTCCTACCTCTCTAACTCTTTTCACAGCATATATAAAAGTATTTTTAAGAATGAGAGGGAGCTTTTTTACCTGCAACTTCCCATTGGCAAGAATATAAGCTCTGTCCACCATCAACCTTCACAGTTTCCCCAGTTATAAAGGAGGCACCCGGAGAGAGCAGGAAACATACCAAAGATGACACCTGTTGAAGAATCAAGACATTTGCTTAGCATGTAAATAATGGGGAATCCATCCTATACCAAGCTAGCTATAAATGCTCCTCTGACTAGCCGTCATTAGCAGCTAACTACAGAACCTTCTTTACCAAAGTCCTTAATTCGAAAAGAAATTTCCTGCTTGGCATTTTACTGCCTACAAATGCTAGTTTAGTATAGGAATACCACACTTCCAAGAATCATCATTAATAATCTCCATAACATAACAATTCTATTCTAAGAGTTTATATTTTGTTTCATATAACAGTCCTTCAGTGGGTGACTGGGCTCTGTTGAAGAGATAGCACTCCACAGTTGAGAGGCACATTCCTCTTGTCTGGGGCATGTGAAACATTCATATGCACAATCACTCTCTGAGTGAAACTTCCAGCAATTTTTTAAAAATCATACCTTGATTAAATTTTAGTAGCACTGCCAGGAGCCAAATAAAAATTCTTTGGGATCTGATGTTGACTTTTGACTACCGGTCAATTATTCCAATTCAAGCCCAAATGCATATGGTCCTAACTACCAATTGATTCTTGCATTCAATTTATACTCAGTGCCTCAGTTTCAGCCTTTTTATTTGCTTAGCCTCAACTAAGCCACAGACAGCTCTAAAACAAAAAAACAAAACAAAACTCACACACAAAGAGTGAGATGATAGCGGTAAGTACCATCATCACCCACTGCATAGCTGTATCCCCTGTAACTTCCTCCCATCCATTATATGCAGCTGGGATATATGTTCTGTGATAAGCTGAGGGTGGTGGGTTAGATGCAGCACAAAATTTCCATTCATGCCAGAGCATTTGCATAAGCAGAAACTAGAAAAAGACCCTGGTAGCTGCTTGTGCTAAGTCAGATGTATTGTTTTCTCCACTTGTGTTTCTGCTTGCACAAGATCTTGTGCAACCAATTTCTGGACTCTACTATATACAAATAGGGAAGTACTAGATGATATTGCATGCAATTGTATGTAAGCAGAACCGTGCTAATACATTTATGTTGTACATTTATGTTACGTGTACGTCACTGAACCCGAGCCAATGTAATGGTGAAGAGTGTGCACGTGTGTGGAGGGGGGGGGGGGTCAATCACCTCCACCATTACACATATGTTGAGATATTATACCTCTTCAGGAACTCCTAGTCTTTTTGCAGGGATCTTTGAAATTACACTCGTAAACAAGGTTTCACCAGCTTCTTTGTAGTTTGCCATAGCGGTTTCTGAAAAGATCACTCCCTGCATTGAAAGGCAAGTCTCCATTATTATTCTACACAACAAAAGAAACCCCACAAATTTTTAAAAACAGATTAATTATTAAGAGGTTTTGCCCTCAGGTTCCAGACAGACACCCCAACCCCTTTATGGGTTTTAGCTTAGTTTCAAAACTCATGACAGACTGCAATGATTACAATCAACTGCACATCTAGCATGTGAAAAACACTTGGTTCCAACTTAGCAATCAAGCTAAGGCATACAACCAGACTCTGTCTCCATGCTATGAATTCATTCCTTGGGTTCTTTCCTAGTCTATCAAGAGGGCTTTCAATCAGACATAAGTTGTAAATTTCCAGCCAGGAACAGATTTTGACCAAGACCATGCCATGCATTGAGAATGGTTTCCTTCATGCCATTCTTCTATTTGTAAAGGCCCTTGAGGGTGATATTTGACTAGGTGCAGAAACCTATATGTACCCCATCAATCCAAGTGGAGCCCCTCAATCAAAATAAGTCCTTACCAACAGGGAGCTGGGTTCTCAGCTGAACTCACAATTCATATCTGATTCAATGTCCTTGTGGTGGTCCTGGACACAGAGGACTTTTTAAAATGTAGTTACGTAGCTCCATCCCAACAATATTTGGGTTGTCTGTTTCATTACCTACCGGAGAAATGGAGTTGATTCTCACTCCGCTCTTGGCCCATTCAACAGCAAAGCTTTTGGTCAAGTTATCAACTGCTGCTCTTGCTGCACCACTGTGCCTATGAAGAAAGGAGGTCAAAAATGTAATCTCTTCCATTAGTAAGATAGGCATATGGCAGTTCTGTCAATATTGGGAGCTCCATGACCACAAAGTGGTCCTATGATATCTAGCAAGTTTAACTAGGTCGGACTCCAGCAAGTAATCTACATTTTACAGATTTTCATGATTAAGGAAAAACACAAATGATCTAATCTTAGGACAGCAAAACAGGCAAGGTAAGATTATTTACCAACCCAGAAGTTAATCTGCAAGTAGTCTGTAAGTAATCTGTGTCAAACTGTTAACAGGTTTGGTGAGAGAAATAGTGACTGAAGAGAACATGGTTTTTGGTGTGTGATATCAGCCAGGAGATTGGATTGGAGTTTGCCTATTTTATATCTCTGTGGTAAGGCAGCAGACATGCAGTCTGAAAACTCTGCCCATGAGGCTGGGAGTTCAATCCCAGCAGCCGGCTCAAGGTTGACTCAGCCTTCCATCCTTCCGAGGTCGGTAAAATGAGTACCCTTCTTGCTGGGGGGTAAACGGTAATGACTGGGGAAGGCACTGGCAAACCACCCTGTATTGAGTCTGCCATGAAAACGCTGGAGGGTGTCACCCCAAGGGTCAGACATGACCCGGTGCTTGCACAGGGGATCCCTTTACCTTTACCTAATTAAAAAATAAAGAATGTAAACAAGAGATGCTTCTTTTGTGGAATTACTGCCTCCATCATTAGCAAATTTTACTGTTGCTGTTGCCACTTCCTGGAAGGTGATGGATAGCCTGCTGCTTGATGTGGCACTGGCAGTTTGGATATAAGGACTATGAAAGGGAAGAACCAAGTCTCCACAACTCAGAGAAATTGTAAATATAGTTCCTGAATCCTCCTCCTCCGACCACCCCACAAATTAAAAAGTAAATATGGTTTCCAAGATCCTTTATTCTTGGCCATCAGAATGCAGAAATTATTTTTTGATAAATAAACTTCTAGATTTTTACTTAATCACCAATACAAGAAAAAAATAGCAACATACTGAAATGCAACTATCTGGCCTTGATATCTAAGTGAATAATTAATGTCAACTCCAGAGAAAATAACTAGCATGGAAACAACCTAGATTGATGTACTTCACCCCCACTGTGGGTTCAAGTTCTACATTCATGGGTGGCATTTTTAAAATTAAAAATTTAGAATTAAAAAAATATTATTATTATTATTATTATTAGATTTATTCCCCGCCACCCCCTTGCGGCTCGTGGCGGGTTACAACAGCTTAAAACCCCATTAAAAGTCCATTAAAACAATAATTACAGTTTTAACATTATTAGCTAACTAACTAACTAAGATGGAAAGATCGGCTAATCAACTTCCCCCCTCCCACTACTGACAGGTGGAGAGGGGATACTGATGGTTCCTAGTTCCAGATCCCAATCCTAAATCCCGGGGGGGGGGGCATAGGTGTCAGCCTTGGCCTCAACCATAAACCTGGCGGAAGAGCTCCGTTTTGCAGGCCCTGCAGAACGATGGAAGATCCCGCAGGGCCCGCAGCTCTCCCGGGAGCTCATTCCACCAGGCAGGGGCCAGGACCAAAAAGGCCCTGGCCCTGGTCGAGGCCAGGTGTGCTTCCCTAGGGCCGGGAACAACCAACAGATTTTCACCCGCAGAACGCAAGGCCCTGCAGGGGGCATAGGGCGATAGGTGGTCCCTCAGGTATGTGGGTCCCAACTCGCGTAAAGCCTTGAAGGTTAGAACCAAAACCTTGAACCGGACCCGGGCAGCAATTGGCAACCAGTGCAGCTGCCTCAGCACTGGCTGAATGTGGGCCCTCCTTTTGGTTCAATGTTTGCATAGGGCAGCCTTTTTCTGCCTTTTTATCATGGAGGTACCCCTGAAATATTTTCCAGGCTTTGCAGTACCACAGAAGTTATGTCAATTGGTCACGCTCCCTGCTATGCCCCCATATGCATATAATTTTTTAAAATAAAATAAAAACAAGCCCCCCCTCCGATATATATCAATAAAATAAAATAACACAAATAAGCCCATCTCCTTGAAGTCTCTAGCACAACACTCCTTGGCTGAGCTGAGACTGGTGTTGGCAGGCAGCAGCGGCTGCTAACTCTGGGCAGATGCCATCTTGGAATCCCCCATGCCGTGAGAGGGGCTCTCACAGTGCGTTGCAGTACCGTGGTATATGGGTCAAAAACCCCTGGCATAGGGAGTTATGTTTCAGTAGTGCTCCCAGAAATAAAGATCAGGGATGAAAAGTAGTCCTGAATGGACTGTTTAAAAACAAGGAAGATATCCGGTAACTAGCTATCAAATATAAAGAAATGGTTCTCGATCTTTTGTTGCCCTCATAAGTTTAGCTCTTATCCTCCAGTCAGAAGCTTGGCAGTTTTAAAAGAAACAAGCAATACATGTCTTAATGAAAAGGCAATTTAGATGAAAATGACAGACTTACGACATTCCAGGGAAACCTTTCCACATATTAGCCACAATGTTGACAATGGCACCTCCATGATCCCGCATCCATGCATTGTACACTGTAGGGAAATAGAAGTAAGGAACAGGAGGTTTTACATTGTGCAATGTTTAAGTAAAGCAGCTGATCAGAAACAAAATTTATTACTGACTCAGTGACAAATTTTGTCAAGGAAATGAAATAATCCTGTTTATATGCTCATAGATTTCCTCTATAAATATGGACTTACAAGCAACATTAAATCAATAAATTAGCCAGAGGACCACCTTTGATGTCTGTCCATATTTTAGGCCTGCATCTTGACATCAGTTGGAGAATAGAGAGAATATCAATCTACCTCCATGCTGCCATCGGAGAATATCAATCTACCTTCATGCTGCCATTCGTTTCAGAGAATTCCAGTAGCCCACTGCAACTAGATGGAACTAAGCCTGATGGATTTAGGCAAGGAATAAGAGAATCCAATTCCTTTATCCTATCTGAAATGTCTAGAAACAATATAAGAGTAAATGAATGGCTTTCTCCAGGTTATTTCTCTTTATCTAATTTGGTCTTCAGCTTGAATTAGCTAAGTTAACAGTATTCCATCAGTCCTTGCCCTGAGATAATTGTTGAGTTGTAGGCATGCAATGCAATTCATTCATGTCTGATATAAGATGTCTACTTAAGAAACACTGTTCTTCTCTTAACTGTGATTACTTGATGGAAAGAACAACTTTCCTGATTCAATTTCTAGTGGTTAAGAACACCAACATAGAAGCAGTCCTGTACGGGAGAGGGTATTAAGCAGACTAACTTTTTAACAGCTAGGACCATTATCTGTCCAGGACCTGTGAACATATGCCAACATTAGTTGTGACTTTCTCAATATGTTCTAGATTCTTAAAAAAAATCATCTTTCAGAAGGTAAGGCAAGAGTAATCCTCCCATTTCCACTGCAGAACACCACAGTGTCCCCAGTTTTTCTTTTTTATTGATGGAATTTTGTTGTTAAAATAGGCTTGTTCACCATGGTCCATCAGACAGCCTGTATGAGTAAGAGTTGATATCAGTTGTTACGTTTTGTTAAGTAGCCAGGCAGAAGAGTTGTTTTTTCTACTCCACTTGTCACTACCCAAAGGAGTCTCAAAGGGGCTTACAATTGCCTTCCCTTCCTCTCCCCATGACAGATACCCTGTGAGATGAGAGAGCTCTGACAAAACTGTTCTGGGAGAATAACACTATCAGGACTGGGACTAGCCCAAGGTCACCCAATTGGCAGCATGTGGAGGAGCAGAGAATCAAGCCGCCACTCTTAACTACGACACCCAGCAGCTGATGAGCTCATGGTAAATCATTAAAAGGATCCCCAAGTTCTCTGAATTCACAATTATTATGTATGCGTCTAATGGTGGCAATGGTCTGCCAATGAAGAACATGAGAGCTAGCAGCAGAAGAAACAGACAGGTTTGGGCTTCGTTGCCAATACTTCCTTCTCCATCCAGCCTCACCTGCTTTACAACAATAGAAGGTTCCAGTCAGGTTGGTTTCAATCACAGCATGCCACCCTTTTGAACTGATTGCTTCTGCTGGACTAACGAACTGGCCTCCTCCATTATTTACTAAGAAATCTATCCTACCATGAAGATCCAATGTCGACTTCACCAGTGCATCTACCTACAACAATAAAGAAGATGAGTTGGCAATTCTGCAAGTGGTAGCTTTTACACTGGTCATTTCCATCTGCCAGATTTCCATTACCATTTGCTCAAAAATGTCAATAAGACATTAAGTAGAAGCAATGGTTCTTTAAATGAGATCTCCCTCCACAAAAACAATCACAAGAACTCGCAAAAGTATCAGAACTAAATAGGAGACCATAACAACATGATTAAAGGTACCATGTTCATTGAAAAACCCAGAAAAGGAAAACTTGCTACTTTTGTATGTGGGGAGAGGAAAGCAATTTTATTGGAAAGAGATATTGTATACTGCCTCTGTATAGTGAAGTTTCTTTTATCAACATGTATCTAACCATCCATGGACTTTACAGTGTGAGACTTGCCTGCTTCTTCCTCTCGCTGCAGCACACTAAGCTCCCAACATTTTGAACATGATAGTCAGTGGACCCCCAGGAAGAGCATAGTGGGAAAAAGTTAATTCTTAAGTGGAAAAAGTCAATTGGTAGAAATCACAGTTACCACCAGAAATACCATCGTATTTGAGGATCTGCATGGTTCAATATCTGTCACCTATCATAGGTATTAGCTACTTACATGAATCTGTCAACCCTTTAAATCAGTGGTCCCCAACCTTTTTATCACCGGGGACCGGTCAACGCTTGACAATTTTACTGAGGCCCGGGGGGGGGGGTAGCCTTTTGCTGAGAGACGTCGCCACCGCCTCCTATGCCCCTGCTCCACTTGCTTTCCCGCCAGCATTCCTGACTTCCCACCGCCCAATGGGGGCTGCTGCTAGCAGCAACTGTACAGTGCCACACCAAGGGGAAGCCCCAGACATGGCGGCCACCGGGGAGCACCAAACGTGATCCGGCAGCAGAGTCAGCCCCCAAGGCAGCAGCTGGGGAGGAAGACAAGGAGCCGCGGCCCGGTACCGACTGCTCTGCGGACCGGGGGTTGGGGACCACTGCTTTAAATGACATATAACAGAAAATCCAAAGACCTCAGCCCTCAGACCACGGTTTCAAAAGTGCATGTTCAGACTGACTCATCCGGAGGCTTAGATAATGAAATACAGACCTGGGAGTTATTTGCATATTTATAACATCTAACCCTAAAACTCTCATGCAGCAGTCTCATTTGCATATCAAAGACCATGGATGTGAGAACATAATGAAACACGGGACTTACCTGAAGGTTTCTTCTCTTTAGTGGAGCAAAATAATCTAAACTCCAGGGAGGCCTATTCAAATTGTGTATGACTCTTCTGCGACAGAGTGAAACTGCCCTTCTAGTTATCAAATAGCCCAGCTCCAAACATCTCATCCATCCTATGGTGATGGTGGTGGGGGCGGGGTTTATGACTTTGTTTCACTGAAGAAAAGAAACCTTCGTGTAAGTCAAATGTTTCGTTGTCCTTCAGTGGAGGAAGTCATCCAAAGTGGTAATGTAACTAAACTAAATAAGAAAAGGGTCGGAGATCTGCAGTATCCCTTCAGTCCAACATTTGTCAAAAGACTCTCCTCTCTTAGCAGATTCAAATGGGTAGCCGTGTTGGTCTGAAATAGCACAATAAAATCAGAGTCCAGTAGCACCTTTAAGACCAACAAAGATTTATTCAAGGAATTAGCTTTCGAGTGCAAGCACTTTTCCTCAGACTGAAGAGTGTTTGCGCTCAAAAGCTCACGCCTTGAATAAATTTGTTGGTCTTAAAGGTGCTACTGGACTCTGATTTTATTGTGCTCCCTTAGCAGAGTTCAGCTGGTCAATTGTATAGTGGTCTACAAAAGTAGAAAAGGATAGCCAGGTTATTGCTCTACAGATCTCATCTACTGGAACTCTGGTACAGAAAGTGGCTGATGCTGCTATTGCCCTGGTAGAATGTACGGAAATGTTCTGAGGTACCTTGAGACCCGGGATTTCATATGCCTCCCAAAGGGCAATAGTTGATGATCTGGGGCCAAGGGACCAAGCCCTATGAAGATAGACTGAGGGACTTGGGAATGTTCAGCCTGGAGAAAAGGAGGTTGAGAAGGGACATGATAGCCCTCTTTAAGTATTTGAAAGGTTGTCACTTGGAGGAGGGCAGGATGCTGTTTCTGTTGGCTGCAGAGGAGAGGACACGCAGTAATGGGTTTAAACTACAAGTACAACGATATAGGCTAGATATCAGGAAAAAAATTTCACAGTCAAAGTAGTTCAGCAGTGGAATAGGCTGCCTAAGGAGGTGGTCAGCTCCCCCTCACTGGCAGTCTTCAAGCAAAGGTTGGATACACACTTTTCTTGGATGCTTTAGGATGCTTTGGGCTGAACCTGCGTTGAGCAGGAGGTTGGACTAGATGGCCTATATGGCCCCTTCCAACTCTATGATTCTATGATTTAGATACCTTTTCCCCCAGGTTTGCCATGCTGTGAGGCACAAAAAGCTCAACCATTAGTCTCAGTGATGCAGTTCTGTTACATTCAGTATGCAGAACCCTGAGAACATCTAGTTTGTGCTATTGTTTCTTTGGGATGGACCTGCTGCTGATTTAAATGACAGGCTGAGTTAACTTTTGGTATAAATAACGTATTTGTTCTCAGAACCACAGAATCATAAAGGTACACAACTGTTTTCTAACAGATGAGGCCCCCAGCTGTGAGTGTCATCTAGTAGAGATCACAACAATAAGACAACTTTCCAAGACTTCAACTCTATAGATTCTAATTGTTCAAAGGGCATTTTAGCCAGAACCTGTAAAACTTTAGATGAAGTCGAAGTTGGGAGTTGTATTTGTTGGCAGATATATTACCCATAACCCTGAACCTCAGGACTGCAGCAATGCTAGCTACTGGCCTTTTAAAGATGTCCAGCTTCACTCCTTGTTTCCACCTCTCGTGCAGGAAGGCTATCACATCCACATGGGGTAGTTTCAGCAGGTCTATATTTTTGTAAATGACCCATTTTTTAAAGGTAGACTATGTATAATAGTAGATACGCCTTGCTTGGACCATAATGTCAACACTTTCCTATGGAACGCCTGAACTCTCTAGCATCTATATTGGAGCAGTATGAAGACTTAGGTTTCTCTGAAGCCTCTACTGGGTAGTTCAAGTTATTCACAAGTTTTTTAAAGAAGAATTGGTTTTTATACCCTGCTTTTCTCTACCAGAAGGAGTCTCAAAGCAGCTTACAATCGCCTTCCCTGCCTCTCCCCACAAGGGACAACATGTGAAGTAAGTGAGGCTGAGAGAGCCCTTACATTACTGCTTGTGAGAACAGCATTATCAGTACTGTGACAAGTCCAAGGTCATATATCTGAATGCATGCAGAGGAGTGGGGAATCAAACCCAGCTCACCACTCTTAACCACTACGCCACACTGGCTCAGGTTAGAAGAGTTTAGAACAGTGGTTCTCAACCTTCCTAATGCCGCGACCCTTTAATACAGGTCCTCATGTTGTGGTGACCCCCAACCATAAAATTATGCAAGTGTTCTTTCACAGAAATGAAACAGAAACTGACCAATGGCGTGAAGATCCATTGTTCATGATTGTATATAAATTGTTTATTCCCCCGGGGTTTCTCAATTTAATTCTGCCTTTTGTCCCATCATGATGATCTCACTCTTTTCCGCTGCTCCAGACAGACGAACACTCTCTCGATCCACCCCGCAAGGCTGTTGTTTAGATGGCAACACGCCCCCCCCCCCGCCAAGCTGCTTGCCCTGCCTGTGAAAGGATCGTTTGACCCCCAAAGGGGTCCTGACCTCCAGGCTGAGAACCACTGGTCTAGAAGAACTGTCCTTAGAGTCAGAGTCTTCCCCAGACCATTCATCTTCTTTGTCAGAATTTGCTGCTACATAGGTATTAATGGAATTAATTCCCTTTACTTTAGAGTCTGGTTCTCATTCTGCTGTACGGGGATGCTTTTAAAAAAATGGATCTGCCTTATGGAGCTTCTAGAAAAAGACAAAGACAGAATCATAGAGTTGGAAGGGGACATATAGGTCATCTAGTCCAACTCCCTGCTCAATACAGGATCAGCCTAAAGCATTCATGGTAAGTATCTGTCCAGCTGCTGGGTAAAGACTGCCAGTGAGGGGAAGGTCACCACCTTCTCAGGCAAACTGTTCCATGGATGAACTACTCCTTAATTTTTTTTTCCTGATATCTAGCTGGTACCGTTCTACACATAGTTTAAACCAGGGGTAGTCAAACTGCGGCCCTCCAGATGTCCATGGACTACAATTCCCAGGAGCCCCTGCCAGCGAATGCTGGCAGGGGCTCCTGGGAATTGTAGTCCATGGACATCTGGAGCGCCGCAGTTTGACTACCCCTGGTTTAAACCCATTACTATATTTTCCTGCCAAGAGGAACTGCTCCCTGCCTTCCTTCAAGTGGCAACCTTTCAAATACTTTAAAAAAGCAATTATGTACCCTCTCAACCTCCACTTCTCTAAGCTGAACATTCCCAAGTCCCTCAACCTTTCCTCATAGGGCTTGGTCCTCAGGTCATCCTCGTCACTCTCTTCTGCACCCTCTCAATTTTGTCCACTTCCTTTCTGAAGTGAGGCCTCCCAAATGGCAAACAGTACTCCAGGTGCAATCTCTAAAAAGTATCTGCTGATCATCACTAGTACAAGCCTTACTGGAATTCAGTTAAACAACATCAACTAAGTTTCCATGATGTTGTTTACCTGAATGCTGGTAAGGCTGTCACTTCATCACAGAAAGAAACCAGGTGGGTCTAGCAAGACCTGTTAGAGACAAATCCATGCTGATCTATCTTCTTCTTCCCCTTTCTGATTTCATTGCGAGCACCCCTAAAAAGTATCTGCTGATCATCGCTAGTACAAACTCAGTAAACCATTAGGCAAAACAAATCAACCTCATCTAATGTTCTTATGAAAACTGAAGATTGATCAACCGGTGCTTGGCAGTTTAGTAGAGCTTTTACCTAGAAGAGCACCACTTCAAACCATGCATCATGTTTCCTAGCAGACCTTCATTTCTAACAACTCAATAAGCAACAAGCACAACAAAGAAGGTTGTCCAAAAGCAGCTGTTTAATAATCCCAGGAAGTTCATCCAAAACTGGAGGGAAGAAGGCAGGCAGGCAGGGGATTGAGGTCGTCATCATACAGATGCAATAGCTACATACTCCCTTTGTCAGAAAAGGATAAAGGCTAATCAGACCGACATCAGTAGAAGGAGTATTCAGTGTAGGAAAGCCAGAAGCTAGAAAGGCTGTAATGCAACTTCACAATCTTCTTAACAAAGGAAACTGGCAGGCTGTGTAGTATCTGGGAACCCGCTGCCAACAAGCAGAATTATTTATGGCATACTGGTGGGAAAGAGAGCTGTGTTGTAAGGAGGCCCCTGAGGTTTGACAATTCGCATTCAGTAAGTAATTATCTAGAAGCCCAATATGTATCTGCTGTTGTAGATCACTTGTGGAGACAAGAGAATGCAGAACAGTTCTAGAAGTCCAGCTCTGAGACTGACATAAAGAGGACAGCCTCTGATAAAGCAGTAGTTTAAGCAGCAGAGTTGAAAGTGGTGTATCTGATTAAACAAGTCTGGCAATTTTTGAAGTACTATTGAATTGTTTAGAAAAAATTTGTCACCGTTCCAGGAATCTGCCTAAAGCAATTTACAATCCTACTAAAAACAAAGCATTAACAGATATCACTTCAAATACAACATAAAATCCCAGGATAAAAACAGCACAAAAACAGATTGACAGCAACAGATTCCAGACTGATGATTTTGGTGTATAAGAATGAACATTTCTCAGCTATAAGAATAAACATTTCTCAGTGCCTCTAGATCAGGGATGGCCAAACTGCGCCTCTCCAGATGTCCAAGGACTACAATTCCCATCAGCCCCTGCCAGCTAGAGTAGGAACGACAGAGATTGATTTCTCATAAGCCATGTCAATGTGGGTAAAACCAGCCTGCTAGTGAAGATTTGCCTCACAAGCTGTAGCCAGAAATGAGGGGGGGGGTAGCAACCAGACAAGGGGCTTTTTGAGCAATGGCACATATCTTGTGGAATGACCTTTCCTTTGAGGCTGGCCTACAATGCTTGCTTTAGGTGCCAGTGCAAAATTTTCCTATTCATCCAGCATCTGATTTTTTTTAACATCATTTTTGCCTGGAAACTACTATTTTAAGCTAGCTGTGTCTATGAGCTATGTGTTTATGCTGGATTGTGGCTTTTCTAAGGTTTGATTTTAATTACTATATTTTACATTTTTCTTTTTTGTTATTATTTTTATTCTGCTAGCCTCCTAGAGCAGGTTTCTGGAAAGGTGGCATAAAATAGTATATTACACAAATTTAAACACAAAGTTTTGTTTTAATCTTTCTAACACATTTTTTGGTCTTACACACACACAGACACACCACATCATTGGAATCAACTATCTACTCCACCTCAGGCAAGTATCTTCCAGCAAGCCATTATATTAGCTATCCTCTCTGTGCAGAGGAATAGGAGTATTCCATTTTACCTCTTCTTCTTTGCGAATGTTGCATTGTATTGGGGTCACTGTGGCTGGTTCAGTAGATGGATTTTGGGCAGCTAGCTCTTTTGCTGCAGCTGTTAATCTGTCAAATTTGCGAGAGGCAATTACTACACTGCAACCTGTCAAAACAAAATAATGTGTTTTAGATTACTAAATACTGATAATACTGATTGCATTAGACTTTTCATATGATCAAAGAGGTCTCTTGCTCAACAAGTGGCAGTGTACACGGACTGAGATAATAGTCTGCCTTTCTCACAGGCATGTCTCATTTTGTCGACTGTGCTGACTATGTGTAATAGATCCTACTGAGCTGCAGGGGAGGGTAGCTTAATTAATTAACTTTGCAAGTCAGTGGTGGACTTCTGTGAAAAAGACCTGAATTGGATGCTGTGAAAACAGCAATGGACACACTAGACCTACAGCATCAAACACCTCCATGATTTCACAGTCTTCTCTACCTTTAAGGGCTAGGCAATCTATTAAAACCCTATGTAGATTCCCCCCCTTCAAGGATCGCTGCCTTGTTGTGGCAAGGGGGCTTGCGTAGTTCAGTGAAGCTATGAGCTATGCCGTGCAGGGCCACCCAAGACGGACAGGTCATAGCTGAGAGCTCTGACAAAAGGTGATCCACTGGAGAAGGCAATGGCAAACCACTCCAGTATCTTTGCCATGAAAACTCTATGGACAGTTCCAATAGGCATAACGATATGATGCTGGAAGATGAGCCCCTCAGGTCGGAAGGTGTCCAATATGCTACTGGGGATGAGCAGACGGCTAGTACGAGTAGCGCCAGAATGAATGAAGTGGCTGGGCCAAAGCCGAAAGGACGCTCAGTTGTGGAAGTAACTGGTGGCGAAAAGACAGTCCGATGCTGTAAAGATTTTTATTCCATAGGAACCTGGAACGTCAGATCCATGAATCAAGGCAAGCTGGACGTGGTTAAACAAGAAATGAGAAGACTGAACATCGACATTTTAGGAATCAGTGAACTAAAATGGACAGGAATGGGTGAATTTAATTCAGATGACCATCAGGTATACTACTGTGGACAAGAATCTCGCAGAAGAAATGGAGTAGCATTCATAATCAATAAGAGAGTAGGAAAAGCAGTCTTGGGATACAATCCCCAAAATGACAGAATGATCTCAGTTCGAATCCAAGGCAAACCATTCAACATCACAGTGATCCAGGTCTACGCCCCAACCACTGCTGCTGAAGAGGATGAAGTTGATCAGTTCTATGAAGCCCTACAACACCTTCTAGAAGCAACGCCCAAAAATGATGTGCTTATCATCATGGGGGATTGGAATGCTAAAGTAGGAAGCCAAAAGATAACCGGGATAACAGGCAAGTTTGGCCTTGGAGTACAAAATGAAGCAGGGCACAGGCTGGTAGAATTTTGTCAAGAGAATACAATGGTCATAGCAAACACTCTTTTCCAGCAACCCAAGAGACGACTCTACACATGGACATCACCAGACGGTCAACACAGAAATCAGATTGACTATGTGCTCTGCAGCCAAAGATGGAAAAGTTCTATCCAGTCAATAAAAACAAGACCAGGAGCTGATTGTGGTTCAGATCATCAGCTTCTTGTTGCAAAATTTAGGCTTAAATTGAAGAAAGTAGGGAAAAGCACTAGGCCACTCAGGTATGAACTAAATCATATCCCTGACGAATACACAGTGGAGGTGACAAATAGATTTAAGGAATTAGATCTGATAGACAGAGTGCCTGAAGAACTATGGACGGAGGTTCGCAACATTGTACAAGAGGTAGCAACTAAAACCATCCCAAAGAAAAAGAAATGCAAGAAATCAAAATGGCTGTCTGAGGAAGCTTTACAAATAGCTAAGGAGAGAAGGGAAGTGAAAGGCAAGGGAGAAAGAGAAAGATACACCCAATTGAATGCAGAATTCCAGAGAAAAGCTAGAAGAGATAAGAATGCCTTCTTAAATGAACAGTGCAAACAAATAGAAGAAAACAATAGAATGGGGAGGACCAGAGATCTTTTCCAGAAAATTGGAGATATGAAGAGAACGTTTCATGCAAAGATGGGTATGATAAGGGACCAAAATGGTAGGGACCTCACAGAAGCAGAAGAGATCAAACAAAGGTGGCAAAATTATACAGAAGAACTATACAAGAGCAAGCTTAACATCCCTGATGACCACAATGGGGTAGTTACTAACCTGGAGCCAGACATCCTGGAATGTGAAGTCAAATGGGCCTTAGGAAGTCTGAGCAACAATAAAGCTAGTGGTAGTGACAGCATTCCAGTTGAACTATTCAAAATCTTAAAGGACGATGCAGTAAAAGTGCTACACTCAATATGCCAGCAAATTTGGAAAACTCAACAATGGCCACAGGATTGGAAAAGGTCAGTTTACATTCCAATCCCAAAGAAGGGCAATGCCAAAGAATGTTCAAACTACCGCACCATCGCACTAATTTCTCATGCTAGCAAAGTTATGCTCAAAATCCTACAAGCTAGGCTCCAGCAATATGTGGACCGAGAACTTCCAGAAGTACAGGCAGGATTTCGAAGAGGCAGAGGAACTAGAGATCAAATTGCCAACATACGCTGGATCATGGAGAAAGCTAGGGAGTACCAGAAGAACGTCTACTTCTGCTTCATTGACTATGCTAAAGCCTTTGACTGTGTGGAGCACAACAAATTGTGGCAAGTTCTTAAAGAGATGGGAATACCAGAGCATCTTATTGGTCTCTTGAGAAATTTATATGCAGGTCAAGAAGCTACAGTGAGAACTGAACATGGAATCACTGACTGGTTCAAAATTGAGAAAGGAGTTCGGCAAGGCTGTATAATGTCGCCTTGCCTATTTAACTTGTATGCAGAGCACATCATGAGAAATGCGGGATTAGAGGAGTCACAAATTGGGATCAAGATTGAAGGGAGAAATATCAACAACCTCAGATATGCAGATGATACCACTCTAATGGCAGAAAGTGAAGAGGAACTAAAGAGCCTGTTGATGCGGGTGAAGGAGGAGAGTGCCAAAGTTGGCTTGAAACTCAACATCAAGAAAACAAAGATCATGGCATCCGGCCCTCTCAATTCCTGGCAAATAGAAGGGGAAGAAATGGAGATAGTGACAGATTTTATTTTCCTGGGCTCCAAGATCACTGCAGATGGGGACTGCAGCAAAGAAATTAAAAGACGCTTGCTCCTGGGGAGGAAAGCTATGGCAAATCTAGACAGCATCCTAAAAAGCAGAGACATCACCCTGCCAACAAAAGTGCGTTTAGTCAAGGCTATGGTCTTCCCAGTTGCAATGTATGGCTGCGAAAGTTGGACCATAAGGAAGGCCGAGCGTCAAAGAATTGAGGCTTTTGAACTCTGGTGCTGGAGAAGACTCTTGCGAGTCCCTTGGACTGCAAGGCGAACAAACCAGTCAGTCCTAGAGGAGATCAGCCCTGACTGCTCCTTAGAAGGCCAGATCCTGAAGATGAAACTCAAATATTTTGGCCACCTCATGAGAAGGAAGGACTCCCTGGAGAAGAGCCTAATGCTGGGAGAGATCGAGGGCAAAAGAAGAAGGGGACGACAGAGAATGAGGTGGATGGATGGAGTCACTGAAGCAGTAGGTGCAAACTTAAATGGACTCCGGGGAATGGTAGAGGACAGGAAGGCCTGGAGGATCATTGTCCATGGGGTCGCCATGGGTCGGACACGACTTCGCACATAACAACAACAAATGTAGATTCCAAAGATGCCTCTGTTTTGCCAAAATGCACATGCTAGATTTACTGAGCAATGTCCATAAGGACCTACGCTAATAGTTTAAAATTCATACTAGGAAATTCTAGTAAAAACTCATGCCTTGAATAAATCTTTGTTGGTCTTAAGGGTGCTACTGGACTCTGAATTTGTTTTGTTGTAGTGCATAAACCCATCACAGATTCAAGCTGCCAAATGCTTTTTTTGTGGTTCAGAATTCAGTTATTCATCTACTTCACTACAGCTTTAAAGTATCAAAGTTCATACTCTGCTCTGCTGGAACTGTTATATATCAACAATTAACGAGAAATTGTTCTTCTAGCAATCTAACTTGAAAGTCAGTGTTAACAACAAAGGATGAGTTTACTGGGAAACACTAAATTCAGCCAAAATGCATTATACTGGTTTGTTGCATGAGGAGGGGTCATACAAAGACATGGGACAGATTAATGTAACTGGAGTTACCTGGCTTTCCTCACATCACTGGCAGCTGTGAAAACGCCAGTGCAAAAAAGCATTTGAGTGCATGTAGCAAGAATGTTTTATGATGTCCCTACATGGCGAGTAATAATAAAAGCCCAGGATTTAAACCATGAGAAGATGATAGTTGCCTATCATTGTGCATTACGCAATGGGGTAAAGAGACAGGCTCCAAAATACAGCATTTCTAACAGGATATGTAAGCAAGGTTCCTTGCATTTCCTTAGGGTGAACAAGCAGAACCTTTCGCTGCCCCCAACCCCATTTCAGGCCTGTCTCCACTCCACCCACTTAGTTTGCAAGCCAGACACCAGCTTCTCCTCCACATCACAGGGCCATCTTTGAAGAAACTTTCACAGAGCGCTATTCCTTCTCCTTCTCTTCTGCCCCCTCCCTCCCAAATCGTTCTTTAAGGAATTCTGCTTGCCACAGATAACCAGGTACTCTTTCGCTTTGGACTCAGCTCTCTCTTGTGGTGTTTATCCCAAAGTGTGTACATTTCTTTCATTTACAGGCCGACAGAGTCCTGAGCCCTGTGCCTACAGGTAGTTTGAGGGCAAGCAGTCCCTGAGCCGGCACCTCCCCAGTGGACAAGGCCTGCTGTCCTGCCATTGTCAGAAACCATCATAAGTGGGCTTGGGTGCCTTCTTTTCCTCGGGCCCTTCCCGCCGCCTCCACTTCCCCTGAACTCAGACGGGCAACTTGGGCACCCGACCCGGACTTTCCCTGGCCGCTCTCTTCCCGCTTCGCCTTTCCCCACCGAGCTGCAGAAGGTCGGCGGCGATGGCCTTGCCGATGCCGGTGCCCCCGCCGGTCACGATGGCCACCCGGCTGCGAAAGAGGCCGGCGGTCAGGACCCGACTTCCAGAAGCGCCGCAGAACGACAGGGACGAGGCCGCCATCTTGCTCTCTTCCCGGCGAGGAGTCCCTACCTGCCGGGAGCCAGAAACAGGGCTCCGGGAAGCCACTCCTCCCGCCCGCCCAGAAGGCGGAGGCAGCACCCCACCGCCCCCCGCCCCCTTCGCCAGCTGGACGGCACGACCCAGCACCAGCGCCTTGCAGCCCAATGGGAAGGGTTTCCCCTCTCTTGCATCAGAGGAAGGGGGCGGGAAGGGGGCGCAGAGGCAGCGCTGTTATCTCGCCCCCTTTCCTGGCAGCACAAAGGGGCCCTCTCCCGCGCCCTCCTTTCCTCCCCTGTGGCGTGTCGAGAAGTTGACGATGGACTCCCCCCGGGTCCATTCATCCTCCCTACACTACCCAGCCCGCAAGTGAACGAATGGGCGGCAGTGGGTCGCGACGCTCTCCTGAGCAGCCAGCGGGCAACCTGAGAAAGGACAAGGAGCGCTGGCTCTCCCGGACCCCCGCCGCCGCCGCCGCGCCCCCAGGACGAACAACTGCCGCCGTCTCTGCAACGGAGCTATGCAGAACCACATTTGCAGGCTAACAGAAGTGGAGGCGACCCGCCCGCCGCTCGTTGGGGCTCCGCAAGCATCTCTCCGCCCTTCGCCGCCTTTGCAGATGATTCATTTCGGCGAGGCGATCTCGATGACTTCGCTAGGGTAGGGGGTGCTTGGAGAAGCAACGGCGAGTCCTCTCCCCACCTGCCCAGTGCCGCCAGAAGGGGCCTCAAGATGCGCACCGGGGCAGAGAGAGGTCGCGGTTTTTGCTGCATGCAAGCCTCCAGGGTTTTGCAGGGACACGCAAACGTGAGTGGCTTCGGGGTTTTTCCTCCATTAAGGAAACCATGTACCCCGCCGGTTTTCTTTCTTTAAAGAAATTAAAGCCGATGTAAACCAGATGAGCCCCTTTGGAGATGGAGGGATGGTTTGCAAACGAAGCGAAAAGAGATAGCTCCACGCCGCTGTAAATGATTCCTTTTGTTGAGAGATGTGCAGTGCCACCCTTAGGAGCGTTCCACCCTTCTAGGTGGCCTTGGAAAGAGCTCTCCTTAGAATGATACTTTATTCTTCTTGTGAAATAATTACTTTCCCAGGTTGCCTAATGGACTGATGTTCTCCAGAGCGATGCCCAAAGAAAGAGGAACTAATTACTGTAGCGATAATTGGGGTTATATGCAGATTAGGAATTATTAGAGAGACACCCCAGTGACTGGTGTATTTGGCTTTTATGGAAAGTTTTCTGAAGCTAAATAAAGGCGAGTACAGGCCTTCTTAACAAACAGTCTGTGCAAGACATCTGGGGGGGGGGGGAATTGCTTACACATTAACAGCTTTGTGGGGTTGGGTTTTAAAAATCGTGTTCCACAGGAAGAAATTTCCACTTTTGCTGTGCAGTTGGGGTAGTGACAAGAGTGAACTGTGCAGCTTAGACTTTGAACTATCAAAGCCCTTGTTCATGTGCCTGAACTGTGAAAATCTCCATTAAGTTTATTGATTTATTGCACTTGAAGAACAGGAACAAAAATTAGTATGGACCCTTTTATGGTACCTGAGATACATGGGGACAGTTTTCCCTGTGAGCAGCTCCTGCATAGCTGGGATAATCTTTAAATCGCCCAGTCACATGTACAGCAGCTGATTGCATGGATTCAGCACCCTGGCAGGAGGAAGTGTGCAAATTCTGTGAAAAAGATTCATGAGATCAACCATTGTTTGGGTCATTAATGTGATGGCAGCCAAAAGTAAAGCGCTATGTAAGTAATCTGCATGTATCCTGTCATGTATAATTGGTCCCTTCACATATAAAGTTAGCAAACTGGTCGCATGCCCTTTGGCTTGGTCGACTCTTGCTGGAGGACCAGGGGGCAAATGCTGACATCGGAGAATGGAGTGTTTCACTTCCAGACTGCAGTTGGAGGATTTCAGGTTTGAATGCTTTCCCATATTCGGGAGGGGGGGATGAGACCTGTCTTCAAATAGAAAATTAACACACTAGGGTAAAATGTTCACTTGCAGCTCTTTGCCAGCTGTGTTGATTTTCTGTTTTCAGAAAGTTGGGAAATAAGTAAAAGATAATTGCTCAGAGACTGAATGATATGTGCATTTGATAAGAATGGCCTAAACACCTTGTGCCCCATCCTTTTGGATGTATAGGCCAAGATTGCAATTGCTGGTTTGCTGACTCTACAAGCAAATGGGCATTGTCATGTGGCAAGCACATCTATATGCAGTGGAGTCACCAGTAGAATGATGTCAAGGGCAAACTTGCTACCAGCATGATGCTTGCTTCCCTATTAATGTGACCTCAGTTATTTGGGAGCTGTTCTCAAAATTAAGTCTCATCTGTCTTTGGTTAATAAATCAAGGTTATTTGTATGTGCTAAAATATTCATTCTCCTCACAGTGAGATTTGTTTTTTAAAAATTACTTGGGTGGATTTTTTTCTAGCACCATAGCATTTTAGTCTGATTTGTATTTCATAAATAAGTCCCACCAACCCATTAGCTGAAATTCTGAAACAGTGAGGCAAACTTCCTTCCTTTCTTTGTTGGAAGATTATGTATTTATTTAATGCAGAGAGATCCTCATACATATATTCTACCCTAAAATCTGCACTGAGATTTCAGTGGCCACCATGGACTTTATAAACAGTCTCTACAGGTAGACAGTCAAGTGAATTGTCCCCAACCACCTATTTTTAAGCACTTTCGGTCAGAAGTGAATCCTATCAAACACAGCAGGACTTACTTAGGAAATGTGCTTAAAATTGTTACTCTAATTTATTTCAAAGGGACTGAGCAGGCTTAAGTCTGGATTCATGGATTGCAGCTTTCATATGTTCAATCACATTGCTTAAAATGTCACTCTAAGGCAGCCTTGCTCAATTTTTTTTACCACTGAGAAACCCCTGAAACACTCTTCAGGCTTTGAGAAACCCCAGAAATGGCATGATGATGCAGAATATGGTTAGGAAGCATAGCTGTGAACACGTGTTCCTCAGGTCCCTCCCCTTCCCACCCCCTTCAGGCCCATCATGGGCCATTTTGGGAGGGAGGGTGGGTCGACATGACCATAAAATAAATTAAAAATTAACTCCCACCATTTTGGGAAACTATTGCAGGATAAGAAACCCCAGGATTTCTAAGGGAACCTGTTGCGTTAACCAACAGTCTGCACTGTCCATGTGACTGAGTGCTTCCTAAAACAGCCATTTCATATTATATGCTTCCCTTTAATATTGTTTCATGCCTCTTGTAAAGACAGGTAATACCCACCTAGCACTGATTCTCACTCATTCTTGATGATGCTTTGCTGTATGTTTTAATAGCAATTATTAAGTCTTGATCTGGATAGCCCATACTAGCCAGATCTCATTGGATTTCAGACACTGAGTGATCCCTGGGTAGTATTTGGATTGAAGTTCTTAAAGACAAACCAAGGTTGTGACACGGAGGCAGGCAACGGCAAACCATCCTTGAACATCTCTTGCCTTGAAAATACTACAGAGGCTTGATGACAAAAAAACAAAATCTGTAAAACTTGAATAGGAACAACTGATCTATTTGATAGACTGATAGTAAATTTTATTAAACAAATCTGGGCTTCAGGCTGTCGCATTCCAACCCAGCTTGTTCAGTTAACATTTGGGGAGGGGAGATGTATGGTTGCCAGGTCCACCAGCGCTACCACCAGCAGGGAATGGGTGTCACCTATGGGGTGTGACTTGATATGATGACATCACTAGAAATGACATTGGCATGTCAGATGTTGGGGGAGAGGGAACAATGCTCTGACTGTTGGGCAAAATTCTGTGGTAGAATTTGCTTCTATGCCATATGTTCATTAGAGAAACTGAAAACATCCCCGTTTGTTTTTCATCTTGCCTATTGGGAAAAGGAATTTGATTCTAATCATAGCTTTGACCCCAAAACAAAGTATTGCCCCACCCAACTGCTGATATCATGTTAAAATATAGTGTTCTTATGGTTTTGTTTATGTTTGAAGGGATGAGGTGTGTCTGGAAAGTGGAAGATCCCCACCTATTATTATAGTTCAATAGTTCATTGGACAGCTGTATGGAAGATCAACCTCCATAAAAATGTGTGGGTCTTTCGAGCTCCGTACCCCCATGTGGCACACACCCTATCAATGACATGGGCAACTCTGGACACTTACTTTCCAAAATTGCCCTCAAGTTCCTTATAAGCACAACTTCACTTAAACATCTGTACAGTTCCTCTGAGGAAGAGAAGGCTTCATGCTCCTGTCTTACAGTCGACTCGCGTGGGATGTGTATAACCTTTAATCGTGTTCATAAGAAGGAGGGGAGGAAAAGAGATAAGACCTGGGTTGTTATACCATGCTTTTTACTACTGGAAGCAGTCTCAACATGGCTTACAATCGCCTACCCTTCCTCTCCCTACAACAGACACCCAATAAGACAGGTGGAGCTGAGAGAACTATGACTGGCCCAAGGCCACACATTGGGCTGAATGTGGACTAGAGGGAAATCCAGCTTGGTTTTCCAAATTAGAGACCACCACTCTTAATTACTACTACCACACCAAGCTGGCTCTCAACAAGATCATGGTGGGTGGCACTTTGTTCCTTGTGTGCTTAAGAACAGGACAATGTTATGCTTAGCTTCTAGAACACAGCTGTGCATGAGGTTTGGCCTGTGCAGAAGTCGGTGATGCATGGGACTTGTCATGCACTGTTTTAGGCATTTCACTTCAAAACCACATAATGGCAGCACAGATGAGCTCTAACTCACCAGAAGACCGAGAAGAAGTCAACGTTTCTCATTTCCTCTACCCAGCAACCATTATGCTATGCGACTTGTCCTTTTCTTTCTATGGGGATTTAATATTTGCTTGTTTGAATTTTCAGGGTCAGTGCTCCTTTTGATTCATTTGCTTGGCTCCAATGGTATTTAACCTAAGACTTCTATATGACAATCCATCCATTTTTACACAAGAACATTTTCCAGGCTATCCCAAAAGTGCCTCTTGGAACTGTTGCTTGAGCTGTTACTGGTGTTTTGTTGATCACAGAGTAGACATAAAGTTGATGGAATGTGTACTTAGCAACACTTCCCTATGGCAATGCATCCGTTCCTGAGGAATTGTTTATTCATTGCTGAACCTTAATTGGTCTAAATTGAGATTTCAATTTAACTGATAATCATTCATCTGCAAAGTATCCTAATTGCCACTTATCCTCTTGCATTTCAAGCTGTCCTAATGATATCACAGGCAACAGCAGCATGTCCACCATGTTTATTTAAACACCATGCAAATTTGTCATTAGCTCTGTAAATAATTATCTCCTGCCCTGCCAGTTTAGGAACATTGAAGTGTAGCATTTAGTGGTTAGTAATTTATTTCTTACATTTCATTCTCTTCTTTCTCCAAGGCACTCAGAGCTTGATACATGCTTTCCCTCTCTTCTAGTTTATTCTTCCAACAGCTTTATGAAGTAGTTTAGAATGAGAGAGAACCCGAGAATACCCAGTGAGTTCCATATCAAGGCTTAGTCCAACTACTTTTGCTTTCTAGGCTTAGGCCACTGTTTCTCAACCGGGGGGTCGGGACCCCTTTGGGGGTCCAATGATCCTTTCCCCAGTGTCGTGGCAGGGTGAGCAGCTTGGGGGGGGCACCACTGTTTCTGCCCCTCTGGAAGGTGCCCGCCAATTTATATACAATTTATAACCAATTTATATACAATCATGAACAATGGATCTTCACGCCATTGGTCAGTTTCGGTTTAATTTCTGTGAAAGAACATTTGCATAATTTTATGGTTGGGGGTCACCATAACATGAGGAACTGTATTAAAGGGCTGTGGCATTAGGAAGGTTGTGAACCACTGGCTTAGGCCAACTAATCCACCATACTTCTTTCTAAATAATACTGCTCACCTCTTCTCAGACAGTGCAAGTCACTTAAACTAATACAACTTCCGCACAAGGAATATTTTGTGACACAGCCTCCAAATCTTGGTGGCTCACTCAAGCCCATCCAAATGACATTGCCAACCTCCTGAGGCTGTTTTGCAATGTGGCCATTTTTAAAGTGTAATGTGGTAAATCCAGGAAAGTGGATTTACCACCCTCTATCGCGCGTCCCGGGGGTGAACAAGCAGCTGGGGATAAGAACATATGGAGGGGGAAACTCGCTATAGTCTCTTGAGTGCTGTCCCGCCCTTGCTGCTGGTTCACCATTTTCTGCCTTGCAGTAGTTCAACCGCAATCTTTACTTCCAATCATCCTAAGTAACTCAAGCTGCCAAACCCCAGTCTCTTCTGCTCCTCTTCCTCCCCCCCCCTCCACTAGTCCGTCTGCCTTCCACTCAGCCTTCTTCCCTCGCCTTGGCCCTCTTCCTCCACAAGCACTTCTGAAGTGTGGGCACTGCCGCCGCCCCCCTGCACACGCACACATGCTTCCCCGTGAGGCCTCACCGCTGCTGCTGTCACCACCTCCCCCCTCTTCACTTCCCTGCGAGGGGTGTGTGTGTGTGTGTGCGCGGGATATTCTAAAATATTTAGAATAGTGTAAAGAACGCTTGTGTTAGCATATACTTTGGCCTTGCTACGCTGCTTGAAAAATCTGCATTAGTTCTCTGACACATACATCTGGGTCAAATTAAGCATCTGTGTAGCTACATTTAGATGTCTTTATACATGGCTATCGCTTCTATCTGACATAAGAGCTTGTCTCAGTTTAGGAAAAGAATGATCTATATTGTTAAGTGTGAAGGCCAGTGCCAGTGTGTTTTGCATCACAGTACAAAGATTTCACAACTCATGCTGCTATAGACTATTGTATGTGAGTATGGACTATGGGGGTGGGTGGGGGAAACATTGTGACATATATTCAAGGTTCTGGTACTCACCTTTAAGGCCTTACATGGACCAGGTCCTGTGTATCTGTGGGGCTGACTTTTTGAATATGTTCCAAAGAGAACATTATGGTCAATTAACAGTAACCAACTGAGGATCCTGGCCCTAAAGATTGGCCTCAACCAGAGCCAGAGCTTTTTCGGCCCTAGCTCCTTCTTGCTGGAATGAGTTCCCCCAAAAGATCAGGACCCTGATGGAGCTTTCCAAGTTTCGTAGGGCCTGTAAGATGGAGCTCTTTTGAGAGGCCTAGAGTTGAGGCCAATCAGAAAAACATTTACTGGGCCTCCCTCATCTCTTCCCCCTTTCCCTCCCATTCTGACTCCTTCAGCGAGTTCCCTGTTAATGAAGTAAGCTATTGAGATCAAATAGCCAACAGCAGGTGAAAACTTCTGGCTTCTATAATTATGAACTGGTTTTATGATGTATTATGTATTGTATTGTTTAAATTTTATGTACCCTGTTATTCGCTGCCTTGAGATGGCCAGTCCAAGAGGAGCGGTATGCTAATTAAATTATAAATAAATAAATATATGAGAATTCTTCCACCGTAAAGAAAAGTAGTCCTAAATCACAGAAACATGGACAAAGTAAACACTATCCTTTAGTATTGCATTTCTTTCTCCACAAACACACAATTTGCTTTTGCACATTACAGGTAGGAAATTGAGCCTGAGTGGCAGTACTTTCAGCCATTTGACAAGTTTATGGTGAGGAGCAATGATCTGAACCGATGTCTCAAAGGTCCAAATCTACCACTCCTTCTGCTTGGCCACAAGTAAAAGAACATATCAGTTTTAAACTCTTGTTTAAAAAAAATTAATATAAACATGCAGAAATACAATGATAATATTGATTTTGGACCTAGGAGATAGGACCTTTAAGATGGATGAGTACCATACGTTAAGTATTAGTTGGCAGAATGCCATGGATTCTACTTCATTTTCCTATGAGTATTTGCTCCAATTATTTTCTCTTCTTTTCTTTAGGAATGCAGTGTATTTGATCAGTGCTATGAAATGGCTGCTGTTATTCGCCAGAACATCCCTGAAAATCACTGTTAGTGGCTCAGAAGTACAGACCACGCTGTTATTTCGTTGAAAGAAAACCGTCCCAGAGATGCCCAGTGAGGATACTAGTGGGATGGAAGAGCCTGCGTTAAGAGAGAGCAAGAGTGGGTCACAAAGTCCTCAGCGCAACTCCTTACGCAGAACTGTAGCTACTGCAGTGACCTTTGATGGAGAGGCAACTACAGACAGAAGGAAGAAGAGGAAGAAAGAACCCCGCCCAGAATCAATAATCGTGTATCGGACAGGAAATGAAAACAAAGTGGAAGAAGAACAAGTGGATGAGGAAGGGGGTGAGAAAAGTTCAGAGGAAGGCTCCAAGTTCTTGGGACACTCTATAGAAGATGGTAAATGTCCTGGAAAAAGTGGTTTGTGATTTATGATGCATGTTTCACTTCTTCCTAGAAGCTATATGTATTACTTTGAAGAAGACTTATTGGACTTTGTTCATACATTCTGGAAAGCAGTTGTCAAATCATGAGCCTTATTATTTGCCCCATCCCCTTTTAGTGATGGTTTTGACTGGGAGGTTAGACAGATTCATGAAGGATATAGGTCCTTCACTGGCTACTAGCCATGGGGAGTTAAGGGTACGTTCTTATATGAAGACAGAAAAAAAAGGACCAGTGTTAAGAAGTTGCATCAGGGGAAGGCATTGGCCGCTATGCCCTGTTTCTTGGCCCTGCAATAAAATTGGATGGCTGCTGTATGAGATAGGATGCTGGACTAGTTGGCTAACTGGTGTGATCCAGAGGAGCTCTTAGGTTTTTTTGTCTAATATTTGTGTGTCTGAGTAGTGAAATCCTTGTAGACAATTGATTAGATGGTATGGGGATGCAAGTTTTAATGCCTGAGTTGACTTTGCAAGATGAGAAACCCAGGGCAAATGGAAGAAGATTAACTTTTACACATATTCTTATGCAAATGCTTTGATTTTAGTCATCTAGCTGTGTACATGATCAGGCTTTTTTCTAGGTATGAATCTGCTGTCAACTTAGCCTGATAGCAAATTTTGTTGAATTTAATGGGATTTACACAAACAAATACAACATCTAATTTCCTTAACATTGTTTAAATTAAATTAATTGCTAGAGATGTCAGCCTCTAAGTGGGATCTGATGATGCCCCAGCTTGACAGCTCATCTCCAGACTACAGAGGTCAGTTCCCTTGGAGAAAATGAATGGACTCCATGGTACTGAACTTCATTGAGGTCCCTGTCCTCCCTAGGCTCCATTCCCAAATCTCCAGGAGTTTTCCAACCTGGATCTGGCAACCCCTCCCCTCCTCATCCACCACTGGTGACCACAGGCAACCTGGCAAAACCTATTGCAGAAAAAAATGAAAGTTTAGTTTGAAGTCTGTCTTGTTTTGATTTTGTTTCTTTGTTCTCCTAGGTTCATGGGCTGTGCCTTTAGATAGCAGATACGTTACTTTAACTGGAACCATCACAAGAGGAAAGAAAAAAGGCCAGATGGTGGATATTCATGTTACACTGACTGACAAAGAGCTGCAGGAGCTGACTAAATCAAAAGACCCTCCCAAAACTGAAACTCCAGAAGGGAAAAAAGCTTGCGAAGTTGGCTTGGCTAAGGGCCCCCACATCCTTATCTGGAGCCTTGCTTGCCTCCCTGTCATCTTCATTATGTCCTTTGTGGTTTCCTTTTACTATGGGACCATTACCTGGTACAATGTCTTCTTAGTGTACAATGAAGAGAGGACCTTCTGGCACAAGATCACCTTCTGCCCCTTCTTAATCATCTTCTATCCAATCATAATCATGGTCATTTCCTGCTCCCTGGGCCTCTATACAGCAGTGACTCAAATCTCATGGGCCTTTGGGGATTGGTGGCATGCTGTGAGAGATATGGAAAAAGGGTTCTGTGGCTGGCTTTGTAGCAAGATGGGCCTAGAAGACTGTTCTCCATACAGCATTGTTGAGCTATTAGATTCTGACAATGTCTCAGGTAGCCTGTCAGCTAAAGGCTCAGCACAAGGTGAAGAGATTTCAGCTGTCTGAGTCTCTGCTGTAAGGATTCCAGCTTTTTCATGTTCAGATATAATGCAAATGTACCTAGAGTGGCTAAAGCAGGCATGCACATGCACACATGGACAGTCTTGATGAGAAAAAGCCCTGGAAACTTATTCAAACAAACATGGCACAGTCCAACCAGATTGTGGAAGGGAAAGGGAATTTGAATGCATCCAGTCAGAAACTACATGTAGTCAGAAAGCTAGCATGTGCAGGATTTAGAATTATATTTTGTTGTATTCTTGATTTACTAGTCTTCAACATGTAAAGGTAGAAGAGTTGATAGAGAAGAATATTCAGATGTTGTTTTGCCTACCTCCATTCTAATATACGTGGGAGGACTGAGCCACAAGCTTTCTCTGAGTGTTTGACCTAAGTTAGGGCCAATTTATACCACTTAGGCCTGCAGGTGGGATTGCTGCATATTTGAATATACTCCCACAACATATCCTGCATATGCAAAAAACAGTATGCAAGTGAGAAAGCTCTGCTTCTCTGGTGTGCAGGTTTGTTTGTTTTTTTCAATGTATGGGTGTATATGTTAGGGGTGGGGCACATGAAAGCAGAGCATTCCATCCTGCAGGCCCTGCCCACAACCTGCCAAGGTGCCATCCAGGAAAAGCCTTCTTCATTTAGCTGGTGGTGTAAATTCACCGTTACATTTTTTAATGATCCTGAAGTGCCAGTGTGCTGCATAAGAAGATTCATGGCTGCCTCATAATACTGATGGCCTGATCAGTGTTTCTTGTTGGGTTTTAAACATTCTCTTTATTTGAATTGATTGGCTGGAGCGGGAAAAGGATAGGTGCCAAAAGTGTCCTGCCAGCTTGAACATGTAGCTGCAGCCATGTTCCTCCAGCCAGTGCCTGCCTTTTCCCTGGAGCTGCCAAGGATAATGGCTGCAATCTGAAAATGTATTTGGCTGTAATGCATTCAGCCTTGTGCCACATTTGCTGTAGTTGTACAGTAGGCTGTGATGAGGTGTCATCAGAAAATGATGCCCTTAGAAAGAGTGCTCAAGCCCTGTCAGAGCCAGTTCCTATTACATGTAGGGGGATCTGAGCAGTCCAATTTCCCCTATTAAATTCATCCTGCATTTTCAATATAATATGTAACATTGGTCTGCTCTTGGTATCTGGTTTAATACCTGTGCAAAAAATCAGGCTGAATTTTTTTTTTTGGGGGGGGGAGATGTATTGGACAGAAATCTGTAAGTTGCACTTATGAATGAAGTATGTGTTGATAGATCACTAGCCCAGACTTGCACAGCTTACATGGGGGGATGAGGCAAGAGTGAGGGTTGATAGCATAAAATCAAACAATAGTGTATTCTGTCATTCTGTATAAATAGGACAGATATTCTGTTGCTTGGAGCTGGCACTGACTGAACGCCTGTATATATTTTCCCCTACTTGAAAATGCATCATTGGGCCAATTTCTGTTCTTGCTTCACAATTAGCTGCTGATTTGTACAAAGAGAACAAAGCTGGACCTATAAGTTGGTGCTAGTTGTATTGGTCTTCAGTATGACTTTCTAAACTCTTCTCTTTCTCTCACATGGGATTAGTTTCCTTATTCTGTAAAGTATCTGAAGCATACTCACTTTGTTCAAAATCATGCTGTGGATAAAAAGCACGATGTTCTTTCCTTCCCCCATTCAAAAATTCAAAAATAAGTGTTGATTGTGTGCCATTGGGTGCATACAGGTGCAAATGGATTTGCATGGTCAGGTCACTGCATGTTGTTCAAATAACCTGTTTTATTTTCAAGCTCAGGAAGAAAAAAAAGGGTTCCATGAATTTTGCGGTAGAAGCCAACCCATGGTGCTGTTTGAAGGGTACTTGTGAAATGATGAACCCATTTTAGTCCCATCCCCTGAGCAGTTTCTGCAACTTTAAAAAAAAAAAAAAGATTTTTGCCTTCTGGAAAAAAATTAAGGGATGAATAAGAACATAATTTAATATACAGATATAAGGTGCTTTTATTCAACAAATGGTTGGACAGCTTGCCTGAAGCCTACTGAGAGGAACAAGATGGACAGCTGAACCACCACTTGATGGACTGGTGTATCATATGCAAAGGCAGATGGAAGGAAGGCTCCTCGAGCAACAAGAAAAAATCCACTGCAGCTATTGCTTTAATGTTAGGCCTCTATGCACCCACTGTTTACTTCCTGGAATTCTCCAAAGAGGATTAGTAGCTTAGTGTGTTCTAGTTACTCACACATTAATATTGGCAGATTTATAGAGGAATTTCTTATTATTTATTCCTATCTCTCCATCCTCAATATATGGTCTCAATGTGAAGTTGCACCATTATTCATCTTTGTTTGGCTTTCATTAAAGTCTCACTCTGCTGTGGATGGATGATGACTCTGTATTTATCACTTTATCAGTTTTGACTTCCCTTTAAGACTCAGTGTGATGTAGTAGTTAAAAGCTGTGGACTCATTTGGAAAACTGGGTTTGATTCCCCACTCCTCAACTTGGAGCTTCTTGGGTGAGCTTTGGCCAACCACAGTTTTCTCAGAACTCTCTCAGCCTTATCTATCTGTTGTAATGAGAGGAAGACAATGATAAGCTGTGTTGAGACATCTTTGGGTAGAGAAAGGTAAAATATAGAACCCAATGCTGCTTCTTCCTACCTTAATTCTTTACAGACCACCCCCTTTTTTTGATAGCTTTGCTGGTTTAACTGGTTTGCTGATTTACTGGTTTAAATCATATTCATTTAAAAAGCTGTACAAATAAAAAGGCATATTTTATAAATAATTACTATCCCAGCACAAACTGTCTGATTACTTAGCAGGAGCATTTGCCAGACTAAAGGCCACCGCACAACAAAAACGTAGGCAATTGTGTTTTGAATTTGCAGTAGACCTAGTACCAGGAAAGAGGTGTGTGTGTTCATGTTGATTGAAGTTTTAGTCAAACCGGTTCTTTCATTTGGTGTTCTCGATCCTCCAATTAAAGAAAAGGGTATGGAGCCAAAAGATATTTTTATTTGTCAGCTGAGGCATAGGCTCCCTACACGATAAGCAGTGATCCAAAAAGGTAGGGAGCATGTAGGATCTCTAAAACAAAGCATTTAGACTTCTGATTACAATACAATCACATGGTCAATTACATGAAAACCTCCAGTTCAGCTCCCAAAGTCCACAGTTGGGATCCCCTGATCATGTCATGAACAGTCCTTGTGCTAGTGTAGGGGTGCAGTGAGAGTATACAGATGGTGCTGGAGGGCGTTGTATTTATTATGTAAATGATTTAAACACCTATTCCGTTACCAATGGTCAGTTCATTTGACATGAAACACTGTTAGAACTATGATTCTTTGTTCTTTGGTTAGATACATTTGATCTGTTAGTCATATGACTTGCTCGGAATGCAGTGGCCATCTATAAGAATTACAATTCAGAATGCATGAAGCAAACGGGAAAGTGTTCTTGTTCTATGCGGTTCTCAGCTGTTCTTCATTTCTAATATTTTGTTATTGAGTGTAATGCATCCCACTGTTTTTTGCAATGTTCTTGTTTAATGCCCATTCCAGCCTGTTCTGGGGTGTTCCAGAGGCTTTTTGGCCTAGGGTTAATAAAGGTTTGAGATTTCAACCTAAAATATTCTTGTGTCTGCAATGCATGCCATGATGTCGTTTTGTGGTACCCTTGTTTGTGTAATGCCCCTTCCGGCCTCTACCCTGTCCTCAGTGATGGCAAACTACAAAGTAACTTGTCGAAAGACGAACTCTAATCCTTATTCATGTCTTTGCAGAAGCGTGCATACAACACGAAAGCTATCCCAATTAAACTTCGGTGGTTTTAAAGGTGCCACTGGACTCGCCCTTTGTGCTAATATTTATTGTACGAGAAAACAATACTCTTTGTCTTTTTTCATTTGTGGAATACTGAAAGTTCTTGGATTGTATTAATTTTAAAATCTTGCTAAGTAGCAACTGTGCAACATACTCCGCTCCTTATTTATCGCGCCAGGAGATTCAAAGACACAAATGAGCGGAAACCAGTATTCAAACATCACATTTCCCGCCCGCCTCCCTCCCTTTTTTTTGTTGCCTTTACTTCGCGCCCCATTCCCACGCCTTGCTCTTCCCGGCCGTGGCCATGTAGTGTCGCTGTGGGGCCCGCCCGGCGCGCTAAAGTGATGCCGGGTAGGATACCGGGAGCAGCCCCGGAAGGGAAGAACTGCCGGGTTTGTGGCGGAAGGTTTGGGACGCGGGCATCATGTCGCGGGCGAAGGTAATAGCGAAGACCAGGAGCAAAGGCGCAGGTGCCAGGAAGATCGCGTCTCGTGCTGGGCGGGAGGGAGGTGTGTGGACAATTCGCAAACATCTCAGCATCATTGCTTAGGAGCTGCTAGGCATGGAGTTAGCATTTCCCCGGGAGGAGTTTCACATCTCGTGTTTTAGTCTTAACCTTAGTCGCCGTCCTGTGGTCTAACTCAGAGCGGTTAAATGTTGCGTGGGTTCTTCTTCCCGCCTGGTCGGTGAAAGCTTTGGGGGAAGCGATGGAGTCGCCAGCCCTGCGTTGGGGAATACCTGGGCAGGACTGGAGTTGGGACCTCAGCGGAATATAATGCTGTGGAGTACCCCCTCCAAAGCAGCCATTTTCTCCAAGGGAACTGATCTGATTCCAGGGGATCCCCAGGTCCGACCTGGGGACTGGCATCCCTAGGTGGTGAGGTTTTTATGCATTATCTAGCCTTGCGCATCGTAACCATCCTATGGGGTGACAGATATTACATACAGCTAGTACAACTGGGATATGTGATTTTGATCTATTTTCTTTCACACACACTTGTGAGCCTGGACTTTATTTTCTAAATTGTGTCCTACTTATGATGGATATAGATAAAATGCTCCATGCTAATACACACAATTAGTGTGATTAATAGGATCCCTCTCCCAGTTTTTCTTAGTGTTTAGAAGGGAAACTTTGAAATATGCAGATTTCATACTGTAGGTTGATCTTTTACATTTTAAGTCAGGCCTTGTGTGGCATGATGGGTTGACTTTCATTACCTGAGATTGTTCCAATTTATGCTTTCATTTCATCAAATTAATTGATAATATATTTATTTATTATATTTATATACCGCCCTCCTTGGAGGCTCAGGAGGCTTATATTCAAATAATCAGGGATAATATCAGACTGCTAAGCTGCACCCACATTGTGTACCCTAAAGTTTAGGTGTACTGTGAGAAAGGTAGTGGGAGCTGTACAGGAATTGTGTATTTTTACACATGTTGACAAAATAGAAATGCTCAGAGATGCTGTGATACTCAAGATTAGTTAACAGATTTATTACAGTTTATCTTTTCCTCCAACTTTCTGATATATGGCTCTCTATTAAGGGAGAGTTCTAAGCCATGTGTGATTTTGGAGGTGGAAGCTATTTGTAGTAGTTGGGTATCCTTAGGCAGCCTCAGTTTTCTATCAGAGCTACAAATGATGGCAACTTTTTTCACAAGGTATTTGGAAAAACACACAAAATAAGGAAATGTTACAGTCTCCCCTCAGCCTTTAATGCTGTAGTTCTGTAAGCATAACATTCCCATGAAACTTAGTATATATCTGAATGCAGTTTTCGTAAACTGAGATACTATTAGGAAGAATACCAGGGTAACATATAAAGAAATGCTACACAATGAAGAATATTGGTTATTTTTCCTGTTTAGCAATAAGACTGAGATTAGAATTTGGGCTTCCCATATCTGATTTCAACATTCTAGGTACTTTCAGATCTTAATCTATCCTGTTCTTTAAAACTGAGGACTCGATCAATTAAATCTGACAATATGACACTTAAATATATTCAGTAATACTAAAGCGGGAAAAAATGATCGAGAACAGTCCATAAAGGGTTTGTTTTAGATTGATTGACCTCTTTGAAAAACCAATATTACACGAATTTATTTAATCACAAATGTGATAATCAGAGTTTCAGTCTACCTTGCTGCCGTATATCTGCATATTTTCAATTCATGTTGCTCATTTTTCTAATAAAGAGAAGAAAAAAAATCCTCCTTCCTTTGAAATGATCTTTGCTCCTTTTCCTCTTTCCTACTCACCTAACTCCCTTTTTTCTTTTTCCTTCTACTTTCAGCCTTCCTTTCTCATCTCCCCTTTCCTTGCTCCCTTCCTTTACATCTTTTTACAGTTTCAGTTACTCCACCGCCACCACCTCCAACCAGATTTCCAATACAGTCACTGGGAAAAGTCTGGCCAAGTTGTGAAAGTTGTGCAATGGCAAGTTGGGTCATGACTCCTAGGCCCAGATAAGCCACACAAGTTACATGGTAGCTAGACCCCCAGGCAGGTTGTTTGCTAGCTATCTGCCCCAGATGCATGGCTATGACCCATTATGCACGGGGGTTTTAGCGCACATTCGGGGTGGAATGGCGGCGACTAAAATCACGGATAACGCACGGAGCCGGCTGCAACCGGCTGCAGCTTCGGTGCATGCCGCCGAAAAAGCCGCGTCAGTGAAACGCGGAAGAAAGCGCAGCTTCCGGGTGAGCGGGGCGCAACCAGAAGCGGCGCCCGGATCGGCGCGTGCATAATCGGTTACTCTGGGTCTTGCCGCCGTCGCGCCCCGCCCCGTGTATAACCGGTATGCGTCGCGTCTTCCCCCTCCGCGTTTTCCATGTGACCCGAAATCGCCGTTTCGGCGGCCGTGCATAATGGGCCTATGAGTTGCTTGCATGAGCTGTGTATTGGCTGCTGCTGGATCTGGGCAAGTTGCATAAGCCATATGGTCACAAGTTGCCTGGATGAATGTGTTGGCTGCTAAATGGGCCCACTGAGCTGCGTGGTAGCAAGTTGCTTAGGTTACTCACTTAGTAGCCACTGTTGGGTTAAGTAGTGCTGTAGTAAATCACTTGGTGGTTGCTGCTGGACCCAGACAAGTTATGTAGGAGTAAGTTGCCTGGGTGACTGACATGGCAACCACTACAGGGCTGAGTCATGCAAGTTGTATACTAATGATTCATGCAGTGGCCATCCCTGGATCAGGGCAGTTCAAATTGAACAAAAACAAGAACAAATCCGGAGTCAAATCGGGAATCTCATGTCTGATTGCTCGCTAGTCCCTGATTAGAACAAGCCGAGGAGGGATGCTCAAGACTGCCCCTGCACCCGTGGCAACAACTGCAAGTGCAAATTGTGCAGAAAAAGTTGCTGCTCCTATTGTCCCGTTGGCTGAACCAAGTGTGCTCAGGGCTGCATCTGCAAAGGGCAGCCTGCTGCGAAGGGCAGCTGCTGCAAGGGAATCCCCTCTCAGTGTCTGAGCGAGGATCTGTATATTTGACTGCCTGCCAGGATGTAACCTTATTGTTAATTTCTATATGTGCCTGTGCATTTTCTAGCATTTAGATGTACAGAAGAAAATTAAGCAACTTGAAAATAATAAAGTGTGTGTGTGTGTGTGTGTGTGTGTAAAAAACAAAAACAAAACAAGAACAATACATCAAACTCAGTGACTATATTGAATGAAAGGCAATGGTAATAATAACAATAAACACAGAAAATAACATTCTAAGATAGTAAACAGTCTAGCAAGCCCATAGTTGGTCAGATCAGGCATATGGGTTCAAGGAAACGAGGTTTGTGGGCCCAATAGATGTTGTTTAGCTTCAATTGACTTCAACCAAATGCCTGGCAGAGGGGCTCCCTTTTGCAGGCCCTGAGGAGCTGCCTTGGTACTGATAGAGCCCTGATCTCGTCTGGGAGCTCCTTCCACCAGGTGGGCGCCAGGACAGAGAAGGCTGTGGCCCTGGTTGAGGTCAAGCAGACTTCCTTGGGGCCAGGGATCACTAGCCAGTTGGAGGTGGCAGAGCATAGAGCAATTTGAAGGGTGTAGGTAGAGAAATGGTCCCTCAGGTACCAGACCATGTATGGCCTTGAAGTGACAGAATCCTTGGTTGGTAGGCTTAGCAGTATTGTAGGGACTTGTCAACTCCCCCAAAGTGGCCAGAAGAATGCAATTGTACAAGGTCTCAGCTAACATTAATTTCTTTAAAGGTACAGATGCTACTTCTACTATTATGGAGGCTTTCATATACTTTCATTGGACCTTGTATTTATTTAATGGATTTTTAAGTAACATAAAAACACAAAAATAATTATTTTTAAAAAATCTAGTAAATATATTAGCTAAATTAAAAAGTTAACAGACTGTTGTACATAGCCAAATAAGAGTGCTCACAAAATTAACAGAAGATGCCAGATTATTTGTCATTACCGAAGACACAATAAAAGACATCATTATATTTACTACATCAGTGTGTGTAAAACTTTAAACAGCTGAAAAGGTTCTTACCAGCCAGAAATAATTTATCCCGCTGTTAGATAATTCAGATACACTGAAAGTCCCAAAAGTTCATAAGATGCAATCTTACAGGGCTAAAAAAAGTAATTTGAAAACAAATATATTGCTAAAATCCTATACAAACTAAACCAAGTTAAATAATATGTGCCCCTGTAAGAATTGAATTCAGAATACAAGAATAAAGAAATCTAGCTTCTTTATACCCAAAATGCATTCACCAGTAATACGTATCAGAAGGACATATAATGCTATTACATTGCTTTATAAGTATAGATCAGCCTTTCTCAACTTTTTTAACATTGAGAAACTCCTGAAATATTCTTCAGGCTTCAAGAAATCACTGAATATGGTTGGGAAACATAGCTGGGTACATGCCTACCTGGGGCCCCTCCCCTTTCCACCCCCTCTAGGCCCATCATTGGCCATTTTGGGAGGGGGGAAATGGGTTGACATGACTGTATATGGTCTTGTCACCTGATAAATGTTTGACAAGTGTTAAAAATATATTAAAAATTAACTTCCACCCATTCAGAAAACCCTTCCAGCACTCTCAAGAAACCCCAGGATTTCACAAAAACCTGGTTAAGAATGCCTGGTATAGACTCTCAGCTCAGCATTATCAAGAAACAGACAATGGACTCACAAAAGCTAGTATGTGGAAGGACATTTCTTCCACCCCTGTTGGTCTTCCTCTCAAAACTATCTCTGTTTTGCCTTCTCCTCATAGCCCTCACAGTTTCAACCATTTGCTTTCTTTCTTCCAGACTCCCTTCTGGTTTTGCTCCCCCCCCCATCTGCCTTCATGTCCTTCCTGCACCCCCACTTCTCCCCCTCCCAGATCCCCTGATATTTCAAAATGAATATATGGTAGAGATTTTAGATTATTTTGGCAGTGGTTTCTTGAGAATCCAAAGTGCTGCTGAAAGCTTGGCATTTAAAAAGTGTGTTAATTTATCCTCTTTTTAAATAGAAGCTTTTCCTGATATCTTGGGGATTCTTCCTGGTTTGAGGGAATGTCTCCTGTATTTTTACATGGCCCTGTAGTGTGTGGCTTTTAAAAAATATCTGTGCTCTGATGTCAAGTTGAGAATTAGATGTATGATGATGTTTCTTGGTCATGTTTCATTTCAATTTGTACCGTCTCCTCTCCTTTTTGAAGGCCGCCATAGTCCTGTGTATGGATGTTGGCTCTTCAATGAGTAACTTTGTTCCCGGAGAAGAATCTCCTTTCGAACAAGCAAAGAAAGTGATTACCCTGTTTGTGCAGCGACAGGTATATATTTTTATTTATTTATGTATGTAGTATAGCCAGGCGATCCAAGGATTGTCTGGCAACCCAGCAAGGGACATTCAGAAGTGATTTGACATTTCATTACTCTGTCATGACCCCTAGTGTTCTTTGGAGGAATTACTACCTAAATCCTTAGAGGTTGCCCATCCAAATACTAGTCAGGATCAGCCCTACTTAGCTTCTGAGATCTGACAGGATTGTGCTTGCCTGGGACATGCAGGTCAGGGCAGCAACAGTATACCTATGTCAAGCACTGAGGTCAATGAGATGTACGATATATATGAAAAAATGGATCGATATTGCTACATACTATGTATGAGGAGATTTAATTCAGAAATATCATGTTCTGCATCAGTTCATGTTTATCATCTAGCTCCCGCCTCAACTTGACGTTTAGTTTCAGTTCATCTAGGAATGTCTACAGTATTTTACACACTTGAAAGCTGAGACAACTGAGACTCATTCTTTCCTAGTTTATAATAAGAAAGATATCAATCTGCTTATAATTTGTTACATATTATTCTTGTGGTTTTTTCATAGTTGGGGATCTGTTGCAAGAATACAGAATTTTCTAGCCATCTAGGCACCATATTAAGTTGCCAAGAATATTGTTGTTTTTTCCTCCCCCTAAAAAATGCATTTTATTCTACTATAATCCTTTGTTCTTTCTAAAATGAAATCATTTAAGAGTGACAAAGGACCAAACATAACTTCTGCAACCATTTATGTGGATGGGAGTAGAATTCTCTAAAAGGATTTTTTGGCCTGAAAAATTATTTCCAAATATTGACTTGTAGTCCTTGTAGCCGTTTGGCATTTGAGTATAAAACCTATATGATTAAAAGGGTTTTGCATGTGATAGAAGAAGAAGAGTTGTTTTTTATACCTCTGTTTTCACTACCTTAAGGAGTCCCAAAGTGGCTTAAACCTTCCCTTCCTCTCCCCACAACAGATACCCTGTGAGGTAGTTGGGGCTGAGAGAGCTCTGGCAAGATTGCTCAGTGAGAACTGTATTATCAGGGCTGTGACGAGCCCAAGGTCACCTGGCTGGCTGCATGTGGAGGAGTGGGGAGGAAATCAAACCTGGCTTGCCAGATTAGAAGCTGCCACTCTTAACCACTACATCAAGCTGGCTCTCTAGGAATCAGCTGATCTATGTAAATGAGCCTTGGTTGTAAAGTAATTGGGGCTTTATTGGGGGTTTATCTGATTTTTGTTACCCACCACAAGCCATCCCGGGAGTAGTGGGCTGTAAGTCTAATAAATATATTAATAAATAAGTGTGTGCTGCTAATTTTTTCATTTACTCTGCCATTTTTTCTGCCATCTTCAGGTGTTTGCTGAGAGTAAAGATGAAATTTCCTTGGTTTTATTTGGCACAGACGGTACCGGAAATTCTCTTGCCAATGAGGATCAGTATCAGCATATTACTGTACACAGACACCTGTTTCTGCCAGATTTTGATTTGTTGGAAGACATACAAAATGTGGTTCAGCCGGGCACTGGACAAGGAGACAGTATCCTTTCGGAATGTTGAAAACTGTTACCATATTTACTTGAAAGGAATGTGTCCCCAAATATAAGATACCCCCTAGAAACAGCCGTTCATTAAGAACAAAAATTACTGGATCCAACTGTAACTTCTTATGTGAATGTAAGTCCTCCCCTTTTTTAAAAAAATGGCATACCTGGATAAAAAAATCCTAGTATTATGTTCTGCTGCCTTTGGAAAGAGTTAATAATGTCAACATGCAGACAGCACTCCAAAGGATCTAAATATTCGCTTCAGCCTCCCCATGAACAATATAGGATTATAACACTAGACTACCTTACAGGGCTGTTCAACAGGTTACTGAGTTAATGTATACGGAATGTTTGGAATCCTCTAATCGCTAAACATCATTAAATTATTGCTACAAAATGTTGCCATTGCTATCCTGACCAAGGTATAACTTTTTTCGATGCTGTTTTAAATATATTTTGTCCTTAATGAATTCAGTTCTTGATGCTCTTATTGTGTGCATGGATGTGCTTCAAAAGGAAACAATGTAAGTTATTTTAAGAATTCTAAAATATTTTTAAATCCTTCTGCAACATTATACTATGGGGAATGGTGTAGCTTTATAAAACATTGCTATGTTGTTTGATAATGAGCAACAAGTATGGAAATGATAGTAATAGGGGGAATTTCTGGAAACATTTTTAGAGACCAGTGACCACAAAAGATAAAATGGTCACAGGTGAAATCAACCCCTCTATATACATTAGAAAAAGAAAATATACATTGGAGCACACTTCAGCTAAAGGGTGGGTTTGTTAGTATATTGGAAGAAATGGCAGTACTTTCCAACCCCACAGTAACTTGTTTTAGAACAAAGGTCTAATTTTGGTAAAGTTGAAAACAACACTGTAATTGCTAAGAACCAGAACTGTGCTACTAGGAGAATTTAACTCAATTCAGTGACACTTTACTGAATGGCAGACAGAATACAGCACTTAGTTTTTTGATAGGATGTAAAGAAGGGTGCTTCTGAGTAGCAGTAAGGCCCATTATGCACGGCCGCCGAAACGGCGATTTCGGGTCACATGGAAAACGCGGAGGGGGAAGACGCAACGCACACCGGTTATGCACGAGGTGGGGCGCAGCGGCAGCAAAACCCAGAGTAACCGATTATACACGCGGCGATCCGGGCGCCTCTTCTGGTTGCGCCCCGGTCACCCGGAAGCTGCGCTTTCTTCCGCGTTTCACTGACGCGGCTTTTTTGGCGGCATGCACCAAAGCTGCGGCCGGTTGCAGCCGGCACCGTGCGTTATCGGTGATTTTAGTCGCCGCCATTCCACCCCGAATGTGCCTTATTTCCCCGTGCATAATGGGTCTAAATGAAACAATTATTTAAACTGCAGTATTCTTATACTAAAAAGCATATATTAGGAATGTTTGTCAAATATTGGTGGCAAGATAATAATTCAGGTGACTGTGAGAATTTAAAGTTTACAGTTTGGAAGGCTGCAGTCAAAATATTCTTAACTGGATATTTCTTTCTGTTGAAACTCTCTCCCCTTCTCCTCCCCACTTTCTTTTAAGAGGGAAAAAATATGACAAGCGGCATATAGAGGTTTTTACTGACCTTAGCAGTCCCTTTAGTGAAGATCAGCTGGACATTATTGTTGCTAACATGAAGAAAACCGGGATCTCCCTGCAGTTTTTGTGAGTAAAGCAAGACCTGTGAAACAGTATTATAACTCTGCCATTTTTTTTAAAAGGCATGCTAGCTAAAACGCTGATTGTTGCAATTAAATGGATGTAATTTTATATTTCTTTCTAATGGCCCTGTTTGCGGTTTGCCACAAGCAGGGCCGTTAAACCTTTTTGAAAAACTGCATTAAGAAAAGCTAGAATTCTGCAACATCAGATTTGTGTATAATTGTTTGTTTTGCATTTTTATTGCTATTAATCCCGGAGATGTAGCTACAGAGGTTCATGGCCTTGGCCTCCCTTCATTTTGCTTCTGATATTTCATGATAAATTATCAGCATGATTTCAAGACTATCTTTGTAGCTATTAAGCTAGAAAATTAATTTTACAAACTAATAGCTTCCCAGGAAGCTGAATTCTACATGGCCATTACTAAAATCCTGTATTTGCACAAAATACCCATAAAAATAGCTAAAAATGTGATGTAGACCTCCATAGCAAATGGTTGTGTATCTGTGCATTGTAAGTATTGAGTTAGATCCCAAGGTTGTGTTCTGCATTTTTAACAATGAAATAGAATTTTTGTCTTTGTTTCCCCAGTGTAGCTGCCTGAGCTCCTGGAAATGTTGCTTTCTAGAACAAGGGGCCCTTGTGCACAGCATGGGGGTGGGGGGAAGTAGGAGGATCTACAGACAAAGAAGGGACTTGGCAAACAAGGCTCCCTGCTAATAGTGGGAAATGACCTTTGAATCCAATCCAAAAGCAAAAAGCTCCGAGTTGTCAGTGATCTGTCACAAACAATAACAACTTTGTTATTTAGTCATCACATAAGCTTCAAGAGACATAGAGTGAAAATAATAAGTAGTTCTATCTTCTTCCAAATCTTGTCTTTGCCAGACTATGACAGGTTAGGTTATTGAATTCACTAAGGACATAACGTCTCTGCTTAAAAATTGGTGACAAATGATGGATAGGGTTCACAGGAAGAAAATCTCAAAGAAACAGATTAGACCAGATACATTTTGATTATATGGTGTCAAACCACATGTAGATCAGATTGATTTTTACAGTAGGTGTTTTCATTCTTTATGCTTTGTTACAGTATGCTGAGTAAGTGACATCTGAATTATAACAAAACTAATTTTATGGGTATGCACTCTATTAAACTTTCGATCTAGCCCCAATTGGCAGTAGAAAAATCCATCAACTTTATTTAGAAGAAGAGTTGGTTCTTATATGTCGCTTTTCTCTACCCGAAGGAGTCTAAAAGCGGCTTACATTCTCCTTCCCTTTCCTCTCCCTACAACAGACACCCTGTGGGGTGGGTGAGGCTGAGAGAGCGCTGATATCACTGCTCGGTCAGAACAGTTTTATCAGTGCTGTGGTGAGCTCAAGGTCACACAACTGGTTGCATGTGGGAGAGAGCAGAATCAAACCCGGCTCGCCAGATTAGAAGTCCACACTCCTAACCACTACACCACACTACTAGTTCCTCTTTAGAACTAGTCGTGCCATTAGTGACTAACAGTACAGTGCAGTGATAAATAAGAATCAATGTGGGTTTGCTTTCTAAGATTCCAGAATGACATTTGAAAGTGTATCAGGAGAAAGGGAAGCTAGAATGTGTCAGTTCATCCATTCACATTTCTTTCCTTTTTTTAAAAAAAAGGGGGCTTTTGAATTTATGTGCAACTGTTGTTTTCATGAATCAGGCACACAAGTGACTGTTGCTTTAATTGTATTGTTAGCTTGCCATTTCCGGTGAATGACGTAGATGGAAGTGGGGATGCAAACAATAAGGCACATTCCAGTAGGCACCAAAACTCTTTTCCAAGGAAGGGGCTAACTGAGCAGCAAAAAGAAGGCCTCCTCATGGTGAAGAAGCTCATGTTTGCATTAGACGAAGAAGATGGTATGGAGGACATTTACACTTTCAGGTAACCTTGAACTGTACCTGCTGTTGTTGTTAGCAGTTTGCTTTTTATTTCACTGGCAAGACTGTGTACAATTCAGGCCTTTAGATGGTTTTCTTCTATATATGGATTGTTTAGCACTACAATTTTTCATATTTATTTAGACAATTTTCTTTGAATATGTTGCAACTTAATTTAATATGTTTACTTTGGATTACAGGGCCCAACTAAGAACATAAGATGTATTCTGTTGGTTCAGATCAGGAGTACATCTAATCCAGCATCCTTTTTCGTACAGCTTCCAACCAGCTGGGTTGCAGGGCTTAAAACTATGGCTTAGAGGCCAAGTTTTTTGTTGTTGCCTCTTATTTCTGATACTCAGAGCTTTAATGCTTCCAAATGTAGAGGTTCCTTTTAGGTACTGTGATTAGTAGTCATTGCTGGGCATATCCTCCAGCAATGGCCTTTTGAAGCGACCTATACTAATGACCATGACCATTGCTCACTGAATAAAGTACTTTTGTCCATACTGAGTCTATTACCCATCAACTTCATTGAGTGCCCCCAAGTTCTAGTGCTAGGGGACTGAGGAAAGGGGAAAAAGAACCTATACTCTGGGACTCTGAAGATCTTGGGTCGCTAAGAATTTAAATTAAGGCATTGACCACAATGAATGTAAATGCACTTGTCCTTGGTGAGTATTGCTTGCAGTGACAAAGATCTTCTGATTGAAACATATTCACATATCTCCAATAAAAGACAAGTCTCTTTAAGCAACTTGGTCCTGAATTTTTTTTTAATTATTACAGATTTCTAATTGAGTTTATGAATTCTAACTTTATTGTTGACCATTACGCGGAGACTTTTGCTGTTGTTTATACCTAGGACTGTATACCCTTTTAATTTTACTGTCTGCCAGGAGCAGAGGCAGAGCTTAAGTGGTGCACAGATCCTAGATTCTATCACACATTTTTGTAAGTTTTGGGCCAAATGTGTTTTGATTCCCCATTATTTGCATGAGAAGTACTTTTTTTTTTTTTGTTGTTATGTGCGAAGTCGTGTCCGACCCATCGCGACCCCATGGACAATGATCCTCCAGGCCTTCCTGTCCTCTACCATTCCCCGGAGTCCATTTAAGTTTGCACCTACTGCTTCAGTGACTCCATCCATCCACCTCATTCTCTGTCGTCCCCTTCTTCTTTTGCCCTCGATCTCTCCCAGCATTAGGCTCTTCTCCAGGGAGTCCTTCCTTCTCATGAGGTGGCCAAAATATTTGAGTTTCATCTTCAGGATCTGGCCTTCTAAAGAGCAGTCAGGGCTGATCTCCTCTAGGACTGACTGGTTTGTTTGCCTTGCAGTCCAAGGGACTCGCAAGAGTCTTCTCCAGCACCAGAGTTCAAAAGCCTCAATTCTTTGACGCTCGGCCTTCCTTATGGTCCAACTTTCGCAGCCATACATTGCAACTGGGAAGACCATAGCCTTGACTAAACGCACTTTTGTTGGCAGGGTGATGTCTCTGCTTTTTAGGATGCTGTCTAGATTTGCCATAGCTTTCCTCCCCAGGAGCAAGCGTCTTTTAATTTCTTTGCTGCAGTCCCCATCTGCAGTGATCTTGGAGCCCAGGAAAATAAAATCTGTCACTATCTCTATTTCTTCCCCTTCTATTTGCCAGGAATTGAGAGGGCCGGATGCCATGATCTTTGTTTTCTTGATGTTGAGTTTCAAGCCAACTTTGGCACTCTCCTCCTTCACCCGCATCAACAGGCTCTTTAGTTCCTCTTCACTTTCTGCCATTAGAGTGGTATCATCTGCATATCTGAGGTTGTTAATATTTCTCCCTGCAATCTTGATCCCAATTTGTGACTCCTCTAATCCCGCATTTCTCATGATGTGCTCTGCATACAAGTTAAATAGGCAAGGCGACAGTATACAGCCTTGCCGAACTCCTTTCTCAATTTTGAACCAGTCAGTGATTCCATGTTCAGTTCTCACTGTTGCTTCTTGACCTGCATATAAATTTCTCAAGAGACAAATAAGATGCTCTGGTATTCCCATCTCTTTAAGAACTTGCCACAATTTGTTGTGCTCCACACAATCAAAGGCTTTAGCATAGTCAATGAAGCAGAAGTAGACGTTCTTCTGGTACTCCCTAGCTTTCTCCATGATCCAGCGTATGTTGGCAATTTGATCTCTAGTTCCTCTGCCTCTTCGAAATCCTGCCTGTACTTCTGGAAGTTCTCGGTCCACATATTGCTGGATCCTAGCTTGTAGGATTTTGAGCATAACTTTGCTAGCATGAGAAATTAGTGCGATGGTGCGGTAGTTTGAACATTCTTTGGCATTGCCCTTCTTTGGGATTGGAATGTAAACTGACCTTTTCCAATCCTGTGGCCATTGTTGAGTTTTCCAAATTTGCTGGCATATTGAGTGTAGCACTTTTACTGCATCGTCCTTTAAGATTTTGAATAGTTCAACTGGAATGCTGTCACTACCACTAGCTTTATTGTTGCTCAGACTTCCTAAGGCCCATTTGACTTCACATTCCAGGATGTCTGGCTCCAGGTCAGTAACTACCCCATTGTGGTCATCAGGGATGTTAAGCTCGCTCTTGTATAGTTCTTCTGTATAATTTTGCCACCTTTGTTTGATCTCTTCTGCTTCTGTGAGGTCCCTACCATTTTGGTCCCTTATCATACCCATCTTTGCATGAAACGTTCTCTTCATATCTCCAATTTTCTTGAAAAGATCTCTGGTCCTCCCCATTCTATTGTTTTCTTCTATTTGTTTGCACTGTTCATTTAAGAAGGCATTCTTATCTCTTCTAGCTTTTCTCTGGAATTCTGCATTCAATTGGGTGTATCTTTCTCTTTTTCCCTTGCCTTTCACTTCCCTTCTCTCCTTAGCTATTTGTAAAGCTTCCTCAGACAGCCATTTTGATTTCTTGCATTTCTTTTTCTTTGGGATGGTTTTAGTTGCTACCTCTTGTACAATGTTGCGAACCTCCGTCCATAGTTCTTCAGGCACTCTGTCTATCAGATCTAATTCCTTAAATCTATTTGTCACCTCCACTGTGTATTCGTCAGGGATATGATTTAGTTCATACCTGAGTGGCCTAGTGCTTTTCCCTACTTTCTTCAATTTAAGCCTAAATTTTGCAACAAGAAGCTGATGATCTGAACCACAATCAGCTCCTGGTCTTGTTTTTATTGACTGGATAGAACTTTTCCATCTTTGGCTGCAGAGCACATAGTCAATCTGATTTCTGTGTTGACCGTCTGGTGATGTCCATGTGTAGAGTCGTCTCTTGGGTTGCTGGAAAAGAGTGTTTGCTATGACCATTGTATTCTCTTGACAAAATTCTACCAGCCTGTGCCCTGCTTCATTTTGTACTCCAAGGCCAAACTTGCCTGTTATCCCGGTTATCTTTTGGCTTCCTACTTTAGCATTCCAATCCCCCATGATGATAAGCACATCATTTTTGGGCGTTGCTTCTAGAAGGTGTTGTAGGGCTTCATAGAACTGATCAACTTCATCCTCTTCAGCAGCAGTGGTTGGGGCGTAGACCTGGATCACTGTGATGTTGAATGGTTTGCCTTGGATTCGAACTGAGATCATTCTGTCATTTTGGGGATTGTATCCCAAGACTGCTTTTCCTACTCTCTTATTGATTATGAATGCTACTCCATTTCTTCTGCGAGATTCTTGTCCACAGTAGTATACCTGATGGTCATCTGAATTAAATTCACCCATTCCTGTCCATTTTAGTTCACTGATTCCTAAAATGTCGATGTTCAGTCTTCTCATTTCTTGTTTAACCACGTCCAGCTTGCCTTGATTCATGGATCTGGCGTTCCAGGTTCCTATGGAATAAAAATCTTTACAGCATCGAACTGTCTTTTCGCCACCAGTTACTTCCACAACTGAGCGTCCTTTCGGCTTTGGCCCAGCCGCTTCATTCATTCTGGCGCTACTCGTACTAGCCGTCTGCTCTTCCCCAGTAGCATATTGGACACCTTCCGACCTGAGGGGCTCATCTTCCAGCGTCATATCGTTATGCCTATTGGAACTGTCCATAGAGTTTTCATGGCAAAGATACTGGAGTGGTTTGCCATTGCCTTCTCCAGTGGATCACCTTTTGTCAGAGCTCTCAGCTATGACCTGTCCGTCTTGGGTGGCCCTGCACGGCATAGCTCATAGCTTCACTGAACTACGCAAGCCCCCTTGCCACAACAAGGCAGAGATCCTTGAAGGGGGGAGAAGTACTTAATATATCTCAATTACATTTTCTGTTTTAGGGTTAGAGAAATATTACCTGGCAGTTTCAGGGTGCTGTTAGTACATAATTCATGCTATGTTTTGCTTCATTTCTTCAAAGAACCTTCCTGTCTTCTTTCATTTAGGGAGAGTCTGGAGCGCCTTTCAATGTTTAAGAAGATGGAACGGAGACCAATGGCTTGGCCGTGCCAACTCACCATTGGCTCTAAATTGTCTATAAGAATAGTAGGCTATAAATCAGTAAGTTACTAAAATGACATTGTGTTTATACCTGAGCATTCATGCACACCAAATTAGGACAAACTAACAATGAGTATCGGGGACTGAATAGCTGGACATTTAGCTGTGGTAACTGATCCATGCTGTATGCATATGATGTGCTAGAACTAGCAGCACACAGAAATATTAATTTTTCATAATATGTAAAAGGGACCTCCTCTGCCAGGCATTTGGTTGAGGTTGACCTGAACCAACCACTTCCCACTGGTCCCTGAACCTCCCTCCTATGGTAACCACTGTCGATCTGTCCAACCCACAGGGTCATCGGTATGTGTTAGTTGACTTAATGTTCACCCCATTGTTTAATGTTCCACCATGTTACCTATTGTTATTATTGTATTATCACTGTTATCAATAATTGAATTATCTGCATCGTTCTTGGTTTATGTAAACTGCCCTGAGCCTTTGGGGAAGGTGGTATATATAAACAAACAAATAAATGTTCTTAGTCTGAGCTTGTAAGGATTGTTCCAGAGGAGTACAAGTGGAAATGCTCTTGCAGTCACAACTTTTCAGCACCTCCTTATTATTGCAGGCCTTTTTATTCCTTGCAGAAGCAGCTCATGAGGGTCAGGGACTCTCTGAAGGGACAAGCTGTATGATATAGGTTTCTGTTGGGGGAAAACAGAATTGGTGAATATTGTACCTTCCATTCTTACATGAACAGAAGTGTTCTTCTGCCCATGGAAGAAGGATTTGGGCCAAGCTGGTTTCTGAAAATTGCTTTCACTTGAAGAATTGTTGGTATGAGCCAGTACGAATGAATGGCTTACGTATCTTGGGAAACATTTCACACTTATTGTGTGTTTTTCCCCATTTGTACTTAGGAACATTTTAAGAGCGTGTGAGATTTTATACAGAGATTATCTGTTCTAAACCCATTTGAATAACTGTAGAGGATTGCACTGAGACTGCTTTAAATCCACATCTTGTATTTAGTAATCCCTGAAAACTATGACATCAGAACTCGAGACAGTCATTTGATGATTATGGGCATTTAATGCCAAGGGGTTTTTTTTGTTTGGTACTCCCTTAATGAAGTCCATTGTGAGACTCTCAGGGATGATCACAGAGGGAAGTTTCATGTATTTGGTATTGCTCTGTTGTCAGACATAGACCTGGTTGCCACCTCCTGTGTGGCTAATGAGAAAAAGGATCAGGAGCTGGCTGTAATTAGTGTCTTATCCTCAAATATCAGTTAAATATCTTCTCTCTTAAATTCTGCTATGAAGATGACTGAGGAGAGAGTGAAAAAAAGCTGGATGATGGTAGATGCCAAGACACTTAAAAAAGAGGACATACAAAGAGAAACTGTTCACTGCTTGAATGATGATGATGAAACGGAAGTTCAAAAAGAGGATATTATTCAAGGTATTTCAGTTTGGCTTTTACTCTAGGCATTTTGATACAGCTTTTCAAGGGAAACTGTGCAAAGGTTTTAATTAGAAGCATCTTGTACTTTCACTGTTGTATACATTTTCCTCTACAGAACACCCAGGTTGATCCTCTTCTCTTTCTTATATTTTGCAGTTCACACTTTTAATACAATTCACACTCCTAGCCAATGCAAAACTACCAGGGGAGCTTTGCACTTGTATTGATTGGTGTTTAAGGGCTGAGGCAATCTGTGGTTTTGTGCATATTTTGTTTCTTCAGGGTTCCCTCCTTAGACACTCTCATGGACTATCCAGAGAAGGTTGACAGCGTGTCACATTTTCCTGTCACATTTTCAAACCTGATTTTTGTTCTGCTACCTTGTCTGGTATAGATAGTCCAAGTCAGGGGTCATCAACCCCCGGTCCGCGGCCTGGTGGCGGGCCGCAAAGGCCACAGTACCGGGCTTCCGCCAGCCACACCTGCCTTCCCCCGCCGGCAGCAAGAAGGAAGGGAAGAGGCAGGCGCAGCTGCCGGCATGGCGGTGACACAAACGCGCATGTGCGCTGTTGCCGCGCATGCGCGTTAGTGCCCCCTAGTGGCAAAAATGTGCACACGCCTGGTGGCGAAAACACGCATGCACGGCAATTGCACGTGCGCATTTTCGCAGCACCCGGGCCGTTGGCTCTTCCCTCACTCCAGAGGTGGTCCCCGACATGAGAAAGGTTGGGGACCGCTAGTCCAAGTGATAGTGAGGTTTCTCATGACTACTTTCCCTTTACATTTGTCTCTTTTTCCCTTTCTGCTTCCACTTTAATCACTTTTGGTTCTCTCCTTCAGCTGGCCATGGCACACATTAATTAATTGCCATTATCAGTTGGGGGGGAGGAAGAGGATTAAATACTACTTTTCACTTATTTTAGGCAAAGCCACTGTACATTTTTAAAAATGATTGCTATAGTATTGTTACAAAAATTCGGTAGATCAAGCGATAAAAATTAAAAAGCAATGGTGTTACCTGGAAAGTGAAAAGCAGTACTTAACAACTCCTTCGGTCCCCCAGCAGAATTGCAGGATGAAATAGAACCTCAACAGGCCCTACCTCTAAGCAAACATGCTGTATGATTTTACTTTTGGGAACTGGCATTACTGAATTTTTATGGCAAGTGCTATAAAGTGCCACATGGAACCCGAGTTTCAGTTCTACTTACAGCGGCCTGTAGAATAACCCCTGAACTGTGCAAAATAGCCCACATGTCCTATCCACTTGACCTTCTACATCTTTGTAGAAGAGTGGATTTTTCATGAGACATTGATGCATCTTTAACAAGATATTCTGTTCCGTGAAAGCCTCAGAGGCTGTTTCTCTGAGTCTCCTGGCAATTTGTTATGTCATTGCTTTTGAATTTGCTAAAAAAGGTTCAGTGCTATTTGCTGAATTATGATTCTTGAGTGCACTTTGAGCTTGCATTATTGGCACAAGCATTAAGATGAAATACAATAAGGCATAAGGAGCAAAAGTGCCATTTGTAATGGATAAAATTAATTTGATATATGCTTCAGGCTGTGCAGTATCTGAAAATTGGTTTTGAGGTTTGCGTACATTTTTAGATATACATACGACTCATTTGGGTATCAAGGACACAAGCTCTATAGAATTATTACATGCTACAATCAGGGATCTGTGATTATTTCATGAGTGAAGGGGCAGGGGAAGAGAGACTGTTGAAGCCAAAACTTACCTACTACATTCTGGCATTTTTTTTTTTAGTTGAAGATATTCTTGAAAGTGAATCAGTGGACGAAGAGGGCTAAGAATGGGTCTTAAAAGATACATGACCAAAGGAAGCTCTGTGACTGTTGAAGGAAATCTTTTAGGATGGACTAGGGAGAATGCAGAGCCTCTTGTGGCGCAGAGTGGTAAGGCAGCAGACATGCAGTCTGAAAGCTCTGCCCATGAGGCTGGGAGTTCAATCCCAGAAGCCGGCTCAAGGTTGACTCAGCCTTCCATCCTTCCAAGGTCGGTAAAATGAGTACCCAGCTTGCTGGGGGGTAAACGGTAATGACTGGGGAAGGTACTGGCAAGCCACCCCGTATTGAGTCTGCCATGAAAACGCTAGAGGGCGTCACCCCAAGGGTCAGATATGACCCAATGCTTGCACAGGGGATACCTTTATCTTTAGGGAGAATGCATGCCATAGGGTGTTTTTCTAGCACCCTATGGCAAGCAATTTCCAGCTCCAGATAATAGAGAACTCATATCTATGTTCTTCTGTCTGTTTCCAGGATACCCAGTTAGTTAGCTTACTTGCCCTCAGGTTTTTGCATTTTTTGGAGGAGGGGTTATAGTAGGGGATGGGGAGTTACACTTTTGACTGCTCTCCCCCACTTAGGTTTTTTACTAACATATTTGGATGGATTCTTAATCTGCAGGGTTCCGCTATGGGAGTGATATAATTCCTTTCTCTAAAGTAGATGAGGAACAAATGAAGTACAAAACTGATGGGAAATGTTTTGCTGTCTTGGGATTCACCAGATCATCTCAGGTATGATATGAGCTCAGAAGTGCCGCTTCTTTAATGACAAGAGTTTAACTTGCCAATCATCCCAGCCAAAGAGGTCGTATAAGTAACTGTCTAATGAATGGACAACTTTCTGTGGCAGGGACACAGCAACTCTGTTGAAATGGTTGGGGTACTTCCTTTGGGGTAGTATCAGTGTGGAATCTCTTCCATGTCAGTTTGGTGTAGTGGTTAGAAGTGTGGACTTCTAATCTGGCATGCCAGGTTCGATTCTGTACTTCCCCACATACAGCCAGTTGGGTGACCTTGGGCTCCCCACGGCACTGATAAAACTGTTCTGACTGAGCAGTGATATCAGGGCTCTCTAAGCCTCACCCACGTCACAGGGTGTCTGTTGTGGGGAGAGGAATGGGAAGGCGACTGTAGCCACTTTGAGCCTCCTTTGGGTAGAGAAAAGCGGCATATAAGAACCAACTCTTCTTCTTCATTCTTGGGGAAGTACAGTTCCCTTTTTATTTGGTTATTTTCAGACTCACTTTTTAGTTTGTAGCCAGGGCATACGTCTCAAACCCTCATAGCTATATGAAGAACTGTCTGAACAAAGCTCCTGCGATGGGGGGAATGCCTAGACTACATATGAACAGACTGTGAGACTGAGACTTCAGTTCTATCGTATCCTTGGGAGCAAGCTCCAATGAAGCATTTCAGAACTTGGTCTGAAATAGAGTACACTTTGAAACAGGTCTGTGGCCTGATGATCCTTTTAAGAGATGAGAATTACTTTATATATTGGCTCATTGAAGCCGGCTTTAATCACCATAAGAAAACTAAGACATAATAATAAGTGAAGCTTCCTGTATTCTAATCTACTATTTGGGTTGGGCATGAATGCCATGAGATCTCCTCAGTTCATGCTCCCAAAACCTTTCATGGACTTTCCTCTGATTCAGGATATGGCTGGCAGCCATTTTAGGCTGACAGGACATGGGCACGAATGCCCAGCTGTCAGGCTAAAATGGATGCAATCCATTTCAGTGCGCCAGTTCACTTCCAACTTGATGTAGCGGTTAAGAGCAGCAGCTTCTAATTTGTCAAGCCAGGTATGATTCCGCACTCCTCCACATGCAGCCAGTTGGGTGACTTTGGGCTAGTCATAGCCCTGTTAAAGCTGTTCTCACAGAGCAGTTTATGTCAGAACTTGGTTTTCAAAGAGAGGGAAGGGAACTGGTGTGCTGAAATGAGTGGTGTGTGAAAATGGCTGCCGTGGAATAGCCCAACACACCCAAAGGTTTGGTGGGATCTGCTGGGCTGCCTTGCGTATTTTGGGCAGCCTAACAGACCCTGAGCCCAATTAGCTGTTTGGTGGGAAGCCATTTTAGCCTGCTGTTGAGTTTCCTTGCTGTTTTAAGTGGGGAGAAGTGAAACAGATTGGCACAAACCAGACCAGTTGGCTTTGGGGGTTGGGTTATGGGGGGGTTCCAGAATACCTTGAACTGAACCAGAATTTTCCAGTGTATGCCCACCCCTAGTCACCACCAACTATCCAAACATGAAGTTGGGAAGGTAAAATTCAGTCAGAAATGTACACTGCAAAATGGCGACTGTGTGAGGGTAATGAAAGGCTTGAAGGGCAGATTTTCAAAGTAAGATTGAGATCAAGAGCATCCTTGTCCGTGAGAGGCATCTGAGAGTATTTTGTACAGCTTAAGTGAAATACTGCTGCATCAGATTATGATGTACTTGAAAACTTCAATTACTATTTTCCAAAAACAGATGTGGAAAATAAAGTCACATTAAACAGTATTTATGCACAGACCATTAATTTGTAGATAGTTAAATACATGGATTAAACAGTGATCAAAGTGGTGAAGGGGAAAAAGGAAATTAATGAAAACTAAAAAGGAACTAAAGAGAAGGCTGTGTTTCAGTGCACTTGAAGTGAACATACTTAATGAGCAGCAAGTTGACTTTGGAGAAAGGATTGTGCGATGGCAGAAGTTCTGTGAAAAATACATTTTGAGTGGGAAATCTAATGCTGGGAGCCTGGAAATGGTTAGGAAATGAAAAAACAGCTTCAAGTCTTTGTGTTGAATCCCAGCACAAGAGGATGAATCTCTGAAGTTGATTTTTCATTTGTCGTGCATGAAAACTTACTCTGCCTTGTAAATGCATTAAAAATCTTTACCAGTGTTGCAGTGTGGGTCCTGATATTAGACTATTCCCCACACATTGGATACTGTACTTTCGCAGGTGGATATTCATCACTAGGTCTTCAGCAAGGGCAAATCTTTCACAGCTTGTTCAGTTTTAAATGTTAGGATTTAGCTATATGCTTAAAATGGCTTGTTGTATGAGCAATACATGAATTCTCTTTGTTGATTCATATGAGTAGCATTGTGAAAAATTAATCTAAATACTGTTGTGTTTGTTTTTGCCTTTGTGTGACCTGAAAAACTCATGTTTAAAGTAGTTTTTAAAGTGTATAATTAATTCCATTGCTTCTGATAGTTTTGATGTTTTAAAAGCATTTTCAAAATTTATGTGTTTGAATCTTTCATTTCTAGATCCTGAGACATCAGTACATGGGGAACCAAGTTGTGAAAGTATTTGCAGCAAAGGATGATGAGGTAAGATGAACAGTCTTAAAGCTGAGTGTAGTTTAGATTGTTGTTTTGTTATTATACCTCCGGCATTGAATTCAAGATGGCACGTTAGGAATGATTTTGTATGTAGGCATGAAAAATTTGCAATCTGTTTTGAGAACTGATATAAGGAGAAAAGTCCAGAAATGGACATCTGTTTCTTGTTTTACCAAATGCTGATGTTTAAAAAAGCAAATTGATAAACTGATCTTCAAGATAGATAGGAATTAATAGTTTTAGCATTTAGCACAGGAATGATCAGCACTGAATTTGATTTCCTTGATACAGAAGAGGTAATTTCACACCAATAAGTGCTAAGATGTAAGGCTGTTTACTCCTGTTTACTGCAATGGCTATAGCATACACATTTGGGGGTTGTTGGATGGGAGGTATCTGCATCTTATCTGCTACAGAAACCTGAGGAGCACCAGAGGCTTATCAAGGCTAGTATGTTGCACCCTTTGTGATCTAGACTTCTTCAAGCCACCAAGAGCCAGCTTGGTGTAGTGGTTAGGAGTGCTGACTTCTATTCTGGTAAGCCAGGTTTGATATTTGACTCCTCCATATGCAGCCAGCTGAGTGACCTTGGGTTCGCCACGGCACTGATAAAATTGTTCTGACCGAGCAGGAATATCAGGGCTCTCTCGGCCTCACCCACCTCACAGGTTCTCTGTTGTGGGGAGAGGAAAAGGAAGGCGACTGTAAGCCACTTTGAGACTCCTTCTAGTAGAGAAAATTGACAGATATGAACCAACTCTTTTCCTTCCATAATTGTATATTTCTCTGAGTTCCTGCAACACTATTGAGTCTAGGGTAGGGATTTCCAACCAGGGGTCTACAGTAGCTTCAGAGGGGTTTTTTTGGCCTCTCCTCTCCTGCCTTATGAACGTAGCCACAGTCTAGGGAGCTGGCCATATCCATTGCTCCCCCTCCCTGCCTCCCAAGTATGAGTGAGTTCTTGTGTGGTTTCTGTGCCTGGGAGGGGTTCAAGCCTACATACCTACTCTTGGCTTAAACTGCCTCTTGTGACCCTTTAAAAGCATTTTCAAAATTAATGTGTTTTAATTTTTGTGACCCATTGTGTGAACAGACAATATTTTAAAAGCCAGATCCCAAGTGCTGAAGTAACAGAAAATAAAGGGTTCATTCTTAACTGCAACTGGCTGCTCCAAGTGTACAGCAACAGCTGTGAGGGAATTGATATTAGAGCTGTGTGCTGAGAGAATTCTTCTGATCAATATATCAGTAACAGTATGGCCCATTATGCACGGCCGCCGAAACGGCGATTTCGGGTCACATGGAAAACGCGGAGGGGGAAGACGCGACGCATACCGGTTATACACGGGGCGGGGCGCGACGGCGGCAAAACCCAGAGTAACCGATTATGCACGCGCCGATCCGGGCGCCGCTTCTGGTTGCGCCCCGCTCACCCGGAAGCTGCGCTTTCTTCCGCGTTTCACTGACGCGGCTTTTTCGGCGGCATGCACCGAAGCTGCAGCCGGTTGCAGCCGGCTCCGTGCGTTATCCGTGATTTTAGTCGCCGCCATTCCACCCCGAATGTGCGCTAAAACCCCCGTGCATAATGGGTCTATGTGATGCAAAGAGAGCATTCTACTTCGGAATATGTGTTGATGTTGTGACCTGGTTTTTGCATGGCACTGTTTCTCTGTTTTTTTAAGAGACAAAAATTTGAGATTTATGTCAGAGCAGAGCCTCAAAACAAGAGCATTTTGTGAATACTGGAAATGCTGAAATTCAGTGATGCTTGTATTTACCTGCATATCTTTTTTAACAGGCTGCAGCAGTTGCTCTTTCTGCCCTGATTCATGCTTTGGATGAGTTGGATATGGTGGCGATAGTGCGTTATGTCTATGATAGAAGATCTCATCCCCAGGTTGGGGTAGCTTTTCCATTCATCAAGAATGAATACGAGGTAATTTTTTTTAAGTTGTTAAAATTATCCAGCCAGGGCAGATACCATAATTCTCATTATGCATGCCTTAGAATACTTAGAATCTTAGGCGAAGCTCCTAAGCCATCTTTCCACTAGCAAAGGGGCCTTTTTCATTGTGGAGATAGTCAGTAGAAGACCATCTCTGCAGTGGACCAAGAGGAACAAACCTAAATTCAAGAGTTTTTTCCTTACAGAAAATGTGTGAGGTTTTGTACAGAGGCACTGTTTTCAGGAATTTTTTTCTATGCAGTTGTCTTTTTTAACTGAAGAAAATTCTGTGTCCCACAAAAAAAGAGAATATGTACATACCAAACTTGTGGGTGGCTGTGTCATTTCTGCAGCACATATTTTCAGTGGCTGAACATATGCTTAATAAGCACTACTTTGACTAAGCAGTGACTAAACTGGGGGTGGACACAAGCTTTCCTGTATTTTTTTTCTGACAGGCATAGGCATCCAAGGGAGAAGTAAATTGTTTAAGATAATAGTGGCTTGGAGGAGGTGTGTGAATAAAGGAAAGCAGAACTCTGGAAATGCCGAGAGGTATTGATTGACAACCACATTTTGGAAGGCAGCTTTAAAAATGCCATAAACACAAATAACAGGTTAGGGTGAATTAGGTGATGACAGAGAATAGAACATGTTTTAATTGGCTGAGATACAGACTAGGAAATACACACACATCTGTGTTTGATATTCTTTTTAAGAATTATAAAAGTGTAGTAAGATTCAGTGAGTTTTGTAACTTCCTGCAAATGAAATATTTCAAAATGATTAAAAGCACGTTTTTGACTTTTGTTTTAGTGTTTAGTGTACACACAGTTGCCTTATATGGAGGATCTAAGGCAGTACACGTTTTCTTCCTTGAAAAACAATAAAAAATACGCCCCTACAGGTGAGTTGGCACACCCTTCTGTGACTGGCACTAGAAAATAGTTATGGGTGTGCCTATTGCAACCATTAAAAACCACTTTCATAATTTTTATACATTGGTAGAATTGTGCATTTGGTGTCTTGATATCAGTTCCAGCTGCTTCTTTGGAGCAGGAGCCCCCATCCCTCTTTTGTTGCCCTTAACTCTAATCTGTGTTCTCAAGCACCTTTAACAATTACAGAATCATTATTTGCAGCATCCTTGTTTTGCACAGGATTGTAGTGCAGGGATGCCTTGTATTGTTTCAGTTTGTGTGTGATTACGATCCTAAAATTATAATTTAAAAATTGTGTACTGCACTCAGTCTGAAGACCTTCACAAAAAAAATGTTAATTGGAAAACAAAACTTTGCTAGTGTTTAAAAATGAGTCAGGAAGTATAAAAGGTGAAAAGCAATCAGATTGTTCTGGTGACCATGGATGCCTCACTAACACTCGAGGCACAGGTCAAACAGGTAGCTGGCCAGGCATTTTTCCATCTCCGCCAGGCTCGGCTACTAGCGCCCTATCTGTCCTCTGAACACCTGGCCACAGTGATCCATGCGACAGTCACCTCCAGATTAGATTTCTGTAACCCGCTCTACACTGGCCTGCCTTTGGGCTTGATCCGGAAACTGCAACTGGTCAAAAATGCGGCTGCTAGGGTCCTCACGGCTACACCTTGGAGGGCACATATCCAGCCAGTGCTGAGGCAGCTGCATTGGCTACTGGTTATCTTCCGGATCAGGTTCAAGGTTTTGGTTTTGACCTTCAAGGCCATCCATGGTCTGGGCCCAGTGTATATGAGGGACCGCCTATCGCCCTATGCCCCCCGCAGGGCCTTACGCTCTGTGGGGGCCAACCTATTGGTCATTCCTGGTCCCAAGGAAGCTCTCCTGGCCTCGACCAGGGCCAGGGCCTTTTCGGTCCTGGCCACAACCTGGTGGAATGAGCTCCCGGAAGAGCTGCGGGCCCTGCAGGAATTGTCATCATTCCGCAGGGCCTGCAAGACGGAGCTCTTCCGCCAGGCTTTCGGTTGAGGCCGGGCAGCAAGAAGATCTAGCCCCCCTCACAAATTTGACGGTTGCGTCTGTCATCTGCTCCCTCCCTTTCCCTTCTTAGTGGGTGTGGAATTGGGTTAGCTATATTGAATTTTGCTGCCATTCTTGTCTTAACTTTTGTATTAATTGTATTGTGTTTTATTGTGCTTTTATTGTTTTAGGGGATTGGTTTTTATGTGACCCGCCTCAAGCTTCCGGAGCGAGGCAGGATATAAATTAAATAATAATAATAATAATAATATTGCCTTTGAAGTATGTGGTATTCACTACTATCCCAAGTAGTATTACCACTTTTATCAGACTATAGGGTGTGACCTGGTACAATGATTTCTGTATCCATATTAGCACAGTATGTTTCACTAGGAGGCTGTATTTCATATTGCCAGTGGCAATGAGTGTAAGAACCCTGCTAGATCAGACTAAAGGTCCCTCTAGTCTAGCATTCTGTTTAGAACAGGGACCAACAAGATGCCTCACAAAGATGCCAAATCTTCCTCCTGTGATTCCCATAGTAACTGGTTTTCACCTCTGGGTATAGCTCATGATAGCTGATCGACCTACCCTCTATGGATTTTCCTTTAAAATCTATGTACGTTAGTGGTTGTCAGTATACTCTGTGACAATGAGTTACAAAAGCTTTGTATGGATTTTGTGAACACTGGATAAGTGGATTACTTAATCCACTGCCCATGTTTTCATGCACCCACTTTCTTATTCCTAGAATGTCACACCTTATGTTGGAAACTTCCACTTCAGCTGTGTGCTTGATTGCAGCAGCTTTAATGACTTTAGTTGTCTTCAGGGTGAAAGTAAATGCATCTCATTTGGGTAATATATACTTTTGCAAGTTTGAAATTGTGAGCTCCTGAAGGGTAGTCATTTCTCTTTGCTTTTTCACTCTTGAGAAAAAATTGATAAAATTACTGTAATGCCATGTCCTGAAAATGTATTTAATATTCCTTGTCCATATTTGTAACTCAGAGGATCAGTTGTGTGCAGTTGACTCCCTGATTGATTCTATGAATTTGGTTTATGAAGACGAGAGAGAAGAGGCAGTGGAGGATATATTTAAAACCAGCAAGTTCCCAAACCCTCAATTCCAACGATTATTCCAGGTATGATTATAATGCTATCATGATTACATTAAAGCATTTTATGCGTCTTTATTTTTTCTCCTTTTTACTAGACTAAGCAAAAAGAACTGGTTTGTAACTGATGTAGTAAGGCCTAGGCCTGTTGCTTGAAACCGAATATCTCACCCTGTTGCTTTCTCAGTAAGAAATGATCCAAGCAAGAGATGAGTGCAGGTTTTTTGCCATTAGCTGCCTCTGTATAGCAACCCCGCTCTACCTAACCAGGACCAATCCTATTTAACTTCTGATGGGGTTAGGCTAGCCTGACCCATCCAAGTCAGTGTTTTCATTTATTTATTTTTATTCTTACATTTTATGCCATCCTCCCTTGTGGTTTAGGGCTGTTCAGAGGGAATATGAAAACCAATAAGACATACAACTTGAATTTAGAAACTGCATCAATATCAACAGTAACATTACATTGAATAACATTACATTTAATATTTAATTTTTTGCTGTTTAACTATTTACATTTTGACCATAGCTCTGCAGATTGGTCAGATTGGAGGGGGGTTCTGGAGGGCCCCATAGATGTTTCATTGGCCTCAACTAAATGCTTGGCGGAAGAACTCCATTTTATACCAAGACTCTTTACATCATTTCAGCTACAGTCTTTTGGAATCTCAGCATACAGTGTACTATGTTTATGTATTTTGTGGTTTCAAAAAGCGAGTAATGCAGCTGCTTAAATTATGTAAGTTATGTAGCTTACCTACTCCACCACCTATCTGCTTCAGTGTGGAATAACTTGTATCTGATTGTGATTATTTATTTAATGCAGTCCCAAGGAAAATGTGTGGGCAGCATAAAATAATTCAGCATTTCAGTACAGAAAGTGTTGGAGTGCATCCTAGAAATTATTGTAGAAAAACTACATATTCTGACAGGCAAACAGGTTGGAAGAACATCCACTTTCTACCGGAATGTGGGATATTTCCCCCCCATTTTCAGTACTCAAAAGTGGATTTTTTTAAAGAAAGTAAAATTCAGGTTGAATTTTCTGTACTCAAAAATGGATTTTTTTAAAGAAAGCAAAAATCAGGTTTAATTTTTGAGTTGTATTATTTTAGGATCTTGAAATTTTGTTATTTGTACTGATATCAGTTGTGTTTTTGAGAAATCCATCACATTATTTATCTGGGAGAATTTCTTTGTTTTCACTTTAATCTTATGAGTATGATAGATCATTACCATATTTTAAGCCTGGTTACCTTTTATGTCGCGAGATTTCAGATATTTAAATTTTTGCTGTATTCATGAAAACAGGGACTTGGGTGATTTAAACTAGCCTCATCAGATCTCGGAAGTTAAGTGGGGTTGGCCCTGGGTGGTATCTGGATAGGAGACTACCAAGGATATCCAGGGTTGCTATGCAGAGGCTGGCCATAGTGAATAGCCTGTACTCTAGCTTGAAACCCCTATAGGGTTGCCATAAAGTGGCTGCAACCAGGGCAAATTTCCACCATTTGTGAAAAGCATTTTTGGGCACCAGAAGCTAAAACTAGCTAGATGTACAGTGACCCTTGTCTTTTGCCACCAGTGCCTGCAGCATAAGGCTTTCCATCCTGATGCACCTCTGCCCCCTATTGGAAAGCACCTCATAGACATGCTGGAGACACCCCAAGAAGTGATGGAAAGATGCCAGGCCCCTCTTGAGAAGTTGAAAGCACTCTTACCATTGAAGGATGTGGGCAAAATAAAAGAGCAGAAAACAGCTCAAAGTATCTTCAAAGATAAGTGAGTTTCCACTGGTATCATCTGTTGTATTATTGTTCTTTAGCTGTTTTGAGGTTTGGCTTCCATATGGTATCTTCCACGTGAGACAGAGTAAATACATAAAAACATATTCTCTGATACATTCATTTCTTTTAATACAAACCTATATCTTGTTTGACGTATAATGTCAGGTGACAAAGGAATTATTCAAAAGTTAACAGTCAATTATGGCTGCAACTTTCCTGTTCTAAATCATTTTGATAATATTTGGATGGAAGAATGAACCCGGCAAAGGGCACCTTTATTTATTCTGCAAAAGTGCTGATAGCACTGACATGTGAAATAATTATGCTGTTATTCCTCCCCCCAGTGGTTATTCTTGTAACAATTAAGCAGAATGGTGTGGGCTTAGTCCATCCATGGGTAGTCCGTTCCTGTGTTCTGTGGTGATATTGAATCACAATGCAGTCTTCTGTTAAAGTCAGCAATAGACCATTGCTGTTTGAGGTACAAGATGTAGCAAATAACACTACATCTCGTTGAAAATTAGGTTTTCTTTTTGAAAGCTGCTTCAAAAGGTCATTCTGTAACGAGAGGTCTTGCGTGCTTAATTGGAATTTGTCTAGTGAATACTTAAAGCTGTGAGTGGAAGTTTATCAAGCTCTTATGTATGCTGATGAAGAAGATGGGTTAGGAGACATACAGGTCTTCTATGTACACAGATACTTAATAGCTTTCGGTTTCAAGATGGGAACAGAATGAGCAAATTATAACAGAAAGGTAAACAGATCTTTCATTTTGGAATTTCCATTATCTTTCATGTCAACCTAATCATTAAATGGAATCTGGAATGAATGCAGAATATCATTAAAATGATAATTCCTGAGGCAAAGTGCTCTGTCAGCAAATGAAGGAGGGCAGCATTTGACATTAGGCAGAGAAATATCTAGTCCAGAACATAACTGTGGTGGGTATCTCATCATTCAGAGTGATATGGTCCTTTTTGTTCTGCCGGTACGCCTCCCTGACTGAAATAAGAGATTAATTGTCAGCAGTTGCATGAGTGAAAAGGTATTTCTGAACAAGTCTCCACAGAACATGTACGTCTCATGTAAGTTGCTGTGCACACTATCATCACCCACCCCAGTTCCTCCAGGCTGATATATTCTTATCTGATTCCAGTAGTCAAGATGGGCCCAATAATAAAAAGGCAAAAACTGAAGATGATGAAGGTGACTTCAACATTGGGCACCTTGCTGAAGGCCGTGTCACCACAGTAAGTAGCTTTGTGAGAGAGTGCATGTCAGCAGACTATATTAGATTGGCTACAGGTGGCTGGATGGAGTCACTGAAGCAGTCGGTGCAAACTTAAATGGCCTCCGGGGAATGGTAGAGGACAGGAAGGCCTGGAGGATCATTGTCCATGGGGTCGCGATGGGTCGGACACGACTTCACACCTAACAACAACAACACAACAGTGCTAAATATATCATTCCTTGATGGATTAAAATCTGCGAATGAAAGTAGGACCACTGCAGCCTCTAATCTATTATTGTGTATCTCTCTAGTAGCCTCATTGACTGCCTTTTCACTCTCATATAATCATCCAGCAGAAAGACTGGAAGGAAAGAGGCTGAGTTAGCTCCCAGTTGAACAAGAGAGTCATACAGAAGGCTGCATACTCCAAACTTGACCCATTGTTTTAGACCACAGTTCTAAGACATGGTCTCCGAATGATCCAGGGACAGTTCATATGTTACTTGCTGCTGGTATCTTCCTTCTTCATATGCCAGTGGTCCACATTTTCCTACAATGTCCCCGAGACCTGAGTACTTGCAGATTTCAGGAGCAGCAACTTTGGTAACCATTAGTGCTCTAAAAATTGAAACAGGGTTCAGTCAGTGAAAGCCAGGTGAATGAGCCTCACGTGCTTCATGATCATAGGAAACCCATGCTGCTATTATGAACAATTTACAGATTAGGTTTCAAAGTTTGCAGAGTGTTCTTCTCAGAGCCTTTTTCTTTTCTTTTTGAATGTTTTATTAATTGAACTAACAAATCTGCACCCCTCCATTGTGTATTATCTGCTCTTCAAGTCACCACGATGTAATGGTTACAGTCTCAGACTACAGTTTGAGAGACTCAAATTTGAATCCCTACTCTGCCATAGAAGCTTGCTGGCTACCAGTCAGTCTCTCTCAGCTTAACCTCTATCACAAAATGGCGGTTGTGAGGAGAAAATACAGGGGGGGGAGTGTTGTTATAAGCCTTTTTGTAGAAAAATCTGGGCTTAAGCCTGTAAATAAATAAATGTACTTACCTCATTCAGCTTCATGAGTACCACAAGACCTAATGGATTCTATTAAAAGAAAAAATCCGATGAAGTTACAACTTTGCTTTAAAATAGGAGCAACAAGTGGTGTAATACTGTCCGGGTTGTTTTGTAGGTTGGAAGTGTCAATCCAGCAGAAAACTTCAGAGTTCTGGTGAGGCAGAAAAATGTTGATTTCAAGGAAGGTAAGTAGTTCGATTTTTTAAAGTTACATTTGAAAGTTCCTGTGGGAAAAAATCACCAAGTAATAATTTGTAAATTAACCTTCTGTTTGCAATTATTATTCCTGCATGCTTTTAGAAAAGTAATATTTCTAGTTCCAGAATGAGGCATATTGCACATGTGGTCTGCTAGGAAAATGGGGCCCTGAAGCCTGAAGACATATTCTTGGGATCACTTGGTTTTTACAAATGACGTGTTTAGAAAAAAATGACTTAAAATTGGCAAAAGTATAGGAATTCTGAGTATAGTGAGACTTCAACTTAAATCATAAGCTGCTTTTAATGTTAGACATGTTTGATTTTCCATTTATTTATATGCTGCCTATCTAGAGCGGATATTGCAAAGTCAGGCACTTTGAGTACTATACCAAAAATAGCACTAGTAACATTGTGAAAAGAAGCCTCAAATTCATCTGAGCAAGTCCATGGATACTTGTATATATGCATGACCAGTTAAATATGTCACTAGGTGAGAAATAATTCCAGTTGAGGCAATATAGAAAGATTCCCATCTATAGAAAGATTCCCATCTAGAGCCAGTCACCACGTTTTTCCGAAGGTATCATAACAAAGGGAATGATATGGACACCTTGGCAGATTCTGCATTCACTTTGTTTATTCCGTTGTGGATCTTGCTGAATTCAGATTGATTTGAATTCAAGTCTTCCTCTATCTCTCCCATCCCCGTTAAAACAGAAAAGTGTTCTGCGTGTGATTAGGGTAGCTCAGAAGGGGGAGGGAGCCAACTGCAGCAGGAGCCTCTTTCTTTTTTTGAACTGGGCAGGGGAGAAGATTAGAGACAGCAGGGGAGGGGGAATAAATCCAAGAGGTAAATATCTGCTGAGAAAAGTTAGGGCTTCTGGAGCTCCTGCTGAGAGAAGTTAGGGCTTCCCCTTTAAGGGAAGCCTTGCAACCTGGGAATAAGGAGGCCTTTGAACTGATGTCCTGGCCAATCAGGGCTTTTCTACAGCGTTGGAGGCTCGGCAGCAAGTTATTTCAGGGAAAGCAGGCAGTTGCACACTTACTCATGCCGATTTTTCAAATATTGAGGGTTATATCCACTCCAGGATATCGTGGGGGGAAAGGTAGGGTCACTCCGGATCAATCATGTTTGTTTCAGGGGGAAATTTAAATTGCCCAAAATCAATTGACTCGACCTGGGATTGGAATAAAGGGTCACTGCAGATTCAGCCCTTGTTTCAATGGTATGTGGCTTGATTGTGCTCACTCCTGAAGAGAAAAATGGGGAATATGAATTTAAAGGCTGGTTGGCAGTTACACACACACACACACACATCATATATGATGATGATGACATTACAGGACGCTTAGATCTTAAGGGGAGCTTCACAGTATTGTAGTTTGATATAAAATCATTCCTAACAGTACATTTTCTAATTGGATTCGTTTAATGCCTAGGAGAATGGCCAATTGAAATTGAATTTCCATTTTTCTAAGTCATACACTTCCTAAGTAAGCATGTATATAAATTGGTATATCGATTAATTATATATTCTAATAGCACAGTCTGAATATCTTTGAATAGTTACATCTGGTGACTGGAGCTATGAACGGGCAAGACAAATCTTTCTACAAAACTGCAAAGGGCCGTTAGATTGCAAAAAAAATCTAAATGCAAACAAACAACAGGCAGCTTTAAAAAATCTTGCAATGATAAAAGAAGCACCTGTAGTGTTAAGCTACAGGATTTTCTTAGTGACTGTTCCTAGGCAACCACAGCATCCCAAGTTTTGCTTAGTCAGTAAAAAGCAAGGGAGGGGATAGGGTCATTTCCAGCTATATTTTGGACTTTGAAGGCAAGTCAGTGCTTTGAATTTTTATATAAAAAGGTGGGATATAAATGTGATGAATGCAGCTGCCAGGGTCCTCACTGCAACACCTTGGAGGTCCCACATTCAGCCCATCCTCCAGCAACTGTGCTGGCTTCCAGTAGAACATCATAGAGAAGTGTCTAGAGACCATCCTATAAGGGCAGGCTGAAGGATTTGAGTATTAATTGAAATTAAATTAAGAGTTTTTGGCTAAACATTAAGAAAAACTTCATGATAAAGTGGTTCCTCAGTGGATCGAGTTTCTTCAGGAGGTGGTGGGCCCAGATGGCCATTCATTCCATGAATTTAGGCACTGAGCTAGCATTTGGTTCCTGTGGCCCTTTCTTGCATGCCAATTGCCACTTTGGCAATTGCCACATTGGAGTCAGGAAGGAATTTTCCTACAGACCAAGTTGGCCAGCAGTCCTAGAGGTTTTTTGTTTTCTACTGGGCATAGGGTGTGAGATCATTGGGGAAATAGGGTGAGGGGCAGGTAGTTGTGAATTTCCTGCATTGTGCAGGTAGTTGGACTAGATGGCCCTTGACATTACTTCCAGCTCTGTGTTCCTTTGAGATGCAAAAGGTTTGGTTATGCTTTGGTCCTTTCAGTGTAATAGTATCCTGTTGAACAAGATGAGTACGGTTGAAAGCTCAGAGTTGAGTCAGCAAACTATTCAGTCATTTCTTCAGGGCATAAATCTTGTTTGCTAGAGATACAACTCAGGCTGGCACCCAGTAATGCTGGTAAAGGAGAAGCTGTTCTAGAGCTACAGATCACCCCACCACATGCCTAATGTAGGGGTGGGAGTGTTTGTTTTAAGCAGTGTTGTAATACATCATTCAGTTGCAGGGAATGGGCATACCTGCTGAATCATTCCTCTAATTTTTTGTGTTTCCCACCTGCCCTTTGTCTCCAGTCAGTCAGCAGCTGATAAACCACATTTACCAGTTTTTGGAAAACAGAGGGGTGCCATACTATATGAAGAGCATCAGTTGCATAAAGGTTTTCAGAGAGGAAGCTGTTAAGGTAACTCTTGATTATGAAAGCTAATCACTGCTGAACGTTGAGATTTTACATGCTCCCTCCCTAGAATTGAAAACGTGTGAGATTATAAATTGAGCTTGTATCAAAAGATGCATGGAAGGAAACTTAATGGTGTGCTGTATAGAGATTTAAAATGTGTCTGTGTGCTATATATTTTGGTCTTTTAGCCTGTTCACAGTACATAGACTAGGTTCTACTGGGGTTTCTTTCTGATGTGGAAAGACAGTATCTGTAGCCTGTTAGACAAAAAGGAGGCTGTGCCATCCCTAAATAACTTCTTAAAGCAAATCACAAAGGACCCAGCGCTGCTCTGTGAAATGTCATCTCTTGAGTGACTCACAGCATGTTAGAAGATTGATTCTATGAGAGACCAGATGAATGTGCAGCGGTTTGAAAAGGCTTCCATTTCCCCCCTCCTCCCCCATTCTCTTCAAGCAGACTGTTGTGAGGAATTAAGAATTCTGTGTCACTTTAGTGTCAAGCTAACTTATTTCTCTGTGTTGTTTCTTTGTTGTCGCTATTTGTTTGTTTCAGCTGTCACAAGTGCAGTGCTTTAATGATTTTCTGGAAGCCTTGAAAAAAAAGGTAGAAGATAAAAACTTGCCTGATTTCTGGGAAATTATAATACAAGGTATGTCAAACCTTGTTTGCAGTGCATGGTGTGAAGAAGATAAGAGGATTGAAGTTTGCAGGCAAACTGTACATTCTGTGAGGAATATCTCACTCATTTCCAGCAAAGTTCGTGCTGCATTGCTTGCCTATGATAATTTGGAGTGTCTTTTAAATAATCTTTTTAAAAAATATGGTTGTCTTTGGCTTCACATATTGCATGCAAACTCTGCTCCAAATCAGTACATTATATTAAATTGAGATCTCTGTGCATAGGGCATTAAACAAGATAGTGCCAATATGTCTGGGTTGCTGTTTTAGTCAGCTTCATGTAGCGGTTAGGAGTGCAGACTTCTAATCTGGCAAGCTGGGTTGATTCCCTGCTCCTTCTCCATATATAGCCGGTTGGGTGGCCTTGGACTCGCCACAGCACTGATAAAGCCATTTTGACCAAGCACTAATCTCAGCGCTCTCTTAGCCCCTGTAAGCCGCTTTGAGACTCCTGCTGGTAGAGAAAAGTGGCATGTAAGAACCACCTATTCATCTTCTTATACAGCCCTTCAGTTACTCACATTCAGTACCCTCCTCACAGATATTTGTTTGGCCATTTATTCCACAACCCTCCAAAAAATTACATAGATAGCAGCTTACTTTTAAATTTGACTATTATGCCATTTGTTAGCAAGGGCAGGCCATTTTCAACCATATTCAACAATTTTGTGTTACTACGTCCATCCAAATTTCTAACTGGGGAATGGGACCAATTTGTATAAGTCTATAAATACTGCTATTACTGAAGAGAAAAAAGACAAAAGATTCCCAAAGGTTCTGTGAAACCAGAATGATATTGTATGGAACTAGCTCACTGGAAATTACTTTTTCAATCCTCCAGTGAAATCCTGTGCAGTTACATTAGCAATGAAAGTGAAGCAAAACAAATTTTTAAAATATTATGCAGCTAGAATGATGCTGACCTAGCTAAATGCACAGAAAATAAGAAAAAGACTGGCGGTTAGCAGTTGCTATGTTAATTATTTTACAGATGGTGGTCTTGTTGAGAAAATTTAAATTATAGTGGGCTTCCTGAGGCAATGCATTTAGTGGGAAATGTGCTACCTCGGGAATACAGTCGTTCTCTGTAACACACAGCTTGGTTTAAGGATGCCATGTACAATTGTTTGGTTCAGAACATATTTCTTACTCTTTTTTAATTTAAAAAAATATGTGGGTTATGGAATGTCAGTTGCTTGTGTTTGTATATGGTAGTAGGGGTTTCCTTTAGCTGCCATCAGGTTCCAACTAGAGGTAGTTCAGTCTTCTGAACCAATCAGGCTGTTCAGAGTAACTGTTAGGCAAAGAAGGCTGTCTGCTAGATTTAGCAGTTTCCATTAAGGGGTGTGTTATGTATATTGTGGTACTATTTTAATGCCATAGAACTCTGGTCAGTTCCCTTCTACACTTAACAATGAAGAGAAATCTTATGAAATGGTGAGTCTGTGCAATCTGGCTATTTTTAGATGGCATCTCCTTGATTACCAAAGAAGAAACTGAAGGAAGTTCTGTGACAGTGGAAGATGCAAAAAAGGTACTGGCATTAGAGTACTTTTCTAGGATCAGGAACCCTCTGCTTGCGGGAGTAAGACTTTCAACAGATTCAGAGTTTCTGGCAACACTTAGAAGTCTGTTGACTTTTCTTATTTACTGAAAATATTTTCAGGCTTCCACTCAGCATACTGTTTCTGGTGTAGCTTGCAACCATAATACTGTTAAAATGTGTCCTTAAATCAAGCATGGAAATACACCAATTACACCAATATGATATAAAACCTCCATTAAAATTCAACATAGTCTGTGCGGACATGTATATTAACTGTACATGCAGCTTTACTTCTCCCACATCTGTCCTTTAAAAAAATAGGTGTCTCAAGTGGGAAAATAGGATGACAGGGTGTTGTATCTGTCACCATCCTGTTCCACTACGTATTTGCTACTCAGATGCTCTGTTCACCATGGGAAAGTAGTAACTTGTAACTCTGTTGTTTCTGGGAATTGATAGAGAGACAAAAAAGTAAAGAGTCTTGTTCAATATGGGGCCAGCACTTTATTGTTTTGGAAGAAATCCCTGCCTCTTTTTGTGCCTTCCATCTAATGCGATGGCAGGAGGATATGTTAACATTTTGGTCTAAATCACAACCAACCACAATTGGGAGAGATAATTTTTTGAATAGCTCATGATATTTAGAAAAAAACAACTCTTGAGAGCAAAAGAATATAGCAAAAGAATATATTAGTAAGATAGACTCCCTTTGTCAGTTTATTATATGCTTTGTATATAGAGAAGCATTAAAAAATTAGATTCCAAGCTTGCACTCTGAAGTGGTACTTTCCATTCTGCCACATCATTCCCACTTCATTTTGCTTAAAGTTCTAGACTAGACCTTAATCTCCTTCATTCAGTAAATCATTCACACAAAGGCAGTGTAGATGGGGAAAGCACACAGAGAGATAATGTTAAAAGAGCAGACCTGCCAGGTGCATTCTGTCATTGTTTTGAGGATGGTAATAGAGTTCAGCGCAACAGTTATGTGTAATTTTGCTTCTGCATAAATGCAGAACAGACCTCAAGAAAGGAGGGGAAAAATCAACTGCTGATGCGCAGCAGTTTCTTAATAGGAAATAAAGTTTAATTCTGCTGCCAGGCAATCCTTCATCTCCAGTGTGTTCAAGACACTGATGTGTTTACATCTAATTTAGCACTGGATGCCACTTTGGGGACCTCTCAGGAAATATGTAACTTTCAGAAAGAGCATTTTACCTCAATTAACTATGTAAAATGGGATTTGTTCCAATGGAAAAAGCCTCTTAAATTTGACAACTTGCTTTTAGTTCAACATTGCCTGTATTATAATAGTATTACATCCATAATGACAGGGACGGCAGATATAGGCATGATGTGCTGAGACTGTGTAATCTTCTCTGCTGAATAACCTTTGCAAAACCTATGCTGTCTTCTGCTGCAAAGTCCACATATCCAAGTGGCCTTAAGTTAACCATTACTCATGAGTTGTATTACAGTGTTGCAGCCTGGGGTAAGCATGTCCATTGGATGGCAAAAATGATAACCACAGTACAATGCGACTTTTCGTATTTTGTAAGTTAGGAAGAATGTAAGACTAAATTAATTCCATATTGAGCTGAAAGTTTGAGTGAGCTTGGTGGCCTTTTGGAGGGAGTTAAAAAATAACAGATGTTCTTCTGTTCTGTGCATTTTGCATGATACATTAATGGTTTAGGATTAGATGGGTGAAAGACCACTCCCAGGTTGCGATGGGCACCAAAGGTCATAATAAAAGTGTATGAGGAATCAAGAGATTTGTATATTGTCAAATGCAGCCATTGTATTTAATAATACTTGTATAGCCCATGTAGTATAGTTATTAGAATACCAGACAGACTTTGGGAGAGCCAAGTTCAGATGTCCATTCTGCCATAGAAACTCACTGAGTGTCACTTTCCTCCTCTGGCATTCTTTAACAGGCAAGTCCTCTCCACATATAGCACTACTCCACCTGCTCCTTGACCTTTTCTTGTGTTTTTGAACAGCTTATATCTATTCACTACTGTAGTGGTCCCCAACCTTTTTACTATTGAGGACAGCCTCCGGGGGTGGTGAAGAGCCGGCGGCCCGGGCACCGCGCATGCGGGTTAGCGCCCCTGGTGGGGAAAATGTGCATGCGTGGGAGCTCCGCGCATGCGCGTTTGTGCCTGCCGGCATGCTGGCAGCCGCGCCTGCATCTCCTGTTGGCAGGGGATATTTCCAGGGGGCCAGTCAGGAAGGGATTGAGTTGTCTGCATTCAGTTTGAGCTGATTGGCCCTCATTGACTAAGTGCTCTCTATTGGCAGCAAACCTTTAGGGAGGGCCAATCAGGTAGGAATTGATTGCAAAACTCACATGACATACTCATGAGTTAACATTTCTATGTCAGAGGCTTTTCCTGCTTGCCCTGATTCCCAGGGTGCATATTTCTTGGCCTCCGTCAGCCCCCCACTCCAGAAGGTATGCAGAAGCTGTGCCAGGAGGCAGCTTGCTGCCCCCCATGTCCTCTGAGCTGAAAGAGGCTAGGAGTCCAGGGCAACTTACTGGCAGCATGGCATGCAATGTGGGTAGCTCCTCTTTCCCCCAGCAAACTTCTGAAACTGGCAGAGGAGGAGAGCTGATCTCTTTATTAGCCCTTCCTGGGCAAGGGCTCCCTGCTGATTGGGTGTAAACTACCAGGGCAGGCCATTCCTGGATGAGGGCCATCTCCTTCTGGGATGTTTCCAGGGTGTGTGTGAGTTGTTTGCATGCAATTTGGACTGGTTGACCCTCATTGGCAAAGTGCATTCTGAACTGATTTGTCCTTATGGGCAGAGTGCAATTTGAACTGATTTCCCCTCATTGGCAGAGTGCTCTTTCTTGGCACCACAACCCCAGAGACGGCCAGTCATAAAGGGAGTGAGTTGTCAACTTGAGATTTATTATGTTTAGTGATTATTTATACCTTGAAGGCTAGAGGAAGGGCAAGGAAGCCCTAAAACAAAGCCTTGCTTTGATCAGGAAAGCAGTGTCAAAGAAATGGAGGTTTGCTAATGGGTGAACCAGATTTTTATAAAGGAACTCTAATTGGCCATTAGGGGTACATCTGGAATGGGTGAAGGACTTTGGACAAGTCCTTGGGAGTGATATCATTTGCATTCTTGTTGGAAGGAGGAGTCCAGGTGTGGAAGATCCTCTATAAATGGGATTTTGATGTGCCAGTTATTAAAGACAAAAGGAAGCTTATAGAAGATTGATTTTACCATGAAGGGACATTATGAAGTAACTATAAAAGGTAAAGGTATCCCCTGTGCAAGCACCGAGTCATGTCTGACCCTTGGGGTGACGCCCTCTAGCGTTTTCATGGCAGACTCAATACGGGATGGTTTGCCAGTGCCTTCCTCCAGTCGTTACCGTTTACCCCCCCAGCAAGCCGGGTACTCATTTTACCAACCTTGGAAGGATGGAAGGCTGAGTCAACCTTGAGCCAGCTGCTGGGATTGAACTCCCAGCCTCATGGGCAGAGCTTTCAGACTGCATGTCTGCTGCCTTACCACTCTGCGCCACAAGAGGCTCTGGTGAAACTATAAAAGATAGTTAATTAGATCTGCCACCAGTCCAGGTGCAGTCCCAGCCTTTGTTCCAGTTGTGTTGGGTGGGGATGCAAAGGATTGTATTACCCCTGTGACAGCGAGATCTCTTACTGAGGAATTCAACTTCACATAGAGTCTGTCAATTGATCTATTTCTGTCATGCAAAGCATTCTGGGTACCCATATGCTTGTCTTGACTTGTATTGCTTATAGTGAACTAGAAATAAAAATGGAAGATTGCAACTGCTTTTCTTCCTTGCACAGCAAAGGGCCTATCTGGGACATATCACATTGGGGACACCTGCTTTAAATGTTGAGATAAAGCCTAAGTGATCTGATTCTTACTCCCAAGCGCTGGGCAAATGCAAGACCCTCCCCTCACAACAGATGCATCCACATCATGTATGGTGCAAAAATAAATCACATGGAATCTCATACATTGCAGTAAATTATTGAATCAGGACAGATAGCTGCAATCCACTCGTGAAGCTCTCCTGACACATTTGATCTACATTTTCCAGCACTGGTAGGATAAAGTGCCTGATGTATCCCACTTACACCAAGTGATGAAGGGAAAGGGTAGGCGAGTTCTCTCTTAGAATAGATTTCATTACTTTATCAATGTAGGCAACAGAGGGTTGTGGGGGAAGAGAAATCCCACCCCTTTTGTCTCCCGTGTTTGGTCCCACAGGGGGCAGTGCTGTCCCTCATACTCTTTTAACATCTGTGTGCACCCCCAGCTGGCTCAGAGCTTTGGTCTGGGATATCACCAATATGCGGATGATTCCCAGCTCTATCTCCTCATGAATAGCCTCCTGGACTCTCCTGGACTTTTGCCAGATGTTTGGAAGCCATAGCTGGGTGGTTGGAGCAGAGTCACCTGAACCTCAACCTCTCCAAGACAGAGGTCCTGTGGTTGGGGGGAAAGGGCTAGATCAGGAAGTGAGCCTTCCCAGCCTGGCCAGGAATTTATTTTGATGCCTCCCTGTCGATGGAGGCATAGGTCACTAGAGTAGCCCACACAGCATTTTTTCATCTGCGCCAGGCATGGCTACTAGCACACTTTCTGTCTTCCGAACACCTGACCACTGTGATCCATGCAATGGTCATTTCCAGGCTTGTTTTCTGTCATTCGCTCTACACAGGCCTTCCCTTATCCTTGACCCAGAAATTGCAGCTGGTCCAGAGTGCAGCTGCTAGTGTCCTCACAGGGACATCTTGGAGGGCCCATATCCAGCCTGTGCTGAGTCAGTTGCATTGGCTGCCAGTGGTGTTCCGGATCAAGGCCATCCATGTTCTGGGTCCCACATATCTGAGGGACTGCCTCAGGGCCTCAACCAACGCTAGAGCTTTCTCAGGCCCCAACCTGGTGGAATGAGGTCTCGGAAGAGCTGAGGCCAGAGCAATTAAGAGCTGGGCCCTCAGCATAACTACAACACCATACGAATATATGATCTCCCTACTTATTTCCCCTGCGGCACAGGTTTTAAAAGGAGGGCCAGGAATCTGGGACTAAGGAGGGGTTGGGGGATGGGATTGCTGCCATCTGTTTGTATGCTCAGTATTTTAAGGGTTGGGGTTTTAATGTTTTTATTGTGGGGATATCTTATTGTAACCTGCCAGGGGTGTCCAGAGTGGCGGATAAGTTTCATCATCATCATCATGTCATCCTTACAATTAGACTGAACTTGATGCTATTGAATGTTAGAGTTTGTTTAATATAGTTTTTTGGGATAGGCTAAATTATCCTCCATTGATTGTCTTAAGGCATGCATACCAGCCAATGCAATGGTCTGTTCCCTTCCCATTAAAAACACATTTTATAACATTGCTGAACACACTGAATACAGCAAGTTAATGATGATGATGCTTGACATAATTCTAGCATTACACTTTTTAATGCTATCTTCTAAGAGTTCCTGCTAGAGGTTGAATTTGATGTGAATCATTGTGAATTTTATTTGCAGTTCCTTGCTCCCAAAGAAAAGTCCATGGATATTGAACCAATGGTGGATGAAGGTGGAGATGTTGATGATCTTGTAAGTACATTAGACATTTTTCATGACTGGAAGTGACTAGATTTCATAGGGGGTCCAATAAGGGCCATCTGTGGAAGGTTTTTCATGCTCTAGCATTCTAGGGCAGGACAGTCCATGGATCAGTTTCAGCTCTTAAGGCACTCCTCTGATGTGTAAAAACCTTGTTTTCATAGTTTAAACTTGGAAATCAGTAATGGGACAGGTCCCTAGGATGTGGGAGAATAGAACTTGGCAGAGAAAGATGCATGTGAAGTTCTGTGGAGGAAGAGAATCCAATAAGCACAGTAACCTTCACATCGGCAACAAGGTTATTATACTCCTTCCTGCAAGAGTTTCACATTAAGGCGGCGCTGGCTGCTTCGGGCTGGAATGGCCGCTTCAGTGGCCAAAGCACACAACCCTATTTCACATGGAGAGTTCAACATGAAAGTATTGAAGTAGGATTCATCAAGAAATCAACCAGGCTTGAAACAAAGGTTTCCTGACTCACTAGGACCGTTTATGCACTGGGAACTTCACTGCCCCAGCTCCCATGCAGGAGCACAAATCGGGGGTGGATGAGGTGCACCAGGCCAAATGCTACTCCATGTGGGTGCAGGAAGAGGTGGGACAACCTGCCATGACTACAGCCTGCAGCCCGGCATGAAACCTCCAGTGCATAAACGGTCTAGGTGGCTCACTCTTCAAATATATAGATTATTAATTTGGCTTATTATGTTTTACACTACATTTTATGTTAATCCTTCTGTGCTATTTTCAGTGGCTATGAGTGGTCCTCAGCCACTCTTAATGGCCTGTGCTGTTTGATTGGTTATTGTTTCAAATTGGACTCTAATTTCTGAATTCCCAAATCCCAGTGGAGCGGGCCAAATTGTACTGTTTAATTTTGCTTCAGCAGTTTGCTCGCTCCTCTGGGATTAGGGAATTTCTAAATTCTGTAATCTCATAATAACAGCCAAATTGTTTCAGCAAAATTAAAGTCTAATGGTAACATGAACTAACAAAATTTATTCTAACATAATCTTGTGCGAATCAGAGCTCACTTTACATCAATAGCAGTTACTCATAACCCCTTTACATTGGCTCCCAGTTTGTTACTGGATATAATTCAAGGTGCTGATTCTTATTTTTATTTCATAATCATCTTTAATTTACTAACAGAAATAATAAACAAAACATGCATTGTTATTCAAATCATGTAAGGGATTATGAGATAAGTGTGTTACTGTGAGAACTGCATTTGTAGGAAATGCCTGTAAACTGTAAACTAGCTATAGTTCCTTTCTCCAATCATTGCATTGGTGCAACCACCCTTTAGTCATGTATGCTTACCCAGCAAAGGAAGGCTGCTGGGTAAGAAAGTGTGGTTGAGCTCTGTTAAATATACAAATCTGTTGTCTCAAGCTTTAAGAAGCTGTCCCTTTTTTGTTAATAAACATCACTTCTAGCTGTCCTGTATACACCTTAGCTTGAAGTTGGTCATCATGCCAAAAATGTTGTTTTCTTTTTACAGCTGGACATGATTTAAATGGATTAGCAGTATCAAGCCATCTGTGACCAGGTGATGCCTCTTGGATTCAGGAAGAACATCATCATGATTTCACTAGTGTGAGAATAGGAGAGAGGACTGTTCTAAGTCTGGATTGACTACCTTTGTGGGAGTGTGTTTTTTGGCTTGCTTGAAGCAATTCTGTTATGTCTATTACTACCATAAGCAGTGATAAATAATTTCGAAATCTGTTCCAAAGACCGATAAACTAGCAGTGCAGCAGTCATGACAAATGTTGACCTGTACCCATGCATTAGTGTCCTTCCATTTTCAGTTTAGCACACTCTAAACACATCACAAATCAATCATTATGCTCAGGGTTTTGTTGCTATAATGTAGAGTTGACAGCTACAGAAATAGGCTAGCTAGGCCTTCGTTCCAAAAATGAGCTTATACTTCTAAAAATTCAGGAGCCACTACTATAACTGCAGGGTAGGTCTCATCACTGAGCCTCTTCTATTGGCCTGCTGTAGTAGGAGGACTGTCTTATTGTGCCATGTAGAAGAAGAGTGCATGAAAGCACACTAGAGGAGAAGAGTAGACCCTGCAATAACTGCGCTCTATTCCATTGACCTGGAGCATTTACAACATAGCCTTTGGTATGGATCTGGTGGTCCTACTCTGGAGTAGCCCGAAGCAGTTGGCTCTAAATTCCAGTCGTTTCCTCCCTCTCCAAGTTCAAGGTTAGTTTTGGAAAGCTTCCTTTGATACTTTTCTATGAGGTCACGATCTTCAGCTCCTTTCCTAGTCTTTCTTTTCTTAATGTAACTTTAAAGTCTCATGCTCCGCCCAAATGTCAGCATCATTAAAACAACGTTTGTATAACACTGACTCAGAGAGTAATTTGTTAATAGTTCGTAATGTTATCATAGGAAAAACAAAAGCATTGAAAACTAACAAACACTGAAATATATGTAGCAGGAATTTTGGCTTTTATAGTTCTACATTACATAAATGGATGCCTGTTAGTAAACACCTCCTGAGCCGTAAGGGAGACCAACTTTTGGACACAGCTAAGGACACAACACAAAACTGCAGGCCTCCTTAGGCTTGTTAGGCAATGACATGAGGCCTTTGATTCAGGCTTTTAGTGGAGTTTTGGGTCTCCAAGAGTCATGCAACTCTATTTGTCACAGGCAGAGGAGGCAGCTGTCTCATTTTCTCCTTAAAGCATCCTGTGGCTACACAGAGGTTTTGCTGTGGACAAAGTAGTAGCTTTATGGGACACTTTGAAAGGAGCTTCTGCCTGTGGGCCTTAATCACACTAAGGAAAGGCTCATATGAATCAGGGTGGCCCAGAGCTCCCATTGTCTGTCTGTTTCAAAGTCTTTGTGTCAGCACCCAGTGTGCACAAACATTTTGTAAAGTGTACAGTCTTTTTAAAAAGCAAAGTGGTATCCTTTATTCTGAAGATATGCCAGTTATTTACCTCTGCCTCTGCAATTAAATTGCTTTCTAAAACAGATTATTCTTGTCATCTGCCTGAAATTTGCTAGGGTAGACTGTTGCAGGAAGGCGTACAATCCTTGAGAATGTCACCTAATTTAAGGTTGGTAAACCATAATGCTACAGCTAAAAATACGCTGTGTGTTCAGTTACCCAGATACTTGATAGGGAGTGTATGTTGGATGAGAGATAGAATCCCTGAAAATGTCATCCAAATGCTGGATGAGCAGCCAAAAATGTGAAAAGAAAATAAATTTAATTTTAAAATATTGCACTAAAAAAGTAAGCAACTGAAACATTACAAACACAAGGAGAAAGCTCAGAGTGGACTTCATAAACAGAAGTGGGAGAGGAGGTGTATGTTGCCTTCTCTCTGTTCCTTCCCTTTCTTGGCTCTTTCAGGAAAACAAGTTTCAGAGGATAGCTGTGTTGGTCTACAGTACTACTGCTAGATCTGAGTGCCGCAGCACCAACAAGATATTTGGGATATAAGCTTTTGAGAGTCAAAGCTTCCTCTAAGTTAGTACAGGAATCAAATCTAACTCTTCTGCCTTTGCTTATTTGTTGGTCTCTAAGGTGATACTAGACTGGAATTGAGGAACCAAAAGTCTTTCATGGCTGCTGTGGTGGAACTGGGAGCAGGGAAGTGATGGTATCTCTTGGCTCAGATACAGCTCATATACTGTGGATACCGTGGGATTCTGTATTAAGGCAGCTATTGCTTTACCACAATACTTTTATCCTTTTATCCTTTAGGCCTAGGCTGCATATTGGTCCCTGTGGTAATTCACATAGTGGAGGTTGAGCTTCAGGAATATGTAACCAGATTCACACTAATAGCATCCATCTACGTATTTGCATACATGTGATTTGCCCAGTATGCATTCACTCAATTTGGGAAGGATTGCATTTACTGGGCAAATAATGCTTACACTTTAATGTGGTCCCCTAATTTATACAAGTTGCTGTATAGAAGCTGCGGGACAAATGAACCCTAAAGGATAGTTCTCTTTTGCTGGTCAGTGGACTGTAAATTCACTAAACTAAGGATGGCTCTCCATCCCAAAGACTGTTAATGTAGAGCCAGCTTTTTCAACCAGGATTTCATGAAACCCTGGGGTTTCTTGTTTGCTCTGGAGGAGATTTCCGAATGGGTGGGAGTTGGTTAATTTTTATACGTTTTTAAAATGTGATAAATATTTATCAGGTGATGTGGCTATATATGGTCATGCCAACCCACCTACCACTCCGAAATGATGGGCCTGGAGGGGGTGGGAAAGGCATGTACACAGCTATTCTTCCCAACCACATTCTGCACAATTGCACCACTTCCAGGGTTTCTCGAAGCCTGAAGATTGTTTCAGGGGTTTCTTCTAAAAAAGTTGAAATGGGCTGATGTAGAGCATGGAGTCTGAATTGGGCCTCACTCACAGGATTGTATTCACAGGTAATGTGTTGTATATTTAATAACTACTTTTTGCAAGGAAAGCATTTCAAAATCAGTGTTACTGCTCCTGCCTCCCCCCTTATGCTAGAATTTTGCACTGTGAATTTATCATGTAGCCAGCATTTTTAGAACATTTTCCAGAAACGATTCTGCCTTTGTGTATTGTTTGGCCCTACAGACATAACAGCTGTTTAGGTGATGACTACTTAATATCCTACCTCTACAGAAAACAAGTGTCATGGTTAGGTCAGGGTAGATTTAAAGCTCTTCACTGTCTGTTTGCTCAGTTCTTTCTCTCTGTGTTAGGGTTTCCCCATTGTACTATATTTTCCATAGTAAACACCATCTTAAAGTTCAGCACTGAACACAGTAAGATCCAGATTTGTACAGCATTTTTAGAAGTATACTGGTCAAGATGGATTTTATTTTCGCTCAACTTCCCGTCTCCAGAGGACTTTTTTATTGTGTACAACTCCTACATTTATTTGAATTATTTTAAACCTCAAGGCCTAAGTAAATACATTTTTATTAAAAACTGGTAAGTGCTGCACATTCAAATACCCACTGAAGTGTCAACAGCTAAGAATTAACACTACCCTGAATGGAGTTTATAAAACCATAGAAGAATCATACAGTATTTCAAAGAGATAGCTAGGATTGGGCTTTGGCAAACTTCCAGCCAAGGGAAATCTAAAGTTGTGTCCAAAGTCACATTGAATTGACTGCCCACACTGATAGACATGATAACCTTAAGATCCACTAATTTGACACTCGAACTCTAGAAGCTAAGTTTGCTCATTCATTTGTTTTTCTTTCTTGAACTGGTGCATCACAGTGATTCTTCCTCATTAGGTAGAAGATGCATTTTTAAATATTAAAAACAACCAAGCAGAGAAACCCTCCCAGCTAGTCTCAAAAAATAAAATGGAAGGAAAGGAGTCTAGATGGAGGAGAATACATTCGATGACTCTTGCATGCAAATAATCTTGTTTCATGTGTTACACTGTGAATGACAATATGAGAAACAGTGCTGTTTATAGACATATTGTGAATTTCTAATTTTAATGGAAGGACATGTAGGATAGCCTGCACATTTCTTCACAGCTTGGGGACAGATAAAGAAACATCAGTAATTTTATTTATTGGGAGGATTGGCAAACACTCTGGAAAATAGAGACAGAGTTCAACGGGATCTGAACACAATGGAAAAATGGGCAAATGAGAACAAGATGCAATTTAATAAAGATAAGTGTAAAGTTCTGCATCAGGGTCAGAAAAATGAAAAGCATGCCTACTGGATGGGGGATACGCTTCTAGGTAACTGTGTGTGAACGAGACCTTGGGGTACTTGTGGATTGTAAACTAAACATGAGCAGGCAGTGTGATGCAGCAGTAAAAAAGGCGAATGCCATTTTGGGCTGTATCAAAAGCGGGATCACATCAAAATCACAAGATGTCATAGTCCCGTTGAATATGGCACTGGTCAGACCACACCTGGAGTACTTTGTGCAGTTCTGGAGGCCTCACTTCAAGAAGGACGTAGATAAAATTGAAAGGGTACAAAGGAGAGCGACGAAGATGATCTGGGGCCAAGGGACCAAGCCCTATGAAGATAGGTTGAGGGACTTTGGAATGTTCAGCCTGGAGAAAAGGAGGTTGAGAGGGGACATGATAGTATTTGAAAGGTTGTCATTTGGGGGAGGGCAGGATGCTGTTCCCATTGGCTGCAGAGGAAAGGACACGCAGTAATGGGTTTAAACTACAAGTATAACGATATAGGCTAGATATCAGGGGGGGGGGAAATTCACAGTCAGAGTAGTTCAGCAGTGGAATAGGCTGCCTAAGGAGGTGGTGAGCTCCCCCTCACTGGCAGTATTCAAGCAAAGGTTGGATACACACTTTTCTTGGATGCCTTAGGATGCTTTGGGCTGATCCTGCATTGAGCAGGGGGTTGGACTAGATGGCCTGTATGGCCCCTTCCAACTCTATGATTCTATGATTTCCTCTTAGTTAGCTGTCTGGATAGTAGAGAACTGAAATACTTTAGACACTGAGCTGAATTTGGAGTAAACTCCTGCTGATTGAAAAGGTAATATGGCAATGGAAGAAAGGAGCCTTACTCAGTAGTGGTCACACATGCTTCTACATGCAGAAGGACCCAGGCTCAGTCACTGGCATCTCCTGTCAAAAACATCTTCAGTAGAAGGCATTAGAAAAGGCTCCATTTTCCTTCTGAGGCAGAGGGCATCTCTTTGGGTGATTCTCACCGATTGTTAGGGAGGCAAGAGTCAATCTTTTAATTCCATTTCCTGTTTCCTTGGTGGGAATTGCCCCTTCTCCAGTCCTTTCTCCTGCCTTAGAAAGAAAACAGTTGGCTATTTTATAGTTCTTGCCTCTTTTCTCTACCGTTCTACTACTAATTTCAGCCTGTCTAACCCCTCTTGGTTTTTCTTTCCCCACTTTAGAATTGATAGCTAACTAGGCTTTTTCCAAGAGAGATTTTCGTACCAGCTACATTGCTGTCTTCTGGCCACTATTCTGTAGAAGCACTGATTGGGCCACTACAATTTCTTGTGTACTGGCAAGTGATTCACTGGATGAGGAGATCCGGTGGTCCCCATCAAGGCCCTAGCAGGAGAGGCATTGGGTCTGGTGGACACTACCTCTCCAGAGGCTGTACTTGCCACAATGAAAGCCAAACAACAGAGCCAGCCCAAGCAGTGCAGCAAAAAAACATGTGATGAGAATAGCACCATTGAGGCCAAACCCTTCTGGAGGCCTGGCTAAAGGCTCCATACAAATGGAGGATAGGGAATCCGAGGCCTGTACCAGCCACCTAGGATCCCAGATGGTGGCACAAACTGACCATCTTTACCTCAGAATATGGCATGTGAGCGGAATTGGGCCCATAGGGGTAGCAGTTGCATTTCTGAAAATTTGCCAAACTATGAGAGAGGAACTATCTAGCAGGGGGCATAAGTTTAATGAAGCCTCTCATTCTGAAACCCGAAGCATGGAGACTAGGCCTCCTTGGTCCATTAAAGTGGCTAGAAAAAGGGGCAGGAACACACCCCTAGTCATTGACTCATCAAATAGTAAGTCAATCAACAGGTAGGAGGGGGAGTTTCTCACAAATGAAAAAGAAATAGAAGAGATCTATGGCTGCCTTAGATCTAAAACAGCCGCTGAGGATATTTCCTCTGAGTTAAAAAGGAGACCCAGATATAATGGGTGTGAAGAACTCTTTATAATTGTAGAGATAGTCCAAAAGATCTTCCCCATGCATGAATTTTTTTGAAAATATTTATTTATTTATTTATTTATTTATTTATTTATTTATTTATTTATTTATTTATTTTTACATACCGTCACTCTCAAAGAAGACATGATTTCAAAGTTTCTAAAATTAATTGTTAAAGGCTAGAAATGGTTTCATGGGGTTTTCCCCCCTCTGTTGTCTCTTGATGATCCTGGATGAGAAATACTGTGGATTTTTCTGTTTGCCACAAGCTTTCTGTGTTGCTTTGTTTATTAGCTCTCTGAAAGCACTGGAATCATGTTTTTGGCTGGGCAGTTGTTCCGTTAACAGCCCAAGAGAAAATGCATAATTTATATTTACTAATAGAACTTGGAGACAGCATCACACTTATCTCTGGCTCAGCAGGCTGCCAGGCACAGAATGTGACTGTATGAACTTTCCCCTCTTATTTTCAAAACATGGCAGATACACACTTAAATTGGATGCTCTGTTTTTATGAGGCTTTTTGAAGAGAGATCATTTGTTGTTTGTGTTAACAGCGGTGTCAGTAATTTGTGGTTTGAATGACTCCAGGTTTTAATGCCTAATATCTCAGGCTGTAATGTGCACAGCAGGGGCAACAGCCTTGGGCTGTGATAGATGAACTGGGATGTTTTTACAAGTGGTCTGGCCTTCTCCGGCAGAAAACACAGGTTGCAATATTCTCTCTTAGTCATTCTCTCACTTTATTTGTTTTGTTTGTTCTTTACTGCCACCTGTTTATTGGCTTGATTTACTGACAGGTCTTTCTAGCACTCCGCCTGCTCTTCTTGTCCGCCACTATGGATGCCTAGAGTAAAAACACTTCTTTTTGCAGTCATATGTGCCCCATTGGGAAGGGCCCCACTTTAGCAAGATCGGTTAGCCCTTCCTTCCAGAATGTTGTAGGAGCCTAAGGCTTCAGAGCCTTGAGTGGGCTGTGGTGATATGAAGGCATAATAAATTAAAAAAAAAATACTGGAAATTATTGTAGAAAAAAGGAAAATTCTTGAATACCAATTCAAGGTTAAACATTTTATTCAATAAAAACACTATTGAGTTTAATGTGAAATCAAACAATTCCCAATAATAACGGCTTGCCACATCTCTAAACTGAATCTAACAATGAAAGGTATTAAAGATACATTTTAGAATCATAAGTGTTAGAAATGTACTATAAACCTAGCATCAGATCATATACTTGACCTGTTATGCTTCATAAGCCTGAAAATAGATGGTCTGCAAACTGGAGAGGTAGCTTTATCACCTTTGCCAGAACTCAGCTATGAACCAGTGAAAGCATACAACGTTATACAAGTCATTGTATGGATTCTATAGCAGTTATTGCAGTCTATCTCCAGTAGGGTTGTGTGCGGTGGCATCTGAAGCAGCCATTCCAAGCCAACGCAGCCAACGCTGTGGCGTGGGGGGAGGAGGGGTGGCACCGGTGGTGGTGCACCAATTGGTGCATGCACACAGGCCCTGGCACTGCCCCTACCCACTGCAATGCGACACTGGCTGCATCAGGCTGGAACCGCCACTATGGATGCCAAAGCACACAACTCTAATCGCTAGTGTCTGATTGTGAGCTTGTTTGATTCTGGAAAGAGCTGAAGAATTTAACCCACGACTATAGTGGGAATCTTAATTAGAATTTAATCTTTTTGTTTGTTGAAGTTACTGGATTTCTGCCTGTCCAATGAGCAATTGGATTGGATCTTGAGTTTGGCTTAACAAAATCCAAGATCCTCTCTTCAGGAAGGATCTATTAATTAGGAACACCATGATACCATACCTAATTAATGTTGCTCTGAACATTGGAGATCTTTTATCCTCTTTCATTGTAATGCCCTATTTGAGTGGGAATTTTAATCTACTCCCAGTCATGGAACGCCTTTGCATTTGCAATGAGGGTCAAATTGAGACCATTGAGCATGTCTTATTTGAATATGAATTATATAATCACACATGGACAGGAGTATTAGTGCTTATTGATTACTCCCATGGCCTGAGAAACCAATGCTTGCAGCTGTTATTATCAGGTTCGAACAATGACCTAACAAAGTAGCTAGATTTGCTTGGCTAGCTTCTAGAATTAGGAAGAATTGGGTAACTAATATATGGTCATCTTATGTCGGCTGGCAGGTTAATTTTGACAGTTCATACTAATTATTGTTAGTTACTTTCTATAGTGTCCCTTTTAATCTTGTTTTAACACACATATTTGGTCTGCTAGGGGTCACGGGACCCAACCTGTTGGGTCATGGGACCCAACCTGTTGATTCTGGTTGTTGATATTCTGGATCCTGGATCCCCTCTACGCACACATTTTGAACAGGAAATTCCTTCTGGTATGCAGGTGGGTAGATGTAGAACTCAGCTGAAGTCTCCCAGAAGAGCATCCCTCTAGAATCATAGAATAATAGAGTTGGAAGGGACCTACTGGGTTGTCTAGTCCAACCCCGTGCACTATGCAGGACACTCACAACCCTATCACTTATCTACTGTAACCTGCCACCCCCTTAAGCCTTTACAGAATCATCCTCTCCGTCAGATGGCTATACACACTTAAATTCTCTGCTACCAATACATCAACTGGAATGTCATCTAGCAGCACAATTTTGGATGATAAGAAGGTAACTGGGAGACCATTCCTACATGGTTTTTAGAAAATTCTGATAAAAAATAACTTGCATTGTGATAGTCCAAGCACAATCCCAATTTTCTGAGGAAGCAAATGCCAACTGTATCATTGCTTGTCATGAGTCCATTGTAAGCCCATTGTAACAAGAAAATATTTTTCAGTTATGTGAGGAGCAAATGTAAAGGAGGCAATAGGCCCGCTGTTGGGTGCAGATGGACAAACTCTAATGGAAGATACAGAGAAAGCAGAAAGGCTTAGCGCCTATTTTACATCTGTTTTTTCCCACTAGGCACATCTAGAGATAGCAGTAGCCAAAGGATAGTGTCTGGGTGGCAGGTTGACATGGATAGAGAGGTTGTTGAGAGGCATTTAGCTGCACTGGATGAGTTCAAATCCCCTGGGCCGGATGAAATGCACCTGAGAATGCTCAAAGAACTTTCCAGAGAACTTGCAGAACCCTTGTCCATCATCCTCGGGACCTCTTTAAGGACTGGAGATGTCCCAGAGGACTGGAAGAGAGCAAACGTTATTCCGATCTTCAAAAAAGGGAGGAAGGAAGACCCAGGAAACTACAGACCAGTGAGTCTGACCTCTGTTGTGGGGAAAATAATGGAGCAGATATTAAAGGGAGCGATCTGCAAACATCTGGAGGACAATTTGGTGATCCAAGGAAGTCAGCATGGATTTATCTCCAACAGGTCCTGTCAGACCAACCTGGTTTCCTTTTTTGACCAAGTAGCAGGTTTGCTGGATCGTGGAAATTCGGTTGATGTCGTTTACTTGGATTTTAGTAAAGCTTTTGATAAGATTCCCTGTGATGTTCTGATGGATAAATTGAAGGACTGCAATCTGGATTTTCAGATAGTTAGGTGGATAGGGAATTGGTTAGAGAACCGCACTCAAAGAGTCATTGTCAATGGTGTTTCATCAGACTGGAGGGCGGTGAGTAGTGGGGTACCTCAGGGCTTGGTGCTCAGCCCTGTACTTTTTAACATATTTATTAATGATCTAGATGAGGGACTACTCATCAAGTTTGCAGATGATACCAAATTGGGAGGACTGGCAAATACTTCGGAAGATAGAGACAGAGTTCAACGAGATCTGAACACAATGGAAAAATGGGCAAATGAGAACAAGATGCAATTTAATAAAGGGACCAAACCCTATGAAGATAGGTTGAGGGACCTGGGAATGTTCAGCCTGGAGAAAAGGAGGTTGAGAGGGGACATGATAGCCCTCTTTAAGTATTTGAAAGGTTGTCACTTGGAGGAGGGCAGGGTGCTGTTCCCATTGGCTGCAGAGGAAAGGACACGCAGTAATGGGTTTAAACTACAAGCACAACGATATAGGCTAGGTATCAGGAAAACATTTTTCACAGTCAGAGTAGTTCAGCAGTGGAATAGGCTGCCTAAGGAGGTGGTGAGCTCCCCCTCACTGGCAGTCTTCAAGCAAAGGTTGGATACACACTTTTCTTGGATGCTTTAGGATGCTTAGGGCTGATCCTGCATTGAGCACGGGGTTGGACTAGATGGCCTGTGTGGCCCCTTCCAACTCTATGATTCTATGAGTCAGTAAAAGCAACCCAGGAAAGAGAATGTGAGAGATTCTGTTGAGAGTCTTGTTACTTCCCGTTTGTGGGGGGCAGTCTATAGTCATGAAAGAAGGTGGTTATTGGGCCTCTTCTACATCGTACTATGAATGGTCTTCCTAGTCAGTTTGTTTCTATCTTCTAGCTTTCTCCCTGTTTTGGATGTCCATGATTTGTTTTAAATCATCATATAAATGGAAAAAAAAGATGTGCTTTTTCTCCATTTGCCCAAAAACGAATGTATACCTCTTATCATAAAACAGGCTAAATGCCAATATCCATGTCTGAATCAGGTGACATAAGTTTATATAGGTTTCCTGGTAATATTCTCAGTCTTCAGCTTCCCTTTTGCAGTGGCTAGGCTATTTGTTAGTGAACTATGCTTCTTGAACTAACTTGAACCTTTCCTCTCTAATCTTTTAATTCATCATAATTTTAAGTGTAGTTTTAACAATTATGTTTGAGTAATATCATGTATATATAACTATTTAGTGAGGTGGACTTTGTGCCTGATGATATTAAGAAATAAATGTGCACAAACTGCAAATGACACCAAACAGCTACAGGTAAATGAATGAGATTCTTATTGATTGATCCACACTGTAGAAAGTAAAGCAGTCAGCAGTCCATGTAATGTATGAGCCAATGATATGACATTTGCAATCAAGCAAACTTAAGGTCCGGGGTGGAGACAAGATGACCAAGTAGGCAGACACCTAGTGGGCAGGCTCCTGTGGCAGAGTAAGGTGGATCCCAAATACTGGAGTCCATAGGAATGCTATGTATGCTAACTCCTCCAATTCTTCCCCAGCAGCTTGGTGTTGGGGGTTCAGGTGTGAACTGGTGGGTCCAAGTGAGTTTCTTGATGGATCTTCACTTCAGCAAAATTCTCCATGCCACAAGGGCCAGACTCCGCCCACCCCCCAAATTCTTTGTCTTTTCTGTTTTCTTTTTGCAACTAATGTCTTTACATCAAACTCCTACTCATTTGGAACTACTTGCCTGATACAGAGAATCCAAGACCAAGACTCAGTATGTTCTTTCTGACAACCACTAATTCATGACACACTTTCTCCACCACCCCCACCCACTTCAAGAAGGAGAATGCAGCATGATGCTGTGGCTGACTCACTCTGGGAACAGTTCTGAAGGGTGAGGGTGATTAGAAGGGAAATCCTAAGCAGCTTTTAAACAGCCTGCAAATTGTTTACCTTTTTGGAGGTTGTTGTGGGATAAGCTCATCTCACGAGGCCTGTAACATGTTAACTCAACTGCATCTGAAGACTATAGTGTTTGGGGGTAGAGCAAGCTGCTGAATACCATAGAGCCAGACATCTGATATTCAAGCCCGCTGTAATCAAAATACAGCGGGCGCTAGGCAAGGGAGCCTCCGGCAGTCGCGCACAGCGCGGCTGCCAGGGACTCCCCGGCTGGCGGCCTGACGCAGTGAGAGTCAGGGACTCCCCGGCTGGCGGCCTCACCACATCAGGCCACTGGCCAGGGACACACCAAGAAGGAGGATTCATGGCAAATCTTCCATTTCCTAATTGCTGGCAGAACTTTTGAACATAATCAGCTAAGCCCCATTGTAGGTATAACCAGGGCCTATAAGTAGCAAAATTGTTTTGAGCTGAGGAGGAGAAAATAGGGCAAAATCTTTTCCGCCCTCTTATAATGGCAGAAAAGGAGATTTCCCTCCTCCTTGCTGCAGCTCCTCATGATATAATGAATTTTGTTTATGACTTTCAGAGGATTTGGGGAAGAAGGGAGGGAGATCCAGTCTGCCACCTCCTTTTCTAGCCCATTAGTCTTTTGGGTGCCAATAGTGGCTCTGATTTCAACACTGATCTGAAGTCTGAACTTTCCCCCTTGCACCAAACTTCAATTAACTAATTATAATTAGATACGTGATAAGACAGTAATTAGATGTATTGTGTAGTTTCATCAGGACAGGCAGAGTGAAATGAATACTGATCATGTGGGTGATTGGGCAGAGAAACTGGAGAGGGAAGCTTTCCTCTGATTTCTTCCCTCCTGTTTCTTCAGGAAGACATAAAGAGTCAAACTTGCCTGCAGGTTCCAGAGGTGCCAGTAAAGGGACTAAGAAGAGGAGCTGCCTTTTTAATATTGTAAACCCTATGTTTACTCAACCCAACTTAGAAATTATGAGCTGGAGGTACCCAGAAATCAGCTTGTCTAATCCTCTGCTACAAAGCAGAGGTGTGTACAGATATAGAACAGTTTAGAAAACAGCTGGCAGAAGAAAGTGAGTCAATGAAAGGCCATCTCTGCTCCCAGTTCTAGCAAGTTGGTTCAACTGTTCTAGTGAAAACAAGATCCTACCCAGCCCCTATATCCTGTTGCTTTTCTTGTGGGCTTGTTGTATACTTTTCCAGTCATGTTTCAGTGCTCTAACAAGGAAAAGTGGGAAATAAATGTGTCTTTGGCCTTACTCCTACAAAAAAATAAATAAATTCCCAGCTTCAAGTATATGCTAATGGGGTCTGAATCTGATGAAACTGAGAGGGAGAAGATCTTGAAATTATAGTGCATAATTCAATGAAAGTGTCAACTCAGTGTGCTGCAACAGTGTAAAAGGTAAACTCTATGTCAGGGATTATTAGGAAAAACAAAAATAGCCAATATTACAGTGACCCTATATAGATCCATGCCCTGTTGTTGACCTTTCACCCTTGCAGAACTGAAGCTATCTTAAAATATCTTTAAACCCCTCCCCCCGCTCCGGAGGAGCGGGAGGAAAAAAAGAGTAAGGGCATGTGGGGAGGAGTTAGGGCGGGCCCTGTCCGGGATAAAAACTCAGGGGGCCCAATCAGGAGCCGCTTCGCAGCTCCTGATTGGGCCCCCCGAGTGTCCATCCAAGGCCAAGCGGCCAATGAGGAGTCACCAGACAGACAGAAGACGCTGCCTGCCCGGTGAGTCCTCCAGCCGCCCTCCTCCCACTATGGAAAGGAGCAGGGACGCCGCGTCGAAGACGCGCTGTCCCTTCTCCTTTCCCACCGCCGCCATTTTCCGGCTTCTGCGGCAGCGAAGGAGTGCCCGGGGCTGGCAGAAGCCTCACCGGCCCTCCCCAGCCAGGCCACTCCAGGGGCCGGGAGAAGCCTCCGGAAGACCTGCCGGGGGGGGGGGGGCTGCGCAGCCTTCTCCCGCCTGCCCTAGCACCCATTTTATTCCCCTTTAAAATGGGCTTTATTCCTAGTACATACATAAAACAATTATAAAAACAGCATGAATAAAACAACAGTTTTAACAACGTACTAAAGGTCATAATTCAAAAGCTCCAATAGACTGCCAATAAATAAAAACTAAATTAATCAAATGTAGTCCTGAATAAAAACTGTCTTCATCTGCCACCTGATAACTGGAAGTGAGAGACCAAGGTGAATCTCCCTGGGGAGGTGGTTCCATAGCCTAACGCCTAAAAGGCTACCACCTAAAAGCCCCTCTCTTATGTGAACTTCTTTGACTGGTGGGACAGCCAGGAAGGCTTCTTCCTGTGATCTTAATTTCCAGGCATTAACATGTGGAAAAACTCAGACCTTCGTACCCCCATCCCAAACCAAGGACAAAAACAGATTTATGGCAATCAGAGTTCACATGCTTGAGAGTTCATTGTGATTTTTGCAAATTGTAATTGTTGGAAGTTTGATCAGTTCTCTTAATTAATCTTAGGAAATCTAGATCTGTTTCTGGCATGTGTCAATCATCTTTCTTCTGGAGAGCACAGAAAGAAGTGGTCCTACTTCAAATTAAAGCTAATATATACATTGTCATCATTCAATGTCATGGGATTTCCATTCCCCCAGCTATATTTTGTTGTCGTTTTTAGGTGCGAAGTCGTGTCTGACCCATCATGACCCCATGGACAATGATCCTCCATGCCTTCCTGTTCTCTACCATTCCCCGGAGTCCATTTAAGTTCGCATTGACGGTGTCAGTGACTCTATCCAGCCACCTCATTCTCTGAGCTATATTTTAATAGGTGTATATTTAGCCATGTTGGCCATGAATGCATTAAGGAAGCTGCAGCAGTATCTTCCATGTGCAAACTTCTATTATCACATTGCTTGTTCACATGAACAGTTTTCTGTATCTATAAACTGATGTCATATTTTTTTTTAATATACCAGTTTTTCAAGGAAGAGGGTTGAGACAGAAAGGATAACTGAAGGCCAATAGTGGTGAGGGGGCAGAAGGGAATTTAAACTTACATCCAAGCAAAATCTTATGGCTCTACTCTGTGATTCATCTTGATATCAAACATTGGTCTAGAACATAAATTGCTTGGTTTACATTCCATATGGTCTTGGGGACCAGGATTGGCAAAATGAGATATTATGATTCATGTATTTGCCACATTAGTATTATACTATACAATACAGTATTATACTATAATAACCGAATTCAGCATAATGTTGGCAATGCAGCCCCCATTCAGATCCCCCCTCCCCCCCCCAAAAAAAAACAAATGTAGGAGGTTACTCCCTGTTAATTACTTTCAGCTCAAAGAAGGTTCCTAAGGATTTTAATTAATCAAAGCAGCAGATGGGTTGCATCCGTCTCAACTACTGGTGTAATTAACTCATTCATTATCCTGTTTTGCAGCACAATGACTGTTCTTAAAGGCAATCATTCATGTTTTTATGCCATTTTCTTTCCTCCCATATCACTGCTCTCATATCCTGATATAAGCTGTAAATGTTTATGGACTTTTAAAAAACTTCTAACACAGAAGGTAAAGTTTCTGTTTTCTGTGCTAAGCAATATTGGTAAATTGCTAGTTATTTTCTTGAACTGTGAAGGGTATATCAGAGAACCATTTGAGCCAGTAGTTGCCCCTTTGGGGGGATGAATTTTAACTGCATTGCCAAAGTCTGAGCATGCTACTGAAATGACTGGCTTCCGCTTCCTTCATGCTGAAACTAGATAAACTTCTGGCAACTTCTCTGCACATTTTTGAACTTGTGATGCAGTGACAAGGACTGAGGGCACAGTGGGCAGCAATGGGTGCCACTCATATGACCAACTTAGGCAACATAGACCCAATGCCCTTGGGTGTTACAGCACCTGCTAGTGCTTTGCTTTATGCTCCTCTTTAAGAAATTGAGCAGGTTCTTTGTAAGGAGAGGCTTACTATCAGCTGCCTTCATTCAAATTACAGACCTTTCCCTGGTTGTGATAATGGGCAAAAATAAAATACAATTATAATATCAGAACATAATTCCAGGATTAAAACTAGAAATCTAGCGACCCCATTGATAAAATATTTTGTTACATAATCACACACAGAATAAGATTGCTGTTTTGTAGTTTTGGAAGTGGTAACGCATGAGTATAATTTTACAGATATATCAAAAATTTAAACAAAGAGAAGCTGTACACATTTATAAAACTGGAACTAACACCTCATGATCTCAATTATGACAATGCATTAACTGCACTTATTTAATGAGATGCAGCTGTGAACTCTCTTAAAGTTGGCTACATTCTGAGCTGTTGTAATGATTTGTGTACACTAGGGGGCATTTCCCCCTTTGATGCAGTTAAAGACTTGGATGTATTTGGGTAATTTTCTCCTCCTTCAGAAATGTTTTTTTGCATGCTCGTAAAATAATGTTAAAGTTATAGTAAAAACATTATGATGTAATACAATTATGATAAACTGTATTTCGCACAGGAAAAGTATGCTAGCTTTGTGTTAATATGTAGTATTTAATATTAGTGTACTTTATAAATTTGTGTATATAAATTTATGTTGAGTAAAAATGCAACCTTATTTTTCAGCTGAAGAAGCCAAAATTTGTGAAACCAATATTTATACTGGTATATTGGTACTGAAATTTTGAATTGTATATATCCAATAATAAAGGAATACAGTAAGAAGACTTGGCAAAAAAAAATCAACCCCAATATGAAGCCATAGTTTTTTTACACATAGGTACCTGCATGGAGTGACAAATATAAGAAACTTGGAGAGGACAGGAATTCTTTCTTCCTTGCTTACTTGGAGCAAAACAAGCCTTGTAGACTAATTGACAAAGATTCATTGTTTGTGCCTAGACCCATTAATCCCTTTACCTAACTAGGCTGTTGTAGATAAGCTTCAGTTAAGGAAAACTAGATAGATGCCTGAGGAACACCTGGTAGAAATGGAACCACAAATGATTGCAAGCCATGAGGAGGGAGGTGAATGACTCCCAGCTCCACTCCAAAAGTAACTAGCTAGTGGCTGATTTTAGTATCCTTGTGAGCCTCTTGTGGCGCAGGGTGGTAAGGTAGCCGACATGCTATTTGAAGCTCTGACCATGAGGCTGGGAGTTCGATCCCAACAGCCGGCTCAATGTTGACTCAGCCTTCCATCCTTCCGAGGTCGGTAAAATGAGCACTCAGCTTGCTGGGGGGGGGGGGGTAAAATGGTAATGACTGGGGAAGGGAATAGCAAACCATCATGTATTGAGTCTGCCAAGAAAATACTAGAGGGTGTCACCCCAAGGGTCAGACATGAGTCAGTGCTTGCACAGGGGATACCTTTAGTGGCTGATTAACAGCATGGGCCACCCATGTAGTTTATGACACAGGCTCACCAGGATAGATAACTGTTCCCAGGCCTCAAGGAGGAAGACAGTTACCTGGAAAATCTCACAACTTTGGGGAGGGAACCAAGCTGATCTTTCCTCTCCCCTTGTGAACTCTTGATGTCCACTTCTGAGCTCAAAATTGTTGGGTGTATGCTTTACATAAAGTTGACCAAAACATACATATCAGATTATATGGAGTTTGCCTAAACAACATTATCCTCATCCCATCTTCAGCTCAAGTTCAGAGGAGGGAAAGGGGTCTCACTGGGGCAAATAATAAAGCAGCAGGAATTTCAGGAAATGTATGAACAGAAAGAAATACATTTAATTGTGTTAATTAATAATCATTGCTGTTGCTCGCGCAAGGCTTTATATCTGAGGGGCTACCTTTCTGAATATGTTCCCCAAGGAGAACTGTGGTCAGCCAACACCAATGGGCTGAAGATCCCTGGCCCCAAAGACTCAAAACCCCTACCTTTGTGTAGTTCAGGATATCTCACCGCATATCCAAAAGCCTCTTCCCCTGCTACCGAAGTACCTGGGAAAAGGCCCAGATCATCTACCATCACTAAAGAATCTTCTAAGAGCAAATTTCCCCGTGCAAGTCACACCTTCTCTACAGCCACTCTACCAAAAGGTCCGATGAAAACTCAAAAGCTCAATTCTCTACTCCCAACTGCAAGTCTGTGCACTAGCAACACATCTACAAACATACCAAAAAACTCTACCACAAACCATCATCAACATTCTCAGAGATCCAGAACTACAGAAGCAATAGAAGCAATGGACTTTGACTTTTCCTTAGACCCACAACAAACTGGCTCACTTCCTCAAGATATTATGTCACCCTGTGATTCCTTATTCAACCAACTCCCTGTACCCAACGCAAGCCAATCAGCAGACAAGTGTAAAAACCAGTCTGACCTAGGGAAGCCATGTGATAAAGCAGAAGGTGCCAAAAAATCAGAACCTCTTGATCAATCTCTGATGCTCCCCCACTTACTCAATATCTGCAATGACTGTGATTTGGCCATGCAAACTCCACTTAAATCATGCCCCAGTCTGACATCACAAGCGATGTGTAACAACAAATCATTGGCACAAGAACTGTCTGAAGCTGGGGTCCTTCTAGGAAGTCCTGCATGTAACCCTACTGAACTTGAGAATCCAAGAACCTCCATCCTTAATGGCTGCATTTTTAATGATTTTGATGGTGCTCTGGACCAAATCTCCAATCAGAATTGACTATCCCAGAGGCCAACTGTTAGCACTTTCAATATTATTTCGTGGAATGTTGCAGGTTGGACTAACAAATGCAGTGACGTAGACTTTACCAATTATCTTTCTAACTTTCACTGCGTTTTACTTCAAGAAACCTGGTCAGCTGATGCTCCCAACTTCAAAGATTTTATAGTTTACCATTCTCCTGCAACTAGAGTCCATCGCAAAGGTCGTTGTAGAGCTGGGTTAGCATGTTTTGTCAAAGCCAACTCAGGACTCAACAGTCTATTTTTAGGATCTTGTCCCCCGACTGCTATAGCTATTCTGCTGTCGCTCTCTGTGGACTGCCATATCATCCTGATTAACACATATTTACTCCCAGTTACAACTGAGAGTGAATTGAACGATAACTGGTCCAAACTTTCAGAATTCACTCTAACAACCCAAGGCCAATTTCCCATGGCCCACTTAGTTGTCATGGGAGACTTCAGTGCTCGCATAGGCGCGTCTAACTCATACCTAGCCTCCTCCCTGGGGATTGACATTGAAGATCATATACCTTTTCAATTTTCTTTCAATCGGTCATCCTTGGATGTCACACTGAATAGGGCAGGTCTCAAACTGATCGAGTACTGTCTGGCACACAATCTGCTTGTTCTAAATGGTCTCGACCAATTTCCCGGTTCAAAGGATTTCACTTTTTGCACAACCCGTGGTAGGAGTGTACTTGACTATAGCTTATGTTCTTTCAATTTTTTCGCATCAGTTTATTCTCTGTCAATAGGCTCACGCACCGAAAGCGACCATCTACCACTCCAGCTCTCATTCCAAACCCTTTATAATGTTACTCCAGACCAAACTCAACTCTCCCCCCCGGAAAACACTATGTTCCTTAATAGAATTAGATGGTCACCTAAAGTTGGCAGTGAACTCACTCTATTCCTTAACTCTGCTCAGATGACTAACCTAAAACAGAATATCACTAGAACTGGCTCCCCCTCTGAGATTCTAAGAACATTTGACCAAATTGCTTTGGCCTGCAGAACTAAGGCCCTACCCCTAAGATCTATTACAATTCGACCCTCCTCTTGGTTTGATAATGATTGCCTTGGTGCAAAGGTTGCTCTGAGGAAGTCATTCCATGAAGCTCGTCTGTCCAAAGACCCCACTTTGTTAGAAAACTACACACTCCAAAAAAGACAATATGAATCTCTAATAAACACTAAGAAGCGCTCTTACTATCAGGCAAAATGGGACCATCTTTTAGCAGCATTTAAATCTAACAACAGCAGCTCTTTTTGGAAAACGATCGCAAACTGCTTAGGTGAAAGCAACAGGCCATTTAAATCTTCTATCCCTTCCCAAACATGGCACAATTATTTTTCTACACTTTTTGCTTCCTCCCCAATCCAAAATAATCATCTCAGCTTACCCTCTGCTGATTCTCTTCCTAGCTGGCCACCTGTCAGTCTGGATGAAATTGAAACCCTTATCCAAGAACTAAAACTAGGCAAATCTCCAGGGCCTGATGGTCTACCAGCTGAACTATTTAGACTAAACTTTAACTGGTGGAAACAACTCCTGGCTGTCCTTTTTACAGCTATCGACCAATCGGGAATATTCCCTGAATTCTGGCTCAACTCAATCATTGTGCCTATCTATAAAAAAGGTGGTGCCAGCTCTCCAGAAAACTACCGTCCTATTAGCCTTCTATCCATCGCCAGCAAAATGTATGCCAAACATCTAGAACTTAAACTCCTAGATTGGGTGACTTCAAATGACCTAATAGGTCCTGAACAAATTGGCTTCACTAAAAACTGTTCCACTATAGACCACTGCTTAACCCTCTACTCTCTTGCAGACAAATATCTTCATACAGGTAGGAGGAAACTCTATGTAGCTTTTATTGATCTCAAGGGTGCATTCGATTCGATCTCCAGGTGTTTACTATGGAGAAAATTGCAAGATCTTAATATTGATTGGCGCCTATTACTACTTCTAATGAACCTCCATTCCAACAATACCTGTCAGGTTAAATTTACTGAACAGGGTCATTTAACAAATCAAATCCCCATCCTGAGAGGAGTTAAACAAGGCTGCATCCTTGCTCCTCACTTATTCAACCTCTTTTTACATGATCTTCCAAAAACCCTAAGACTCACAAACGGTCATCCACCTAAACTAGATAAATTGCCAATCCCACTTCTTCTATATGCTGATGACACCATCTTGCTTTCCCATTCCAGAATTGGTCTGATTAGATACCTGAATGCTTTCCATAAATATTGCCAACTCAATGATCTATCGATAAACTTCAAAAAAACCAAAGTGATGGTCTTTGCACAGAAGTGGTCTCCCTCAAACTGGCGCATTGGTGGTCATAAAATCGAGCAGGTCAAATGTTTCAAATACTTAGGAATCACCTTCCAACATAATTAGCATTGGACCAAACATAGAAATATGATTACTTTGCAGGCTAACTGTTCCATTACCAATCTAAACCGGTTTTTCTTTCTTAAAGGCAATCAGTTTGTCCCAGCTGTCTGTCGTGTGTTTGACTCTAAAATTATCCCCCAAATTTTATATGGCATCCCTCTGTGGATCTCAGGTTTTAACAAAAACATGGAGAGGTTACAGTCTGCCTTTTTCCGGCAGATTTTGAAAACTCCAAATTGCGTCCCTTACTCCTCTTTATGTCTTGAAACTGGACATAATCTTCTTGAAACTAAGGCCTGGATTTTCACCTTTAAATATTGGCTAAAACTGCATTTTAGGGTTCGATCAGATAGCCTATTGGCCTGTTTACTGAGAGACTCTTTTAAATTTAAATGGTTCTCTACCATCCTGACTACACTCCAACAAATTGGCATTGACTACGATTACATCCTATCTCTGAATGAACCTTCCATTATGTGCCAAATCAAACAAAGGCTACTTGATCACGAATTCAAAAAAATCCATCCCACTGTTTCAGCAATTTGCTCTCCCCGTGCGCTTGGTCTCCAAGTGAAGCACGGGATAATGCCGGCTTATTTCCATAACTTGGCAAATCCCCTCTATCGCAGAGCATTTTCGCTTGCTCAGCTTAACACCTTTCCATCCAAAGTATTACAAGGGAGATTTGCCAAGATCCCCTTCGAAAATAGACTATGCACCTGTGAATCAAGTTCTCCTGACACCATCCAACATATCATACTGGATTGCCCCTTGTTCACTCAACAGAGAAGGCATATCATACCTCTTATACCAAAATGGAGAAACCATTCAAGAGACTTGGCTTGCCAATTTTTACTGAGTGATAAGGATGCCGACGTCACTTTTATTATGGCTAAATTTCTGTCCTCAGTTTTTAAACTTAAACTGTCCGATGTATCTTGACTATCTTTGTATAGCCTCCTAATCTGCTTTATGCCAATAAAGGTATTGTATTGTATACTGAAGCCAAGCTCCAGGGAGAGATCAAGGCCTGGCAGAATTTCTTTAGGGCCTGCAAGATGTAGCTCTTCCACCAGACTTATGGTTGAGGCCAGTGGAAAATACATCTAAAAGAGCTGACCTCCCCACCACCTCCCCATATCATGGTACTACCAGCTGTCCAGAATCTAATATCTATTGGTGCTGATGTTTTTTGTTTCTGCTTTTACTTTGCTAATTCTGAGCTATTTATGTTAATATATTTTACTGTTTTATTCTTGTAACCAATGTTTTTAGATTCATGGCTAACCCGAGTGGGGCAGTATAAAAGCCAAATAAATATAAGTTGGCCTTTGTACCTAATACTGGGTAATTGTGAGTGAAAACTGTAAGGATCAAAAGACATCCGATAAATGGGGGGGGGGGAGATGTTGGCATACCATTACAGAATCATAGAATTGAAAGGGGCCATATAGGCCATCTAGTCCAACCCCCTGCTCAATGCAGGATCAGCCCAAAGCATCCTAAAGCATCCAAGAAAAGTGTGTATCCAACCTTTGCTTGAAGAGTGCCAGTGAAGGGGAGCTTACCACCTCCTTAGGCAACCTATTTCACTGCTGAACTACTCCGACTGTGAAAAAATGTTTCCTGATATCTAGCCTATATCGTTGTACTTGTAGTTTAAACCCATTACTGCGTGTCCTTTCCTCTGCAGCACAGTAATGGGTTTAAACTACAAGCACAACGATTAGAACTGTTAGAGATCACTCTGATTCTCACAGTTGTCTGTGGTAGTCAAATATGTCTATATTGAAGAGCCGTGGAAGTCTTCAGATTTGCAACCTCAGAGTGTTATGGACTGCCTTTCACTGAATTAGAGAGGGGGATGTTGTTCTTTTTTGATTGTCTATTTATAAAATCCTACATGCCTGTCTCTTGCATGTCTGTGATGACAGAGTTTAAATATGCAAAAGAGGAGCAAACACAGCTTGCTTAAAAGAATAAAATACTTTTATTGAGAAGAGTAACAACTCTGAAGGAGTTCAGGGTGGCATTTGTCTGTCTTCTTCCATGCTGTCCTCACAACAATCCTGTGAGTTACATTAAGCTATTTAATCATTTGGGATTTGGGTAGTGTAGCTAGGGAACCCTAAGATTGTCCGGCAGCCTGGCAAGAGACCTTCGGAGGCAGTTTGCCATTGTCAGCCTTTGTGTCATGACGCAAGCATCCCTTGGAGGTGTCCCATCCAAATGCTAGCCAGGGTTGACCCTGTTTAACTTCTGAGATCTGATGAGACTAGTCTTGTGTGGGTTATCCAGGTCAGGTACATTAAGCTGAGGCTTGAGGTCACACAGGAAGCTTCATGGCAGAGTGGACCTCCCATCCTCCCTCAACACTCTAACCATGTTGGATGAAATGGAACAATAAATTAAACTGTAAATTGTATTTCATACAGATGATAATATCATAAAAATAGATTAATAATCTCTGGTTGGGATGCACTTTCAGAATAACTGCCCCCCCCGCCCCATTCTTTTTCCTTCATTAAGCAAGAGTAACAAAATGAATGGGCACAACTGTGCCTTAACAAATGCCATGGGTTTCATTCAGTTCTCTGGCTCTTGGCTGCCCGGAGGAGGTCAGAGGGAAAGCCACAAGAGGGCTGGGCCTGCGTGACAGAAATGATGCAGAAAGTCCCTTACATTTGGACTCCACAAAAAGAGGATAGTCACACAAGAATCTCTGAGCTTCAATAATAGAAATGAAAAATATTATATATTAAGGCAGACATAAAAAGGATTTTTGAACAAAATGATGCAATAAAGCCATGAGAGAAACCTGGGGCTGAAAGCTTTAACTGGTCTAATTGGTAGATCAATCAAACAGTGCTATAAGGACCTATTCAAATATACCTAATTAGTGAGCGAGGCTGACATTCAAGGCACTTTGTGCTAATCACACCAGGGCTGATTATAAAAGACAGCTTTTATTTCCAATTTTGTGTCACATTTTTCGCTTTAGGGTGAATTTTCTGTGGCATAATTTCTAGCAATCCATCCCTTGCTTGGTCTCTTGCAGCACCTCCTGAAAATCTCCAAGGTGGGGCATGGGGATGGATGATCTGTTCTTAATACATAATAAAATCCTTATTTAATTGCTACTTTCTTTGCACCAATGTTTTTAAAAATAGCAGTTCCTGCTGTATTCTTGAGTTTGCATCCTTGAAACTCCTGTTCAGTCCTTAGATATATAAACAAGCAGAAGTCTATATTGCTCTTTTCTCCAAAGGAAGCTTACTTGGAAATGCTTGGAGATGGATGAAACACCATCTTTGGGTGCAAGAATTTATGTACTTATTCAGAAAAAAAATATGCTGCCTCTCCAGGAACCATCTCTTTATTATGAATGGTCATTTAGACCAATGCAAACTGTAATTTGCATTGAAAGCCAGATTGGTGTAGTGGTTAGGAGTGCGGACTTCTAATCTGGCATGCCAGGTTCGATTCTGCGCTCCCCCACATGCAACCAGCTGGGTGACCTTGGGCTCCCCACAGCTTTTCTGACCGAGCAGTAATATCAGGGCTCTCTCAGCCTCACCTACCCCACAGAGTGTCTGTTGTGGGGAGAGGAAAGGGAAGGCGACTGTAAGCCACTTCTTCTAATATACATAAATAATTTTAAAGTTTCTAAAATACGTAAAAACTAAAATAAAACCACAAAACTGCATATTTCTGTGTACAATTATCTTCTGAGGTTAGTACATAATTTAATTGCCGTTGCACAGAAGTTAGCAGTATATGCTGTAATTTAAAATTTTTCATCACTCAGCAGTTTCATCATCTTACCTATGGAGGACAGGCCTGAAAATTATTCCAGCATTGGTTGTAAAACATTATCTCAGAGTGTGGTGTATATGGGGTAATAAGGTAAAAAATGTTCCACTGTTCTGTCTGTCCGCTTGCACAGGGACAAAGTCTTTGAGATAAATGAATTTTCCTATAACGGCCTTCCACTACTGCTGTGGGCAGGGTGGAAAATCTGGTTAAAATAAAGGCTTTCATCTCTTTGCTGTTCTCCATACTAAGTGTCAGAACCAGCTTGGTTCTGTCAAATTGTTGTGGTGGTTCCAATGCATATCATTCCACCCCCCCACCACCTTATTCTGCATATAGTCACTATAGAATAACAAACTGATGTGTTAATTGCCTTGCCTTCCTGTGGAGAACTGCTTTCATGTTGTAGATCATATTGGGACTCATTGATGCATTGGACTTAGAGCTTTGAAATCTCCAGTCCTCGCCTGGAGATTCCCAAGTCTGGACACACAAATGATTTGGAAACTTTGTTCTTTGTCATCAGAATGCCTATGCTTGATTATTGTTGTTAGATGTGTAGATTTACTCAAAATATTTAGTGTTCCCTCCCTTCCAATTAAAATTCCAATTTTATAGTTCACTTCCAATCTTCCTATCATATTGATTTCTACCATGGTGATTGGATATTATCCTCAAAATAGGTTGATGCTTGAGTTTTAGCCATAAGATGATAGAGGACTTAAGTAATTTTTCCTCATCTCTTAACACCCATGCTTCCAAGCCCACTAATGCATTTGCAAAATGGCCCTGAGAAATGTAGACTGAACCCTTTCTACAAGAGTCAGTCCTGTTGATGATGGACCAATTGTAGTGCCATATAACAACTGGGAGAGGAGCTTTGCCCTGAAAAATTCCAGGGCTGCTGGAACATATTGCCTATGCTTTGAGTAATTCACTATGTTGTTAGCCAATCTTTGGCCAAGTTTAGCAACATATTTATAATGGGTGTTTCTGGCCCCTGAGGCGTAAATAATAGCCCCAAGATATTTGAACTTCTTAACCTGTTTGATAGTATGTCCATGATTTTCATTTTATGATAGTTCACTACCAGGTGTTCATTAGCACAGTAATTCATTTTTAAGTCCTGTAGGTGTTCTAGATAATAGGACAACATCATCTGCATAAAGAATAGGTATGGATTTATGTGCCAGGGTTGGTGGGTGAAACTCACTATCCTGGAAGATTCTAGTTATATTGTTTGTGTAGAAATTGAATAGGTTGTTTAACCCCTTTAAATACTAATGGCGTTAGTGAGATGGCCTTGGGGGCTACATCTCACCCTTAAAGCTGTACCTTGGTACGGTGATTGAATGAGGGCCAGCCACCTTCAATCAATAGATGTGCTTTGTATCAAATGCAACTTTAAAGTCAACAAAAACTGCATACAACATGGCCGGTCTAGTGGAAGTATATTTTTCCACCAGGTGTTGTATGGTCATACAGTGATGGAGAGTAGAAGCACCCTCCCTGAAACCTGCTTGTTCTATCCCTATCAATCCTTCCTGTTCTAACCAGGATGATAACTTGTCCAGCAGATGCCTAGTATAGAACTTACTGGGGATGCTCTGAAGGCTAATAGTTGGATGGGTCCTTGTAATCTTTGTTTTTTTTTATAATGGTACTATTACTGCTGTTTCCTACCCTTTAGGAATTTGACCTGTTGAGTCAATATAAGTAAAGATGGTTGCCAATAAAGGTATCCACCAATCCTCAATGTTCTTAAGAGCTTCTGATGGAATGTCATCTAGCCCTGGAGCTTTATGCCTTTGGGCCCCTCTATGCCGTATCCTCAAAACAAATGGCACAGCATTCTTGAACATTCTTTTGCCTTTAATTAAAAACTTGGGTGAACAGAAATATTTTAGCGTGGCACCTAAAAGAAAGCAATCTGTGCACCAGGCAAGTCTCAAATAGAAGAGAATTTCACAAGCAAGAAGCCACTACTGGAAGAGCCCTGTCTCTGGCTGCCACCCAATTCCCATGGAAGTTGGGGCACAGACAACAGGACTAGAGTTGTGCACGGCAGTGTCCGAATCAGCAATTCCAGGCCGATGCTGCCAGTGCCGTGCCATGGGGGGGGGGGGAAGGGAGGCGCAGGAAGACGTGGGCGCTGGTGCGTAACTCGGCGCACACATGCAGGCGCACACGAGTTACACACCGGCACCCGTGCTTTCCCTGCCCCCCTCACGGCGCAGCGCTGGCTGCGTTGGCCTGGAATGGGCGATTTGGACGCTTCCACGCACACAACCCTAAACAGGACTTGTGATGCAAGTCTTAACCAATTGGCTAGACAATATGTGAGTAGATCATTCTTCAGAACGCTGGCCCAAAGCCATGTAAGGGTTTAAAGGTAAAGTCTAGCACTTTGAATTGTGTCCAGAAACAAATGATCAGTCAGTACAGATCTCTCAGCATTGGGGAAATATGATCCTTGAATCCCTCCCTGACAGTAGTCTAGCTGCAGAATTTTGGTCAAACTGAAGTTTCTAGACTATTTTCAAAGGCAGTCTCCTATAAAATGCATTTCAGTACTCTCATATGGACATAGGGCTTTTTGATGTGGGACACATCTTTTGGCATGCCTCATCACATGGAAATTAATACGAACGTGACATCCATAGTCCCACCCTGGAAGAACGTCAGGAAATGAAAAGGGGGTGGATAGGATATGGCCAGTGCTGAGTACTGAAATAGTACAGATGCACTGGGACATACTATGACATTAACAATATAGGCTGATGCACTTTAGTAATATATAAGATTCTTCTTATTATAATTGAAATGTCTTATTTTTGTTCCAGATACTCTGTCCAAGAGACAAGTATTTGCTTATATGAAGTTTGTCTGAAACACTAATAGTATGTATTCATGACATTTCTATGTGTATTATATTTATTTACTAATAAGTATCGTTGTACAACTACTAATTTCATATTTGTATTTCCAAAGATTTGTCCCTTGACAAAGCCAGCAGGCAAAACATGTTGGGACTTATATTATGGATTATAAAGATGAGCAGAAGCTGATTTGTATTTGAGCTGAGAAAACAGAATTTGGTGCTGGAGAGAAAGAGGAATACCTTCTGTGTGGCTAATGGTTTACACAATGTCTTACTGTCCAGGGTCAGGGCCCCACCTCCAAACTTACGATGGCCAAGAGGTATTCCTGGGAAGCCAGTGCAGGCCCTACCAATGTCCACAGTGGCCATAGTGATCTCAGCACCAAAGCCCCACCAGGGAGCAGGCAAGGGAGAGCGGGGTGGGTTGTTGTACAGAAATACCTGTCCAGGATGTTCCCCACAGTACAAGAAAGTTGGTATTTGCTGCTCCCTGATGGGACCTAGAAAATATCCTTTTAGGGTAATGGGGGAGGATAGAAGACAGATATGGTAAGCGCCCATGCTGCCCATGCTCTGGAGAGCTATGCCCCCTCACATGGGCATTATACAAACCTGGGGCTATTCTATCTTTAAAAACCGCTTTAGAAGGAGTAGGCACGGAAGCTGAGGAAGATGTACCAGGCAGTCTTCTCTCTCACCATGAGAGGACAGATGTGAGGCAAAGGAGAAAAGGAACCAGGATGAGACAGAACCCTCCCTCATGCTCCTGAAACAACCGAGGCATCTCCTGGGGCCTGCTAAAACAGGGCGTTGGAGGGCTAGCATCTTCAGATTCCAACCCATGGGAGTCAAAGCCTGACACTTTTACTGAGTCAGAGTATTAGACTATCAAGGCCACTATCATCTCCTTTAATTCTTTGAGAGCTTTTACATCATCTCCTACCTAATCCTTTTTTAAATAACTGTACATGGAAAGAGCCTCTTGTGGCGCAGAGTGGTAAGGCAGCTGTCTGAAAACTTTGCCCATGAGGCTGGGAGTTCAATCCCAGCAGCCGGCTCAAGGTTGATTCAGCCTTCCATCCTTCCGAGGTCGGTAAAATGAGTACCCAGCTTGCTGGGGGGTAAGCGGTAACGACTGGGGAAGGCACTGGCAAACCACCCCGTATTGAGTCTGCCATGAAAACGCTAGAGGGCGTCACCCCAAGGGTCAGACATGACTCGGTGCTTGCACAGGGGAAACCTTTACCTTTACCTTTACATGGGGGAGATTAAACCTGGGATGCTCTGCCACTGAGTGATACTCCCTCCATCCCTTGCTAGTACTTATAGGATGGTCAGGAATAGAATGACAGACCATTGCTCTAGATCAGGGATTCGCTGGCAGGGGCTCATGGGAATTGTAGTCCATGTACATCTGCAAGGATGCAGTTTGACTATCTCTGCTCTAGACTGTATTCAGAAAGTCCTGCTGGAATCCCTGGTACCTTAATGGAATTTGGGTATAGAGCTGAGGAAAACTAACTGGAGCAAAAAATAGTGGGATAGACAGATTCAATGATTTGACTCCTAAATCAGCTTCATGTGGTCATAGGTGCATGTTGGAAAAATGGCCAGTGCATACCAGCCATGTGTTTTCTGCCCTTTGTCCATGATAAAAGTGATTCTTAGTGTATCTTCTGGACCACTGGACACCACCCCTCCATGCACATTTCCTTCAGTGAAAAGTCATCAGTCATTCAACCATACATGGTTCTTTGTGAATCCCTGAAAGCCACCTGGGTTGGAAATAAATAAGCACCAAATAAATTTCACAATGTTATGAAAACAGACAGAGTCAGGTGCTTTTTTCCCTTTTTATTATTTTAGAAAAAAAATTCATAACATCAAAGAATAGTTTGTCTGCCCATCAAGAGCACTTGTTATTTCATTCTTGATTTGGGAGCATGACAGGAAAGTAACACAGTTTCATGGTAAATGAAGCTTTGACCCATTTGGTCAACTTTCCCCCCCCCCCCTTTCCACTGCAGCTATTGCAGACTTCTCCAACAATACCCCTACCTGCCCGTGAGCTGTCACCAGAAGCTCAACTTGAGGTCTCAGTCTGGGACATCTCCCCTTGAACACATTGTATTTTGTCCTCAGCAGTCATAGAATCATAGAATAATAGAGTTGGAAGGTACCTCATGGGTCATCTAGTCCAACCCCTGCTCAACTAGGTGATTTCCACAAATCAAACCAAACTCCCACATAAAACTGTGCAAAACTTTTGGGCCTCTCTCCTTAGCAAAACCTTTATGAATGCCATTATCTGGTAGGTAATGAGAACAAAATTAGCATATATATGTAAAAAGCCCATGGAGACAGATGGGTGAATAGGGCATTACATGCACCTATATAAATTATGGGTTGGTTCCTGAAGTCTGTCAGCAGAAGGCATTAGCAGAAGGCCTCAGCAGCTGTTTCCATGTATCCCATGTATTTCCCCACGTTGAGGAATATGAGTGGCTACTATGAAGAAGGCGGAAAGTATAAAATTGTCAAATGCTTCTTCTGTGAGCCAAGTTGTGCTGATAGAATAGGATGGGAGTGATTTTGCTCCCTCCTCACTGCAACCTCCAAGCTAGGCTTGCTAACTCTGGGTTGGGAAATTTCTGAAGATTTGGGGACAGAGTCAGGGTTTGGTGAGGGACCTCAGCAGGATATAATGCCATAGAGCTCACCCTCCCAAGCAGCCATTTGCTCGAGGAGAACTGGTCTAATATCATCTGGAGATCACTTGTAATTCAGAGAGACCTCAAGGCTCCACCTGGGAGTTGGTAATCCTACTCCAAACCCACATGACTCTTACTCCACACAGCCCCTGCAGCCCCATGAATAAACTTTCCTGGGGACAAGGGATCCCCACAAGTTCCTTGTGCTTGTCCCAATCCTGTATAACCCAGCTGCTTTCCTCCTTACCCTGCTCTTGTTCCTGTAAATTGTCTCCTCTGCCAGAACAACCGTGACTCTGTGAATCTAACACTGTTGGCTTTAGTAAGTCATAGGGAAATATGCCACAGGGAAGCTGAATGAGAGCCCCAAATGAGTTCAGTGCATTGCAGAAGTATCAAGTGAAGCTATGGTATCAGAACAAAGCTTTGAAAGTCAGGCATAACAGATACTACAAAAAGGACAATTTAGTCCAAGTTATCTTAAGATGGTAGTTCTCCATCATTGTTCAAGAGTGCTGTGCCATTCATTTTGAGGATAAGGCATAGAAGGGCCCAATGTGAGGAGGAATGTTAAACAAAAGACCAGAAGGGAAGAAAAGGAACATCTCCAGGACCAAAGCCTCTCCACGGGTTGTTTTAGGAAAACCAGTACTTTATGCCAATTAAAGGTTACTAACAAACTGAAAACCAATGGAGAAATTTGCATGAGGCTGTTCTTTGCTGTTCATAACAGTGAGACATGGAAGAAGATATTGAGACAAATGCTGAGGGGAAAATAAGATGAAACTGTAGGTATTTAAGGAGGTCAACACCTTTGCAACTCAGCCTTTGTCATCTATTATTCAGGAATGTTTAAGGTGGACTGGGATTAAACTCCGACACATTTCTATCAGAAACCATTTAAACAGCCAACATGTCTTGTTTAGAATTACATTTATTTTAAGAGCAGACTCTTGCCTGCAATAAGAAAATAGACTGATTTGGTTTGATGGCACACAGAATTAGGTTTTTGTGGCACCACCAACTGAGATGCATAATACATTGCAATTAGGCTTGTGCACTTCGACCGCTTTGGTGGCCGTTCAAGCCCGAAGTGTCCAGCGCTGTAGCGCAGGGGGGAGGGGCAGTGGTGCATGACCCAGCTCCTGCGTGCGTGTGCCAGCTGGCGCACAGGCACTGGCAGAATCCATCCCCCCTGCGCCACGGCACTGGCCGCTTTGGGCTTGAATGGCCACTGAAGCACACAAGCCTAATTGTAACTCTTCTGATATCCCCCCCACCATACTGATGAAAACCATTCTGGTTATACAGTGGACCAGTCAGACCACCATATTTCTCCATAGGCAGCTATAAATGTGCATTTCACAAGCCGACCAATTTTCAGCCATGTGGAAGATTCAAAATCCACAATCAGCAGGCAAATATACTTTTCCTTCTTATTTGAACCCCATTTTAGAAACATGGTTGGCTATCTGAGTTTCTCAAAAATATCTGTAATAATTGATGTATACATTTACTCTAACTTTCCTGACATCTGACCAGAAGAGAAAGAAACACCTGGTATATTACAATCTTTTTGTTTTCTTGCATGTTAACTTGTGCTTTGATAATAAAATATTTGCATCCCATTAGTGATCTGCCTCTCTTTGACTCCTTTTCGAAAAATGCAGTTAGCTATCTTAAAACCAAGAAGCATTTATTTAGGATTTCACCATCAGGCTAGAAAATATACTGTCAATTCAATGAAGAAATGAGTTGCAGATTAAGAGGCAGTTGTACCACCAACAATATTGAATCCATCGCAATGTTAGGGGGTTGTGCTTTCACTAGCTTTGTGCTTAGTTGAATACATATGGCTCAGTCAGTGACATGCTGTGCTGCAGGAGTCAACAGTGTTCCTCTCCCCATTTACGGAGTTTGAATGTGGTAGAAAAGATAGCTATTAATAAATGAGATGATGACATTCTCCACCACCCACCCACAGCACAGCTGGCCTTTGCATGATGCAGTCACATTTGGAGAAACAGTTCCTGATATGACATAGTTCTTCTTGTTTCAATTATTCATCTTTATGTCAATACAAATAGTATTTTCCAGTCATGGGAAAGTGGTGGGAGGCTTTCAGATAAATCGATCACCCACAGCACCCATCAGTTTAGATAAGGCTGTTCTTGACCAGGATAGCCCATGCTAGCCCAATCTCATCAGAGCTAAGCAGGGTTATCCCTGGCTAGTATTTGGAAGGGAGACTTCCAAGGAATACTAGGGTCATAATGCAGTGGCAGGCAATGGCACCCCACCTCTGAGAAGGCTTTCAGAATCTCCCCTGGTTCCATCTTATTGAATGATCTTAACCCTCCCTTTTCTGTAGTTCCATCAAATGTGAGGAATGTACAGGACAAAAACCATTTTCTCCCTTTAACAGACATGGTTCCTTGGCAAACTGAAACCAGTAGAGTTTAATAAGGGTTGGGTGCTTTCTATGCAGTTGAAACAGTTAAAAATAAAAACCCTTTTATTTATAAAACAACACAGGAGAATGAGGGCAAGCATGGACAGGAGAGGTCTTCAATAAGGAACTTCTGGTATGGCTAAATCATATTGTCTCATCTTAATATACAATATGTTTCTCATGCTACAATAAAAAAGGCAAAAAGTTCCTTATTAAAAATCTGTATATTGGCTGAAAGAAGGAAGAAATAAAGATAGGCCTTCTGTGAGCCAAGGGAGACCATAATAGTGCTATCATTGGACATGCTCAGAAGAAATTTGTATCTCCCTCCCATCAGCCAGTGGCTCAAGAATCCATAAACTCAAAAGCATTTTGAGGAGGAGCATATCTGAAACAGGAGTTTACAGTTGCACCTAACATTCTGATGCTCGTCTAGTTAGAGGCAGAGAGAAGGATTAACATGCAGAAAAGACTGTGAAGACTGACACACTTAAAACCCCACAAGAGGCACAAATTTAAGATTTTGTTAAAATATTTCAAGGAAAGGCTTTTGTTTTCCTGGCAACCCTAAACAAAGACTCCCACAAATTATATCAGTAGATCAAGAGGATCCTAAGTTTATGGAGGAGAGATTCTGTTCAATGGTCTCATCAGCACAAAAATGATGAGAACCACTGTTGTCAGAGACACATGCTTATTTTCTAAGGAAAACATGTACACCCAATTTTATAACAAAGCTTGTACAGCCAAGAAAGACACTAGGGTAGCCTCTAAGTAGTATGCATAGTTGCACCTGGGGAACAACATTTCACTGAACTGACAAGGGCAGGCTCCTCCCTTCCTTCTGTTCATCATAAGCCTTATCAAAGCAGGTAAGCATTTAGCTCAGGAACCCAAATTCTATTCTTTGGGGAGGGGGCATTAAGTGCTGTTCCCTGCCAGGAAGTGGTGGGTTTCACAGTTGATTCTCACAATGCCCTATGAGGTAGTTAAGTATCATCTTCCCCAAGAACAGGGAAATTGCTCAAGGCTACAAAGAACGTTAGTGCCCCAATTAGGAGCAGAGTCCATTCCTGCCTGTTCCTTCCATAGCAAAGGGCCATCAAGACTTTAAGCTTTCAGTCTGTGAAAAGATTCTGTATTGCGTTCTCTGGTGACTTGCCAAAACTATGAATGTCTTTCCCTTCTAACTAAACCCCTCTCTCCTGCAATGGAAGAAGGAAACTGAAAGACTTCATGATGGACAGCTTTAAATGCTAATAGAAGGATAAGACTTAATGACCAATTAATGCTCAGCCTCCAACAGTTGCCTGTCTGAAACATCCCAGGTCCCAAGACCCTTTCCTTTCTTCTGCTAGGGTAAGAGCAGTTTGGAGGAGCAAGTTAAAAGGAGGAAAGCTCACAAGAGGAAAAGATTAAGAAGCTCCTTACCACAGCTGCATCTAATGTGTAGTTTTGGCCCTGCACTAGAGCAATATGGAATCCAGACTGGCAGAAACATTTTTGAATCAGCCCTCTATGAGTAATTGTAGGACTCCTCAATGACACCCTTTCACATGCTCTGGGAAATGTTCTGTGGTAGGCTCTAAGGCAAGCAGCCGTAAACGCAAGTGTTGGCCCACTAAACTGCTACCATGCCCATTGGCTCTCTCTGGAGTATGCTTTTCAGAAATGTCAGAGTCCAACTAAGTTGAAGCTACCAAGCACGAGATCTGAGCTATGATGGTAGTTTATGAATTGAGATATTGCCAAAAACGCACAAAATACTAAATATAGGCTGTTTCTTATTACCTTTGGTCAGTGATTCTCACACTGCATAATAGCTCATCAGGGTTCCCCAGAACAAAAACAAACAAAGAAGTAATGTAGGCAGCTCATCTGCTGCTATTAAACCATCTCCAACTCACAGGCCAAACTAGCTGTGATGGTGGACGATGGGTGTTTTAGCACTAGAAACTTACACTTTCTGCACCACACATTTTTTTTCTTTACCATTAAAAAGCCAAGATCAAGACAAAACTGATGTTTCCTGCAAACATCCTCTGGACCAGAAACTTGTGGTGAGATTTTATAGTAATAGGCCACAATATAACTTATTTAAGGGACCACCTGTCTTTCTCTTTGGGAGCCATTTCATACCTTCTTGATTATGCCCAATGACAAATCCCAATGAATCAGTTCTGATATTTGGATCCTATGACCTCATCCCCTTCATGCTTCTCTCTTGCTGTTCAGGGGTTTTTCAGTTGTGGTACTTGCTCATTTTGCTGCTGCTAGCATTCCTCTTTAAGAAAGGGCTCCTTAAAAATCATGAATCTTGCACCTGCAAAATACTTGCAATATCACTGCAGCAGAGGAAAGCCGTTATAACGCATCAGGGGAATTATGATGTTGTAGGATCCAAGCTTATGTTTCAACTAAAGCATACTTGTCACCATCTTTGGGATGACTAGATATCTAGCACCTGGTTGTATCCTGAAAATAATACATTAAAGTGTCAACGAAATGAACAGTCAAGTATGAAGGTGCTCCCATATTACTGTTGGCTGTGGAACCAGAACTGAGAAAAACAAGAAGAAGAAGAAGAAGAAGAAGAAGAAGAAGAAGAAGAAGAAGAAGAAGAAGAAGAAGAAGAAGAAGAAGAAGAAGAAGATTTGGTTCTTATATGCTGCTTTTCCCTACCCGAAGGAGGCTCAAAGCGGCTTACAGTCGCTTTCCCATTCCTCTCCTCACAACAGACACCCTGATATTACTGCTCGGTCAGAACAGTTTTATCAGTGCCATGGCAAGCCCAAGGTCACCCAGCTGGCTGCATGTGAGGGAGTGCAGAATCGAAAGTGGCATGCCAGATTAGAGGTCTGCACTCCTAACCACTACACCAAACTGGCTCTCAAACAACTCACCCTCAAGGTCCGGTTTCTTCTAACAAATGTACACGGGAGGGAGAATGATGAAGCTCCTCCTGCCTCTGTGCATACTTAGGAGCTGACCTGCCTACCCCACACTATTTTAAGGAAAATGCCCTGTCACACATTTAATGTGAGTTGAGTTGGTATTCTCCAACTCAACCCACATTTAATATATAATCGGACACTGAGCCAGTTTTGATAATAGTGACTTTGATGAGGAGCCCCAACTATAGCCCCTAACCATAAAACAAGCAGGGTTAAAAAAAACAACAACAACAAATCACACACACACAAGTTTGGGTTTAAGAGCATCCTGACAAAAAGAAAAACCTGCAGGAAATGTTGCAGCAGCAGTTTTAGCCCAAGGCTGTGGGCCTATTTGCTACCAATATAAAGTACTTCAAAGTGGAACAAAAAAAAATCATCTTCTGAGCACATTTTCTTTGTTCACCAGATGGCTATATCTATCAGCTACCTGCTTCCTTCGGAAGACCAGGTTCACATTAAAGAAACATGCTAAAGGTTCAATTTGCTACATCTTGCCCTTGTTTATTTTAGAATGCATGTGTCATTATTGTGAGAATGATTGACAAGCAGCAGCATTCAGGTACATGTCACCATTCACGGTAGCTTGTCTGCATACTGCTGTTCTTTCCTAGGGGTCCCAAGCCATTTTACCATTCCATCTCCCATCATTCCTTGAGCCACTTAATGAAGTGTCATTGTGATGTAGATGCTGACGAAAAACCTTCCACCATGTCACTGCTCCCAAAGTTGCCACTGATTGCCAGCGTGTCCTAACAAGCCTGGAGCTACCTGATGTTACTTCTGGGTTTTCCCTGGAAGTGAATTTGTAGCACAGGGGCCACTGATGGTTTTAATTGTTTTCTCCTGGGCTATAAGATTTGTTTCTGAACCAGAAGGCCTGCACCACAAAAACAGTACTGAGAGCCAAACATGGCTTTAATGTAGTGTTTCTTGTGCACTTCAAATTGCTTCTTGTCTACATTTGTTGATTCCTTATATGGGATCATCACCAATTATTAAGTGAGAGTGTGTATTCCCTACATTCCCTACATTCTTTGCTTTTCATGGAACTTCATTCTGCATAATTATTGTGGAGTTCATATTTTTGATAATAGCTTGCAACTTTGATTCACACCTGAATTTGTACTCTTAATACTGTTTTGGTGGTGCTGTTATTCTTCTGAGAATTTCATCTGTATTGTTTTCAAAGCAGAATAGCAGACCTAAAATTTTCAAAGGCCACTGCTAAAGACAGACAGAAGAGGGTCTAGGCTCTATCCATCACCTGTCCTGTGAGGGATTGTGAGAATCTTCCACTGATACTCTGTGGTGGTAGTCAACACCCCCATATGTATTCCCATCCAATTCACCAGGATCACTAATTCATTAGTGTTAAGTATTAATATTATCACCTCTCCTGTGCTAGGCCATAGGCTAGTCTCTATGTATTTAATTAGCAAATTGCCACAAGAATCCATTATTTTGCCCAGGAGCAATTGCAAATCCAGAAGGAGTTGCAATAAAAAAGACTTGTTCTGGCATAATGAACAGGAAGAGGAGATAGGTCAAGTGGAAAAGGCAAAGTCAGCAGGTAAATGCATTTTGATTTTCTAGTATGACAAGGTTTAAAGTGTCAGCAGATAGCATTTAAAAAACTCTAGCCAACATTTTTTTTAAATGTCCACAAACAAAATGTGCTTTGAAGAACAATATACCTGAATAGCAGCTGGTATATCCTGGAAACATCCTTTACATGCATTTTTGAAAAGCGACAACAGTCTATGCTAGATTGACCATGTCTTCAGGATCATGTTTGGCTGGGAGAACTGTTGTGGAACTGATATGCATGGAGTCTATGAAAGCCAGTGCCGCAAGGAATGACTCATTAGTGGCATTCATAGGCTCCCTATGAAATATCACTCTGTGTGTGTGAAATGTAAAAATATACGTTCCAAAACATAGCAAGGCTCTCTTTGATTATGGTATTCTGTCTCACTCCTATGACCAATTTTCTGACAACGTTCATATCACTGCAAAAGCCTTTAAACTGGAAAGGGACCCTGAGCAATGAGGGAGTCTTTCATGCTGAACTTTCCAGAATAACAATTATGTCTTTCTCTTGAGATAATTTTACCAACAATCATGGATATTTTCACAAGTTCTGCCTGGTGAATGGTAAGTCAATGGTTCTTGCATTGCCTGAAAAGGGCCTATGTTTATGACCGTTTTTTTACAAGTTAAAACCAAATCCCTTCATGGATGATCCTGTGAATATGGATGCTGGATTAGTCTTGTGAATGAGTTGGCACATGGCCAAGTTGTGATTTATCATGTCCTGATTCAGCCCAGTTATCATAGTTGTCAAAGATTTAGTGAGTCACAATTTTGGCCCATGTCAACTCATCAGTTTGCTTCAACACACAAGACTCTACGAAAATGACAACTTATATTTTTTTAAAAAATCAAAACTAATGAGAATCCACGGCACATTATATTCTGAACATGACCAGGGATACTGCAGCTTTTTAGTGGCCACTGTGTAAACTATGAGCACAGAAAGAAAGGTATTTGGGGGTACATTAGAAATACATATATCTATTTTAAACAGTGTAACTATCATAGTAACCCCTAAGGAATCCTAGGAGGTGCAGTTTGGTGAGGATGTTAAAATTGTTAGCGATCATCCCAGAATTCTTCATAGAGGAAGAATGATGATTAAACTAACTCAAGTCTGTAGCATGACTTGGGACTCCATTCTCACTTAAGCACAAACCCCTTAGCTTGATGATTGAATGGAAAAGACTTTTTGGTAAAACAACATGCCTTCCTACAAAGCAAGGAAATGTTAGACAGATATACAAACAAATATCATCTGGATCGCCAACAAATCACTGATGCAGAAGGAAATGAATGGGCTTTGGAGATTGAGTTGGAGAGGCTGAGCAGGAAATTAAAAGCTGGCAATTCCATTTTCAAACTCTCACAAATAAAATACAGTGTTTATAAATGAGATCATTCAAGTTGCTGAAACCTGAAGAGAGGAAAGGCATAAATCACCCACCAGTGACTTGTGCTTTGAATGCTCGTACAGCTTCAATAAAGGTCACACTCTCCTCCCAGTGGCACACATCCTGAAAAACCTCTAAATGGAAGTAAATCAGGAGTTTGTGTGTGTTGTGTGATAAAAATTGGGCAGCATCTTGACTTGTATCAAATAACAATAGCAATACAATGACTGCTACTTCAGCTTGAACACCCTGTTGCATATGGCCACAGGATACTTTACGCATTCAATACTTGAACCCCTGGTTAATACAGTTTAAAAAATACTCCCTTTCTTTCTTTCCTCTCTTGACAATGTGCATGTGTTTGTTTAAATTGTTACCCTTTCCCTTGTAATAAGACCAAGTGCAACTCCCCCGTGCCCCCTCGAGCCTCTGCCCAGCTTCAATTTGCTTAGTCTGTATTGCACTTATTTGTTGTAATATATAGTGACTTTAAAACTTTCTTCTCTAGTCCGCGTGTGTGTGCAGCTCTGCCTCTACCTTCCTTGGCTGGCCAAGGGCCTCTCGTGCTCCTTGCACAGCCGCAAAGGACCGGGGAGTGGGGAAGGCATACTGCCCCCATCACCACTCTTGCATCCCTCTCCCAGTCTGCGTTGCATTAAGGCCTCCTGAATTCCTTAGCTCAGACTGTAGTGACTCTCATCACAAGCTCCCTGTTTGAGTTCGAGTGACTTCTCTGTTCATGAGGCCTCAGGTGGCTGAGTATATGCAAGATGGTATAAGCACAGTGGTGGTCAGACAAGGTGCCTGTGGTGTGACTAGCTGCCCGGGCCATGCTGTCAGCTGGAGTGGAGTTGCTAGCTGCACCACCAGTGGAGGATGAATGGTTATTTTGAGTGGAGGTTCGTTGGTTGGTCCTGGTCCCTGTTTTTTGGTCCTCCAGGTCCTTTGTTTTGTCATAGTTCAGCACTTTCCACTGTTGATTGACTGCTTGCCATCGTTTAAAAATCCGAAAAACTGAGGGCCCTTCATGGATGATCAGACCTACAAGGCAAGGGCATGATTGGGTAGGAAGGAGAGGGAGAAGGAGAGAGAGAAACACACACAGAGAAGTTATAGCAAGCTTTATATCTGTCACATCTTAATAGCAAGCATACCTTTCTCATCTGGTTCATATTGGAATGTGGACAGGAGGGAGTGCTTTATAATTAAAGTAGAGCTTTCTGAACATAAGAATTGCCTCACAGAAACAGATCTGAACTCAGAACTTTACAACAGATAGCAAGACACACTAGGAGCTCTCAGGTAAAGCAAAAAATCCCGCCCCTCCCTCACCATTTTTCCTGAGCATCTGGGGTTCACAGGTATATTGCCTCATATCTGGGGTTGTGCTGTTATACAGCTTTTGTTACTGTGGTCCTAATTTTAAAGTTTTCTTTCCTCCAGAAAGCCTGCTGGCAGTGCCTGATGTTGGTAATAAAGGGCAGTGTGTATGGCAAGATTTTTGTTTGTTAGATTTTTCAGCTTTGGATTTGTGTGTTTACTGTTATAGTTGGTTTTCTGACACTGAAATGTGGGATATCAAGCTCAGAAGGAAGGCTTTACTATATTTCAGTTTTATTCAGTGATCAATAAGCAAGTCTTGTGCAGAAAGATGTATCAAACAATTTTACATGACATATGTGTTGAACCCTCTGCTGGCCCAGATTTTTCTGATGACAGAACCTCAGGGTAGGAAGAGCAAAGGTTTCCTAGTCTTAGACAAGGATCAGTGCAGCTGAAAATAAGGTTAGTGGATTCTCCAAATGTTAGAGCCACACAACTAATGCTCAAATCAGTTCACAGCTACTTATGCTGCCTCATGTTACAGCATTTGATGTTTGCCATCTGACAAAAAACTATCAAGATTACCCAACAAGCACTGCAACTCACCCCAGTTTCAAATTCTGTTTCTACATTTCAAATTAAAATCCAGTGTTTTGCTTCGGTTTTCAATGTTTATATATACTTTTCTTTCTGTTTCCCTTCTGGATCAGCAATGTTATATAATGTTGTTATCGATTAAGTATACAAAGTTGCTTGAAACACAGTTTCTTAGGTAGATGTATGAGGTACAAATGATTTAAAACAATGAGCCCTGGATTGCTGGAAATTCCTTGATTTGTAAATGGTCTTTTTGGTCTGACATTGAGCTGGCTTACTATTCTGGGTCAAGAGCAGCCTTACATAGTTTCTCTGAAGAGGTGGCAGACAGGTACTTCAAATAAATAAATAAAGGCAAGGAATGGATTTAAAAGCTTATCTGATCATAAGCTAATATGGTCCAGAAAGAATGTTCTTTTGTGAAACCTAATATTCACTTTAATAACATAATGTCTGTTTAGACTGATGCTGCAAACCTCACAGATAATGATTTTGCTAATAGTGACCCATTTTGTTGAACATAATTTAAACTAGGGCCCAGGCCTGTTGCATTCAGGAATACAATGGGTAATAGATTAAGGGGGTGGAGTGGAAGAACTCTGCGGATGGTCTCCCCCTCCCCCTCAGACCTGGAAAGGCTGCAGGCAGCTGTTATGGAACTCACTGGCAGGGGCAGCTCTCACGCAAAAGAGATCTGCAGCCTCCAAACCTCAGAGGGAAGTGGAAGGAGGAGGGCGTGGTCAGGGGTTGGGGATGGAAGGTGATTGGCTGGCTGCTGGACGGACAGGCAAGCTATTTGGAGGAGGAGGCACTCAGGGGCAGGACAGCCACCCTGAGTGGATGTTAAGAGCTGAGTGGCACTTGCCATGAGACATGCTCCTCCTCCAAGGCCTTACCAAAAATATATTATATGGAACAGATAAGCAGTATGGGTGGGGTAGGGTTGATTGTGTTCATCATCATACAGTTGGCTGCAGCAGGATCAGCCCTTACTGGGCTCATGCAGGTTACAAGAGGTGTTAATTAACTCAACCTTCTTATTCAATTTGGGAAGCTATGAATAAATCCACAGTTTTCCTCAACCCATGGCAGGAAGTCATGCTGGAAAAGACTGAGAACTGTAATTTCCAGGAAACACAACAATGTAAATAAAAAACCACAACTGGGAAAAGGCCCTGCATGCAAGTGAATGAACAGATGGTTGGACTGGTATCTGGTTGCTGCCACTTCTCCTCCATTCATTGCCACAACACTCATTTGCTAGAGGAATGAACACAGCTGAAAATAGTAGGGGCAATGAGAACTTGAGCAGCAAGGTCAACAATAGCCCTCCTTCCTTGGTTTGAGTGCCTTAACAGCTCCCCAAGAATACCAGCCTTGATAGAGGCTTTGGAGCCAGCATTCAGTCATTTGAGCTTCCAGCTGCAGTCCGATGCCACACAGCTTAGGCCCCAGGCAGTTCACAAAGAGAGAACATTTGAACCAGAAACTTTGCCATGATGATTCAAAGATGACTGCAGTTTGACAATATCACTTATTCTCAACTGCAGGGATCAACTCCAGGAGCCAGATTTAGATTTCAAGGGTCAAATACAAATTCCAACATTTAAATATTTCTATTCGAATGCTAATTTCAGTCAAATTCCAAGGAGGCTACCAAATAAAAGCTAATGCTAAACTTCATTAAATCCGGCAAAAATCCTTACCATAAATTCCTCTTTATAATTCTGAAAGGGCCATCTGGATGGCCCTGTCCGGGTGGTGTCTGGACCCTGTCCGGGACACAGGAACCACTGGGCAGGCCAGTTCTTCTGCAAAGCTGGGCATGTCCGGATTGGCCCGGCCCCTGGAGCACCCGCCTCCATGAGCCAAGGTTCCTGGCTGGCGAGGAAGCCACTTTGACAGCTCACGCCCTTCTCGGAGCCTCGGCCCTGCTGCCAACAGCCAGTGTGGGCCAACCGCCAACTCTAGAGGTGTGCAGCCAGCGGGGGGGGGGGAGCTTTCTGACGACACTTGGCCTGCAGCGAGAGCCCTTCGCAGCTCAAGCAGCAGCTCCCAAGGAGAGCTGCCAATGGGAGGGGGCTTTCCCTCCCCACTTGGCCCACAAAGGGATCTCCGCACGGCGAGAGCCCTTCCCGGGCCAAGTGGCAGCTCTCGAAGAGTGAAACCGGCAGGATAGGGCTTTCCCGCTCCACTTGGCCTGCGAAGGATTCTTACCGCAGCAAGAGCCCTTCGCGGCCCAGCCGCCGCCTCCAGAGGTGGCCTGCTGGCCTTCCAAGGCCCATTTTTTTAAAATTGGCTTTTTTCCTAGTACAACAATAAAATCAATTCCATGGAGACAGGTTAAAACAGAAAGCCAGCCATCCCTGGCACCTAAAGACTAGTGGAGATGGTACTGAAGAAGTAAGCATTTCTGAGGGAGTTCTATAAGCAGTGTGCACCATCTCTGGTTGCAACCCTCCTTAGCAGCTCTGAAAGCAAAAAGCACCCAGAGAAGGCCCAGGTGAGACAATCTTGGTCAATGGGCAGGTTTGAATAGGAGAAGGCCAGCAACTTTGTTGCAAAGTTGGTGATGACCTTAGATCTCAGTTATTTACATTCACATAAATGATCTCAAGAGTCTGCTTCAGCAGATCATGAGTCAGATGGACAGTTCCATTTATTTCAGCCTAATGCTCATCACAAATATTAGTAAGCAAGCTAAATCAGAAGGATAGCTTAAAAAAAATCTGTTTATTATGCTTCGTAAGTGTATATGATCCCATGCAATTAATAATATGTTGTTGATGGATGGGCCAGTGCCTAAATAAATTGGGCTTCAAAATATTTACAAGAAATATAAAAATAACTTTGTTTTCCTTTGCAGTAGCTAGGATCCAAATTACTTATTGATTCCTCAGTCCTGAGCTTAGGAAGCTGTAAAATTAAAAAGGAACCAAAGCAGAGGAGTGGGTGTAGAGACAGAAATAATGCCAATGCATTTGTGACTGTAAAGTGCAAAGAGTCAGCCAAGGGGGCTATCGGTTTAACAGTAATTTGCAAGTAGCTCCAGGATTTCTCCAAAATAAATTAGAGTTGTTGGTGTTAAACAGACATAGGTATTCCTCAGCTGACTGCAGAAGCTTTCAGTAAAGCAATGCACTTTCCTCAATACCCAGGACCGGTTCTTATTTTCAATTGAAACTGTCGTGTGAGTGAGAGACCATCGGCCCATTAAGCCCAGAATTACTTATTCTGATAGGCAGTATCTCCTCTTCCCACATCTGACTTACGGCAACCCTGTAGAATTTTCAAGGCCAGAGACATTCAGAGGTGGTTTGCTATTGATTGTCTCTCTGTAATGACCCTAGTATTCCTTGGCGGTGTCCTATCAAAATACTAACCAGGGATGACACTGCTTAACTTCCAAGATCTGGGCTATCCAGGTCAGAGCAGAATCACTGAGAACCAGCATGGTGTAGGGGATAAGATTGGCAAACTCTAATCTGGAGAACCATGTTCGATTCCCCACTCCTCCACATGCAGCCTTCTGGGTGATCGCGGGCTAGTCACAGTCCTGATAGTGATATTCTCACAGACCAGTCATGTCAGAGCTCTTTCAGCCCCACCTCCCTCACAGGGTGTCTGTTGTGGGGGAGAAGAAGGGAAAGGTGTTTGTAAGCTGCATTCGGATTTCTTCAGGGAATGAAAAGCTGGGTACTGAATCCCAGCTGTTCTTCTTTATCATATATCTGATTTATTTATTTTACCCTGCTTTTCTCTTACTCTGAGGGCCCAAAATGGCTTACCAGATGAAGGATACAAAGTTAAACACAATTTGTTCTTTGAAGAATCGTTTTGCTTCGAGTTTCCACCACAAGACACTTATATGCTTCCCAGATGTATAATTGGCACAAGCCTTTCAAATGAAATACAATTTGAATAAAGACAAGCCACCCACCAAGCTCCCAGACACCCCTGAGGCTGGTGAAAAATTAGTAATGCCAGTCATGCCACTTGGAATCCTTTCAGTAGAAGATGCCTGGAATTAAATCTAGAGCCTTTTGTATGCAAACCTCCACATCTGAGCTATGGCCCCTTTCCATACACGTGTTATTTAATTTATTCTGAATGGCACCTTATATTGAAGAAGAAAGAAAAGAAGAACTGTTTTTTATACCCACTTTTTATTACCCAAAGGAGTCTCAAAGCCGCTGTTCTTATCCCCACAACAGACATCATGTCAAGTAGATGGGGCCAAGAGATGGGGTTGAGAACAGCCCTAACAGGACTGTGACAGGTCCATGGTAACCCATTTGGCTGCATGTGCAGGAGTAGGGAATAAAACCTGGTTCTTGAAAGGGTGACCTCCAAGGAGTACCAGGGTGTGACACAAGGGTAGGCAATGGCAAACCAACTCCCAATGTCACTTGCCTGACAACCAGACAATCATAGGATCTCTTGGCTACATTACATCCATGCCATGCAATAAATAAATAGGTGGCAGATCCTTGTAATCAGTACCTGGCTTCTACAGATTAGTGTAGTGGTTAGGAGTGCAGACTTCTAATCTGGCAAGCCATTTTTGATTCCCCCCACATGCAGCCAGCTGGGGGACCTTGGGCTCACCACAGCACTGATAAAGCTGTTCTAACGAAACAGTAATATCAGGGCTCTCTAAGCCTCACCCACCTCACAGGGGGTCTGTTGTGGGGAAGGGTAAGGCAACTGTAAGCCACCTTGAGACTCCTTGGGGTAGAGAAAAATGGCATATAATTATCCTCTTCCACCTTCTAAACAAACTTACATCAATTACAAATTGTTCCCCTTTAAACTGAAGATATATATTAAGTATGCTGCAGATTCCTTCCACAGTTTGCCTGCTGTTGGATAATGTTTTTGTTTGGACAACTTTTAATTAGCTTTATCTGAATAATATCAAAGTATTCCTGATTTTCTCTGACTATGTAGTCAAATAACAGCTTCTCAGAACTATTTCTGGTTGGGTAAATGGAGGGGGTGTAATCATCCAGTTTGGGACCTGAGAATAGAACTCAAAAGGCATATCTAACTCACTGTCCTTATAGCAGACGTGAGAAGGTCGTGAGGATAATGTAATAATTAGTTAGGCCCTTATCTGCAAACTATTAAAAGCATCAGCTGTTCCTAAGGTTGCCACCTCTAGCTTGGAAAATACCTAGAGACTTTGAGGGCAACGTCAAGAGTGAACGGGATTTAGAGCAGGCAGGGACATTAAAGAAGTATAAAGCTATGGAGTCCACCCTCCAAAACAGCCAGGGCATTATGCCAGCTGAATCACACCTCCTAGCCACTCATGTTTTTGTTGTCTCGCTCTTGTATGCCACCTTTTCACACTTCTCACCTTCCACATCTGCTGCTGGCAATGGCAGAAGAGAGCAATGTGGTTTATATACTACTCTCTTCCACCTGTCAATCAAGCCAGGCAGCCAATCCCCTTTCTCCATGTTTTAAATGTCCTGCGGTGCCTGCTGATTTTGAAAAAAAATCATAGTTCTCCATTTAAACACTTATATGCATATAACTTTTAAAAAATAATCTTGTTCCTGGTTTTGGGGGGATGATTTTAGAGAGGCATGCTTTGAGTTACAACTTTGGGGAAAAAATTATTTCTGGCATCACCTATTCATTGCTCCAGGATGTCAACTCTTTTTAAAAAGACATTCCCATCCCTGGGAACAAGTGAGAGGAATGTGGGTGCAAGGGAGGAATGAGGCAGGCACCTTTAGCACGTTTAAGCCTCCATACGTTCCCTCTGCTGGTTGCCTGCTGGTTGCTCTCCCTTAGCTAGCGCTAAATTGGTTGGGGAATCCACTTTATACAATTCTCCAACTAGCACTTTAAAATGGAGAATGTAGCTAGCTGGTTACTGCCCAGATGCTGGATGTTGGCGATGTCATATGGAAAGGCTGGAATATAACAACTACTTAATGTAAGCATTTCACTTCATTTAAAGGGTGTGGAAATGCCCCCATTTTCTCCAGGGATTTCTGTTGCCTGGATATGAGCTATAATTCCAGGGAATCCCTAGGTCCCACTTAGGGACTGGCATCCATATCTGTGCCATATCTTGAAACATTAAAAAATACTGCTTCTTTCTGCTAATATTATTTTTCACTATCATCTACTGATTCCAGTCTTCTGTGTACATGCCACAACTGACTCATCAGCTTGAGAATTCCATTCCTCATACCATGTTATTTTCTGCTGAAGAAGTGAAATGGAAGGTAGACGAACTTCATTACAAGAAACAGATCACAGTCTAACCTTGGTTCTTGTATTTTGTTGTAAATAAGTGGAACCATAAAATGGAACCAATTTCCTAGCATCCAACCAGAAAGTCACAACTTACCAGGCTCTTCTCTTTACCAGTTAAGTTCTAAGCTAGAAATCACTGATCACAGAAGAAATAAGTGTTACACTGTTTATAAGGTAGTATTTTGGCATCTCAGTCATGGTATGTTTTTCATATCTGTATTGCAGTCCTGAACTGGTGTCCCACCTTTGAAGTATTCACAGTTTATGAAACTGTGTAGCTGAATCTTTGCTCGTTCAAATAAAGTGTTTTGAGGGTGCCCTATATTTCCTTTGCCTGTCAGAAGTTCCAAGAACAATTCTATGGAGTAGAAATGTACATACTCAAATTTCTGAGCCAAAAGTATACACCAAAATACTCATAGAATCATAGAATCATAGAATCATAGAGTTGGAAGGGGCCATACAGGCCATCTAGTCCAACCCCCTGCTCAACGCAGGATTAGCCCTAAGCATCCTAAAGCATCCAAGAAAAGTGTGTATCCAACCTTTGCTTGAAGACTTCCAGTGAGGGGGAGCTCACCACCTCCTTAGGCAGCCTATTCCACTGCTGAACTACTCTGACTGTGAAAAACTTTTTCCTGATATGTAGCCTATATCGTTGTACTTGAAGTTTAAACCCATTACTGCGTGTCCTCTCCTCTGCAGCCAGGAGAAACAGCATCCTGCCCTCCTCCAAGTGACAACCTTTCAAATACTTAAAGAGTGCTATCATGTCCCCTCTCATAACGACCTATTTGAGGTTGTTATCATGATTCTCCAGAATGGTAACACAAACCAGGGATTCTTAGGGATTATGAAAAACACCCATTGAAAAACATACATTGCTTCTTGTGTTTGGAAGCTTATTGTCAGCAGCAGTAAGTATCTTGTTTTTCTTTGATTCTCCTGATTTTCCAGGCAATGGCATTTCTCCCTTCCAGTCAAATCCTTGCAATGGATCTGGAGGTGAGTTCTTCCACCCAACCATCTTTGGCAGCAATTACTCAAGAAGACTCCATGGAGGAATTGTCTCCAAAGATGGCTGGAGTTTGTATTGAGTTGTGAGTGCCCAGTGGCTTCAAAGGTGTGTGAATATTTTGTCACAGGAGTTTCTTTAGGATCAGGAAAGAAGCTGGGTGGAAGCAAGATTCATGTCCTCCACCCACTCCTCATCAGCAAAATCATCTTCTTTGGCTTTTCTTGGAGTTGGTTGGCAAGACAACCAGCACAAATTTTCCACAAACTTTCAAAGTGTCAGTGGAGGTTCATGCTGGTTTGTGAACCGATGCATTTCCAAACAGACTGTCTTTGCTCAGTCTAAATGTCTACCAAACTTCAAAGCAATGGGGGGAGCTAGAAATTGGAGGACGTATAGAGGAGTATCCAAGGGAGGTCCCCTGTGAGTTTGATACACTTCTGAACCTCCTGAACCTGCATCTATCAAAATGACTGCCTATCAGCTGTCATTTTGACAGGCACAGGCACAGGCACAGGAACAGGATAATGGATCTTGTGCCAGTTAGAGACACCATTCTGCTGAATCATGAACCAAACTGCTTTGTTTAGCCCCTAAAAGTTCATGATGTTTTGTGGTTTGTGAATCGGGCATGCCATGAATCATGAACCACATTTTCTTGGTTTGAAAGCAATGTGTTTGAAAGCAATTGGATGATAGATAAGTCACATCACAATTACAATTGAAAGTGAATTACTTTAAATTATTTAAGGGATAGGATCCGGGGTAGTTTTATTTAAAGAAAGCCTTTCTTACTCTGTGAAAGGAAACAGCCAACCACACTAAGAAAGAATGGCAACTGCAGAAAGGACTTAAAAACAACAACCACCCATTGGCTGATGCCTTTCTCTCCATAGAAATTAGTAAAGAGAAGTGTGCACGCACCAAAAGGAACCTGCTTTTATACCATTTGAAACTTAGAGGGTCTTTAGATTAGAGAGAGCCCACACAGAGGTGCTGGGAGTAGGTGTTTTTTTCTCCCTGCACTGAACTGTATTCAGCCTTGTGCATGTGAAATGCTGGTTGTGCAAGAGTTGTTCTTCTCCTTCTGCCTACCTCTCTGAGAAAGATATAAAGGATGAAATTAATTATGCCAAAGCTTATTCCAGCCCTGTATATTTTAAATAATGCACAGAAGTGTCAGCAAGGACTGCTAAAATAAAGCTGGCATTAGGCTTGACAGAAGGACGTGAATGGTGAATGTTGAAAGGCAGCTCCTCCATTAATTACCTTTCCCGTCAAGCCAGAAAGATCAAGCACCACATATCCATTTTAATTGGCTATCGATTTCTTCTCCCATTACCTGTGGCTGCACAACCGTGCCATCAGATTCACTTCATGACTTGGGTTTCTCTTGATTACCAGCAGCTGGAGTTAAATGGAAAAGACGGAGGGCCAGCATTTCCTGGCCTGCCTACAAAAACTGATGGCTGGTGGTGATGGTAGGAGGGAGGAGCTGAATAGCTTCGCATCTCCCAACTCTGGGAATAGAAAATGGTTATTCTTCACACAGCCAAATCCAGTCCAGGCCTCATGAACAGGTTGTGCATGGGGGTAGGTATGGAAACTGCTGAACTGCAAATGATTGCTGCCCCATTATGGCCACTCAACACACACTACTATTTGCCGCTTAGCAAAATGTTTGTCTCATTCCTCCACCATGTGGTCAGCTTGATCTTTCAGTATATGATGAGGTGGAGTGAATGTTTTTCCACACACCTCCTGAAGTGGTGGAAATTGGTTTGTGTGTGCAATGAACCAAACAGCTACTTCATGTGAATGTTACTATGATTTATTGGTAGGGTTTCCAACTTCCAGGTAAGACCTGAAGACTTCCTGGCATTACCACTGATCTACAGACAACAGACATAGATCTCCCTGGAGAAAATGGCTGCTTTATATCCATCTGCATTATACTCCTCTGATCCCTCCCTTCCCCAAATCCCATCCTCCCCAGGCTTCATCACCCAAATCTCCAGGAATTTCCCAGCCAGGAATTGACATAAATCAACATTGAGGTTAATGAAAAAAGGATTAATAAAGGAGCTGCCCTCTCTAAAGCATCCATGATTTGTGCGCACTCAGTCACATCAATGCACTCTAGCACAACCAGAAAACTAACAGAAATGAACAGATTCATGAAAAGCTCTGTTGTGTATGTAGTTCCATGGGTATGTGGGTGGAGGCAATGTCAACACCATATGCACCATCTGTTAATCAGTCCTGCTCTGTTCAGCTCTCCTCTCGGGGCAGAATTTCCCCTCATCCGCCTCCCTCCCCCCCCTCTCTCATTAGCTGCTGACATTGAGAGTTGTTCAACAAGAGATTGTTTCCAGCTCATATAACCCTGAACATCACTTGCATTTGCAAACATCAAGCTTCCTTAATTGCAACCTTTTCTAATGCAGACAGTGAGATGTGAATACATCTGAATTGCCATTTAATTAAGGGGCAGATGCTTGTAGAAATGTGCAGAGAAGTACCAAAGTGCTACCACTCTGCTCAGTACATTTGGAGAGTTTGGCCAGCTATGTTTATATCACATGCACAAATAGGTTTCCTTTCACATAAAATTACTTTCCAAAAGTCCTTCCTGCAACTATCATTAATTTTTTAAGTGTCTCTGCCACACTGGAAGGGGGGAAAAACACACAGAGGATCCTTCCTTCCTTCCTTCCTTCCTTCCTTCCTTCCTTCCTTCCTTCCTTCCTTCCTTCCTTCCTTCCTTCCTTCCTTCCTTCCTTCCTTCCTTCCTTCCTTCCTTCCCTTCCCTTCCCTTCCCTTCCCTCCTTCCTTCTTCCTTCTTTCCTTCCTTCCTTCCTTCCTTCCTTCCTTCCTTCCTTCCTTCCTTCCTTCCTTCCTTCCTTCCTTCCTTCCTTCCTTCCAGATTGCCTTTCAGTTCTAGGATGGTCACATTTTCCTGCTCTGAACCCACATTATTTTGTTGTGGGGAAAGTTCCCTCCTGCCAAGCTGCTGTGTTCTGTGGTAATTGCTGCATGGAGTGGAACTGTTCCAGACACAGAAGAGACCCTGCCTAAGACTGAAATTATTTCAAACAGCACAGGTCCTTTCTAGCTCATTTGTGTCTAATGAACAATATTTGTTTGCCCAACAGGACATCTGTGACAGATGACAAGGAAGTTTTTGTTACAAGTTCTTGGAGTGTTAAAATCTGAGCTAAAATTAATTCCAGATTATCGCTGTATGAACTGAAATTTGAATTTTGGCATTCAATCTCCTTTCCACAGCTGCCACAAACAGAGGTCTGTTCATCTTTCAACAGCAAAAGCTCAGAGGCGGTGCCCTTATTTGTCTTGATCCTGCTGGGGTGCGGGGTGGGGGAAACTGCATGACATCTCTAAAATTCCATCCTTGCTCATTTTGCTTCAGTGCCAAGTGTGCTCCTGCTTGTTTGCATTAAGTGGATTTATACATGCTTGCTCTGCCACCTAGGAACTATTGTTCGACCCAGTCAGAGTCAGCCTGATGGATGCTGCCAACTAATAAATGCCACGGACTGTGCTGGCATGAAGGCATCACTTATGCTCTGTGTAGTTGATTAAATGGTACATGAGCTGTCCATACTGACCTTGAGGTTTATGTAATCCAAACATCAATAAATTTTGAGCATTTATCAGCAACAGTGACCTGGGCAGCCACCTTGCCGAACGCTATCCCTGAGCAGTAGAAAGGCTGTTCATTTAGATTTAAGAGAAACTGATAAGGCAGTCATATAAGGTATTTTTGACTCAACAGGTATGGTCTGTGGATCAGGGTAGATGTCCATATCAGACAAGGTGGCAAAACTTCTGTATGGTTTTCAGAATATTACAGAATATTACATTTTCATGTGATACCCTCTTCTGATTGGTAGCTTACGCTTTTTATGATGTCATCAAGAGGGCCAAAGTCATTTTTCTCACCGTTTCTAATTTGAGCTATAACGTGTGAACCAAGTGACCAATTTGAAATTTAAGGCACTGTTGGAAAACTAATGAATTCCCATGCAACTAATGACAATAATGCTTCTATCCATTATTGTTTTTGTGATATATATTGCATACATCAGTTTTCCCACATTTTTAGGTTTACAGCATGTAGTGCTTTACGTAATTCAGATAGTCTCCATAAGTATATGAGACAATTGTACTTTATCACCTTTCCAACAACCCATAGCATGAACAAGTCCATTTTGATATACATGTCCAGTTTGATAAATAAAAACAGATCCACGTTTTATATAATTGTTATCCAATGTAACTAGATGTTAGGTAATTTTGTATTATTGCAATGAAACATACTTTAAGTTTGTGAGTTCAGCAGCTCTTTAACACGTATTTGTTTTTGTTTACAAATCTTACATTATTATCATTTCATGAATCTTAATGTCTAAGAGAGACTATATATAATAGTAATATTGTATTATGGCCTCAGCTGTGGTTTCTTCTGTGTTTAAGTTCATAAATTTGTTCCTTCAGAGCTACTGTAGCCTGGTTGGTATGTATATTCATTTATATTTATATTTTACACTAGAATTCCTACCATCTAGGCCTGGGACAATATAGACCAGTTAGATGACTCACTCAAGTGGCCAAGAGAGTCAACAGAGTTGCCATCATAGAGAATCCATAGAATTGCCATCTAGCCATCTAGAATTGGGGGTGCCAAGCCCCAGATGGGACCTGAGGATCCCCTGGAATTACAGGTCATCTCCAGACTACAGGTAATCTCCAGACAGGTCATCTCCAGACTCCAAAGAGATCAGTTCATCTGTAGAAAATGGCTGCTTTGGAGGGTGGACTCCATAGCCTTATTTTCCACTGAGGTCTCTCTGTGCTCCAAATCCCATCGATTCCTGGCTCTACCCTAAAATTCTCCAGGTATTTTCTAATCCAGAGCTGATAACCCCAGCCCAAATCAGTGCCTCATGTGGTGAAAACCAAGAACAGAAGCATTTCTAGCCAGTCATTTATGTTACCAATGTACAACACTGGCAAAAGGTAGAGTGGACCAATAACTTCATTTATAGAATCATAGAATCATAGAGTTGGAAGGGGCCATAAAGGCCATCTAGTCCAACCCCCTGCTCAACACAGGATCAGCCTAAAGCATCCTAAAGCATCCAAGAAAAGTGTGTATCCAACCTTTGCTTAAAGACTGCCAGTGAGGGGGAGCTCACCACCTCCTTAGGCAGCCTATTCCACTGCTGAACTACTCTGACTGTGAAAATCTTTTTCTTGATACCTAGCCTATATCGTTGTACTTGTAGTTTAAACCCATTATTGCGTGTCCTCTCCTTTGCAGCCAACGGAAACAGCATCCTGCCCTCCTCCAAGTGACAACCTTTCAAATACTTAAAGAGGGCTATCATGTCTCCTCTCAACCTCCTTTTCTCCAGGCTGAACATTCCCAAGTCCCTCAGCCTATCTTCATAGGGCTTGGTCCCTTGGCCCCATTTAGAGGTAGACCCCAAGACAGTCACCCTGCTATCCTTTGCAGAAGAATCTAATATGGCTTCTGGTACACATGTCAAATCATAAAGACCAAGTAATCCATGATTAGAAGAGCTAGCAGCTCAGTGATAACTAATGCCATTTGTGACAAATATTAGGGAAGTGTGTACAAGTTATTGGATCAGTAAAATGCTAACATTAATTCCAAATTTGTAATTTATTAACTGAATTTAAATTTTGACATCAAATATTTTTGAATTCATTCTTACTTTTACAAAGAATGCATAATCTAAGCATCAATGTTTAAAATAAACAGAAAATCAAGAAATTAAAATTTCAATTTTGGGATTTTCTTGGAATATCAGTAAGAGGCACAGCATAGAACATGCAACAACTTTGTATTTCAAATTGGTCAGTATCATTCTCAGGAACAGCTACAATTTTCTATCCCAAAGTACTGGAAAATATCCATAATAGGACTGACTTGAATGGTTCTGAACATACCTGTCATTCAGGTAGATTCTTAGGTGGTCCCAATGGTTTCTGTTGGATCAGACAATTAATCTTCTTTGCTGAATATACTACAAACATAAAGGTAACTCCTTGATAATTATTAAAGCAACTATGACTTTGCTCTCTCTCTCTCTCTTTCTCTCTCTCCCCATTTCTCTCACACAAATCCCATCTTCCAGTCCTTTCTGATGACAAAAATGCAGCTGGCTGCATCTTATTGTAACGTTGAGAGTCATTCACCCACCTATACAGACAATGTCCATGAAGCCATACATTCCATAGCAGATCTGGAAGAGCAGGTCTTGGCGCTGCCATTTAGCAGAAGGACTGAAGGTTGACCAGATAAGCCACGAGATACTGGCGATAAGGAAGAGGGAACCCAAGATGGCTGCTGCTATTTGAACTTTCTCAATGACGGTCAGAGAAATGGCCTGCCACTGTAGTAAGGAAAGGGCAAGCAGAAAGGGAACAGAGGGCAGAACACGCATGTCAAAACAAAAAAGGGAGGATAGCACAATGATATTCAAGAGTAATTCCTTAGACAACAGCACCAGTGACTGGGAATTAAAACTCTGCAGTATTGTATGGACTTTAGTAATAGCAGAAATCAGCTTTTCAGACAGAACAAAGCACACTATTACACAGTGGATTCCAGAAGCAACAAACAGTTCTGTATCTGACTGTATTTGGAAATGATATGTGATTTTCAGCTACCTTTTGTATTCACCCAGTTTGGGCTTTCTGTGGTCAGACCATAACTTGTCCATAGGCAATATTTTTCTATCAGATAAGATGCTCCAGAAGAAATAGTTTCATTAGATTGTTTTCTGTTTATGGGGCTGGGTTAGATGGCTTGAACAGAGTATGCATAACTAAAATGGATAAACAAAAAAACCCTGAATTTTGAAACTCACACTGTGAGTTGAATTTAGGGGAAAGAGGAATAGAATTTCTTGGTTCAATTTCTCACACTTCCACTAAGTTCTTTGAGTGACCTAGGGCCAGTCATCCTGTCTCAGCATAATTACCTCACAGGGTTGTTGTGAAATAGATGACAGCCATGTACATTCCCCTTAGTTACCTGGAGGAAGGATGGGGGTACAATATAATACATTAACAATGGAAATCATTATTCCGGACTGCAGAGCAACTTCTGGCTTTCCTAGGAAAAAGTACCCAGAAAACACACATTCTGTACTTTGAATAAACTATTTAGGTATGGTCCCGTATCAGTTAAGATTGCTGCTCTTCTACTCCTGTGTTCTTCAGCCGCAGCATACATCAAAACCAGTAACAGTTTTAAAAAGAAAAAGGTATAACAGCCGTCATAGATTCTTCCCTACTCTGCCTTTCCTGCACCAGTTTTCCCTGGATATCTCCCTTACCAAATGTACAATGAAAACTCCCATCAGTAAGACTGTGTTAAGCCCATAATATTTCACTGAATCATCTCCCTTCCCTCTTAATTATGAGGGTCACAGGGATAGGGAACTGCCGATTTCTCCTCAGTGCCTTATGCAGCCCTAATGCTATTTCATAACCACTCACTCCATTGTAATTCCCAACTCAGTATGCCCATGATCGATGACATTGCCCCTTCCAAGGCTTTCACCAGGTCAGAACAAATATATGAACCTTTGATGACTATGTTGCCCATGACTCAGTGGCAGGATGGATACAGGCATGCATACCAAAAATCCCACATTGAGATTAAATGCATGCTGCCTAAAACAGCTCAAACTACTGAATACCAAAGTATTCAGTACCAGGCGAGATGTTCCAATGGTCTTGACCAATACACAGCATCCCAATTAGTCTCATTCACCACAGCCATCATTCTCAATTCTATTCATTTCCATATCACATCAGTTAACTCCAGGAACATGGCCACTATTTTCCCCAAAGGCTCAGTAAGAGCTGTCATATTTGGCTTTTGGAAGCTCAGACACCCCAGATAGAGTTCTTCAGTGTGATCAACTGAACAGAAAAGCACATGGGCTAGACTGTGTGTGATGCTGCTATGGGAAATGATGATGCAACACCAGACACGAGTCCTGTACCCTAAGTAGGAGGGCATTTAAATGAATTCAGTTTTCCTTATCAGGGACCACAAAACAACAGCTTACTCTTCAGATGCCATCTTCCATATATGCTTCTTCAGATACATTGAAACAGAAGTCCCCTTTATTTCTCTGTAGGTTCATTTGCTGCTATTCACAGGTCTTACCAATCATCTTCATCCAGTCTTAACTATATTTACTGTTCAGATACTTATTGATTCAAATTGGACTTTCCTGGAAACATCCTACTCACTTGCAATCTATATGTACTGGTTGGTGACCATTTTATTTATTTATTTATTATACTTGGATTAATATCCTGCCTCTCACGACTTTGTCGCCTCAAGGCAGCTAACAATTAAAACCATAAACAAATACCCCATAAAAATCCCATTTAAAAAGTAACAATACATATAGTAACCCATAAGATAGCGGAAACAATCTACCCCAATTCAATCTACTAAGTCCAGCCAAACAAAATCAGCACTAGTTATTACAGGGATGCTCAGCTAGGGTGGGACCTCTGATTGAAACTCCAGTCAACCCCCACCCCAGCCTCAACCAAATGCCTTGTGGAAGAGCTCTGTCTTACAGGCCCTGCAAAACTTAGACAGCTCTTAGCATTTCCGGGAGCTCGTTCCCCAAAAGGCCCTGGCCCTGGTCAAGGCTAGGAGGATTTCCCGGGGGCCTGGAACAACCAACAGATTCCTACCCACAGAGTGGAGAGCAAATAAGAGGTCTCTCAGATAGGTAGAACCTAGGCTGTGTATAGCCGTGAAGGTTAAAACCAGAACCTTTAACTTGATCTGGAAGCAGACTGGTAGCCAGTACAGTTGTTTCAATACTGGCTGAATGTGAGCCCTCCAAGAAGTCCTAGTAAGGACCCTGGTGGCTGCATTCTGAACCAGCTGAAGTTTCCAGATCAAAGACAAAGATAGGCCTGTGTAGGAGCAAGTTACAGAAGTCCAGTTTGGAAGTGACCGTTGTATGGATCACAGTGGCCAGGTGGTCCGAGGACAGATAAGGCGCTAGTAGCCGAGCTGGGCGCAGATGGAAAAATGCTATATAGGCTACCTTCATGATCTGAGCCTCCATGGTGAGGGAGGCATCAAAGGTCACTCCCAATTCATGGCAGGTGTTAATTGTACCCCATCCAGGCATGGGAGACGTGCTGCCTGATTCTGTCCCCTTCCACCCAGCCACTGGACCCCTATACAACCCACTTGAGAACTGAAGTCCACTTCACTTCCTAATTTTCAGGCCTATTGGTTTGGTCTTGTAGTAGGCACTGTATTTGTACTTAATGGGATTATCAGAACTAAAAACTATAAATGAAGATTATTCCTATACAGTGCTTTGAACTCAAATATGTATTGTTGTTGGCATGAGGAAATGGTACAGGGACAGGATGCTTTGATATTCTTGCCTACAATCCTGATGCCCCAGTGCCAACCACAACATATTGTACTATATCATTATGTATCAGGCTGACTTTTTGCCATCCATCTGGCAAACTCTGAAGCTTCTGAGGATAACAGATATTTCCACAAAAGATATTTGCTCTGCAGTTTTACCTACAATGTGGTCACATCCCTCTACTGCTCATTCAGAAATAAAAAAGTTACTGGGCTTGAAAATGAGGCCATACAGGTATAAATTGTTGGAGAGAACTGGAGAGTGCAAGAGCCAAACTACCTGTCACTTGGAACTCTGTGTAAATTGCAGAAGCATTTCATTTAAATAAAAAGTAGCTCCTGGAGGCTGCAATCAAGAGCACAAGAAAAGGCAGATGGGGGAAAGGGTTGCTTAATTCTTTATCAGCCATTTTTCCTCTCAGAATTGTTCTTTCAAGTGGATTATTTACCCATACGATACTGCAGACACATTAGCTTCACAACCCCATGACACAGTTTAATACATTAAGTGTTTGAAGTGGTACTTCACAGCTCTCTGTCCTGTAAAAATGCTAATCTTTTGAAAGCCTTTTAAAATTAAGAAATCATTAGCAAAACATTTCAGAGGGCATTCTGTGTACATGTCACTAGAGTACAGGTGGATGATATTTCCTAATGGCACACTGATCTGTGGTCCTCTTCCCACCCGTGGTCCTGAAAACTTACCTATTCCCAGATGACTCCATTTGTGTAAGAATTTAAGATTTCATATCTCTATCTCAACATTACTGTAATGTCTCCAACTGTTTAGAGACCTTTTGTATTAGTCAGTGGATGATACAGTCTTACTGTCATTAATAAGGTTGTGGCTTGATGTTTGTGAAAATAAAACAATTATTTAGTTGGATAAGGCTATATGGGATACTGTTGGGAACGTGCTAGAACACAGATCCTGCATGTTCTTAGGTTTGAACAGCTAGGGCTTAAAATCTTTGTCAATGAAAAATAAATATACTGAGCTCCTTTATATTTCAACAGTATTAAGGTGATTTATGCCAGCCAATCCTCCTGCTCCCTCATATATTCTCTGACATTTCTGGCTATGGGCCTTTGAAAGTTATAAAAACTCAGAGCAGGCATGAGACAAGTAGTTCAAAGGGATGGATCCAACCAGCTTTTCCACTAATGGAAAAGGAAGTTGGGGGTATTCTTTGACCACCAAGAAAGCTAAGCTGGAGTAACAAAAGGACCAACATGGTCAAAAGTCATTTGGAAGAGGGGTTGTGTGAAGAAATGCATTTATTCAGACTGACCTGAGTAAAACCTTTACCAGGAGGTTTTGATCTTTCCCCCCTCTTTAGGCAGAGAAGAGACAGGAAGGGGAAAATCAATTCAGTTGCTTTCCAGATTTACTTCAGCCCATCTTTCTACAAATGCTAATAGATCTAGCAGAAGATCTCTAAGCAGGGAGCAGAAATTTGGAGAATTTTAAAGGATCCAGGAAGAATCTTCAGGAAGAAACTCCAGGAAAAGCTTCTTTGACTCAGTCTGACCTGGGCTGATTCTGCACTTACTTTGTTTTTTTCCGGTGTGGATCCTGCTGAATTCAGATCGATTTGAACTCAGTTTTCCTCTCCTCCCCCCCTCCCCATTGAAACAGAAAAGTGTTCTGCACTAGTTAGGGAAGCTCAGAAAGAAAGGGGGCAGCCAAGAACAGATGGAGCCTCTTTCTTTCTTTCTTTCTTTCTTTCTTTCTTTCTTTCTTTCTTTCTTTCTTTCTTTCTTTCTTTCTTTCTTTCTTTCTTTCTTTCTTTCTTTCTTTCTTTCTTTCTTTCTTTCTTCCATCCTTCCTTCCTTCCTTCTTTTCTTTTCTTTTCTTTTCTTTTCTTTTCTTTTCTTTTCTTGAAGGGGGGGGGAATTGAAGACAACATAGAAGGGGGAAAAAAACCACAAGACAAATCTCTATCCACAGAAGTGAGAGCTTCTGCAGCTTCTAAAGAAAAAAAATTAGGGCTTCCTCTGTAAGAAAAGCTAACAGCCTTATCAGGCTTGGCCAATCAGGGCTTCTCTACCATGAAGTCAGCTGGCCAATCAGAACTGCTCTACCATGGAGCGAATGCTTTCTCATGCTTTCTCAATCTGATTCTTCCAATATTAAGGATTAAAAGCATTCCTGGATATCGCGAAGAAATGGTAGGGGGTGACTCCGGATCAATCATATTTGTTGCAGAGGGAAAATTTAAATTGCCCAGAATCAAAATGGAAATCACTTTCTGTGTAGATGGCAGGGACTGAATTGACCTGAGATTGGAATAAAAGCTCCATGCAGTTTACACCCTGGTCAGTGGGTGGGAAAAACAGAGGTGATAAAACTCAGGGGAGCAAAGAGGAAGGTCTGTTTTGTAGTGAGTCCAACAGTGCAGACAGAACTCATAACTGAGGTTTGGATGGAGGGCTTGTATCTAAAAGGGCTTGTATGGAGAGAAGCACAGAAGAATTCTGTTTTACCCACTTCTTTTGAATCCCTTGCACAATCTGGTGCTGTGCTAAAAATATACTTGTGAACATTTTGTTTTTAATAAATACTTTATAACTTTTGATGCTGATAGGGGTTCTTTGACCACACAGACCTCCACCATCTTGTACATGCTATTTTAAAAGGGATGTCAGGGCAAAGGCAGTCAGTTGGCAAGCAGCTATTCCTCCAGGGATGCACAAGGTGATGAACTGTCCCCATGGTGACCAGGTGTTGAACAGTGGGAGACACAGAGGCAAAGACTCAGAACTTGAAAGGGGCAAATCAAACAGTGGTCATGTAGTGGTACAAAGCTACTGGAGAGAGAAAAAAGACTCTCCAGGTCTTGGGGGAAAAACCTTGAAAGGCTGGGTGGGACAGGGCCTACAGGTTGAAGCAGGGCCATTCTGCCACAGGCTATAGTAAAGAGGGGAATTAGTGAGGCTGAATAAAAAAGTGGGCTGGATTTGGCCTAGTATTTATATGCATATACTGCTGCAAAGCCTACAAACTTCTTTTAGCATAAAAGGGATAGTTTTTTGATAAAACTGGCAGATTACTATGCACATAGGTCAATAGTTTATTGTATCAGATTTTTAAAAATATTAATTTCATGATCAAATTAGTTTCGCCATGAAAAAAGAGAACATTGCCTTTCTCATGGAACCCTTCTAGCTATTCCATCTGGAAATGCTCATTAATGAGAGCAATTCAAGTTAAGTGGACACTTTACTGAAGCAAGGAAGCTTCCAAGTAGAGTTTTGGAGCTTGCCATATAAATGTACAAGGTATTCTGGAAATTAAGAGTTGCTGGAATGTACAAGAGTTCTTGGAAATCACTTGTGGACTCACATAAGTGGCCAGGATTTTTTTGTGGGGTTTTTTAAAACAAAACTTCTCTCTTGAGCTTGCAGAAATTAGCCTGCTGTGTTCAGCTATTATATCAACTCTACATAAAGCTGAGTGGGGTCTGCTCTGTTGTTCCCTGCTATTTCTCTGGAACACTAAGGCTGACACCATTCCCCATAGTCTTTAAAGGTGGGAAAAATTAATTTCAGCAGGAATTTAACCAGGAAATTGGCAATTAATTGGCCCTTCGGATCCGAAATGGTCCGAATTGGGCCCCCCTTGCACAACCCTATTTTCAAACTGTTTTTGTATTTCATTTTACTAACCGTTTGCTAGTGGATTTTTTCATATCATTTCAGACAGGCCCATTTTAATAACAGGTTGCTAATGGAATTTGTTTACCTATTCATACAAACTCACTTGCTTTGGGTTAGCAAAGCGTGGCTGAACCGCATTTGAGGGAAACGACTCTCTTCCTGTTTTCATCTCTTCATTGCACTTCTGAATCACTATGATGTGCTGTTCACAGTGCTTCCTATAACGGTTCCCCTGCCTCTTTTTTTGCCACACAACCTTTCTCAGAGTTTTTTAAAAATATTCTAAATGGTGCACCTAGAGTGCTAAACCAATAGAGCCCTTCAGTGTTGTAGTTGCACCACTGAGATACCTTAACTTCAGAGTCCATGCATCTCCATGGTGCTGCTATTGCACTGAAGTGCTCTGTTCGTTTAGCACTATCATGGCACCCTCTAAAAGGGTAAAAAATCCCTGAGGAAGATCACATGGGGAAAACAAAATGGCACTGAAATGACCATAAGCGCTTTAGAGGTAGCTCATTAACAGAAGGAAATTTGCTATATGAAAACCCTGTCCATGTATGAAACTTACATGGTTTACTCAAAATTGGACAAACAACGAATAACTTCTGGTTTAGAACAGTAATGTGAAAATCTCCCAAGTCATAGAAACATCACCAATTAATGGGGTTTAGATTTACAAGGGTACCAAGACTCCCCAGGAGTGGCAGATCAAATAAAACAATCTGTCCTGTAGCCAGATGGATCCCATAGGATTTCAGTTAGCATTAGGGGATTTTATTGTTGATATGGTCAGAGCTTCTGTTGATGCCCTGGTAGACCTCTGGAATGGCATAAAGCAGCAGCCAGGGTCCTCACAGGAACACCATGGAGGCCCCCCATCTGGCCCACTTTCCACCAACTGTACTGGCTACCAGTTGAATTACGATCAGATGTGTGGCAATCACCTTTAAAGCCATACATGATCTGAGCCCAGTGTACCCAAGGAGCCGTTTTGCTGTCTATACCCCCCAAAGAACTTTACACTCTGCCACTTCCAAATGGCTGGTGATTCCTGGCCCCAAGGAAGTACATCTGACCTCAACCAGGGCCAAAACTTTCTCTGCCCAGGCCCTCACCTGGAGGAATCAGCTTCTAGAAGAGCTTCTGCCAGAATTAGCACTAGGCTTGTGTGCTTTGGCTGCTGAAGCGGCCATTCAAGCCCAAAGCAGCCAGCACTGCAGCGCGGGGGGGAGTGGCAGCGCCAGTGCACCACTTGGCGCACGAACGCAGGTGCAGAGCTCTGCGCCTGCATGCAGGCACCGAGTTGTGTATTGCCACTGGCACTGGCCCTCCCCCCCCCCCCCCACTACAGCACGGGCTGCTTCGTGCTCAAATAGCCACTTCAGTGGCTGAAGCACACAAGCCTAGCTGGCACAGTTCTGTAGGAACTGCAAAATGGAGCTCTTCTGCCAGGCATTTGGTTGAGGTTGACTGAACAAACAACATATACTTGCCCTCTCCCCAAGAACCCCTCCCCATGAACTGCATCCTGAACTGACCTACTTATGGGGATATAGTTAGCATGTTAATATTGTGACCACTAGTTATTGGAATGTAATTGAAACCACTGTTACTACTGCTGTTTTATTTGATGTTATTATTCAGCCATACTGTACTTATTTCTATGTTCTTCCATGTTTTTTGTAAAGTGTCTTGATCCACAAGGAAGGGCAGTATATGTAAGAAATATAATTTGTGTGATTGAAACAGTTACACCTAGGTGCCCTCTCTCAGGAAAGATCCCAGGCAGCCCATAGGTTTACAGTGGGGCTGCAGGTGATGAAAAGGCAGGGCGGATGGCTAGAGTGGCAGAGGAGAAGGTTTCAGGACAAATACAACAAGGCACAGGTTATAGCTCATTTTAGAGCTTATTCTAAGGTGGTGATGGCAGCAAAGAAACAGTATTTCTCCAATACCACTGCCTCTGCACAAGTGTAGACCTGCAGAATTCTTCCAGGTGATCAGGAACCTATTGGCTTCTGGCCAAGAGGACAAGATAGACTGCTGTACAGCACACAGTTTGGGGATTAAATCTCTCACATTCATTCCAACAGGTTCTGATGTTCCACGTTCCAGGTAAGTTCAGTTTTATGGGATACCTTTCAGCTTGTGTAGCCTGAGGATTCTTGGAAGTTTGGAACCTGTCACTTGCTTGTACAAACTTTGCCATTTCTGGCTGCTTAATCTTCTGCGGGTGTAGGGTGGGGCATAGGTGGATTAGCATCAAAACTTTGAATAAAATTTTAATTAAAAAGTTTTAAATGAATAAAATAAAGCCAGTTACAACTCAGTTCCCAACTTTGTGTTAGCCTAATGCCACTAGTGCACGCATGAGCATCCACAGAGAAATGTTGAATACTTTCTAGGCATTTTCACCCTTTCCCTTTTACTGATTCTCCTCCATAATTTCCTCCTAGGCCCTTTTCATTCATGGAAGAAGGCTTCATTTCTGCAATTCACTGTGCAGTGCACAAAACAATGAAAAGCTGCATACATATCCAACAATGGAGGAGAGAAGGTGCAGGCATATGCCAAAACAACAGAAGAAAGGACTTTGTAATAATCTCTAGTACCTTTACCTGCAGGGGGTTCTTTGTGCTTATGGCAATGACGTGATACTTGTAATAACACAGCTCACAGCTCCAGCATCCCCTCTCACTAATCCATTTGATCAGACAGGGCTGGTGTGTACATTTCACTGACCCATCACACCGACATGGACTCAGCAATTCACCCTGGAAAGAAAAAAAAGGGGGAATCATGATCAAAATCTTGTTTTCCTGCTACTCCAAACAAAATGCCAAATAGAGGATGGAGCTGCAGAAACTGGTAGCTGTTTATCATATTGTCCCAGTTGGGGTCAAAAATGCCTTATTCATCTAAGATACACAGCTATTGTTTGTACTTATACATTCCCTGCCACATCAACAGGGATTGTCCCCATGTGATCCAACTATACTGCCACCACATTGGTAGTAAGCCTGCCTCCAAAGCACATGTCCATGTGGTATCCCAAAGCAATACCTATGGGTTAGTAGAGAGTGAATACTGAAACTTTTTGTGATCATGTGTCTTATACCCTTAGGTCACAACTATTATCTTAATACAATAAAAATCTACAGTTGTTTTTACTATGTGTGCTGTTTGCCTCAAGATGGCAGTGTGGTGTGCTGTGCAAACTGAATATGAATTCACTATTCTCTTCTAAACATGAATTGAAAACATGGATTACAAATCCAGAAGCGCAGACAACAGCTCTTGCCCTAAAACATCTACAGAATGTTGCAATCCTTGTGTCTATGGCTGGACCAGCACTGAATAGAACACCATTTTAGCCTTCTTTTCCTTCCTTTTGCCTTTTAGATAATAGGTTTACCAATGAGATTATTTCTCTGAAAGGTGCATTAAGGTTCCTTCCAGATTCCAAGATGCATTGGGAAATTTTGGAATTCCAAACATTTGTCCTGTTGAGGCTGGAATTATTCAAGAAGGCTTTTGTTGTTAGGTGCGAAGTTGTGTCCGACCCATCGCAACCCCATGGACAATGATCCTCCAGGCCTCCCTGTCCTCTACCATTCCCCGGAGTCCATTTAAGTTTGCACCGACTGCTTCAGTGACTCCATCCAGCCACCTCATTCTCTGTTGTCCCCTTCTTCTTTTGCCCTCAATCACTCCTAGCATTAGAAGGCTTTTACTAAAGGTAAATAGAGCTATAGTGTAATGAAATGGTGAGAAAGTTGCATTGGTAAAGGGATAGGGACCGAGACCCACTCCACTGTATTGCTTCCTAACACTATAAATATGCCTAGAGTCCTAGCAAGAAAGGCAGACTATAAATAACATAAAGACAATAATGATAATAGCAGGACTCCCTCTGCCAGTCAAATATCTGACTGTAACAAATCATCATCATAAACATCATTGGTGGGTTTGGATCACTGACATTTAAATCCAAGGAGACAGCAGAATAGAGGGGAAAAAAACACGAGAAGATCACAAAATACCAAGAACAATAAATAGAGTTATAGTCTCATTGGAAGAAGGTTAGCAACATGCCAGTTGACGCAGCCCTTGGAGCAGTGTCCAGAAGTCTCAAGAAACACCTGGACATTCTGGGCATTGAACTAATAACATCAGTTCAGTTCCAGAAAACAGTGTTGCTTGGAAGAACAAGAAACCTATGAAGGTACACCTGCAATTCTCAAGAACTTGGCTAGATCTCGAATTGTGGAACAATATCTACCAGTCAAATATCTGTTTGTGACAATTAATCATAATAGTAGATCATGGACCTGATTCTTTTCTATAAAAGAGCTTGATAATAATTCTTTTAAAGGACTATGGAGAATGAGAACATGCCACCAAAATATTTGCCTTGGCATAAAGCAACTAGTTGCAAATATAATATTGGGAGAATTTAATTTATCCATTGACACAATGTTTTGTATGATTTTGTCAACTTTTTGCATACAGTTATCAAGGACATTTACAAAACAAAAAGGAGGAAGAAACTAAGAAAAAATGGTGAAGTGACAACATTCAAACAATTCAATGAACAGTATACAAATATTTTCATTTTCTCATATTGTTAGGATGGGATATTAATCCACAGATCACTAGGAAATGAAAATTTTAGGCCTTTTTTCATGTCACCTTCCTGTTCTACAAAGGTCATGATAGAAGCGCTGGATCAGATGGGACAAGTCCATGAGACATTTCTGTCTGTCCCATGCCAAGTTGTTCCACTTTCCTGGATTCTTCCCACTTGGCTCAAGCACTGACATTACCATCAGTGGCTTTCATGTTATGAGGGCATTATATGAAGGCACTCTAAGGCAAAATTAATCAGGAAGAAATTCTCAAGGGACCTGCACCTCAGAAAAATCAGTATGGCTCACTCACTGAAATAAGTCTGTTTGGTTTTTCACTCATTTGCTGGTGTTATTACTACATCATCTGTGAACAGAAAGCATTTTCTTTTTACAGTTAACCATAAATACTGCAAGGCTCATGGAGCAGAAGTAGCATCAGACAATCTGAAAGTCAAAATGACTGAACAGAAGAGGCAACTGTCACAACCAAGAGCTGTCACATGACTTGCTAAGCTCCTCTGATTACTAAACCATTAGCAAAATCAAGTAACACCCTGGAGTGATGCATTAATTCCTGCTGAGATTCTCAGACACCTCTGCACCAAATAAGTAAAACACCAACAGAGTAAGCACAGAAGATATTTGATTAGTTAGTCAGAGTAACATGCTGCTAAGAGTTTGCCATTAGAATTCCCTATTTGGAGGGGGAAACATATTTTCTACAGAATGGGGTATAATGGGAGGAGAAAAGAGCATCTTTCTTCTCAGTATGGTGCATATTTCAGAGATACCATCTTGCAACCAAGCACATGGTTGTAACACAGAACTTCACAAGTGATGAAACTGGATTTTGCCGCTAATCAAGATCCATTGTCAATCAAAACCCCACTTGAAATAAGGCTAAAGAAAAACATTGTACAGGCAAAGCACGACATCCAAAATGGGAAAGTTCTTCTACCAGTATATAGGAAAGATTGTAATAACACTGCTGAAAAGCCACTTGCTAATTGCTGGCATGTCATAGTTCTGCAAGTACTACAACTTATATAATACATATATGGATAACATGTATGTGTAGGTGCATACTTGTGAGTACAGTTACTTGCATGAGCTCTTCCAGTTGTCTGTTGACTCAAATCATGGGATTCTTAGTTTTGTGCACATGCTGGTCTTGCCTTGGAACCCTTGTGCAGAATTTGAGCCACCTACTGTGACAATGTCAGCTCTATTCACCAGAAGTCAAGGGCTATGGAAGGAAGAACTGATTAGATAAAATGGCAGTTAAGATAATCAGTGCTGAGAACAGCAAGGGATAGTATCAGGAAGAAAAATTGAGGTGAGAAGGAGCTGTGTGTGTGTGTGTGCGTGCTAAATATGGACAACATTTTGAGAAGGCATTATTTTGATAGGGGGTGTTCATGACATCAGAAGCCATAGGGTTGTTTGCCCTGGCCACTTCTGTCAAATGAGGCATGGGGTAGCATTAGGCTCCAGTAAAGGGGAGGAGTGGCTGGATAGGTACTTAAACAGGCCCTGCCCTTCCCAAGCAGGAATTTGCTGTGTGCTGTTGACCCACACAACCTCTCATGGGATATCACAGGATTAGCAGGAATTTGGAAAGTTTCCCCTTATTCCTCATTGTGCGGACCTTCCTTTGCCTGATTTGTGATGTCACTAACAGGGCATGTTAAAATTAATTATGTCTAGCCTTTGACTCGTTAGGCCATAACTGTTTTTCAGAAATAGAGTGGCTTTCTCTGATGATAGGTGTCATCAGGCTTGATGGAGGTTATGGCCTGAACAACTTATCACATGCCTTATGGCTGGATGAATTGAGGTGCTAAGCAGCATCATTGGCAAAACACTAGATTGTGGAAAGATGATGAGGCTTGGTACACAAAAGCTTGCTGCCTATTAAGGCAAGGATAAACAAGCCTGGCAGAATCACTGGCAAATCTGGAGCTGTCTGGCCATGTTAGATTCAAGTAGGAAGCCATGTTAGTTTGAAGCAGCAGATCTAATGTAGAGTCCAGTGGCATCCTTAAGACCAACAGAGTTTTATTCAAGGTACTAGCAAAAAGCCCGTTGTACTTGAAAATACAGTGGGTGCTAGCCTTCCCCATGCCTGCTCCCTGCAACAGCCCCGCCAAGGCCTGGCAAGGCCATGGCTGGGGCTGCTCAGGGCAGGGACAAGCGCTGGTAGGGGCTCCCTCCCCCCTTCTCCACCCGGGCCCACAGTCCCAGGCCCTCCTCCCTCTCTCCCAGTTCCCACTGGCTGCTTAGATTACCATGGGCTGGCACTGGAAGAAGTTGGAGGGGAATGTGGCCAGGGGCAGGACATCCACCCTGACTGGCTGTTCATTGGATGGACAGCTAATCAGGGACAGGACATCCTCCCTGGTTGACAGTTAGGCGATGAGTCCCAACTCCTCCCACCACCCCATTCTATTTACACACAGCATAATGAAAATACTTAATAGAAAAATAAGTAGAAAAATCATCAATTTGGATTTGTTTGTATGCACCTGAGACTGAATTGTATGGGGAACTTTGTGTACAATAAAGATATCTACATTAAGAGAATAATGAGCAAATATATAATCAATTGCTGACAGCCATTAGCTGAGACCTTGCCCTTATGCCCCCTTCCTCTCCTCTCAAGCATGGAAGCATCTTGGGTCATCTCTGTTTCAGAGAAGATGATGCCTGAAGATGGAAACCACCCAATTCCTATTTTTCATCTAAAGGACATAGGAGACATTAGACGACAAAGGCATGCTCAAACAAAACAAGAGTTTTGTTGCTTGCTTTGCTTTGAATCTTCCAGATAATTCTGGTTAATAAATAGTTCTAAGTTAAACACTGAGGTGTCTCAGATTCCGTCTGCCATTTCTTTTGAAATACTTGCACAGTCCCTGGAATAGATATTAATAAAGAATAGAATGCTACTGAACATGTGCAAAGAGGCTTTCATATGTAGCAATCACTGCCTGTTTTTAAAATCTTGAGATTTAAGATCATGTCTTCAATTTCACAAAGTTGATATTTCAAGAATCTCCTTTGATGCTTGAAATTAAGCATTAAGTTTGAGTGTATGTGCTTGTTAAATCTAATGTCTAATGTAGATCCAGCATCCTAGATCTGAACTAGCATGTCACCCCTAATGTGTCCTAGCTAAAACATTTAGCTTTTCTTTTTCAATTTAGCCTTTGTTTCTGGAGTCTGTGCAATGCATGTGAACATTTGCTAGGTTTGGACATACCAGTGGTTAAAGAGAGAGGTCATTTCTTTTAGTAACACAACAAATTTACTGGGGCATAAGCCAGAATCCTCAGCCATAGCTGCAAAAAGTGGTCTCCTACGTTGGTAGTAGTCCAGGAGGAGAAAGAAAATAAGATTATACAATATGGCTTCATTTCAGTGAGCTTTTTTACTGGGACATTTCCTGAGGTTTATACCCAAACCTCCAAAATGATCTGCAATGGATTTAAAATAAATAATAAAGGCAGTATAATTCTTGAAAGTCATGTATTTGTTGGAAGACACTCTATGTGGAAAACATATGAAGGATTATTGAGCTAGAAATCAATTATGAACAGTTGTGCTTTTAACTAAGTTTCAAAGCAGTAACTCCACAATGAATGATAAACAATGAGAAGCTTTAATATGGGGGATAATCACCAGGTATTTTCTGCATTAAGAACATAATTATATGGGATGTAATAACAGTCACACAATACTTTGTTATTCTAGTGCTGGAAAAACTCAATAACCACGTATTTGTCATTGAAGGGGTTTGACCCAACTGCCCTTCTGTCCTGTTCAGCCTAATAACTTCTTACAATTATCACTAATACAGAATAGTTCAGACTGCCAGGAGAGGGAACATCAAGAATGCTCTTGTTCCCAGTAAAACAATGTTCCAAGAGTATTGTATGATCCACAAGCAAGCCATTTAGCAAACATTTATTTTATGAGATTTCCACATCCCCACCACCCACCATCAAAAGGATGTTGGAAGCAAAACAATGGAAGCACTTTACATTTCTGGAAGTTGAACCTTCCATGGGATAGGTGAAGGAATGATAGTGTTCTCCCAGATTACCCCACGTTGGCTCTCTATTGTTATATTTTTCATCTAACATGAGCCACAATACAAAGAAATCACAGATCTAGGTAAGTGTAAAAAGAAGAACCAAAATTGTTTTGGCTTTTGAACCTGCTGAAATCTTGCACCATATCAATTTTTCTTGAATGATTTCTCCATTCAGCTTTGCTGCCAGACAGGCAAAGAAATGGCTTTTAATATCCTATGGCCAACTGTGGGACAGAGGGAAGCAACGTAGAGCTGAACAGATCTCCAGGAAGAATTATCACCCTGCATTAAGATGTTCCATCTCTGGCAAATTAGCAGATTTTCTAATTAACAGGAAATTTTAAATGTTACACTGTTTACATTCGGGTTATTATGGCAATACAAAGTATTATTAAGTTCAGTGGGTAACTATCTCTTTAAAGACAATCTGGACTTGAAATTGTCTGTTGAGGGGAGGGGTTGATTCTGTATTTGGACATTCAAATGGTGTTTCTTTTAGTAATTGGTTTTTAAAAACTGCTTTCATTTATAAATTAGGGATGATGTGCATGAGACTGACCATAAATGTGGGATATTATTAATGAAATATGTTAAAGTTTAGATTAGATTAGGTAATTTTCTCTTTACTTTCTCTGAGAAGGAATTGATTAATCTAATTGCAGAGCCTACTGCCAAATAGTAATTCCAGAAAAATAGCAAAGAAATAGAGAGACTGGACGCAAATCGGGGCAAAATATTTCACATCAGAAACTGCAGGATGCTGAAGGCCAGGGTGTTAATCTCTTTAAGACAGCAATCTCTGAATTGCAGTAACATATCATCAAGGCAGTGTGGAGTGACACAGGTAGGTACCAAAGCAAATTGCAATGGCTTCACTGATTGCCAGAGAAGGGTGATTGAATTTAAACCAGGGGAGCTTGATGTGAGAAGACAGAAAGTTTTACATGGTTGCCTTGTGAATGGGAATAAGAGCCATTAAAGAGCTCTTTGAGTAGTATTATAAAAGCATTTGACTGACCATGCAATTTTTGAAAAATATAAAACCTATTCTTGCATGAAAATATGAATTTCATGGCAGTAAATCTGAGTAAAAGATTTTCAGGTCCAAAGCTCCAGGATTTGAGCATGTGTTGGTCTGAGGTAAAGAGTCTTCAAAACTAAAGTTAAAAATCCTATAGCTTCCCAATATTAACTTATTGCCACTCAACACCTGACATTTTGTCTCCTTTTTGGTTATTAATGATATAACGCTTCTTGATGGGGGAGTGGATAAAGTTATCCAAAGGCTAACCAGCTTCTTTCTGTTTTTGAATTGGTAAAAACCATAGGCTGGAATCATAGTAGTCAGCAGTCCCTGGGAGGAAATGGGCTTGGGGCCTGGCACTTCAGGATTACACCAACACACTTAGAAGGAAGGCTCTTCAGAGGAAGGCAGTGCCAATTCATCTCTGCTTCTCGTTTGCTTTGAAAGCCCCTTGCTGGTGTTGGCAAAAGCTGATTGCAACTTGACAGCACATCCGTCCACACGTCCATAGCTTAGTCAATAAAATATTTATTATAGAAAAGAAGCAGGAAATGATATGAAAAGCAGTGAAACAAAGCAGACTGATGCAGATATTTTCTATGCAAAGATTTTCAAGTTACTAACAATGAAATAATGATTTATATCCTCTCAGAAGTATATGGGGGTGCACAACATTGTAAACATCCAGCGTTATAGCAGCAAACCAGCAGCTACATCCTCCATTTTAAAGCGCTTGAAGGGAATCCACAAAACTGGATTCCCCTTGCCATGTAGCACTAGCAGGATGAGAGCAGCCAGCAAGACACTCACACAAGACATGTGTATTACCAAAGTGGACAAAGTAGTGAGATCTCCAGCTCCAGTACCCACCCTTAAGCCCGCCTGCCTCTCTCTTCACCCAGAATGGGGCTTTCTTTTTTAAAAAACTGCCCGGAGCAATTAATAGACTAGATCAGGGGTAGTCAACCTGTGGTCCTCCAGATGTCCATAGACTACAATTCCCACTTGCTGGCAGGGGCTCATGGGAATTGTAGTCCACGAACATCTGGAGGACCATAGGTTGACTACCCCTGCTTTACATGAAGCCAATTTGCACCTTGAAGCTCTCTCCTTTTCTCATTCTCTCTGCACTCAAATGGCAATTGGGTTTCAAACTTCTCTTCCACCTTGCACAAGAAACCTTTGGGTGGGAAAGGCAATAAATACTTTGTGTTATGAATGATTAAACACAGAAAACACAATATATACATTTAGACCCAACAGGACTGACATTGCTTGCTTTTTTATCTCTCCAAATGGAATTTTGGACTTTTAAAACAGAAGATATTAAGATCAAGGTAGTCAAACCTTAGCAGAATCAGAATCATACAAAGCTGGAAGAGACCACAAAGGGCCATTCAGTCCAGTCTCCCACCTTCTCAGGGACTTAAAAATCATACATTCCTGATAGGTGCTTATTCAATCTCTTCCTAAAAAACTTGCATTGAAGTAGACTCCATCACCCTCCAAAGCAGCGCCTGGTACCGGGACGTGGCCCGATGGTTGGGGAACCCCGGTCTAATAGACATTTAGGGTATGAATCTCTTTGAAGTTTTTGAAACTGTCCAATTGGTTAGCCTGTGTTGTGTGGCAGAATATCAAAGAAACAATACACAAATCTGTGAAAGAGAAGAAAGGAAAGGTTTTGCACATTTTTTTCAACTTGGTTTAATTGGGTTTTCTAAACTGAGATGACCACTCAGCTTATTTTCTTTCTGTAGACCAACAAAGGATGTAAGGGAGAATTTCCTGGCAGCTAAGTACTTTGCTGGCATTTATTTGGAATGTTTTGCTTTTAGAGGAATGGGAGGGCAGAGAAAATGCTTTTGTGATTCTTGAAACCAGATAATACTTTAGAATGAGAGCATTATTAGCAAACAAAGCACAGCAGAAAAATGCTAGTGGCCCTGTTTGCACAAGAAATGCCAAGAGAACAAATTGTGATGTGGTGAGAGAGTAGGATTGTGTTGACAGTCCCTTCCTCCAATTACACAAACAGATCTTATATACTTACTAGAGGCAAAGCCCGTTGCACCCAGGAAACAACCAATACTAGGATGCACGCCAACACTTTGGCCTTCCGGGGTGAGGGGCTGGCTACAAGGCAAAAACTCCTTCCTACACCTGGAGTCTTGAGGCTCTTCCTCCAAACTACAAGGAATATACCTGACTCAGGGGTCACCAACCTCTATGTGTGGGCTGGAAATCACTTGGAATTGGAGGTAATCTGCAACCTATAGAGATCAGCTCCCCAGGGAAAAATGACTGTTTTGGAGGAGGGTCTCTGTAATGACAACTCTGCAATGACAAGGGCTTCTTTAGGAGGGGGAACTCTGTGACATTCTGCCCCAGAGAGGTTGCAGGATGCCAATCTCCATCTCTTCCACTGAACAAGGATGCTTTGACTTCAAAAGCTCATACCCCCAATATCTAAGGTGGTACTGGATTTAAATCTAGCTGTTCTACCAACACAGCTATCTTCTGAAATAGAAAAAGTTAATTTTTAGGATGGATGTGAAAAAAGAGCAAGAGTATGTATGTATGTGTCCTGGGATGGAATTCTGTACATGAAGAGCACTAAGGGAGAATGGGCTGAATTATTACAGGGGATGAACTGTGCAGTCTTGAGGACCTCCTGCAGAGGCTTTGTGGGTTCTGGATCAAATCAAGCCTTTACTCTCCCTAGAAGCTAAAATGACTAAATTGAGGCTATCATAGGTCACATTTTAAAAAGAGAAGAGTAATTGGAAAAGACAATAACATTAGGAAAAGCAGAAGACAGCAGGAAAGGAGAAAGATCTAACACAAGATGGATTGATGGTATGGGCCTCAGCCTGCAAGAACTGAGTAAGGGAGTTAACAATGGGGCATTCTGGGGATCATTCATTCATAGGGTCACCATCAATTGGATGTAATGTTACAGCACTTCACACAGAGACATGTTTGGATCTTTCCAAACTTGACCAGCTCACAGACGTTCTGCTGACCATGTAAGAAAGTAGGTGATTTTAGAGTATGGTTTGCATTTGATTTGCAAACCTGAATAGTCCAATATCTTTCACTTCTAAAAGGAACATTTGTTATAAAATCCTGTAAGTTTGGACAAATGAAACAATGAATTACTGGAAACATTAAAAACTGAAATCCTTTGCTGCTTGTTAAAAGCCAGCCAGGCACCCTTGTTCATCCAAATGGCGTAGCTATAATTGGGATTAGCAGGTTAAACGACAGTTGTCAAGTACCACTTAGATGTGAGAAATTACAAACGCAGTATCACTGGGATGGAGCCGATGCTTTTGTCAGCAGCTGCTAATAAGCATAAGTGACAGCCCTAGTTTTGCATGAGATAAAAGGGCATTTCCAGAGATCCTTGGGCTTTTCCCCTTTCCTGCAATAAATACGGCTTTTTAATCCATTTATTACACAAAACCCAGACAAATAGTCCTTTGAAGAAGTGCTTTTGCTGCAGTGATATTACATTTCCCTAGGCTTCAAACCACAGCATTTTATTACTGGCAAGCTGATTTGCTCACCAGACAGCATCTTCAGACAATGACACCATGGGAAATGTGGTTGCACAGGAATCATGAGAACTTACTGGACAACCCCAAACAACAAAACTCTCTGCCAACCAGAAACATTTTAAAGTTTTTGCAATCTCTACAGCCTGAACGTTCCAACAAAGGAGCACCTGCCCGTTCTTTCTTCTCAAAATGGTGGGCACTTTCCATATTAAGCAATGTGTTCTGGATGACGCTGGACAGGCCTGATTCAGATATAGGTGAGCACTTAAGAAACCCTAGGAATCAGTTTCCCTTCCTATAGATCATTTAGTCCTGAGAGGAGGTATACTTTTTAGGTTCATTGTGGATATAGTACATAAATGCTACCATTTGAGAAGCATTGCTTCCATTTTAATCCTTTATTATAGGACAGCTGTATTGCATATTTAACACAGAGTAACTCAACCAAAAATTATACCATCTATCTTAGTGTAGTGGTTAAGCCTCTAATCTGGAGAACTGGGTTTGAGTCCCCACTTCTCTGCATGCAGCCAACTGGCTACCCTTGGTCCAGTCACAGTTCTCACCCATCTAACAGGGTAGGGTGTCTGTTGTGGGGAGAGGAAGGGTGGGTGATTGTAAATGGCTTTGAAATTCCTTAGGTTAGAGCAGGGGTAGTCAAACTGCGATCCTCCAGATGTCCGTGGACTACAATTCCCATGAGCCTCTGCCAGTGAATGCTGGCAGGGGCTCATGGTAATTGTAGTCCATGGACATCTGGAGGGCTGCAGTTTGACTACCCCTGGGTTAGAGAAAAGTGGGGTACAAAAAAAACCCCAGCTCTACTTCTTCATTACTTTTGCATAGATAACAATTACATGAGTCCATAGAATTATCTTGCCCAAAGGTGAGCAGGTCACTAGTAAGACCTCCCTTCTGAAAAGGAGCTCACAATCAATTCAGCTTCCCATATATAGAGATATTAAAATCATCTCCTAATGATAGCTAGCTGTCCCAATTTCATTCTTGGTTACCTAATGCTCTTATAAGTTCAAATACAGTGTTATCTACATTTTAAATATATTTAAAAAGTTGGTTCAGTCTTGCTACTATGTATTTTAAAATAGTGGTTGCAAGTGTCTCATACATAATGAATAGCTTTTGGCCTTCAATCCATACACCCCATATTTAAATTATATCTTCATTTTTTTGAAGTTGGACATTCTTGTGGTTTTCAGAAGCTTCTGCACTTAGACACATAATATATGTTGATGTGGATTAGACATACACAAAGGCAATGCAGTTATGTTACTTATTTTTGTTTACTGCTCCTCTCTAAGATGAATCTGTTCTGGGTGTCTCAACTTCCTTTTACCATGTTTTGCTGAGATACAACACCTCTCAGTCTCTTGTGAGCAGAAGATATCCTCCATGATCTTCAGCAATTTCCCCCCTATCTTTCTGGCTATATCTGTCACAAATACTTCTCCACTTCAAGAGCCTTTTGACTTTACATGTATTTATTCTCATTTGGTTAGCTGTTGGAAACCATCCCCTTTACCACCCACTGCAGTGCTCAAGCACATATAGAGGCTATTAGCTGTATTGAGCCAACCTGCACAGAGAAGGTACCAAATTCTTAATTCTCAAATGCTGGGGACCAACATTGGTAAATTACCATAATGGGCATGCTCAAGGTACAGGCTTTGGGGGCACCCAGCTGGCACTAGTTAGAAACAGAATCTTAGACTTAGGCTTGCCATCTGCCCACCAAACTCCTATCAATGTTGGACAGAGAACTGAGTGATGCTCCAGTGCTCAACTGAGTGATGGAGTATGGGTGGATGTGGGGAAAAAGACATCAGGGATGCATAAATGTCACTTGTAGCTGGAACCTGAAAGTGAAATCAGCAACACACTAGGAGTCTTCCTGACCTCATTGATTTCTACCATCACAACCAGGTAACAAGCTGGTGAGCAGGGTGCAACCTCACCCAGAAACCAGGGGAATGCATGTTGTCAGAGGAAAACCCAATCCCTCCTTGACTAGGGATCCTCCTTGTTCCTCAAGTCACAAGGGCTTGTTGGGGGGGGGGAGGTTGCTTTGGTTGCCGCTACTAGCTTCTGATAGTAGCATTTTATGCCAGGAGGAGTACCAAGTAGTGCTGTTTGGTCCTGTTGTCATGGCAAGGCTCACAGGTAGGATCTCTTAAACAAGATCAAAGCTTTATTCTACTGTCAACATCTCTAGAGAGTATACAAACTACAGAAATTGTGGCATAAATAATAATAAAGAAAATGAAAACAGATATTTCTAACCTAATTTACCTGTCTTCTGTGCAGACACATATTAGGACTGTGCCTGTGCAGGGTTGCCATGGATGAATTTTTTCTAGCTTTAAGAGTTTGAAGGGGAGAACCCTTCCCCTCCAGATCTAGCACAATGGCATTTACCCACCGAAGCTGTCATGTGCCCCCTTCACCTTCAGTTCCTGCCAGACCACTGAGAACCCACAACAGAGTCTATGAGAGAGAGAGAGAGCTCATAGCAGCTCAAACAGTAGAGAAAATGTGTATGTACAAAAGATGCTAGAACAATGCTGGGAACTGGAGGGGTAACATGAATTAGACCCTTAAGGAAGCACAGAGATAGTTTATGGGCAAATAAGGAAGAACCCTCTACTATGTCACGGTGTGCTGAAATGGCAGTTAGATGCACCTTATAGACAAAATGACCAGGGCCCTGTGTGGTAATGACAAAAAACATTCCTTAAGTAAAACTGTCCAACCACATGGTAAAAAAACAATAGTACTTTGGCCAATTCCATATGAGTGGAAAAGGTTGAGAGGGTGTTCATATGGAAATGGGGCAAATCCCCACTTCCACATGACCCAGCCGCTGGGCAGGCCCCTGCCTGGGCTAAAGGAATGTGGGAGAATCTGTGGTCCTTTAGCCACTGTGGGGGCCAACAGGGCCTGTGCTGCAGCAGGCCCATGAGGATTCCCTGCCCTATGGTGGCCCAGAGGGGGCAAAGAATGCCCTGGTTAGCTTTGCAGTGCTTTGCTGCGCTGCGGGGCAGATTGGGCCATTCTTTTTTCTTTTTTCTTTTTTGCAAAATAAACACCCCCCCCCCTTGTGCAGCTCCACACCAACTGTATCTGCACATCAACACACTGCTGGTGGCTCAGTGCAGCTGCTGCCATGCGGAATTGACCTTTGACAACCAAGTGTTTTTTTCTCATAGCACATACTCCATGATTCCAAAGAGAAAATAGGATTAATAAAAAAAGGCACAGAGTGAAGGAATCGGATTTGAATTAAAGGAATACTAACCTGAACTCTCCAATAATTGAAAGTAAGCTGTCAGTGCAGGAAGGACCAATGCAGAAAGAAAAAGCAAGTCTGATGCATGTGCACAATAAAAATGAGGGGACATGCAGAACAAAAAAAAAAAAAATACACCCGATGGGATGCATGGCAAAATCGAGGATTCCACCAGTTCATACATGGCAAGATACTAATTTTTCTATTTGTTTTCATTATAATAGTAACTATGGGATATTTTTTTGTTCCTTTTCATTCGTTTTATATATTCATCCCTCCTCAGTCGGAAGGATGGAACCCTTTCTTTATTGCTTTCTCTGTCATTGTGAAGAATGAAGTCCTATTAGTATGTTCCAATTAATTTGCATGACATCAACTATGACTGCAGACTCCCACAGTTAGTAAACCAGGAGCTCAGCTGCCAGCCTGCGTTATTGTCTTATTGGATGCTTTTTGTCTTAAAGAAGCCTGCTGGGATAGAGACTTGCATGAACATCTGGTTGCTGTGGATTGCTGGCTTCTCATTTCCTGTGGCATTCTGCCCATGAGCATTGTCTTGTCTTACTCTCTTCCTATGTGCCATTTGTGTTTTACAGTCCCAGTGTTCACCAGTGTATTAAGAAAAAATAGGTTTTTTTTATCTTGGCCTCAAGCTGGTTCTAATTTATGATACTGTTCTGCTTCTCTATCTTTCATCACAATTCTGCATTATTTTTTTAAAATCCTTGGTCCTGTGAAGGAGAACCAGAAGCCAAGGAGAGGACTCCTAGTTTTAAAAGCCTCAAAAAAGAGGGAATGGAATGTTAAGAAATGTTGATTTTGCCAATATTTCCTTCTTTTGCTTAGCTGTTAATGGCAACTGCAGCCTTGCCTTGCTTTGCCCCAATGCTTAATATTTCTCCTATAGCAATGAACAAGGTGCAAGGTTTTTTCTCTTTTTTTCGAGCATTGCCTTCTGAAGCCAGGCCTGGGATAGAATGATATATGGACAGGACCAAAGAGCCTTCTAGCCCAATCCACACCATAATGCAGGATAAAGACTGTCCACCTAGCAAGCCAATTCAGTGTACATATTATAGGGCGCAATATGGTGGAACAAACCTCATGAGAGCCATTTTCAAATGCTTAGTTTTGGAGCTCCAATGATGCACCCAATCTTCCTGCTATGTACAGTTGCTGTTTTGTATGGACAGCACAATGCATTATTTTCATGTTATCTTCAAAATGTGAGAACAGAATTCCAGATGCTGGAGGGATCATATTTACATGTGCTACAACTATATGGGAATGGGAAAATATGTGCTGTGTTCCACTCACATAAAATGGCAAATGATGGTGTTCCCAAAGTGGGCAGTATAAACCTGTGAAAGGATCCAGAGGGGCAGTGAGAAATTTGGAGGCAGCAGGGGGACAGCAGTTTGTCTCTTCCTGCTGCGGCTGCATTTTTCTAGTTAGAGATGTTCCAAGATGGCTCCCCATTGTCTTCCTCTGGGGAGTAGCGACCCTGGACTTCCTTGGTGGTCTCTCATTATAGTGCTGACCTGGGCCAGTCCTGCTTAGCTTCCTGAAGAAAACAACAGCTTCAGAAGATGGGCTTAATGGAATCCTATTCCTGCTGAGCTTGTTCCCCTCCTTCCCATACTCCAGATCTCCAGGAATTTCTTAACTCAGAGTCGGAAGCCCTTCTCCAAAAGAAACTCCATTGGCAGTTTCTCATGGCAGGGCAGCATGCTCTGCTGCTTCCCATGTACACAAGGTGGATGAAATTCCCTGGCACACATGGTCCATCCCAGAGTTGTGCGTGCACGTGCACAATTCTGGGGCTGGAAGGTTCCACCCCACCTCACGGTGGCGACAGCAGCAAGGGGTGCGGGGGGTCCCACCACACAATGGTGAAATAGTTGCATTCCACTATCCCACCATTAGGGGGTGTAGAGTATAGTGGCTCTGCATCACCATGAAACTGAACGGGACATAGATGGGGGAGGAGCTGGATCTCCATGGCCCGGCTCTTCCCATAGACATAGGTCTGGCCCAACCTGGGCTCTGATGGTAGCCATGGCAAAAACAGGAACAGTGAAACACCAGCATTCCCTTGCTGCGGGCTATTGGAAGCCCTAATGCAGGCCAGGGTCCGGAGGGGGCCGGTCTGGGGCAATGTCATGCAGACATGGGAATTTGCACCACTGCCATGCCAGTGCTAGCCAAGCCTCTCTGCCATGTGCATAATCGGTCTCTCTCTCTCTCTCTCTCTGCCTCTATGCATAGCAATTTGTACATATTGTCACGTGTGTGTTTCAATTAAAAAAAAATTGTGCTAGACCCTCAAATCTCCAATTGGTTGCCTCCATTGATTGACAGTCTGAGGAGTGGTGAGGAAAAGAGTGCATTGCTCTTTCTTGTCCTTTTCTTGCTGCTAATGAAGAGGGGAAAAGGTGAGATGCAGCGACAGAATGGAGGGAGACATATAGCGCAATTTACTATCCCGCAATTGCAGGTAGGAGCAATTTGGCTCTTTGTGTGGAAATGGCCTTTATCTTGCACTGTTGTTTTGGTGGCTCCAGCAAGTGAACCAAGCTACCTGAGAAATGACTAGCCTAGCAATCCAAAATTCTGTCCTTTACAGAAAAGAAGTAACCTATTGTATAGCAGTGTTTCTTACTTCCTTTCTAGAATATAGGATGGCACCACTGTTATTAGGAATCTTTTTTTTAACTAACAATAACGTAAGTGAAAAGACATCAGTCCGTATTGTTTCAGCATCACTTTACACCTCTGAAAATGGTGGTCAATTGAAAATTATTCTAGTTTTCAGAGTTATAATAAAAGCATGTATACTGATGTCCTCAATAAACTGATGTCCTCAAAATAGGATATGAATTCTTTTTATAGGCAAGGATGTGCATATCTGCCCTAATATTGCTATTCTGGTAGAACATAGCTCCTCCAACCTAATCGAATCCATCGCTGCATATTGTAAATGTTGAACGTTGAACGTCGAAAGTGAATGCTTTGAGCATGTGAGTGCCTTATACTGAAATCTTTATCAGGGATGCCTTTCATAATTTCAGCAAATTGAACTTTGTCGTTACTTGCGTGGGAAGCTTTCAGCAGAGAAAGACATGTGCTAATGGCCATTTTGGAAAACATTTTACATTGGCAGAACATGAAAAGCACCAGCTAGAGAGAATTCACTGAAACAGATTTTTTTAGAGCCCTGTGATGTCATCTCCTCTTTTACAAAGAACCAAATGAAACAGATCAATACTCTCCCTCACTGTTTCTTGGAAAGCCGGAAAACCTTTTGGTGCAAGTCTCATGCTGGGATTCTCAGTGGGAGCCCACTCTGTATTCTCTAACACTTGGCTTATGTTTTCACTTTCATAATGAACAATCAAGGCAGGCACAAAGTGTTGGGAGAGTGGAAGCCAGTTTTGATGACTCCATCCAAATGTATGGCTATGACACATGGCCTTCTATTTGCCAGCACCACCAAACTTCCTTTGAAAGCAAAAGAACTTTGGGCAACAGTATCCTGAGTGAGGAAGGGGATTTGTTGTTGTTGTTGTTGTTGCTAAACTGGGTAATTTACAGCAAATGTGCATGGGGATGTGTGTGATGAGGGTGATGTTGTGAAGGGCATGGAGCCCTGGGGCTAGGATTGTCAGCTCTGGATGTCAGCTCAGATGGAACTTGGAGTGGGTGGAATTTGGGGCAGGGAGGAACATCAGTGTAGTATAATGCTATGGAGTCCACCCTCCAAAGCAGCCATTTTCTCCGGGGGAACAGATCTCTTTAGTCTGGAGATGAGCTATAATTCCTGGAGATCTCCAAATCTCCCCAAATCCCCAAATCTCACCTGGGGACAGGCATCCCTACATAGCCTCTATGACTTCCTGCTTGACATAGCAACAGCAGGTGAATGCTAATAAGCACCATCAGTCACACAAGGACAGGAGCTGCCTTGGACCAGAAAGAGCCAAGTAAATAAATGAAGGATAGCAGCAGGAGCACAGAGCGAGGCTAAGAGTGATGGATCCGGTGTGAGAACCTAGGAGCTACAGCCAAATAGGTTTAAGGACATGAAAATGGATTTTTGAAAACATCAACAAGAAACTGGAAAAGGCCACAAAGAAGCCAAGGTAGATACACATTTTCTTTGGCAAGTCATTTGACGAGTCATTGTGCACAGCAGTCACTTTTGGGCTGCAGATGGTGTTTGTGTCACAGGGAACAAACTTGAGGGCCTCTCTCTTAAAGTGCACCACTTTTAGATAAATTTCCATTATACTACTGGGTTTTCTTTGCTGCATTCTTTGAACAGCCTGTCAAGTAAGGTAAAGCCATGTTGAAACCAGGAAGGAAATCAGCTAGAAGGAAATGCGGACTATGAATAGAGTAAAATACTTTCAGAAGTCAGTGGAAAATGTTCAGTATTTGGTTAGAGATCAGACCAATCAGGGTGAATATAAGACTCCATAAAGGGTGAAGACCTTACAAGAGATGTGATTGGTCACTGTATCACATTAAAACAGACAGAAGAATAACCACTATCCTAAATCTTTCCCTAACCCTGCATCATTGGCTGTCAGCACAGAAATGCGCAGTTCAATGATGTCTTATCCTGAGTTGTCTTATTTTACATATGATCAGAAGAGGAGAGAAAGAGACATACGAAGCAGAAATAGCTCTGTGTCTCTTTTAATGTCCTAGTTTCCCCTTGGCCACAAAATACTGCCCTTAAAGGTAATTTAGTTAATATTTTCAGAAACCGCTATTGTAGGGCTGTTCTTTCTTATTCCATGAAAATCCCTAAGACAAAGGCATACCTGCTTCTCCTTTCTTTATGCTTCAGGTGCTAAAATTTTTGGGAGACTGCATCCTTGAGGGACAAATGAATAATGGTTGATATTATAATATCGCCTCAGCATGTGCCAAGAACCCATCTTCACATTCATGACATGTTCATTCAGTACCAATAAAGCATCAGGGTTTGAGACATTGTAAGCCTCTGAGAGACAATAACTAGGAGATTTAGATTTTTTAAATATATAAAATGGACCATTCCTGTCCTGTCTACCCCAAAGGCACCGCTTTGTATTTTAAAGCTGCTTAACTTGTTGCAAAGATTATGTCAATATGTACAAAAATGGTCCAACCCTGCATAAATCTGTAATTCTTGCACATGACAAATACATGGTTTGAATATATGAGCAGACAATCCTTGTGGATATGCACTGAAAAGTTTATGAATGGTTTAGTTTTTTAGAAATGTATACTCTGCCTTGTGCATTCACTTGAAAGAACTTCCTTGCCTTGGTTCCTGAGAGGGTTGGGAGAAATAAGTAATAAGTAAGTAAGTAAATAAGTAAGTAAATAAATACATCGTAATAAATTAAAGTAACAATATGCATAAACAAGACCACTTGAACCAGTAATTTCAATGGTTATTAGAATAATTTCACAGCCATAAAAAAGCTTTCGTCCCACTGAAGACAAAACATCACATACCACATCTAATAAGCAACTCATGGGAAAGGGCTACTTTTCACTGCTGGTGACAAATTGTCAAAGACACAGGCAAATTGCCAAAAACTCAGTTCTGAGGCAACCTATTCCACACAGGAAAGCTAGAGTCCAGTAGCATTTTTCAGAACAACAACAAGCCCTAAGATAGGGTTGCTGGTTGGGAAATCCCTGGAAATCTATGGGTGGAGCCTAGAGAGGAGGTCAGGGAGGGACCTCAGCTGGGGATAACATCATGGAGTCCTGCCTCCAAAGCAGCCCTTTTCGCAAACTATCTTGCTGGGCTTTCTCTTGGATACTCCTAATTTTTTTATTATTACTAATGATGCCACCATTTTTTCCCTGACATTGCTTTGATTTATTTGGGATTTTTTTAAAAAAAGAGATTTTAATGATGTGCTAGTATTATTATTGTTGTTATTTATTTCATTTATAACCTGCTACTCCCACATAGTGGCTCATGGTAGCTAACAAAATCACCCAACAATAGAATTTCCCATTAAACCAGTTATAAAATCCCCCATATAAAACCCCATGGATGGCAACACTCCCACCTCCCTCTGGCTCAACAGACCTTTTTATAACAGTGCCTTAGGGGAACAACAAGGGGGGGGGGCTGATGGTCTGGCTAGTCAGCGGAGGTGGGGGGGGGAGCAGATCTTACTGGCATTGCCCTCAATCAAAGATCTGGTGGAGGAGCTCCATCTTGCAGGCCCTGTGGAATTGAGAAAGCTCTGTCAGGGCCCTCAGCTCTCCTGGGAGCTCATTCCACCAGGTTGGGGCCAAGACCGAAAAGGCCCTGGCCCTGGTTGAGGCCAGGCAAATTTCTCTGGGGCCAGGAACCTCCAACAGATTCATACCCACAGAGCATAATGCCCTGCAGAGGGCATAAGGAGACAGGCAATCCTGAAGATATAAGGGATCCAGACCACAGATGGCCTTAAAGGTCAACACCAAAACCCTGAAACTGATCCGGATCATAACTGGCAACTTATGCAGCTGCCTGGATGTAGGCCCTCTAAGATATTTCTGTGAGGACCCTAGAAACTGCATTTTGCAACAGCTGCTATTTCTGGGTTAGGGTCAAGGGTAGGCCTGTGTAGAGTGAGTTGCAGAAGTCTAGCTGGAGGTGACCATTGCATGGATCATTGTGTCCAAGCAATCTGAAGGCAGATAGGGGGCTAGTTGCTTTGCTTGGCGCAGGTTGATAAATGTCATGCATGCTACTCCCATGACCTGGGCCTCCATAGAGAGGGAGGCATCCAGAATCACCCCCAGATTCCTGGCTGAGGATGAGATGTTAAGTTGCACTCCAGCTAGGATGGGTAGGTGTGCTTCCTGATCTGCCACCTTCCTGCCCAGCCACACGACCTCCATCTTAGTGGGCTTGAGTTTCAGGTGGCTCTCCTCCAACCATCCAGCTACAGTTCCCAAACATTTGGAAAATGTATCTGGGGTGGGGGTGAATCCGGGTGGCCATCCATCAGGAGACAGAGCTGGGAGTCATCTGCTTATTGGTGACATCCCAGCCCATAACTACAGACCAGCTGGGCCAGAGGGTGCATAAAGATGTTGAACAAGGTGGGGTAGAGCTCTCTGAGGTGCTCCACAAGGGGGTTGGCAGGAATGCTACAACTCTTCCCTCACTGCCACCCTCTGTTTCAGGTTCCAGAGAAAGGAGCGCAGCAATAGTCAACTTGTAAAGACTCTTCCTCTTTAATTTAAATGTAATTTAATTTAATTGGCCCTGGGCAGACATGGGGTGGAGGGGAGACATTATTATAACAATATTATTACTTGTCTTAGTTTTCACAAGAACTCTGAGAGATGTTAGGCTGACAAGGCATGTAAGTAGGCCAAAATGTATAATTTCCTGTGTATGGAAGTGCTGGCGAAAATCCAGAAACTGATGGGTGGTTTAAGTGTGTATGACATTTGAAGGTTCACTTGGATTAAAAGGACTGCCTTTGGGGTAATTTAGTATGTACTCAGAAGAAGCTCAGAAGCCCTGAAAATTAGGACCTGTTATTATTGGCAGAGCTGAAGCAGCAGGGGTGAAAGGCAGTGAGTTGGCACCAAGATTAGGAAGCTTCTGCAAAGTCATTCAGCAGATGGTCACTCAGACCTTTTGTCCGCATCTCATCTGGTATCAGACATATCATTACACACTCCCCATGTCTGTGTGGTAAGATGATCCAGGGGCAGCATTACAGATTTTATTTTCCTTTGGATATGAGAGAGCACTGCAGGTTTATGGTATCAATAGCATCTGTGTTATTTATAAACAAATAACCAGAACATAGTGGAAGCAAACAGACACTACTACAGCAGGTCTCCAAAGCCCTAATATACTTTACATGAAGCCAATTTGCACCTTGAGGCTCCCAACTTTTCTCATTCTCTTTGCACTTCTCTTCCACCTTGCACTCCCCAACTAGAAGGCTGTTACCTTCTCCAAGCTCCAATGAGTGTCACATTCCAAAAACTGGAAAGAAATTCCCAGATATAAGAAGAAAATATTTTGTCATTAGATCCCATTGGTAACACGATTGTCATCCTAGACACTTCCCTAGTCATCCGAATAAAAAAAGATGGCCACTTACTATCTGCAACGAAATCCATGCTATAAAGCTAAGGGAAGTCCTCCAAATAACAAAACTAACTTGAATATTATTGAAAATGACCCTGCTCCCTATGGTGCTGGCAGCTGAATTCAAATAAAGATGTTGCATCAAATATTCATGTTGCACCTGTCCCTACATCTCTGCAGGAGGCCAGTATGAGAAGCAGAATATTCTTGGATCTCTTCTCTTCCTCCTTGCATGCATACTCCCCATATTCAATACAATTCTCTAAGGCTCATTCAAGCAACACATAAGCTAAAATAAAACATGGAAGAATTTCAAAGGGATTAACCTCCTTTATCTTTCTTTTTTCTTATGTGAGGGGTGATGAAACAGATTTCCTTCATCATCTGCCCTAGAGCATGTTCTGGTCTCCAAAATGTTGAGAAATTCAAAACAAAACTCTTGTAACTGAACATCCATCCAGTACAGCTATAATCCAGGCATTAAAAGGGAAGGGTTAAACATCAACAAATACTACTATTGCAATGTAAGGGGCCAGTGACAAAGAGAAGCAAGGTTCATGCTAAGCGCATGGTACAGTTTTGTAACAATTTGTTGCAATGAGACTGCTGTTCCAATTCTTTTTTCATGAAGCTGTCAGCTTGCAGGAGATCAATGAAGGCACAGAAATCACTTCTGAGATCCATTGTTTCCCCAGTTTCATAACTAGCACATCAATATTAAAATAAAACAGCTTGTCTTAAGCTGGGGTGAAAGCGGTGAAGGTGAGATACCTTGCATGGCTAGTCTACAAGTTCAACAAAATATGCAGTCTTCTTGGTCTTCGGAAAGCTTACAAGAGACAAACACATCATGCAATACTCATAAATAGGTCATTTGTATGTGACTCTATCCCAAGAAGTACAAAAAATTAGGTTATCGCTGGTGTGTATGCATAACCTATTGCTTGGCAAAGAGCACTATTTAAGCTAGTCCTCCTGCCTCCAGCTATATGGGGTCTTTTTGCTTCTTTAGCATTGCCCCAAGTCTGATGCTTCTGAACAAGGAGACCTCCCCTTTTCTCGTCTCTGTTAATCTTCCTAGCAGATTGTGTGCTATTCAGCTCCACAGGACATGAGCACAGCCTTTGTAATAAAGCCACAGGGGCTGGAATAACAGTTTTTGTTTTGTTTCAGTCTAGTGTCTGCCTCATAAGAGTTCTGTGCCACTCAAATGGAAATGGAGGTACAAAACTGCAACTGTGAATATGTTTCTAGAGAAATACAGACATGAAATATTGCCTTTTCTCTTTGAGCAAAAGACCTTCATTCTGAAAATGTCGCCCATGGCAACCACAACTTTGAAATGTTGTGTGAATCCATCTTCTGAGTCCTGTCTGAGAAGGTAGTCACTGCATACATGAACATAAAGATTCCTTTGGGTCATCTTCCTTGAGAAAATATGTGTAATATAAGTGTGTAGTTGTCAGTCAGGACATTGGCCTATATCCTAGAGCAGTGGTCCCCAACCTTCTTATCACTGGGGACTGGTCATTGCTTGACAATTTTACTGAGGCCCGGGGGGGTAGTCTTTTGCTGAGGGATGTCGCCACCACCTGAGCCCATGCTTCACTTGCTTTCCGGTCGGCGCCCCTGACTTCCCACTGCCCGTTGGGGGACACTGCCAGCAGCAGCTGCACAGTGCCATGCCGAGGGGGAGCCCCAGCCATGGTGGCCACCGGAGAGCACCAAAGGTGAGCTGGCGGCAGAGTGGCAGGGCAGCCCCCCATCCAGGGAGGAACACAAGGAGGAGCCATGGCCCGGTACCAACTGATCTACGGACTGGCACCGGTCCCCGGACCGGGGATTGGGGACCACTGTCCTAGAGTTTGTTTCTGATGGCAGGCACCGAAAAGGGGGAGTTCAGTTTTGGGCTTTTTGCTGTTTTTCTCCTTCCTCTTCAGGCTTCCACTTTGTCTCCTGTGTTGTCCCTAAGAATCCATTGGCCCTCAAAACCTACATTTGCAATTGGGAAACTAGAAGACCTCTCATTGGATAAAAAAGCCATTTCCTTAACTAATTGTTTCTGTTGTGGAGAAAGTATATTTTAGTGCACTCTGGATAGGACTGCAAGGATTAATCATCAGATTATATAGCCCTACTATTAAAATGTTCATTGAGAAGCTGGTAGACCAAATTTGAGTCAATTGCACTATATCATCAACACATCTATATTTCTTGAAAATATGTACAATAAAGAAAAGTGGTATCTTTGTTTTTGTTGGAGTATGCAAGATCTGTAGTGTGCATGATTCAGAAGAAGAAGAGTTGGTTCTTATATGCCGCTTTTCTCTACCAGCAGGAGTCTCAAAGTGGCTTACAGTCGCCTTCCCTTTCCTCTCCCTACAACAGACACCCAAGTGAGGTAAGTGAGGCTGAGAGAGCCTTGATATTACTGCCCAGTCAAAACAGCTTTAGGAGTGCGGACTTCTAATCTTGCATGCCGGGTTCGATTCTGCGCTCCCCCACATGTAGCCAGCTGGGTGACCTTGGGCTCGCCACAGCACTGATAAAACTGTTCTGACCGAGCAGTGATATCAGGGCTCTCTCAGCCTCACCCACCTCACAGGGTGTCTGTTGTGGGGAGAGGAAAGGGAAGGCAATTGTAAGCCACTTTGAGACTCCTTTGGGTAGAGAAAAGCGGCATATAAGAACCAACTCTTCCTCTTCTTTTTAAGCAAGAAAAATCAACAAATCAACAGAAATATCTGGGGCCTTTCCGCACAAGGACCAATGTTGCCATTTGGTTTCACAAAGCGGAAACACTATTTTAAATAGTGGAATCTCGGTGTTCCGCATACCTGCATTTGTAGTGGAATCCAGTAGCGTTTCATTCGTTCCCCATAGGTTTCCGGTCTTGCAAAAATTGCTAGAAAGGAAGCAATTTTTTTCTGTGCTTGTTCCCGCCCCTGGCCGTCAATCAAACAAACGGCCAATGGGCAGTTTTTATCATGCTCCGGAAAAGCCCCTTTCCCTTTAAGCACAGGTTAAAAAACATACACACACACGTTGCAACGAATATGCCTTGATTCTTCATAACGTATAGACCCATCGAGCAGGTGTGTGAGCTGGCGAGTCATCGTTACCACACTCCGCCGAGTGAAAAAAAATCCCCCCCCCCGCACAGGCATGATTTTCGGCCGAAAATAAAGGGAACTTGCAAATGGGGCTGTGTTGTGCTTGGGGACTTGGGGAGCTTTAAAGCACTTCTGTGGAGGGACTGTAGCTGGAGATGCCTCGCTGGGTGAATGAAGCCTCGCTGGTTCGCTGCTTTCCCCACTCGCTCCGAGGAAAAAAAATGGCGATCTCTTCGCCGGAAGTTCGGAGGAGAGAGCCAGGGGGAGGGACTTTGTTGCAGCCGCTACATTGAGAATGCACAGGTCTTTTTCACAAGTGTTGCAGGTTGTTGGCAGAAGTGTAGCGATTTTCTGAGGGTGAATCCACTTTTCTGGATTCACCGGAAATCGCTACAACGAAGCGATTTTAGCGCTAGTGTTGCAGGACTGTTGCAGATTGTGTGCGACGTCATGCAGAACGGCAAATTAGTAGCATTTATCATTTGTAAGCCTTCTGCTACTTTGAACTCGTGCGGAATGGCCCCTGTAATTGTTTGACAGCTCTATTTAGTATTAATTGCTTGGAAGATCTGAAGCCCTGTATGTATCAATCTTATGCATCAAGAGTCAGATGCTGATTTCTCAGTGGTCAGGGGAAAGAACTCTGCCCATGGTCAGAGATACATTTCTTCAGTTTTGTTTCATATAGTCCAGATTAAAAAAAACAAAACAAAACAAACAAACAAAAAAAACAGATTCTCTCCTGACATCTAGCACAAACAAAATCTGGTCACAGGGATTAAAAAATGACCCAACCAGCTAAGAGTGCTTTGTGAAGATCTTGAGGGGAATGTAACAGGGGCCCCTTAGCACACTTAAGGCCAAGCACTCTATTAAGAAACAAGAAAAGCCAGATAACAAAGGCAGACTTATCTTGGGAAAATGTCCTATTTTATTATATAGTTGTTGCATATGGTTCTTCCCCTGCCCACCTTCTATTTCATGTAATCCACCTATGAGGAGAAAAATTCTTATCAAAATTCTCTATATAAAAACTCAGCATGGAGAGCAGCCTTTTGCAGTTCTGCACAGATAAATGGGTAGAGAGGGATTTATCAGGAACAATGGAGCTCATACACCCTTACTTGTGACCCACTTAACTATGAAGCTCAGGGATGTGGCTGGATTAAAAGCAGATGTTTTGTGATATTGAAATCCTGTCTTGTGCCATCTTGTGGGGGCAGCCAATACATGCACACCTAGCAGACAATAGCTACAGGGAGTTCTTTTCAAATACCTAGACACGGATTTCTCAGTGGTAACTAACTGGGGCCTGAATGTTCTTCAGTGTACTTGCGTCACTTTGAGATAAACTGCCTTTTCTTGAGTGGCTGAACTCCCTGAGGAGTTCCTGAAGATTTCAGAGACAGACAATGCTTGCACTTTCCAATCCTCATGACATCTGTCTCTTGAGATGAAAAGCATGCTGCACAAAGCTCTGCATGTAAACCATGTGAAGGAATTTGTATATAATAATGTCTCCTTCCCACTCAACAGTAACTTTCAGGTCTCAGATTTTGGGCCGTGCCAACCCTGGTGGGACCAGAGGTTATCCTGGAATAAGAACGAATCTCCAGACTACATAAACCAGTACCCTTATAGATTTTAGGTGATATTCCTTCCCAAATCCCCCTCTCTACAAGAACTGCTCCCATGTCTCAAGGAATTTCTCAGGCTGCTGTTTCATAGACCAGGATATGACAGTGTCAGAATGAGGCCAGAACTGTTTGGCATGGCAGATACAATTTTTCTAGTTAGTTTTGCAAGCTGACTATTTGATACATTTAAGCAAGGCATGTCCCTAAACTGGGTCAATATACATGTAGGTCTGCCTCAGGTGGGGAGGATGAATGGAGTCCCCGCCAGCACTTCCTACTCCCACCACCCAAAAGGCCTGCCTGGCTTTGGATACTGCGGCTCCAGAATTCAATGGGAGAAAAATAAAACAAAAACAGTCCATCCCCTCTAGGAATCACCAGAAATGACTATGGTGCTATTATAGAATTTCCAGAGATTTAGGGATGCCAGGCTCCACCTCATAGTGTATGAGTGTGTGTGTGTGTGTGTGTGTGTGTGAGGGGGGGGGGAGTGTTTCTCCACCAACAGTGGGGTAAATGGGGGAAAGGTGTGAAAATTAGTGGGAGGGAATCGGTAGCATCCCAGCATGCTGACTTTACTCTCCAATTTCCCGGAAATGACACTAGTGCATCAGTGGGAGACACTGAAGATGTTCAGATCATCCCAAGTGTCCTCATTGAGCTTGCTCTGGACTCTGACTCAGAAACCTCCAAGAAGCCTGAGGAGCCAGTGATGTGGCCTGGACAGCAGGAAACTTTGGAAGACCTTTGCAGGGCAAATGCTGTGGCTGATCAGCTCCAGAACTGTCTCCTGAGGAATCTGCAGAAGGAGATCCATCACCAGAACCTCTCTCTGTCCACCATGTCCTGGGACAACTAAGTGCCAGATCAGAACTTGGTCCACAAGTCCACCAGAATTTGTCTCCACTAAGCAGGAGTGGCAGAGGGAGTAAGCTTGTGCCAAGATAGCCAAATGAAGGCACTTGTGTCAAGATAGTCCCAGTGAAGGCTTAAAGCCTGTCCTTTACCTGCTCAGTCAGAGCATATTGGAGGTAATACTTTGCAGGTTTCTGGTCTCAGATGATAATTGAACTATATGAGACTATGAGACAATATGACAAAAAGTTTATTTTCTATTAACTATATAGTTATCATATGATGTAGATTGACTGGAACATCTGACGCATTCTCATTTGATAAAGCCGAAGGTGAAATGCCAATACGAGATAGGACTTTGTGCCTAGGAGAATTGGTATGGGCTTAGGTCTTTGAAATGTAAACAGAAATGGAATGCGATTTTGTATCAGCTTGTTATTTTATGTGAAATTCCTCAGTGACCATTTGTATAATGCCAATGTTGTTGAAACTGTTATGAATCTTACTTTCAGTTGTAATTATGCGTTGTTGCTGGCAGGCTATAGTGTTTCCCTCTTTCGTGATACCTGCTGTTTCCCCCTCTGATTGATTCAGATGGGCAGAGATGTTGGTCTGAAGCAGCAGAACAAATTTAGAGCCCAGCGGCACCTTTAAGACCAACAAAGCTTTATTCACAGTAGGGGTTTTTGTGTGCACACACACCTCCTCAGATACAATGTCATGGAATGAAAGTAATCAGTTCAAACTTATATGTGGAGTGTGAGAGTAAATTAGGGAACTCAGTGGAATAAAATGCTATGGAGTCCATCCTCCAAAGCAGCCATTTTCTCCAAGGGAACTGAGCTATAATTCCAGGGGATCCTCAAGTCCCACCTGGAGGGTGGCATCCCTAACTAGAGATTCACAAAGAAATGGAAGGGCAGCAAAAATCAGCCCCCTTCCATTAGTGGAAATTTACTGCAGGATACAGCCTCTTATCTTTAGCCCTTAACTGTCAAAGTACATAGTAGGTTGGATCTAGCCTGTTTTTGTGCTGAGGTATAAAAGAGGTAAGAATCCTCTTTGACCACCAAAAAGGCTGTGCTGGGGATTAAAAGATCTGCATTTGCAACAACGGTTTTGGAGCAAGGAGGGGAATTAAGTGAGACTAAGCTGACTAGATCCCATCCACTACCGTAACAGCTTACTTGTTTGACTGTCAGCCATACAAATGATCTTTCATAAGACACTTCTTTTCACACCACTAACCTTCTAAAAGACAGTTGTGGTATAGTATCATGGCTGCCAGCTTTAAATAAACCCTAAGATAGGAGGTGGGCGATAAAAAGAAATGACAAAATGTACAATTGTAACAGATCCTCCATTCTTTTAGCTGTGCTGATGCAGGAATAAGCAAAATAATAAGAAGCAGTGAAGGTGAGAAAGCTTAGCAGGTTCAGCCATATCTTGTATAATTCAACTAGGAATGAGGGCAGTCCACTGCACCTTCTCATTTTTCCTTTAAACTTTTTTGGGTTGAATTCTGGAGCTGCAGTATCCAAAGTATCCAGGGGGGAGTGCTGGCTGGCACTCCCTCCCTCCGTCCCCCACCCACATCGGGCCCACAGTCCCAGACACTCTGTCCTCCCTCCCAGCTCCTGCTTACCAGGCTGGTACTTCTTCCTGATGGAAGAAGATGGAGGGGGATGTGACTAGGGGTGGGACATCCCTCCTGATTGGCCATTTGTTGTATGGATGGCCAATCAGGGATGGGACAGCCAGGACAGCCTACCTAATTGGTAGGCGATCCCAATTCCTCCCAGCACCCCCTTACTGTTTTATTTATAGGTTCAGATTACTATTCATTTTGGAAAGTGTTTTGGCACTTCTCATTTACTAACATTATGATGACAAGATGCTTGAATATTCCATGCTCTGTAAGCAAATTATTATTATGGATAATGGGCTAAATACATGGAATTAATGAAAGCAAACAAATCAGCTCTTAAGCATGCAGATTTGCTGCTCTAATAACCAGAGAGAAAGTACAGAGCAGCTTTTTTACAACCTGGCTCTCCGTCAGCTCTGAGCACCTGCTTGAAGCGCCTGTTCAGTTTGGCCTCCTTCAGAAACCTCCTGTGAATATTTTGAGAATAGAAATGTAATCATCCAGGATGAAATCTGGATGCCTTATGGGGTAGTTACTTTCTCAACCAATAAAATGTTCTCATCCAGTGGTTCTTAACCACTACTGTCCCACAAGCATCCAAAATTATCATTGAGTGTCCTTCCCAGCTACAGGGGGGAGGGGGAGAATAACATATAAAAACAATAGTCCAAATAAGGCAATTCTATATTTATTGTATTCATCAAGAACTATTTGCCTAGCTGTCAGGCAAACCTTAATGTTAAGTTTAATTCCTGTTCCTACAAACTAAGGCCCTTTCTGCATGCACAGTTTAATTGGTTATCGCTGAACTGAACCCAGTATCCCTGTATTTCACATCCAATTTACATCCTGTAGCTGCACTCTGCATATATCTTCTTTCTTGGATTATTCTCCTGCAATTCACAGAGTATGTCTCTGCATACTAATGAAAAAAACCGGATTGCCAAGAGTTTTTACTACTTTTTAAAATATAGATTTTATTTATTCAGAAAAAAGACATACTAAGAAAATAAAATTGGTACTATGTATTTCATTTAAAGAATTGCAAATGTGAATATTGAATTGACATATCACAATATAACTTATACATTTTTCAAAATACTTATTACTTTATATTTCCATTGCTTATATATAGCTCATATAAATCTACCAATTCTTTCCATCCCATTTCATCAATCAATATGGTCTAATATTGGTCTCTATTTTCTATTAAAATCTGATATTGATCTGTTTTGCCATTGATACATGTTCCATCATTTTATTTGATCATTCCATACAAACTGGCAATGATTCTGTTTTCTATTTTGATACATATAAAATCCTGGCAGCTCTTACCATATATATTTAACAAGTTCACTATACATTTTAATACTATTTGGTACTATGTTTAATAACATACATTTTGGGTCCATTACAAATATGATTTTCAATATCTTTTGCATTTCATAATAAATCATAATCCAATATTTCCTAGCCTTCTGACAAGTCCACTGCATATGATAAAATGATGCATTTACCTCATAACATGTCCAACATTTTCCATTATATCTTTTATTGACTTTTATTGTTTTTCTGTGCAGCATACCATCTATAAAATATTGTATAACAATTTTCTTTTAACATTTGACATTTAGTAAACTTCAGTTAATTGACCCACAATGCCTCCCATATTCTCTCTAGAATTTTGAGCCTAATTTGTCATACAATCTTTGACTTGTTCTCTTAGAATCGTATTGCAATAGTAACTTATAAATTTTCCCCAGTAAATATTTTGTCTCACCCATTATCTGTTTTTCAAAGCCAGTTTTCCCCTCAGCCAATTTTCTTTCATAATTTGCTCCTTCATTTTTTGAAATTACTTTGTTATAAATTAACCAGGGTATATTCTTTCCTTCCTCCTTGATAGTTTTCCATCCTTGTTTGTCTGTCACATTCTCACAAATTGGATTGTCTGGTTTCTTTCTGAAACTTACATTATAATAAACATTAGTTAAAGAATTCAGTGGTGAAATTGAAGAGTTTAAACTTTCTTTGCATTTAAACCGTGACATTATCAAATTACGTCTTCTGTTTTTCATCTTGCTTCTGAACCATTCTCAGAAATTTCTTAACCCATACGTAATTATGAATTTCTTCTCTGATATCTATAATGTCTCTAATTTGATATTACTTCCTTGCGGGTCAATGATCCAATCTGTAATACAAACTAATGCTACTGCTTGAATGTATAAATTAGTAATTGGAATTGCAAGGCCTTACTGTTTTTAACATCTTTTAAAACCTTAAATCTTATCCTGGAACATGTCCCATTTCATATACATTTGCTTATTATATTTTATCATGCTTTTATATTTTTGACTTGAATATGGATTGGTAACATCTGAAATAAACAATTTAGTTTCAGCAATATATTCATTCTAATCATTAATATTCATCCTAATCAAGAAATTCTCAACTTTTCCCAGCACTAGATATATTAAACAATAAATAATACATTAAACCATCTTTAAAACTATCTTTAACTAGCAGCAACATCATCTCAGTTACAGCTAGTATTTCTAGTGCTGTCCCTTTGATTAGGTCTGTTGCCAGACTGATATGAATGTGGGAGTGTTTTTTAAAGGGGGGGCATTAGATGTTATCAGATCACTGAGCAAAAATCTGCATGGCTTCTACAAAAGAAAGTCTTACTTCACCAAATTTTTGGAGGTCTTTGAGAAAGTGAAAAGAGATACTGGTGACCCAGTAGACATTACATACTTGGACTTTCAAAAGGCTTTTGACAAGGTAACTCACCAAAGACTCCTAAGTCAGCTTAGGAATCAAGGGATAAAAAGACAAATCCTCTTCTAAATTAAAAATTAGTTAAACAACAGAAAGCAGAGAATAGGAATATATGGCTAGGTCTTGCAATTGAGGGAAGTAAGCTGTACAGTCCCACTAAATCAGTATTATGACTAGTACAAGTTCATTTATTCAAAAAGAATCTGCATCTGTGGGGAAACTGTGTAATGGCCAGGTTTGCAGATGACACCAAATTATTCAGGATAGTGAAAACCCAGGCTGTTCATGAAAAGGTCCAAGAGTTCATGAATTGGGATAGTGGGCAACAATGTGGCAAATGAAGTTCAGTTGTGATAACTTAAAGTTGCAAAGAGGAACACAGCTCCAGGCGGCTTAAAGAACAAAATAGTTTTTATTAAGAAGAGAGAAACAACTTTGTATAGAAAGACAGTATGCGATATTTCTACCTGTCTAAATGCCCTGTTCTGTATTAATTCTGTTGTAGAGTCAAGCAGGGAGGAATTGTGCTCAAAGGAGCAGGAAGTCTCCAATGAACCAATCAGGACACTGGATGAAAAAAAACAGGACGTTCCTAAACTTCTATTGTTCCATATGAATTTATTTAGAGTGCTTTGCCACTTTATTATTTTAGTATTATTATTTATTTAATTTATTAACCACCACTCCTGAGTGGCTCATGGAGGTTTACAAAAATAATATCTTATCCCTAGTGTCCAACAGAATCACCTGAAATTAAAAAAAATTAATTTGGGTAGAATGTTCATTTTTACAATGGCCATTCGTGCAGATAAGGAAATGTTCATTTTAGACCACCTTTGTAAATCTTCCTTAATTCTCGTCCACATTGGGATATACTTATCATTTAATAAAATTTAAAAGTCTTTGTCTAAATTTACTCCCAAATACTTATTTTTTCCTGGATTAATTTCCCACCTGGTTTTCATATCCATTGACATTTGCTCTGAGGCTACTACCATTATTTTAGTTTTTTCTCTGTTTATTTTGTACCCTGCATACTTACCAAAGCCTTTCAGGGTATCTAACAATCTTGGAATTGTTATTTCAGGATTTGCCAGAATAAAAATCACATTATCAGCATATCTCCACATCTTAAACTTTAATGAGAAATCCAGTGAGTTCTTTTGAATGTCTGATTTTTGTTGCAATTGTTTCTAGGACAAGATTGAATAATAAAGGAAATAGTGGGCAGCCTTGTCTTGTGCTTTTCATGATCTGAATTTTGTGGCATATAAGCATTCTGTTCACCAAGATTCTAGCTTTCTGTTTTGAATAAATTTGTTGGATTAATTTCAGGAACATCTCCTCACAGTTCATTGTTTGCAAGGTTGCCTGTAAAAATTTCTATTGAACTTTGTCAAATGCTTTTTCGGTTTCTAAAAAGACAATGGCAGCACATTGCTGTGACTTGTGTGCATAGTCTATTGCATTCAATACTAGGCATATATTATTTTTCATATAATCAGGTGGATGCAGAATTTGAAACAAAACATTCCATTGGATGAGTGGTAATTATTGTGGGGCAAAATAGTAAAACATACAAAATGTCAGTTATTAAGAGGAAATTGGTACAAAATGTTTTATAGATGGTGTGTCCTACCTAAATTAATTAGCAAAATGTCTTAAGAATGTGATAATAAATGTTGGAGATGTAAGGATAAGGCTGGATCTTTTTATCATATGTGGTGGTCATGTACAATAATTATGAAGTTTTGGATTAAAATCCATACTATTTTAGAAAAGTTGTTAAATATTAAATTTCTGATATACCCTGACTACATGCTATTGTTATGCCAGTTAATATTCCTCAGGAGACTTATTTTTCCATGCAACTACCAAAGCAAGAATAATTATAGCTAAGAACCAGAAACAACTGGATTCACCAAAAATAATGGAATGGCTGGATAAACTAGGAGAATGATGTAAAATGGCAAAGCTTAGTGAATGGCAGACCAGAAGAAGAATTTTAAAAACTATGACATTACTACACAAACTATATACATAGATAGTTAACAAATGTATTAGTTGAATTAGTGTTAATATTACTGCAGTGGTCAATATTACTGTACTCTATCGTTCTATCTTTTTCTTTTTTTTATGTTATAAAACCAATACATTTTCAAAAAAAGTAAGTTCCTAAGCTAACTATGCGAAATACACCTGTCCTCCAATACCCCCTGCAGCACACTCTTCATCCTCTGTTCAGTCATGCACACTGCACATCTCACATATTCCAAGTCTAAGGTGATGCACTGTAGAACTTCAAGTATATTTTAATCGGAAGGTTTGAACTTGATGAGACTGAGAGGAAAAGAGATCTTGGTATCATAATGAAATGTCAACCCAGGGTTGCCAGGTATCTTCTAGCCAGCACTGGGGGATGGGGGTAGTTTGGGAAACTCCTATAGATTTGGGGATGGAGCTTGGGGAGGACAGGGACCTCAGTGGAGTACAATGCCATAGTGTCCAGCCTACAAAGCATCCATTTTCTCTAGGGGAACTGATCTTGGTAGTCTGCAGATGAGCTATAATTCTAGAGCACCCGCAGGTCCTACCTGGATGCAGGAAGGCCTTTGTCAACCAAATGTGACAGCAGTGAAGAAGGCAAATTTCATCCTTGAGGATTATTAGGAAAGAGTTTGAAAATAAAACATTCAATATTATAATGCCCCTGTACAGATTTTTGTGCAGTCTTATTTGAAATATTGGTATAGTTTTAGTTACCATATCTCAAAAAGGAGATTACAGAGCTGGGGAAAATATGGAAGAAAGAAACCAAGCTAATTAAGGTGTTGAAGCACCTTTCCTATAAGGAAAGGCTGAAGAGTCTGTGGTTTTTCATATTAGGAAAGAGATGCCTGGGGTGGAGGGGGACATTATAGAGAGAATACATAGGCTAGGGAGTGCACAATTTTTCCCCTTCTCCCAAAACAGCAGAACTCAAGGGAATCCAATAAAGCTGATGGACAGTAGATTCAGGACTGAAAAAAATGAAAAAACTCTTTTAGTCAACAAATTAGTCAAATGTGGAATTCGTATCCAGAAGATGTAGTGAAGACCAGAAGACCTGACAGGTGATTAGACAGATGCATCATGGTTAGGCCTATCAGTAGCTATTAGCCATGGTGCCTAAAGGGAACCTCCACATTTAGGATAATCTCTATTCTAGGAACTCTGCTTACGGTGGTACTATTCATTTCCTCCAGTGTCTCTGACAAACATATAAACCAGTCCTGCTACTAAAGATACATCCTTTGCAACTGAGCTGCCATTTTCTTTAGGTAGGATTCTTATGTCTAGATGCAAATATTCTCATGGTTTTCAGTTCTTCTGGGAGAATATTTGTGATCAAGAAGCATGTTCACTCCTCTGTAAGCACAGAAAATGCTGTGTTGTGTTTTTGTAAATGATCATATAACCTGCCATTATCACAGTTGAACTGTACTTTATTTCGTGGTGTTGCAAAGAAAAAAAAAAGCTATATTGTACATGTCAGACGCACAGGAAACTCACAACAAAACTTATTCAAAAGAAAAGAGTTTTATTGATTAGCACTATACGCATTGGACTGAAAGTCAAATCTGACCAGAGGCCAGATTTGCCCCAGCTTATCAATACATTTCTCCCGCCCAAAACTTGACAGTTCCCAAGGAGGGGGGTAAGAGAAAAAAGACATGTGTGTTAAAACAACAGGATTCCATTCTCCCAGCCTTGAGAGAGGTGACAACAACCCTGTGAGCCCACAACAAGATAAAGGTTAACATAACATCACTACTCTACTTTATAGCTTACAAACTACAAGGCCAGGGCAAGCAGGTGCCAGGCCCAATCAAGCAGTATAACTGACATGGAGGAACTCAGGCTAATTTATGACAGAGATTCTACAATCCTGACATCCCTCCGCATTAAAACTAACTCACTCCCCCACCTAGCCGGCATCCACCGGGCGAGGACAATCAGGGAATGCTCGATGGAAAGCCCGGAGAAGGCGGGGTGCCTTCACATTCCCAGCCTCAACCCACTCCTTGTCCCCAGAGGGAAAATCTTTCCAATCGACCAAATACTGGAGGCGACCCTTATGCATACGAGAGTCTAAAATTTGGTTAACTTCATAGTGGGTGTCTTTGTCGATGTATATCGGCACAGGCGTAGCTGGAGGAGGGTGCCATTCATCCGGGACGGGAGCTCTCCGCAGCAGGCTGGAATGAAAAACCGGATGCACATTCCTATAAGTCTTTGGTAAAGCAAGTTCCACAGTTACAGCATTTATTATTTTAACCACTTTAAATGGGCCCACATATTTTGGGCCAAGCTTCTTGGATTTTTGTTGACACCGCAAATTCTTTGTGGACAAATAGGCCAGATCTCCCACTTTCCACTCTGGTGCAGGTACCCGTTTCTTATCTGCCTGGGCTTTATAGGCTTGTTTCGCTCCCTTGAGGCTGGCAACTATCTCCGGCCATCCTGCACTGATGGTTGCAGCCCACTTATTTATGTCAGGGGCTTCGGTGGAGCTAAGTTCCCAAGTGGGTGCTGCCACTAAATCAGTCCCATACACCACCTTGAAGGGGGATACCCCCGTTGAGGCGTGGGCCCCATTGTTATAGGCAAATTCAGCGAGTGGCAGTAAGGAAACCCAGTCATCTTGCTGATGATTGATAAAGCAGCGTAAGTATTGCTCCAAAATCTGGTTGACTCTCTCGGTCTGGCCATTAGACTCGGGATGATAGCCTGAGGTGAGGGCTTGTTCTATGCCTAACAACTTCAGGAGCTCCCGCCAGAACTTGGCAACGAACTGGGGGCCCCGATCCGTCAGAACACGTGTCGGGATCCCGTGCAGACGTACCACGTGGTTTATAAACATGGAAGCCAATTTGGCTGCAGTAGGCAAGGCCGTGCACGGGATAAAATGAGCCTGCTTTGAAAAAGCGTCCACTACCACCCAAATGACGGTTTTCCCTTGACTGGGAGGTAAGTCCGTAATAAAATCCATAGTGACATCCGTCCAAGGCCGAGAGGGGGTGGGCTGGGGCTGCAACAGCCCTTTTTTCTTTCCCCCAGCAGGTTTTGAGGCGACACAAATGGGGCACCCCTGCACATACTTTTCCACATCCTTGCGCAGAGAGGGCCACCAATACTGTCTCCTGACCAGGTGCAGAGTTTTCACAAATCCAAAATGTCCTGCTGTTTTCGCATCGTGACAAAGTTTTAAAACCTCTCCCCTGGCCGCAGCCGGGACAAAAAGCCTCTCGCCTTTGAAAAAGAGCCCCCCCTTCTCAGTCAGATCGGGACGGAGGGAGTAGAATTCCGAGTCCTGTGACAACTCCTTCTGGACCCAACCCCCTGGAATGGGCGTTACAGACTTTGTGTGGCTGCGCGTCACCGCGGCCATCCCCAGTTGGGCGGGGGTAAAAACTGTATCCACCAATGGGTCTCGTTTGCTGTTGTACTGGGGCAGGCGCGACAGGGCGTCTGCCAGAAAGTTCATTTTGCCGGGTAGATGTTTAAGGGAGAAGTTAAAACGAGCGAAAAACTCCGCCCATCTCATCTGTTTTGCCGAAAGCGAGCGGGGCTGCTTGAGCGCCTGGAGGTTTTTATGATCCGTCCAGACCACAAATGGTACTGCGGACCCCTCTAACCAATGCCTCCAAGTGGAAAGAGCCAATTTGACTGCAGCCGCTTCCTTCTCCCAAATGGCCCAGTTTCGTTCCGCCCCAGAAAATTTCTTTGAAAGATAGGCCAGCGGGTGCAATTTCCCATCCTCCCCCTCTTGGAGGATCACGGCCCCCATTGCCACGTCCAAGGAATCTACTTGCACGGTGAATTGCCTAGTTGGGTCGGCATGGGCCAGCACCGGTTCGGACGTAAACAACAATTTCAGTCTGTCAAACGCGTCCTGGCATTGGGGAGTCCAATGGAGAGGCGCCCCCGGACGGTTAGCTGTCTTTCCCCCTTGTTTGGTTTTTAACAAATCAGTGAGAGGCAACGCCACTTTGGCAAAATTGGGGATAAAGGTTCTATAAAAATTAGCGAACCCCAAGAAACTTTGTAATTGCCTCCTAGTACGGGGGGGTTCCCACGCCAACAGGTCCCGCACTTTGCCCGGGTCCATTTCAATCCCAGCCTGGGAGACCCTGAAGCCCAGAAACTCCACTGCATCTTGGTGGAACTCGCATTTTGACAGTTTGGCAAACAACTGGTGCTCCCGCAAGCGGCGGAGCACCTCACGGACCAGGTTAGCATGACTCTCAACATTTTCTGAATACACAAGAATATCATCAATATAAACCAACACCCCCTGGTACAATAAATCATGCATAATTTCATTAATCATATTCATGAACACGCCCGGAGCGCCGGCGAGGCCGAACGGCATTACAGTGTACTCAAACTGCCCCAGGGGAGTGTTAAAGGCTGTCAAATATTCGTGTCCCTTCTTTATTCGGACCCGGTAATAGGCCTCTCTTAAATCCAGTTTCGTGAAGATTCGCGCCTTCCCCAAGTGGCCCAATAAGTCCTTAATCAGGGGGAGCGGGTAGGCGTTGCATGTGGAGACTGCGTTCAAACCCCGGTAGTCGGTGCACAAACGCAGCGAACCGTCTTTCTTTTTCACAAAGAGGACCGGGGCCGCCAAAGACGATGTGGCCGGTCTAATAAAGCCCCTCGCCAAGTTTTTATCCAAAAATTCCCTGAGCTCCGCCATTTCCCGCGGGCTCATGGAGTAAAGCTTGGCTTTGGGGAGGGGTTCCCCCTTCTTCAATTCAATTGCACAGTCAGTTTTACGATGGGGGGGAAGTTGGTTGCACTCCACCTCCGCGAACACATCAGCAAAGTCCCGATACTCGGGAGGAAGCGCTGCCCCCCCGGATCCCAATGCGGCCACAACCCCCGAGCTCGGGGGGCTCCGCGGCCGAGCGTGCTGCTCGCAAGCGGGAGAGGTGAATTCCACAGTCCCTTCTTTCCACTTCACTAGGGGGTCATGTTCCTTCAGCCAATCCAATCCCAACACGCAAGGGAAGGCAGAGTGAGGGGCTACCAAAGGTTGGATTTGCTCCCAATGTTTTTTTATGTCCAAGTCCATTGGGCGCGTTTTTGCCGTGGCTTCCCCTCCGGGGGCACATTTCCCATCTAATTGGGTGATTGGCAAGGGTTCTCTCAGCGGCACCTTTCCCACCCCCAAAGTCTCGGCCAGCGCCGGGCTCACTAAGGATTGGGTGCACCCTGAGTCCACGATACATCGGACACCCACTGTTTTCCCCGACTTGGGGTTGGAGAGATTGGCAGGTAAGAGCAGCAAGGGGGAATCACTCACCGCGCGTTTGCCCCTGTTGGCGGCCTGCTGGCGGGGCGCCTTTACAGCAGACCGTCTTCGTTTCCCGACTGCGCCTCAGCTTGGTCCTCATCCTCCAGCCCGCTACTTTCCTCCGAGTCGTCCACTGCCGGTACGGCAGCCACTGGCACCAGGAGAGACTTGGCACTTTTCTTCGGAGCGGCTTTCTTGGCGGGCTGGGCTTTCGGTGGGGGGCTGCTCGCGGCTCTCGGGGTCGATCCTGCTTTTGATGGGCATTGTGCGAGAAAATGCCCCGCTTGGCCGCAGCCCAAGCACAGCCCTTTCGCCATGCGCCGGGTGCGCTCAGTCGGCTCCAGCTTCGCTCGGGGCTTGACTTTCGCCGGGGTGGAAGTCTTCGCCACGGTTTTACCCGCCAGGACCTGAACCATCGAGGCCCGCTCCAATCGATTTTCCATCTCTCCAGCCAATTGGACCCACCCGTCGACTGTAAGCGGATCTTCCAAAAGGAGGCATTTGTCAGCCAGAGTGGGATTGAGGCCCCCCACAAACGCCAGTACGCGTTGGGGTTCGGTCCAGTCCGGCACCGAAGACGCCAGCTCCTTAAATTCCCTGGCATACTCAACCACTGACAATTTTCCTTGCCGGTGAGCTCTGAGTTTCTTCTCTGCAGTCTCCCGTTCGAACGGCTCCACGTACATCTGGCGCATGGCCCGCAGGAAATGGTTGTAGTTACGGATGGCTTGGGGATGGTAACGGTACAAGTCCACGAACCATTTGGCAGCCTTGCCTTCTAGGGCTTCCCCCACAAAGCGCACCCGCTCGGCGGCGTCATGGAAAGTAAAACCCATGTCCATCATGTAGGCCTGGAGATGCACCAGGAATGTAGGAAAATCTGCAGGGTTCCCCGAAAACTTAGCCTTGAATTTATAGGTGCTCCGCATCTCCACTCCACGGAGGTGGGGGGGTAGGCGTCCTGGGCCCCAATCCGCTGGCGCCGGGGCTGGGACCAGGGGTCTTGCACCACGGCCGATGCCTCGTCCTCTTCCCGCCGCCGCTCTCGCTCGATCTGCCACCCTCGCCGCCTCTGCTGCCCGCGCGGCCGCCGCCGCTGCTTCTCGTGCCGCTGCTGCTGCTGCCGCCTCGGCTCCCGCAACGTCCGCCGCCGCCGCCGCCGCTGCTTCATCGTCTCCGTCCGCGCCGTCGCCTCCGGCTCCGTCGCCGCCAGCGCCGCCCGCGTCCTCTCGCTCCTCGTCTTCGTTTTCCCTTTCCCTCTGCGCTCTCGCTCGAGCCGCCGCCTCCGCCTCGATCTCCAGCTGCGCTCTGGCCCTGGCCACCGCTTCAGCATCCGCTGCTGCTTGCGTATCCGCCATGCCGTGCTCCCGCAGGGCAAGCCCACCGCTCGCTCTGCGCCCGCTGGTATCGTGCGCACCACCACCGAGCACTTCCTTCAACAGGCGTTGTGTCCGGCGTTTCTCCTCCGGATCCAGCCGACCCGAAAGGTCCTGCAGCCAGTTGGTCACCCTGTCCAGCTTGTACTGCAAGTCCTGCGTCTCACCCACAGGCTCCAGTCCGTAGCTAGGCAGTGCCAGGTGCTCCGGCCACAATTCGTCCCCCGTAGGGCGGTCGTACTTTGACAATCGCCTACGCTGGGTGACGTGTCGTTCCAAAAATTCCTCGGGCCCCGGGGTTGTCCCCGAGACTGCCCTCAGAATGCCAGAGCTGTACGGCCCTGCACCAGCGCCGTCGCCCTGGGAAAGGTCCCAATCCAGGCCCTCTCCCTGCTCAGAAAAAGTATGTCCCTCGCCCTGCATTTTTGCAGGTGAAAGGAGTTGTGAGATTTGACTTGATGTCAGACGCACAGGAAACTCACAACAAAACTTATTCAAAAGAAAAGAGTTTTATTGATTAGCACTATACGCATTGGACTGAAAGTCAAATCTGACCAGAGGCCAGATTTGCCCCAGCTTATCAATACATTTCTCCCGCCCAAAACTTGACAGTTCCCAAGGAGGGGGGTAAGAGAAAAAAGACATGTGTGTTAAAACAACAGGATTCCATTCTCCCAGCCTTGAGAGAGGTGACAACAACCCTGTGAGCCCACAACAAGATAAAGGTTAACATAACATCACTACTCTACTTTATAGCTTACAAACTACAAGGCCAGGGCAAGCAGGCGCCAGGCCCAATCAAGCAGTATAACTGACATGGAGGAACTCAGGCTAATTTATGACAGAGATTCTACAATCCTGACAGTACAATGATCATTTGCGTGGGTGATAGAAGATATGAGACAGCTGAAGAGATGGCTTATTGTACCCCTGCCTTTTACTACCCAAAGGAATCTCAAAGCTGCTTACAACCACCTACCCTACCTCTCCCCTGAATAGACACCTTGTGAGATAGGTGAGGCTGAGTGAGAGAACTGTGACTGGCCCAAGGTCACCCCACTGGCTGCATGTGAAGGAGTGGGGAATCCAACCTGGTTCTCCAGATTAGAGGCCACCATTCTTAACTACTACACCAAGATGGCTCTCATTGTGAAAGCCCAGACATGTTTGAAGAGATTCAGTTGGTACCCTGAACAGATAAAATTCTGATGGAAATGTTGATGCCCAAAAGCCTTCTAGCCACCAAAGAGAAGACCAGAGAGTTCTGTCCAGCTTTTCTTAATTTCCCTTAACTCTCCATTTGGCAAGTGATTCCCACCACCATTTAGGCCTAGCTCCCTGTTCTAGAGTCTTGAAGATGAAAGAAATGATCATCTAAACAGTGCTGTTCACATTAAGTACATCTTCACATTTTGCTTATTTTATACATTATCCCCTGGTTTGCAGATTGTTTCCTAGTTGTAGAAATGTAATTTCCTTGCTGAGGAATTTCATTTCTAGCTAGAGCCCTAGAACAAAACCAGAAGCTATGTCATCAGGTTGGTGCAACACTCTAGGAAAAGCCAGCTGTCACAACTTCTGGAAGCCTGCACAGGCAGAGTCATAACAAACAGCATCATGGCAATGCTGTATCATGACTTCTAGTATGAACCTAGAAGTGGCATCACCACATCAGTGCTACATTCTAGGATGTACCCAAAACTTTATGGTAAAGCCCCCTTACAGTTAATTATTAAAAACATCGATATTGTTCTAAAATGCATCTTGAAATCTGCTCAAAACTAATTAATAGCAATATCATAAAAACTAAAAACGGAGTAACAGCAGTAGGCAACTATAACAAGTCTTTCAGTTAGCTCTCACTCACAGAAAAGCTATATGCAACTGAGCACATGACTATGCCCTACCTAGTCAGGCTGCTAGGTCATTTTAGATCTGCATTGTTTCCTCTATCAGCATCTTCCCCATCTAAGTTCTTGGCAGGCTCACCTGCTACCTGAGATGAAGCAGATGTCTTCACAAACCAAAGCATATCCTTGATCACTGAGTCACTGGTAGGTCTGGTTGAGTTTTCATGGGAGGAAAAATTGTAACCTCTGGGGGCCAAGAAATGTGAACACCACAAAGCTGATTCACCTGCATCTCCACAAGATGTCTCTACATCATTAGTTTTTCACAGTATCTCTTACAAATGTGCTGTAGCTTGGGTGAGGCTGGCTTTAGTAGTTCAAGCAACTGACCCATCTCTAAGCATCTTTCACAGCATGGTAAAGACTAGCTGATCCCACCTTAAGACACATTCCTAAGAAATACTTCCAGAGCAGAAAATACATTGTCATCTCATAACTGCATTGGAAGTTCAAGAGTGAGCCTATCAACCAGTCCATAATTCCTAATTGCCAGAGCTCTATTCACATCATATTCAAGGTGATTTGAGAGTGTGGCAGACATCCCATGCAAGTTGGAGAATGCACTTTCAGTGTACTTCTGCAGCTAGATTTTCCTGTGCGAAAGGGGAAAATCTACTTGTAAAGTACATTGAAAGTGTATTATCCAATGTGTGCAGAATGGAGCAAGCTGAATCCTCCCTAAATTAGGGTGATTTTCAACAAATAGCTAACTTTGGTCAAACCAGATCAGGTTCTGGGAGATCTGTGAGTGGATCATCTGTGTACATTATGTTAGTCATTATTTATGTATTTGTCCCTACTTTTTTCATCAGTAGAGACATAAAACTAGGCCCCATTCTATGTACACTAGATAATGCACTTTCAATGCACTTTAGAAGTAGATTTTCCTGTTCTGTACAGGAAAATCCAGCTACAAAAGCACATTGAAAATGCATAATCCAATGTGTACGGAATGGGCCCAGCTTTCAATATCATTTGCCATTCCTCCATTTTCCTAAAAGGTTGCATCAAACCAAGTTTGAGAAATATCACAGCAAAGCATGGGAAAATGTAGAAAGTGGACAATTAGAAGATGACATCAGGGGGATGTTCCAAACAAACCTGGCATCCAAACCATAGCAAAACCTCCATAAAGAAGCAACCTGATCTTCCTCTTATAATTCAGCTATAGCACTCTGAAAAAATGAACAAATTATTGCCTCTCTCCAGCCAAAGCAAGAGTCAATCTCCTTTCAAGGGAAGGAGCAGATAAAGTTGTCCATCCCAGGGGATAGGAACACACCTTCCAAGATGCTTAGAATAGCAAAAAAAACACACACAAGAAACACACATAAACAACTATGACCATCACCAGAAGAAGTAAGTTTTTAGGAGCCAAACGGGATCCTATGACCATCTCTGGCCTGCTGTTGTTCAGAGATTATTTGTTTTGTGCATTTCCCTGAAGCTCCTTCCTCTGGTCAGAATTTGTTGGTGATATGCAACTGGAACCCTGGCATCTGGCAGACTAAGAGTCACTGACAGGTTGAGCTATAATACTATTTTATCCCAATACCAATTGAGATTGGATGTGGGGAATTTGGGACCTACGCTGATGTACAGAGATTATATTTCATCACCACCCTATTGTATGAAAGGCATGAAGCTAGTATGAAATAATTCATCAGGGTTGCTACCTGTTCTTGCACCTTTCACTTTAGTGTGACATGGCCATTTATCAGGTAAAGCTTTTTCTGGCATGGAAACATGTGGTGGAAAAATCTCCATCTGCTAAATAACTATGTCTCGGGATATTGTCAAGGACACAGGAAGGAGCAGTTAAAGGAACACCCAGCAACCCTATTTGCAATTCAGCTGAGCTATTGCTAGGACCCTCAATTTGATCTAACAGCTTGTTTTTTCCTCTCTTCCTCTAGAATGCTGGTAGCTTTGTATATGTATATGTATATGTATATGTATATGTATATGTATATGTATATGTATATGTATATGTATATGTATATGTATATGTATATGTATATGTATATGTATATGTATATAAAATCTGTTTCTTTATCTAAAAGATTCGTTGTACTTTAGATTAAAAGCAACCAGACGGAAAGCAAGCTAGGAGGCACTAGCTACAATTAAAAATAAATCATTGAGAAGGCAAATCGGATGGGGAGCACAGGTTGTACTAAATCTACCTCTTTCCTGCAGGTTGGTTAATCGGTGTGCAAAATTTATTATTCGGCATTCACTCAATGTTTCACAAGGCTGGTTCCTAAGCAGGCATTTGAAAAGCAAGCACAGATTGTTTACCAACGCAAATTGAACTTTATTGTTAGAGCCACAATTATTACAGTAGAAAAGCACAAACACCAGGCTGCTCCATTTGGACTCTGTCCAAAGCCATCTTTGCATGAGAAAGTATTTACTTCCAGCAGGCTGGCTAGGTGGGAGGCTGGGATTGCTAACAGCCCAAGCAAGGAATATGTTTTCTTGGAAAGCCATATTGCCAGTTTTCAATTGACTACCAGGGTGTACCTGTAAACTAATAGGAACACTTTCCCACAGGGATGAACATCACAGGAATGACTATGCCTGCAGCTGTGTACAGCCCCGTTCAGACTCACTGCCTGGGGAGGAAGGGCAACAGTGTTACCAATTTCAGGTTCAGAAATTTTGGGAGATTTAGGAATGGTGCTTGGGATGAACAGGATCTGGAGAGGGGAATAGGGTTGCCAGCCCCCACCCCAGTCACCAGCAAGGGATAGGGGGTAGGGTGTCCAGATCCAGGTTGGGAAACTCCCAGAGATTTGGGGATGGATCCTGGGGAGACCTTAGAGGGGTACAGTGCCATTGAGTCCACCCTCCAAAGCATCCATTTTTGCCAGGAGAATCGATCACTGTACTCTGGAGGTGAGCTGTAATTCCAGATTCCACCTGGAAGCTGGTATCCCTAGAGGGGAGGGAGATGAATGGGGTATTATGTAGGCAGGGGTCTCCCCACCAGGTCCAGCCCCAACCACCGATCAGTTGGCCAATGGGAGGAATTATAAATAGAAAGTGGAAGCTGTAGACAACATTGCCCATTTTGCACAGGAAGTGATGTCATCACTCCAAGAATGTTCAGGTGATGTTCTGGTATTTAGGCAAAAATGCTATAGTAGATGCTGCTTTGACCAAAGAGTTTCCCTCCAAATCCCAGAGCATCCCCTGGAAGTCACTGTTATGATGATGTAACTTCCTATGCAATGGCAGCATCATTTCTGTGCGTTTCTCTTTCTCTTGGTATGTCCCTTCCCCACCCCTGCTGGCAACCCTAAATGTGGAAAAAGCAGCCATGGCCTTTAACTGAAATAGATAAGTAATAGAACCGAAGAAATAGTAACATATGCAGACCTGGCCAAAATCTGAAATATGTAGACAGATTTTCTGCAGAAATCTGCTGCATGGAAGTTATCTAAATAATAGTCCTAACACAAAAGGGAATCCGGGATAAGGAAAGGCAAACAACCCGAGCCCATTTCATTTTGCTCAATAATTGTTTTATTCCCAGGAAAGCCTCCTGACTTCAGTATAATTTAATGGAGAGAAGACAAATGCACCTATTCACTCTCCACTGCTTCTAAATTTACTCAGCTGGTACTACAATGGAGAGCTTAACCTCACCATAATTGAATTTAAATAGCATCCAACTCTCTGAGGCAGACCAAGATATGCATAATAAATAAGCAGGACAGCGTGTGATTGGGGAGAAGGGAACTGCTGATATCACATCCAGGGCTTTCCCCACCACCAAAATATTTGAGACTGTATAAACAGATATGAAATGCAGGTTTGTCTTTGTAAACTGCTTGGAGTCAGTTTCCCCATGACTGGTTCCATTATTTACAGAGACGGGCTTGCTGAGTCTTCACCTAACACGGTGCAATGTTGTGATTTGTGCCCTGCTTCTGAGGGCTTTTTCAAATGTGAAAGTTGGTATCTTGCAACGTAGTGGCTACCAGCCTTATCACAACGTCTCTTGCAGCAACTGTCATTTGCACAAATGTTTTGTGGTTCCTTCCGTATCGACACAGACCTGCCAGCTGTTAGCATTTCTGTTCTGTTACACCAAAGTGGAATTTGGGAGCATAAATGTATCACTGAAGCTAGCCTGCGCCCAATTTCTCCTCTACCCCTGCCATTTCTATTCCGAACCATGTTTCCTTCTGCATTGCGAGAAATGGACTATAGAAGCCAACAGATACTCGGGCAGAGGGAGTCATTGAAAGTCTTAGAAAAGTTTATAAAAAGAGAAGTCAGTTGGGAGAAAGTTCTGGGAAAACGTACTTCCAGTACTTATTTCAGCAAGTACTGCTTCTGCACTGGTAAAAGTAAGCTTTTTTCAGAGGCAATGGGAAGAGTGGACCTGGGGAAAGGCTGTGCCCTTTAAGCATGGAGGGAGCCCTGCCATTTGCAAGTTAACTCTTGATTTCTATGTCCAGGTGTCTTTTACCCTCTTGTTAAGCCAATGGTGGCTGTTATTTGTTGGCAGAGTTTTAATATGCAAAGGAGAAAAGCACTAGGCTGCTTAAAGAATAAAATAGTTTTATTTATGGATATAAACAACTATGTACAAAAAATAAGAGGAGAGACCTAACTAACTGTTGTCTGCAGTCATTCTGTTTGTTCAACTGCTGTTCGGGAGGCAAGCAGGGAGAAAATATGCTCAAAGGAGCAGGAAGTCTCCCATCAGAACTCTGGAAGAGATAATTTGAAAATTATCAGAAAGTTCATATTCTAACTGTGCTAAATACACAACTCCTCCCATGCTCTGCTCCATCATGCACACTGCAGAGCTTCCATATTACAGCCTTACTCACCAATCATGGGCCTCCGTTAGTGGCTAATTTTGTGTCTTGGTGGGAGGTTTAAGTATGTATATAAGTTCCACAGTTCTGGTTGTCTTTGTTCAGTGTTTTCTGGTTCTAGTAAAGTGTTGGTTGCTTGGAGGGTCAGAGAGTCAGCTGAAGTCAAAGGACATGCTACTTAGCTCCTCTTCACTAGCTGCTGCATGCACAGGCAGGCAGGACTAATCCAGGCACTGCCATACTCCTGCCTCTCCTTGCCAGGTGAAGCCATAATACCTAGGCCAGCAGCACAAAGCCGGGTGCTGTAGTCCTCCTTAACTTCAGGGTCCAGGGGTGGGCAGGGCCCAGAGCAGTGATCCACCAGAATTTCCCCCGAGCAAAGTAAATAACCCATCTTGGCTTGAGGTGGAAAGCTAAATGAGCTGCACAGGGGTTTTGCTTTATTTCTTTTGACTGTTATGCATTCTCTTCTCTGCTCCTTGTCTGCCTCCCCACCCACTCCATTCTCAATTTCCCTGAATTTCCTAAAGCAAGATTGTATATCCTATCCCCTTTTGTGATAATAATGTTTTTTCTTCAAAGCTAAGAGCCTATAATGAATGCTCCATGCATTTGCAGAACTGATGCACCCTTATCTGATGCATAAGGAATGGGTAATGAAGAACAGGATGGGTACAGGAAAATCTCTAAGTATCTCTATGTCTCTTGAGGAATGGTAGACACACACATACTTCTATTCCTTCCCAGCTACTTTTGCTGCAGCACTAGCCAAGGAGGGAGGGGGAGAATCATTTTCTTTTCTCCCATTATTCCTATTGTTACAACAAGGATTAACCAATTGGCACCATACACAGTAAGCTTCCAGTAGAACCTAACAGAGTCAAAGTTCCTCCCACTCCCAAGTTAAGCCCTGTAGAGAAGATTGTATGTTTGATCAAAACTAAATGTCATTCTACCCTTGACTGCTCTCATACTTTCCCACTTATTTAAATGTTAAGCTCATTTCTATAACTTGCAAAAGAATGTTGTCCAGTAAACATTTATCTGCTGACCAGACAATCTAAACCAGGGGTATGCGTAGGGATTGAGTTCACATGCTACCTGTTGTGATGGATAAACACATTCCCCTTCCCAGGGCCTCCGTGTGAACCCCTGATTGTATGGAGGCTGCAACTGTGCAATTTCTTCCCCTTTAGAGAGAAAAGAACAATGTCAATGGGGTTTCTATTTGACTTGCTGTTCACATGGAGTCCCACACGTTATGGCATCTGCTCACCAGAGGCTGGGGGGAGCATTGGCCAACTATGAGGCTGCCTTAGCCAATATGAAGCAGAGCTGTTTGTTGAAAGAAGTGACAAAACAGAGAATTTTAGGTTTCAAATCTATCCATGACATGAAGCATGAACACGTGCACATGAAGCTGCTTTATGCAGAGTCAGCCCATTGGTCCATCCAGGTCAGTATTGTCTACTCAGACTGGCAGTGGCTCTCCAGGGTCTCAGGCTGAGGCCTTTCACAGAACCTACAATTTAAACCTTACTGGAGTTGCCAGTGATTGAACATGGGACCTTCTGTATGCTCAGCAGACACTCTGTTGCTGAGACATGCCTCCCCTCAACCCACCCTTTATCGCTCAGCCTCCACATTGTGTTTCATTGTGTAACTGCTGCTGTACCTTTGATGATTAATGCTTGTAAATGCAATGAATGGGAAGGATATGAACTTTCTACCTCATGCTTCACGCTATTGCCACTCCCATTCAGTGCTCAGAATGAGATTGTCTCTGGAATCAGGTTGTCCCACATCTGTCTGTTTCACCAGTCTGGTATGCTGAAAACATTCTTTGGAATAAGGAACTCTGGAAAATGTCTGAATGATATGTAGGTAAAGCATGGGGGGGGGGGAAGTAGAATGGTAAGCAATGTGTACCTCTTATTCCATTGTAAATTGTGTGAGCCCTATATGATTTCTGGAGTTCTGATCCAGAACTGTTCTGATCTGCTATCTTTATGGAAAAGGAATTTGAAGAAGCAAGGAAAATGTAATAAAACAGCTCTTTAGCAGGAAACAATGAATATCTTGATGTTCAAATACAAACGGCAACCACGTGGTGTCTTGAAAGCATTGTAGATCTAATAATAGGAAGCACCACAGCAAAAAAAAAGGGAAATGGGTACTTATACTGAAACTGTGCTTTAAATTATCTAGGTGGAATCAGACCAGGGAACAAGGGTAAAGGGGAGAAAAAGCAAGATTCTTTCACTGCATTGATTCAAAACCCAGTATATCATCATGACACACAACACATTTAAAATGTTTAAAATAAACCTAAACTGTAAAGCGTGAGTAATGGACACCATGGAAAATCTGTGCAGGTATACCTGCTAGGCATCTGGGATTAGTTGCAGCCCACCTGTGTCACCAACCAGGTTTCTTCTCTTTGTAATTTGTTAAGCAAAAGTTTACCTTTAATTTCCTAGGTGAACAACAGCTGCCAGTTCACACAGCAAGGTATCTGCCCATTCGTTTGGGGACAATCCCATCATGTTCAAACTTTCCTTCCTTAATAACAGCTGCTCATGCCTGTTAGAAGTGGGGAATTACTGTGTAATGGGACTTTCAACAGCCAGGCTGTCATATAGTGGTGGCAACCAGCAGGACATAATAAACCTGTCGGTTGCGAGTGAAAAACAGGAAGTTTGCTCTTTCTGCAGAATGCAGGAGATCATTTTAACATACCAAATTTAACAATCCCAAGGTGAGTCCTCTTAACTGAATACCAACAGATCTTAGGTATATTGACATTTCTGCAACAACCCTGTTTATTAGTAGCAGAAGAGAGCCTGGCTAAAGATCTTTGGATAGACCATAGTTTTTATAAATGCAAATTAACAAACAATTTGTGTATGCTATCAGTGGTTAAGTGGTTAAGAATTCCATAGGAATGTGCCTCTCAAGGCCTATCCCAGTTAGCCTCCAGTGATACTGGACAAGGATGCTTACAAAGGTGGTGTGACTTGCTTCATTTTAGTCTGTGCAGCCTTATCTTAAGTACGCTTACTTGGAGGTAAACCCTCCAAGGTTGCAGCCTCATAAAGAGCATATTGGTTTCCAGCTGAGTTCCTGTTTATGTTTCCCTATGGTGAAAACTATGGGTAAGCTTGTTACACAATTAGTTCCCATCTAACATAACAGTGCCCATGGGTGTCCCTGCCAAGTAGTTAGCCACTCACATCCTGCCATCCGATACAAAGTTCTGCTCATTCCACTGCATGAATTGGCCATAGCATATCCGTCACCCACCTCATTAAAAGCGATATATTAATGGGTGTGGTAATCTTCCCCTCTTTTTTGTCCATAATTGGAAATTTCACAGGAGCAGAAATGGCTTATAATATCCTAGTTGCTTAACTTCAGTAGTCTTCTCTGAAAATATAGTTATCTTTTGCTGGGAGAAGTATTCTTAGACACATGCATCAGAGCTTAGAAGAAACAGCAACATGCTGTCCACGGTAAGTGATCACGACCCAAGAAATTATATTTAGAAGTATTTCTTTAATTAGTGGGAATTGAAGGAAATAGATTAATCCTCTCTATGTCTTTCTTTCCTTACACAGAAGTGACTTAACTTCTGTTTCCTGTCCTTGACTCTGCTGCCCATGAGCTCTGTGCTCCCTCTCCCAGCAACATGACCAACAACCATGTGCTCACAATTCATTCAGTCCCGGATCTGGAAACAGCAACTCTGACATTCTCGACATGGCTTGTGGGCTACAAGAAGAAACTGATATTGACATAACTACCCCAGAGTCTTGGGGGATTCCAGCTCCAAAGGGTGTATTAGGCTGTGGTGGTGGGGGTCAACCTGATGCATAAGCAAATGATATAATTAAAGAGAAGGGGAAAAGGTGGTGGTAACACACTAGGAGTGGCTGGGCTAGAATCATTACTTCAAGGAAAGCAAATTAAGACTACTTGCATCAAACAGGGGAGCCACAGGAGTCAGGCCTGTGCAGTATTGTTAGTATGTTAATAGAAGCAGGTTACTATTCATGCACCAGGAGGAAGCGGGTAAGGAGCTGCAGGAGAAGAAGTTAGGAGAAATAAAAATCTTGATCCTAAATGGAATAATGTCTCTGTAGAAGGGGATTTCTGGTACTTAACTAATGACTGGGGTGGAGGGAACTGCCAAGGGATTTAATGAAGTGTTTTGCAAATTTGGGGTAAGAACAGAGAACAATGCTAACTTTTCACTGCTTCTTAATGTCTTTCTACTCAGTGCTTAAGAAGACAGTTTCAGGTGGGTGGCTGTGTTAGTCTTCAGTAGAACTGAAGACTCAAGCTTGGCAACATCTTAAAGACCAGAAAGATTTTCTGGGTAAAACCTTTTGAGAATCAAAATTCCTTTTATCAGATACCATTATAAAAACAAGCCCTTAATTTCAATGGAACAGTTAAGCACCTGGTTAAATCTCTCCTTATAAAGTCAATGTGACTCAACATTACTTATTTCACTGGATTGCACCCACTGTGTGTCCAGGGGATAGTTCCAGACTTCTCATGACATTCGGTTTCTGCATATGCTAGTGTTGCACAGATGTTACACTGATGTTCCTCACAAGGCCCTATACACATATGGATTTACTGCAGCAAGCATGGGGCAAAACAGTGTTTTGCTTATGATCAACACAACTGCCTCTTAACATGTTGAACCATCCTTAAAATATAAGGCCATCACTAAAAAGAAGCTTCAGTAGAATTGCAAGTTGAACAGAAAGTTATGATATGACTCCATGATGAAACAGAAAAAAGGGAGGTGGAGAAAAGTGACCTCTTCCTTCTTGTCTTCATCCTTTTCTCCTTTGAAACTGCTTGTTCATATGCAGCACACAGCTGCCTCTGTGGCTTTCATCTGCAGAAAGTAGCTCTAACAGTAATGAATGATGGACAGCCCTGGAAAAATTCCTGCTGTGGCTGTCAGTTAGGAACAGGAGAAAGATACTGAGCAGAAAACTGTAGTGAATGAACCAAAGCCTTCCACATACAACTTACCGCTCTATCTGCACACAAGCATCTTCACCCCTTTCTGGCCATATATCTAGGAGTCCATGACCAATCATGCACGGCAGCCACTGCTGGTCCTTGTGGTGGGGTGGCATGCCCTGCTGCATCCCAAGAACACACGGGGGATGGAATCCCTCCCCTGGGCCCTCCCAACCTGCCAGCACTACCCACGTGGAGGAGACTAAGAGGTCCAGAGCCTTTTAATACCAAAAACTCAAGTTTATTGAACTATTTACACTTTAAGATTTGTAAATTAACAATCCCACCCACACACTACATGAAATAAAGCAACAGCACTTTTAAATACATAGGGCATAAAATAAAAGGGTGAAAAAATACACCCCTCTTTCCCTAAAGCCCCTTACTGAAGAGGGAGAGAGGTTCTCTTTGCCACTTACAAGCCAGTCTCACCATCTGCCTCCTGCACTCCAGGAAGTCAGGTTTCTTGCTGGCTGCTCTTCTGGCCTCCCGCAATTTCACTTGTGGCCAGTCCAGGCCCTACCAGGGCCCTCTCTGGAGAAGAGATCTTGCAGTTTCCAGGAGAGACTGCCTCCTCCGAAGAGGGCTGGAGCCTAAATACCCAAGAGCTCCTTGGATCTAGATGATTTCAAATGGATCCTCATGAACTTATATGATTTTTACACTGAAACAAAATAAAAACACCTTCATTCTGTAGATCATACATCCACAGTACCGCAATGGGGCAAAAAGTGGCTGAACTACATGGATCCTCATGTGTCCTCATGATTTTTGCACTAGATCAACCCAAACTCACCATAAGATCACTTATTCTATCAATAGCCCATATCATACAACATATAAATCATAGATCCATGCCTTTGTTGTGACACCACAGGGCAAAAACATGGCTCCTCAGGGTTTTTGCACTGTGCTGCACCAAAATCACCAAAAGTTTATGTATGATGAATCCACTTATGCCTTTAAGACCAACAACTCACATTAACTTGGCAATAGGCACGATAGAATATACAGGCAAACGTGCTTAGGATGAGACTGCATCCGTCAACACAGCCACATGGCAGAACAACCAAGGTCAAAGAAACATTGAGTCCACTAGCACCTTTAAGATGAACAAAATTTTATTCAAGGTAGAAGCTTTTTATGTGCCTGCAAAGTTTGTTAGATACAGGGGAAAAGGATTCATTTTGAAATTTGCCGTCATATTTGCCATGAAGGAAGCTAAACCCTTCCAGTCTTTTGCTGCTTCAGAGGGAAGCAAAAACACCTTTTAAGGCAGTGGTCCCGAACCCCCGGTCCAGAGACTGGTACCGGTCCGTGGATCAGTCGGTACCGGGCTGCGGCTCTTCCTCATCCTCCTCCCTGACGGCTCCCCCGGGGGCTGCCCTGCCACTCTGACGCCAGTTCACCTTTGGTGCTCTCCAGCAGCTGCCATGGCTGGGGCTCCCCCTCGGCGTGGCACTGTGCAGCTGCTGCTGGCTGCACCCCCCAACGGGCAGCGGGAAGTCAGGGGCGCTGACGGGAAAGCTAATGGAGCAAGGGCTCAGGCAGCAGCGATGTCCCTCGGTAAAAAGACTACCCCCCCCCGGGCCTCAGTAAAATTGTCAACTGTTGACCAGTCCCCGGTGATAAAAAGGTTGGGGACCACTGCTTTAAGGAAAGCCTCCAACACAAACAGTGATCCTGTAAAGAAATTCCTGGTGGGCAGTTTCTCCCCCCATCCCCCACTTGAGCCTACTACTTGCCATATAGCCATTGCTTATAGCTGGAACAGAAAGCAGAGCAGGAAAGGAAGAGGATATAACAGCACCTGAAGGAACTTGCTCATGAGGAGATTTACTAGCTTTTAGCACAAGGAAGGCATCTGGCATGTGGGTGGCCAACTTGGGGCTGTTGTTCTTATACCCCAAGACTGCTCAAATCATAAATATATGTGTGCGCATTACTCTGTCACCAAGCAGGCAAGAGCAAAGAACATGTGTTTGAGGTAGTGAAATGCCCCATGTGCTCAGCCACTACATCCAATCAGAAGCTGAAGGCCCTAAGGCAGGGCAGACTTTGTCCTGTATTAGCCATCAAAGAAATTAGTTTGTAGAGGGCTCCACATCTGCAGATGGGGCTGTGTTGACTAGGATTGCCGGCTCTGTGGTTGAGAAATACCTGGAGACTTTAGGGGTGGAGCTGGGAGTGGGCAGGATTTGGAGTAGGGACGGACCTCAATGGAGTATAATGCTATGGAGTCCACCCTCCAAAGTAGCCATTTTCTGATCTCTGGAGATGTAATTCCAGGGGAACCCCATGTCCCAACTAAGGACTGGCTTCCCTAATTAGAAATATTTATATATTCACAAATATTTCCCAATTTTTAATTGGTAAGGCAATCTGAACTGGGTAGCCATGTCAAGCCCAATTCCTTCAGCTAAGCAGGGTCAGCCTTGGTTCATATTTGGAAGGGCAACCTCCAAGAAATACCAGGGTAATGATGGGGGTGGGTGGGTTGCCAATGGCAAACCACCTCTGAATGTCACTTGCCTGGCAGCCAGACAACCTTAGGATCTCCTGGCTATATTGCAACATGCCATCCAATAAATAAATACATTGGTAGAAACATGCATACAACAAATACACAGGGAAATTTGCTGGAGGAATGTTTGGAGCAACAGCCCCTGTGGTGAAAATAATATGAACAGCACTCTCTTCTGCGAATTGGCAGCTGCAAAAGGCAATGCTTGATGGGAAGAATTGGCCATCTGCGTTCAGTCGGCCAGCAAGAGAAGACTCTGTGCAACACTGATTCCAGCAAATGGGGTCACTGCCCCAATTTCAAGAGAATTGTTGACCTGGTTCTGTTCTCTGTTGGTCAGGGATGCAACAGGCTTTCCCCTGAATTCCTCTTGGGATGATGAGAAAGAGCCTGAGCACTGGCTGATTTTCTTGCAATTGCTATTGCCATGAACAGGAAGGCCCCTGTGAATGGTTCCCTGTGGCTCTCAGGGCAAGCCATTCAATCTTGATCAGATAACAGATATTGTGGCCATCTCATGTTCAAGTCAAATCAATTTGATTGCTTTTTGCTGCATCAGAGCAATCAAATCAAGCCAGAAAATCCCTTGCCATGTTAGGCCAGCATAAAGAGTGGCGAATTGATTGCAGTGGAGTATAAGGGACTATCAATTGTCATCAGTACAGACTCTCCGTTTTATCACCAATAGAAAATGCTGCTGTGTTTCATCAGATGGGTTTGCTAACTGGCAAAGGCTTTGTAATTCTCACGTACTCCTTACATGGTCTTTCCCATCCCTATCCTCACAAACTCCTCCTTGTTCCCTAGAATGGGACAATTTTATTAGGTTTTGCCTTTGTTGTTTAGACTGAGTGACAAACTGATTGAAAACTAGGTGTGCCCTTTGTCTGAACTCTGCCTCCCTGACACTCAGTGTTGCTTCACTTTGCCTTTGTCAGATTTAATACGTTTCTTTTATACATTTAGGCTACCCTGGAGGCTCCAAAACACTGTGATAGGTACGTTCACCTTGTCACTCTCTTCAAAACATTCTGTCTTGTGTGACTGTCTGTGGAATGGTGTAGTTTCATACAGGCATTGGGGGGCATTGCTGTCAATTTGTAGCTGACATCACCTTATAGGGATTTCAAGGCAAGAAATATTCAGAGGTGGTTTGCCATTGTCTGCCTCTGCATGGCCATGCTGGTGTTTCTTGATGGTCTCCCATCCAAAAGCTGACCAGGACCAACCTTGTTTAGATCCCAAGTAGTAATATCAACTCCTCACTAGAACCAGGGATCCCCTGCCATGGGGCCCCTCCCCAGCACTAATCATCTGGCTGGTGGGGGGGGGTATACAGGCAGGAACACTAGACCAGCAATATGTCAATGACCCTTCTGGCATGCACCATGGGTGCTGTCATCACATCACACAGGGATGTTCTGGTACTTGGACAAAAACTCTGTGGTAAAAATGACTTCTACCATAGAGTTTTTGCCCAAAGACCAGAACATCTCTGCATCACTGGCAAAATAATGACATCACTTCTGGTGCACCTTGGAAATCGCATCACTGGCAAGGCAAACCTAGAGCTAGTTTTTCTGCTGGTAAGTCCCCCTACTCCCGACTTCCCACTGGTTGCACTTCTTTTGAGTTCTGACAAGGTTGGGCTAGCCTGGGCTATCCAGGTCAGGGCACTGGTTGGTCTTTTATTTCTTAATCTCATCATCTTGTAATGTAAATTAATCTAGTGCTGTCACTCTCTTAAGAGCTTTAGAAAAACGGTACCAATAGCATAAACATGTATTTGTTCTTTCCATTACATTTAGTTAAATAATGTATAAAGAGGCTCCATATTTATCCTTGCATTCTTATAATATTTTAAAAGAGGCTACAGTTATGGCTGACTATAGCACAAAGGATATTTTCTAGAAAGAGATATGCCACAACTCAGCCCTGTGAAGAATCCAAACCATTCAAACCAGAAATCCTGTCTGATAATGCTAGATGATCTTAGAGCTGTGGGGCAGAACTTCTGGAGTGAAGGTTGTGGGTTAAGGAAGTACACTCTGTCTGTGCTTGTAGATATTCAAAGTCCTTGTAGAGAAAACAGCTTCTCGGGATGGCGGACTTTCCTCAAATGAAGGCTTGCATGTACCCACAATTGAGGGGCATGGAATGGGTGGGGTGGTGGTAGTTCCTGGGTTACTGAAGAGGCAACTATCAACGTATTTCCACTTATTTGCACATGTTTATGCCCACATGGAATATGGATATATGTTCAGCTGAAAATGAAATTAGGATTCCCCCCAACCAATATTTTCTTGGAAAACTCACCTTGTTGACTGGCTCATGTTTGATAGCCTACTGAATCCTATGCACTCTAATTTGATAAGAGAACTGGTGGCAAGTGGAGGAAGAACAGTTGAAGAACTGATTTCATAGAGTCCTCTGCAAACTCCTCTGGAGTTCCAATCAAGTGAATGGTGATCCTACCAGCCTTGTAACTTGGGAGTGCAATTTGTGCAATCATAGAACTTGTGCAATGAACAACCTGTGAATTTGCCATGTGGCTTTCAAAGTTTTGAATAAGAATATCCTCAGGTATCAGGAAGATATAATCCAAACTGTGTGCTGCTCTACTGAAGACTTGCAACAACAGACCAAAAATAGTTTGGAATACAGAAGAAGCACTAGATTCTCCCTGATTTTCATACTTACATCAAAACTCACTGACAAATCTATATGCTTCTGGCTACCACTCTGAGCATGTCACACACTCCACGGTCAATAACTAGGCATTGCACTTAGTCCAGTACCTTGGACAAGGACTCACCTGCGTGCTTGAGATTACAGTCCTCATCCCACAATGTGAAGAAACAGATGGACAAGATCAGACTAATACCCAGAAAGAACCTATAACCAGGAAAGCCTCAAAGAGGTAACAGAACACCAGCAATTGTCACTTGCAGCTCCAATCTCAAGCCAGTCTAATCACTGCAGGCCTTGAATGAAAGTTTTTTATTTCTTTGAGTACAGGTATCAGCACAATATAAAGTAACTTCTTATCAATGGCAACAGATGATCTAACAGAGGCCATGCGCAAAACATATCCAGATGTCAATATCATCCCTATAGCCCCCCAAGCAATTCGGTTACAAGACCTTACAATCTTGTGAGATATTTAATCACTTGCTCATCTTCCAGCATTATGTATGTCACCAGGTCTCAACATAGGATAAAGAATTCAGAACTTTTTTACAATATATAAATCTGATATTTAAAATGGCAATAGTAAAAAAAAAAATTAAATGGACTCCCAGGACACACTGCTGCAGGTCTAATAGACATAATTTTCCAGAAAAACAAAAACAAACCCACAGTCAAACAGAGTTTTTAGTTAGAATTTATTGGATTTGATGTTATCTCCCAGTGATTTAACAAGAACCTGAGATTCCTTGCTGCTTATAATTTGCTATATCACCAATTATTGCTATTGTGAATGGTCTCTGTACTTTTAATTGTATATAACTGTACACCTCCTCCTCCTGCTTTTCATAATTCTGATACTTACATCTCTCTCTCTCTCTCTTTCTCTTTCTCTCTCTCTCTCTCAGCCAACTGATCCACGGACTGGGACCAGTCTCTGGACCAGGGGTTGGGAAAGCAAATGTTATCCTAATCTTCAAAACAGGGAGGAGAGATGATCTAGGAAACTACAGGCCAGTGAGTCTGACCTAAATTGCAGGATACACTCTTTTGTTTTTCCTTTTTGTGAGCATTTATAAAACAGAAGTGGTTACATATTTCAGCTTTATATTTTGAATTGTAACATGGTAGATTCTTGAGTGTATTGTGATTTAACATGCATACCTCTATTGCTTGTTTAATATCTCACAGTCTCTTCTGTTTAAAAACTGTACCCATATATTAATTTTATATATGGTGTTTTAAGATATTCTGATTATTAAATAAATTGTAGTATTTCTATCAAAATTTAAATAAATTTCTTGTCCTTTATATTTGCCATTAACACTGGGTTGTCTTTCTGCCAGCTTCTTTACTGTGTTTCCTTTGCTTGCATTTTTGGTCTTTAAGTAATGTCTGGACAGATATTTATCATGGATACTTTAGGCTGATCCTGCATTGAGCAGAGGGTTGGACTAGATGGCCATATGGCCCCTTCTAACTTTATAGTTCTATGATCCTACACACAGACTGGGGCAAGATGCCCATATTTTATGGGGAAAATGTTCCCTGGGGCAATACTGACATGTGAACTCCTAAAAAAATGAGTTGATGAGACCTTTGGTGTTTGATAAGGACTTTGGGAGACATGTGATGGATTTGTCCAAAGAAGGATATTGCTCCAGGAGAAACTTTGATGAGTTCCCAGGTGGTTTCCAGGTGGCTGTAATTACTTTAGTTGAGATGACCTGCAAATGAAAAATGGTTCTTGATGACCCTTTTGAGTTCTGGACAGGAAGCTATTAAGTTGGGATGGATGTTATGAATTTCTAATTCAGGTAGCTGGGTGTGAGGGAAGTCTAACTGGGAAAATGACAAGATTATTTGATAGTTGGAAAATCTATTGTCCTAAATTGTGCATCTCCCTGGAGTGTTGAGTTGGTAGTTAGCCTCTCATTCTCATATACGTGTCCTGGAGATTGGCATCCATGTTAGTGTCCTGCTTAGGGCAGACAATGCATCACTTTGGTCAGGCAGTGTATATAGTTCACCATAATATTACAGGAAGAGGGTTTCTGGGTGTCTATCTACAAACTGCCCCTCAGTGAGTGGAGGGGTCTGCCTTTTAACGCATGATAGCAAGGCAAGTGCTCTGTTTATTGGGACTAATACAAGAGCTGTGCTGGTTCCCCTGGCCCTAGCTGAAGGCCTGATTGCTTGATCCATCTTGTTCTGATCCTTGCCAAGTGGACTTTCATCACACTGGCAATTAGGGGGATAATAATTTAAAGAGATATCTGAACACACAAATCTGCTAATCCTTTCACAGGGCCTGCTTCCCTTAATCTCCCCTCAGAACCTTTAAATCACAAAATGGAATGATGCTCCCACTGCTCCTCTGATTACTCATTAAAGGCGAAACTTTAACCTCATTCTCTTTGCCTCACAGGCTTTCTTGAGACTAACATAGGACTGAAAGCCTGATTCCTAGGTCTGGTTTAAACAGTCTTCTGTGACAAAACATAAGTTAACCAATGAACAAAGCTTTAATTTAAAAAAATTAAACGTTGACATTTAAAAGGGGCAGAAGAATGTAGAATAGGACTTCCACTGTTTCACTGATCCTGACTCTGTGCTACAGCCTGATACGCCAAAATTAGCAGATTAAATGCAGTGTCAAGAAACCTGTGTAGTGAAGCTGCTGACAAAAGTTCCCAAAGAGTTAAAAAAAAATTGGCAGTATCAGAGTAGAAAAGAAAAAGATGGATTGTTTACTCCCTGGAGTAGAAGAAAATCTATGAGATGACAAAACCCTGCTGAGGACAGAGATAGTTTGCTAAGTTGTTTGCCCAGAACTGTTTAGAAACAATTCTCACATTATACAGAACATATTCAAGGAGCATAGAAATGTGCTTGACTGTGATCAGACTGAGGAATACCTACAATGTTAGCTTCTGTAGGATATAGAAATGACAAATGTCTAGCTCTCTATCCGGAAGCGTAACTGAAATTAGAATGGGTTTCCAGGTGTGGATATCAGATCCTCATATGATGGGCAATTATGGATATAGCGTACAAAACCGTAATAGGCAGTAGCACAGGGAGAGACAATATAACCCCAAGGAATGTAGGTTCTATATTCTCCATTGGATGTTCCCTGGAGTAATGTTAATGTTGATGAATGCTAGGTCTGAAACCAACTAGCCCTCCTCCAAGATGTCATTGTAGAGCAGGGGTAGTCAACCTGTGGTCCTCCAGGTGTCCATGGACTACAATTCCCATGAGCTAGCAGGCTGGCAGGGGCTCATGGGAATTGTAGTCCATGGACATCTGGAGGACCACAAGTTGACTACCCCTGTTGTAGAGGATATGCTAGGAGCGCTTGTTGTACTGATATCTGTCTGGATGAAACATTTGATCCATCCAGGTGGCATTTTGTCTGTTTCGAGAAGATCTGGTACAGAAACTGAATAAATAAATAAACCAAGGTCAGAAGGAAGGAAAGTGTGCTTATGATCTTTCTTGAACCTTTCTCTCATGCAAGTGCTTAGGGCTGGCAGCTCTGGTTTGAGAAATGCCAGGATATTTTGGGTATGGAGCCTGGGGAGGGACCTTTGCCTGTGAAGCCTGTGAAGGAAAGGCTTTGGAGAGTAGAGGACCATAATATAATGACATACAACAGTCATTTTCTCTAGGGGAGTCAATCTTGGTTGTATGGAGATCAAATGGAATAGCACTATATTTACAGGTGCAACCAGAGGTTGGCAACCCTATGAGTGCTGAACGCAAGGAGCAGCAAGCCTTGAGTTAGGTATCAACAACAAATTGGGGGTTATAGTGTCTTCTAGCTCCCCAGTGAATTCCCTACTAAAGTTGGTGGCAGTAGGCTACTAATTATAATGGTCTTCAGCCTAGAGTTAGAAGCCCTCCAATTTGTAGTGCTGGGGGATTTCAGCACTGGGATATTGCAACACTTTAAACTTTTAAACTGTCCCCTTAATATCAACTTGATCTTCAACAACTATCAAGTGATGTTATTTACTTCCCTGAGACACAATGCCTCGGCTGCCCATTTCCACAGATTTAATCTCAGTTAGAAGGACAAAACATTTCCTGACCAGCTGGCAACCTTGATTAGCCACAATGTACTTGTCTGAGGGGGTTCAGAAACCAAAATAAACACTCACTTAAAAATTATAAGGCTAAATAAATTCCTACACACAGCAGGTGTCCCTGACACACACAAACACAACACATATTTTATATGTCCACTAGACTTCCCAAATGTTTGTGGGGAATGTAATGAAAACTCTGTAGATGTTCTTATACAGATATCAAAAAGAGTAATCTGGAAGGTTGCCCCCTCTTTCACTGCCTTGTAAGACCCTGATTTACTCAGCCGGGGAAACATAAAGCGGGTCTGTGACATTACTAGGGCTCAAGAGTGCCACCTAAGAGCATGTTGGGAACTTGGACCTCTGGGCTTTACAATAGAAAACAAAAAGTTCATTTCCATTCCACATGAGACCATCCTGCCAAACCTCATCCTTTCCCCACACAAAGCAATCCTGTTTGGGCCAGGCAATCTATTTGTTATGGAAATCCCAAGGACGGTCTGGGCCACTGTTCTGATCCAGCAGCTTAGGTATAGTATCCTTAGCTGACTTAGTTCAACTGTAATGCTTTTTATTTTGGAATTCTATGTGCAGTTTTCTTGTGTAATTCCACCCCCCCCACACACACAGATACACAAACACAGTGTTTTGCCATTTTCCCACCCTTTTTTGAACCTAACCACCTTTTTTTTCTTTTCTATCTCGCTCTTTCATAAAAACCTTTTTAAAATTAAAGACTTTTCCATGACTTTGGCTAGAACAATATATTTCTATAGGATATTTCTCTTAATCTCTTCCCTATGTAGCAAACCCCCCCCCCAAAAAAAAGAGGAAGAAAAAACCTCTACCCAGAAAACTCAGGTAACCAAAAAGAGATTTTTTGGGGGGGGGGGAGCCTAATATGATAAATATTAATGGGTCACAATATGTTAAATTAACAAAGATTTAATGCATTAAAAGTGATGAATAATTTAAACATTCATTTAAAACCAAACGTACTTGTGCCACATGAACTTCCTCAGTGGTATAAATTATTAAAATCCATACCATGAAATAAAATTATTCAAAATAAAAAAAAATACAACATTTCTGATCTAAGCTTTAAAACACACACAAGAAGTAGGGCCAGATCATTAAGTCCCACTTCATTATTAGAATAAATTAGGATCATCAAAAATCATTTTTCAAATTGCTGTTGTTCATGGTCCAAATATCTCTGCTGCTAAAGTCATAGTGATTGCAGAATCTGTCCTGGCCGTGTTGGAAACAGATACTTATCACAACTGCTTTTATCTGCTCTCCCTTGACAGTCTAGACAGGATGCTTAGAACTGTAAATATCATTACATGCCTACTGCATCCTTGCCTACCAGTCAGGACTTTATGAGCCCATTTACCATGCACCAGGAAGCCCTGCTTGCAGTTCTCTTATTATGGTAGCTCAGACTAATAGAGACTTTATATGTGTTTCTCCTAAACATTGGAATTAATAAACCTGTATAATGGATAAGGTTCCAGAAAGGATGTTACATCTCTCAGGAATGTGATAGATTTTGTGCCCCCACCCCACCCCGGACTTATTAGCTGTTGCTGTTGTGTATTTGTATTGTTTTGTTTGTAGTTTGCTATGTGTTTTGAATGTATAGAAAAGCTAAATACTTTACATCAATAAGGGTGTGCATGAACACCCTTACTTATTGATTTAAAGTATGTAGCTTTGTTATTGATTTGGACTGTCCCTTTCCCCATGTCTTCTTTGCCCTTATTTTGCCTAGATGGAATTTTTTCCTTTCAAAAAAGGTGTGAATTTGTCTCATATCACTGATACATCCTAATAGCCTCTTTGATGTTTTTTTTATGGCAGCCTTTGTTTTTAACAAAGGTTAAACTTGATTCACATTTTAAGATTTGTCAGTGTGTGTGTGTGTGTGTGTGTGTGTGTGTGTACATTTAGGTGGAATTGTACAAATTCAGGATTAATTAGGAGAAACAATTTTAAAGCAAGCCAAGAAGCATTTGTGTAAGCCAGGGAAAGACAAAAATACCTTGTTCTGGCACAGTGAAGAACCAAACAGAAAAGAAATGAAAAGTGACAAGATACAGACTGATCCCCAAATCTCATTTGTCAAAGCCATAGAGGAAAAGTCTGAACAGATGGATCTGGTCTGCCAATCCCTCCCCAGCAATAATTTTGCAGTTTAGTAAGGTGTCATACACATGTTGTGATTCTGCTCCTCTCTTAGTGCTACACTGATATTACTATGCCTCAAATCCCTGTGATTCTCTGGATACAGCCTTGCCAATAAATTCAGGAAACATATAGTCTTGTAAACAGTATACCGCTCATTTGTCCCTATTACCAGTGGGCCAAAATATGAACACAGAAGAGCTGTGATTGGAAGTTTTAAACACTTTGCATTACCAAGAGTTCTTTGCCACACAGATATTCATAAGTGAGAACCAGCAACAAAATATTTCTGATTATGCTGCCTTCCCCAAACTTTCTTCTCAATTGCTGGCAGTTAAGAGTGAGGAGACAACTGTAGAGGTAGGCAACTATCCAAGAAAGAGCCTCCTTACCCATTGTGATGAACTCCACTTTTTGAAATCTTAGAAGTGCTATACAAAGAGCTGAAGGACTATGAAGGGTTAATTCTTCACAAAAACAAAAAAACCTTGAGTGACAGGCTGCTCCAAGCAATCTGATTGGTTAGCAACAGCTGAACAGAGAGAGACTTCTGAACTGGATGCTGAGGAGGATTTCAGCCTTTGCTGAGGAGCAGTTTAACACAGGCAGTGAACTTTGGGAAAGTTGGCAAGAAAGTTTGGAAAATAGGTAAAGACTCCCTTTCAGGCCAAGGAAAGGGGATAGATAATCTAGAGAGAGAAAAACATTCCCTATGTAGTCAATGATAGGGTTAGCTCTGAAGAGTGGGGGGAAAGTGCACAAGGAAAGAAAGAGGATCTCCTCCCCCTACACCAGGCTTTCTCAACCAGGGTTTTGTGAAACCCTGGAGTTTCTTGATGCTCCGGAAGTCCTTACTGAATAGGTGGGAGTTAATTAATTTAGATAATGATGATGTTATCCATTCAGTCGTGTCCTACCCTCGGAAATTCTATAGGAAGATTTTCTTCATTTGTCTCTGTCAATGACCGCTTCTTTCAGTTGGTTCATGGTCATCCCTGTATCGGCTTTGATCGTGTCAAGCCAGCAGATCTTTTGGCGACCACATTTCCTTTTGCCGCTGAACATTAATGATTTTTCTAACGAGTTCGATCGCATGATATGTCCAAAGTAAGTGAGCTTTAGCCGTAATATCTTGCCTTCTAATATATATATATATTAAACCTGGAATGTTATCAACCTGAACGGGCCACCCACAATACTGGTTAAAGGTGTTCCCAGGTGGAACTTAGTCCATAAAATAGCTCAGCCTGTAAACCCTGGGGTGAAATCAGGAATACCTTTATCTTCTCATGTGGGGATGATGAACCCTCCCTGCAAAGAGAACACTGGCATATCAGAAACTTTCTTCTACTAATTTTCCAATTGCATGGAGTTTTGTGTGTGCGTTTTTTTTTTATCATGAAGGCATATTCAAAGCTGGAATCCCATACCAGCATTCTAACAATCCACTCTCTGCAGAGTGTGGTAACAACCTCAGGATTCTGTCTCTTTATTCCTGCCTAATTCAAAGAGCTGAAGGGTCCCCTGTCAGCAATTGCTGCCCCTGCTGCCACTCGGCAGGCTCTTGGGGAACAAATAAAGCCATAAAATCAGAGTCACACCGAGCGGCATGATGTCACTTCCAAGTCTGTCCCAGAACTGAGTTCATGGCCCCAACACAAGAGCACCCTTCATGTCCCTCGTTTCCTCCAAGTCTCCTGCTGTGTGGCAGCCTATGGGGAATGGTATGATGAAGTCGAGGGAGTTGGAAAGAAAAAGGCAAGGTTAATAGGGTTATCAAGCAGGAAAGGGTACAACGAACAGTTTAGAACTGGCTACAATTAAAGTTAGATGGCGGAATATCTTTTGCTAAGAGATATTTTGGTTTCTATTTATTTACTTTGTCTATAGCATGCCTTTCTCCCTAATGCAGGCTGGAAGTGGCTCACATATTCTCCTCTTCTCCATTGTACTCTCACAACAGTCCTGTTGAGTTCAGTTGGGCTGAGACTATGTGCCTGTCCCCGGTCATCCAGCTACCTTCGGTGGCAAGGAATGGATCCAAAACTGGGTCTCCCAAAACCTAGTTCTGCCTTCTAACCACAACGCCCCTCTGACTCAATACACAATGATATAACAGTGATATGCATTTGAGTTATAAATGTGTTCTGCCTTCATGCCATTTGAGACTAAATTTAGAATATATTGCCAAGCTCCCCGTTACCAAAAATAGGGGGTGGAGAATTTAACCCAAAACCTGGGATTTTACTGTACTGATACTGAATATTCAGAGGGACAGTTCGAAGAACAGCAGTGAAAGCTGGGAGTGAAGAAGAGACAAAAGTCATTGACAGGACAGAGGCTGGTGAAATGCCTCACTTCCTGGAATCATGAGCAAGGACAAAGTGATGATCGTGAAGTGAGGTGGTAGGACCCTTTCTCCACAGGATTTCTTACTCTCCCGCAACTTCCTTGCAAGGGGAAGCAGTAGTCTCTGGGAGCTGATGATGTTTTCAAGGCAATCTCCACCCGCCTGGCAAAAGGGTTGGTGGTAGCCCTTACAAAAGATTCAGATTTTGAAATCTGCACGAGTGTGTGTGTTTACCCTATTTTAATTGAGATGCTGTTAGGCCACAGCATTTAGGGAACAGCAGGATCTCCTGATCAAGTTTTGCCCTTAGTGATCTGTGGCCTGAGAGAAACCCGGCCAACCTTAAGCAACTCTTTTCTATGTAGTCACCAGGAAACCACTTTTTAATCATCAGAGGCAGTCAAGTGAGTGGATATTTACAGACCTGTAATAGGAAGTTGTCAAGACATTTGATTGTGTGCCACTGTGGCAGGCTACCAACCAATCTGAGCACAGCAGGGATGGATCAGTCCATCTCCTTATTAATGTTCCCGTTTATTTGCTGGAGTCACACCTCCTTCTGTTCAGCAAGACGCCTCATGGAAGCTATAATTCCAGCAGGGGGAATGTCTCCATTTAATCAAAGCAGCTCAATGAACTAAAGATGATAAGCAGCATCAATCCATTATTATTAATTAATTTGCTCTGAGTGGTAATAGCTTTAATCACAATTCATACCATTGGTAAGGACAGTGATGTTGCCATTGCATTACACCAAGGACAGTGGGACAGACATGGGCCTATTATGTACGGTGGCAGCTACTCTGTGCTGCCGCCGTGCTGTTGTGGCGGGGCAGGATGCCCCGTCGCTCCCCGTGTACACACGGGGGTGGGACACACGGGGGTGGGGCATACGGGGCTGCCCCAGCGTAGATTTCCAGGATTTCTCAACAGTAACAAGCTTGGTGCAGGTAGAAAAACACTGTCCAGGCTACCTTAGTGACCTGCACCTCCATGGAAAGGGAGGCATCAAAGTTCACTCCCAGATTCCTGGTGGTTGGTGCAGGTGTCAGTTGCACCCCATCTAGGCATGGGAGGCACGCTTCCTGATCCTGCCCTCATCTTCCCAGCTACAGGGCCTCCGTCTTGGAGGGGTTGAGTTTCAGGCGGCTCTGCCAGAGCCACCCAGCTACAGGTGGCAAAAGTTTCTGGGGGGAAGTCTGGATGGCCATCCATCAGGAGATAGAGCTGGATGTCATCCACGTATTGGTGACAGCCCAGCCCATGATTCCGGACCAGCTGAGCTAGAGGGCGCATATAGATGTTGAACAATGTAGGGGAGAGAATCACTCCCTGTGGTACTCCACAAGGTAGCCTCAGAGGGTCCAATAACTCATCCCCCACAGCAATCCTCTGCAACTGGTTTCAGAGAAAGGAGACCAGCCGTTGCAGCGCAGTACCCCTAATCCTGGCTCCAGTGAGGCTGTGGGCCAACAACTCAGGGTCAACCATGTCAAACGCGGCTGACTGATCTAGAAGTATGAGGATGGCCAAAACCATCATGATCCAGCTGGCGCCGGATGTCATCTATCAAGGCACCCAGCACAGTCTCCACCCTGTGGCCAGGACGGAAGATCGACTGGTATAGGTCTAGGGCTGAAGTTTCCTCCCAGAATGCCAGGAGGTGGTCTGCCATGGCCTGCTCCACCATCTTCCCCAGAAATGCTAGATGCAAGACTGGTCAGTAGCTGGCGGGGTCCCGCAGATCCAGCGATGGCTTTTTTAGTAGAGGGTGATCCACTGCCCCTTTAAGGGGCAATAGCAAGAGTTTTCTCTAGACATCATTATATCAAATTTGGAAGGTTTTTTTTTTTGGCATTTTAACCTATTACATAACCTGGAGTGGCATATGGTTAAGCAGGCAGGGACAAAACTTTACAAGGAGGGATAGAAGCAGACCTCTAGAGATGGTGTAGTATAGACGTTCCAGGTCAGAGAACTGAATGCAAACCTGCTCTCTGCCATGGAAGCTCACTGGTGGGTAATCAGCTCATCAAACTTTCTCAGCGTAACCTACCTCACTAAGCTGTTATTGTGAAAAATGGATGGAGGAAGAAAAATAAAGCGATAAACCACTATGAATCTTCACTGGGCCCAAACCAGAGTATAAATGAGCAACAAAATAAATATAATCTCCCCATGATATGGCAAGGGGTAAGTGGACATGCACAGAGAGAGAGAGAGAGAGAGAGAGAGAGAGAGAGAGAGAGAGAGAGAGAGAGAGAGAGAGACTAGGGAGATCAGTTATGATAATAGATCAGATCATTTGTCTCTCGAAGAGCTATTGATTCTGGATACCCCAGACATCTTCTTAAAACTGTTCATAAAACAGTTTTACGTGGGGGGCTCTTGAGGGAGGGGTGTTCAGCCTTTTAAAACAGCAGAAATACAGTGTGCTGATGAGGGGGTGGCAAATTCTTATCTCCTGTCCCATTATTCTGCTGTGAGTTCTTGGTACTCTCTGTTGGGTCTGCAAAAGCACTTTTAATCCCTCCTGCACAGAAAAGCTTACTCCTACTTCCTGTAATCCTTATGAATCTTTGTGAATTTCATCTCAGTTGACTGAGAGGCAGCAACAGTAACAGCCAGAAATATATTTCCCCATGACCCCAATAGGATTTTCCCTTTGAATACCACAACAGCACTTTGGGCAGAAATCCATCATGTCACCTACTACCTGATCTTCATCACTAGAGGTGCCAGGCACTGACACAAGGACCTTGTTTAAGCAAAGCAACTAACCCTGTCCAGATGTCCTGTGTGGGAGTGGCCAAGCCCACAAAGGACCAGTAGGGACCTTGGATCTGTCTCTCTCCTGATGCTTTCCTTTCCTAACCCTAGGGTGGAGCAACCAGACAGCTGGTTGTTAGTGAGATGGCTATTAAGGAACAAGCTGTCATTGATCAGGAGGCTGGCCTATGGATCTTTAAAGGGTGATCATCCCTCCAGGTCTGGTAGATTCCGGGTTTGATGCCATAGGGTTTCAAGAATTGGAGGTTCTGGCATGGTCTCCACTATCCCTGACACAGTTAATGCCCAAGGTAGCATTCAGCAATAGCGGACAATATGCAGCAGAAGAAGGGATTACTAGCGTGCACTTTTCTCCAGTAAATTATTAAAGGCCTTTTGTCTATTGGCCGTTTTCCCTCTCATGCATTACAGTCCCAGTATTGGACTGGGTAGGCATGTATTTTAGATGACGTGATAAGACCTGACGCTTGTGCTTCGCGTGTGGCACAGTGTGGCAGCAGTCCATGTTTTCAGTTGACGTTATCTACCATGAGCACATCACTGAAGAACCAGTCGGAAAACGACCTTACTAAACAAATGACATTGTCCTGGATCGAGTGGTATGTAGACATCTAAGAGAGATCAATGAGTCGATGTTCAGGCACAGGAGCCTGGACTTGGGTCTCTTTTGCTGGTTAGTTTTGGTTTTGAGGGCCGGGAGATAAACTGTTGCCTGCATCAGGATAAACGGCAAAGACTGCTTTGCAACAGCGCTTTGCATGAACTTGGACATAGATGGCAACAATCCAGAGTGGTGGACTCAACCTTTGCAAGAAAACACAGTTTTTGTACAAATAATATGGGTAAGTTGCAAATTGAAATTGAAAGTTTCTTCTTGATGCACGTCTTGCACAGAATGTATATTATTTCTCAGCATACACCACTGCTGATAGATATCTACAATCCGGAGGTCTGGGACCATCACTGAATAAAAGTGTGCATGGACACATCAGAAGTTGCTTTATATTACATCAGATCACTGAGCCATCTGGGATAGTATTGAGTGGCAGCAGCTCTCCAAGGTCTCATGAAGAGAAATTTCACATCACCTCTTACCTCAGCAGGGTTGCAAGGTGCCATCGTGCTGTTGGCGGGGAAGGGGGTGCTCCCTAGGAGCTCCCCTGCACACACTTAACCCAAACCCAGAAGGGCATCCAGTGTGCTGATGTCACCTGGAAGCTGGAGATGACAGGGGAAATGCTCTGGCTTTTGGAGAAACTTTGTGGAAGGAGTTTCAAACCATAGAGGAAATCATAGAGGAAATCATCATCTGGACATGAAATTGGGGGGCACTGTGGGTGGGCAGGTAGTTGTGAATTTCCTGAATTCTGCAGGGGGTTCGACAAGAAGACCCTTGAAGTCCCTTCCAACCCTGTGAGTCTATGATTCTATGAAACCCAGAGTGTCATCCCCCCCCCCCATGACCCTGTAGTGTTTATGTCACTTCTGGGTAATATCAACATGTCAGGACATTCTTACTGGTCCTGATGAGTGTGCTATTGGGGGAGATCTGGGAGGAGGTCAGGGGGGGAAGGATTACCACAAAAGCAACTGTTTGGGGAGATTTCCCCCCACTTTCTAGAACCCCTAAAGTGGTGAGAAGTAATGCCAAAGTGGGGGTCTAGCATCCCTATACCTCAGCTTCTTAATTGGAGATGTATCTGGAACTTCCTGCATGCAAAACAGATGGTCTACCACAAACCAATAATGTATTTATATTCATTTCCACACATTTAGCTTAAAGCAGGTATTTGAGGAAACCAGAACACGCAAGCAAGAGAAACTATTAAACTACAAGTGACCTGGGCTGGAAGAAAGATGCTGAAAGTAATTAACAGTGCTGTTGCAAGGTGAGTGACAGGGCACCTGTAGACACCACACAGCAGTACAGTCTGTTCTGCTGCCCAAGGAGAGAACATCATGGCTAGCGGGTCTGCAGGTCTATCAGTGTTAAACAGTTAGTCATAAAGTGGCTATATTTTTGCACCAGGCTTGCAGGCACCGGCTACATACAAGCCAGGCTAGATTGCTCAGCTGTTCTCTTGACAGCCCCCAAGCTGGAGTCCAGTTCATGAATAAAAGCATTCAGCCTGATTAGAGCTGGCTTTTCAAAGAGAAAATCTGGACTACTCCCAAGCACACACGTCTTCCTGCCTGAGCACTCTAGATACAAATCTGACAAAAATGATGAGCAGACACTTATGTCACCTCTTTGCGGAGTCTCTTCATGAAAGGAGAATTGGCAGTGTCCTGAATCTCTCGATAGTGACCCAGCAGCCTTTGCCAAGTGCTGTAGTCTTGCTCAGGAAAGAATTTGCTCATTGATGTCAACCCTCCTGACAGCAGTGGAGCAAAGAAGACATATGGGACTCTCATCAACAGAATGCCTAGGGATGGGATGGGACCCAAAACGATCCATGCAGTTCAGCGTCAGATATCGACGATCCAGCTTGTTTACAGCAATTGTATCCTGGGATAACAACTAACCTCCTTAACTTGTTTCAATCTCCAGTCTGTTTTCTCAGTAGATGAGTAAATCAGAAGCAAGCTGGAAGCAATAAAAGAGCCCCTACTTAATTGGGACTTTCCCCCCCACACAGCAAGAAAAGATGGCAACAAACTAGAGCGAAGTCAGGCGTCCTTAATCTCATGGCTATCAGTGGTTCTTGTGATACTTTCTTAATACGAACAAAGAAGATTAATTTCACTGTTCCAGACTCAAACAACTTCTGCTTTGTTTGTGTAATGGAGAGTTTCCAAGCTATTTATTTTCTTCCCAGTCTCCCTTGGCATAGGTGTGGGGAAGCCACTATGTGAAGTCCATTTTGCTCACACAGATAAGGTTTATTCAGAGTCCTATAACACTTAATATTTTATAATACTTAATAACTTTTACAATATTACATGAAGGAATGTTTCACACTTGTATGGGGACAGATGGGGCCAGCTGTAAATGGTGGGGTGGAAGCCCTTGATCACTGGCATTGACAGTCCTATTTCTCATATGTATTTGTGAACTACAACTGAATTCGAGGGGTCTGACTGGCTGGTTTAGCAAAGAATTATCATATGGCTGTATTTGGATGCTGTGACACAGTTTACTAATGTAACAGGATTAACTTTTGCTTATATATTCCCACTGCCATGATGGTCAGTTCATAGTCTGACGAAGAGTGCTTGCACTCGAAAGCTCACGCCTTGAATAAATTCTTGTTGGTCTTAAAGGTGCTACTGGACTCTGATTTTAATATTTTCTGTTTTCCCTTCCTGATCTACTAAAAACATTCATAGAATATTATGAAGTCTCTGGAAGTTAAGACAACTTCCCCTCTCCTTTAAAAGAAAATTGAAACCTCTCACATTTCTCTAGAGCCCGGGTGGCCAAACTAAGGCTCTCTAGATGTCCATGGACTACAATTAACAGGAGTCCCTGTAGTCCATGAATATCTGGAGAGCCACAGTTTGGCCATCCCTGCCCTAGAGGAAAGGTTCCTCTACCTGTTAGGGCACAGAAGGCAGAGAAATAATAGCTGAAATGGGGTGAGTGTGTATTTTCTCCCAAGAATTTTCATGAAACCACTAAAGTACCTCTCTCTCTGTGATATTTAAGATCAGGTGTAAAAGACCTCTCACTTGGAATATTGTTATAGGGAAGAATGTGCCCATGGTAAAACAGGAGACATTTGCCCTCAGCAATGGGAACACATTTCTCTTGCCTACTCTATGCCTAAATGGCCATTCTGAATGAAGGCAAATTGCTTTTATTCCACTAGACACAATGACAGCAGAACACTATGAAAAGATGGATATATGACCACACCCCATTATGAGAAGTCTTGTACAGACATGCCACATGACCATGATTCTCAAACTTTCCACCTTTAGGGAAGTCATTCCACAGTCCATTGTCACAAAACTTTGGTGTATATGTCTGTAATATGTTACAGTGTCAATAACTAGGGCCATTCCACACAAGGACCAATGTTGCCAATAGCTTTCACAAAGCAGAAACGCAATTTTAAATAGTGGAATCTCGGTGTTCCGCTTACCTTCATTTGTAGTGGAATCCAGTAGCGTTTCATTAGTTCCCCACAGGTTTCCGGTCTCACAGGAATCGCTAGAAAGGAAGCAATTTTTTTCTGTGCTTGCTCCCTCCCCTGGCCGTCAATCAAACAGAACAGCAAATGGGCTATCATGCTCCTGAAAAGCCCCTTTCCCTTTAAGCACAGGTTTAAAAAAAAACAAAAACACACGCATTGCAACGAATATGCGTTGATTAGTTGCAAAGAGACCCATCTAGCTGGCGTGTGAGCTGGCGATTCATTGTTACCACGCTCCCCTGAGTGGAAAAAAAAATCCCCCCCCGCACGGGCGCGATTTTTGGCCAAAATTAAAGGGAATTGCGAACAGGGGGCTGTGTTGTGCTTGGGGACTTCGGGGAGCTTTAAAGCACTTCTGTGGAGGGACTGCAGCCAGAGAAGCCTCGCTGGGTGAATGAAGCCTTGGTGGTTCATTGCTTTCCCCGCTTGCTCCGAGGAAAAGAAAATGGTGATTGCTTCGCCGGAAGTTCAGGGGAGAGAGCCAGGGGGAGGGACTTTTTTGCAACCGTTACATTGAGAACGCACATGTCTTTTTTGCAAGTGTTGCAGGTTGTTGGCAAGAATGTAGCGATTTTCTGAGGGTGAATCTACTTTTCCCGATTTCCCAAAAATCACTACAATGAAGTGATTTTGGCGCTAGTGTTGCAGGAGTGTTGCAGATTGCTCACGTCATCATGCGGAACGCAGTTTTAGTGGCAAAAACAAAATGTAAGACCAGTGCTATATTAAAGTCGTGCGGAATGGCCCCTAGTTTTGACCAGAATGATGATCACCTGTTCTTGGCATTCCATGAGCTGATAATGTAACCTAAACCAGGCCAGGGTTTTCCTGTGGATATACAAGAGAAACTCCACAATGGTTGCATGGTGGATGGACTGTCTTGGGTAACTGACTCTTGGCTGTTAGTAACCCTGAGGAGGACTGTTGGGGGTGAGAGTCCAAAGCTGCACAGAACCTGGGGAAGGTCACCACAAGAAAGGAATCCACACTGCCCACTGGTAATTGATGTTGCTTAATAAGCACTCCATTGGTAGGGAATGGCTGCTGGCACCAAAAGTCATGGGAGGCACAGGATGTGCCATCAGGGCTAGAGGGAACCGAATGGGGACAAGTGACTGCCAGAGTAAGGAAAGCAGGATGAGGCCATACCTTAAAGGCAGGAATAGAAGACACATAGGCATGGCAGGTGGATGAATACTGGATAGACACTGTGGAGCAAGGGGCTGGGTGCATCCAAACCATGGTCCCTTCAAACCAAGTAGTCAATAATCAGTTCTGCCACCTGCAGGTGGTTCTATTGTCTGAGGGAAGAATAGAACTGTGACCACTGCCTAGTCTGTTGTGTCCTCCCATTCCAGATAGATAGATAGATAGATAGATAGATAGATAGATAGATAGATAGATAGATAGATAGATAGATAGATAGATAGATAGATAGATAGATAGATAGATAGATAGATAGATGTCATTGGCAGTTTAAAACAAATCCCATGTTTTGCTGGATAAATTATTTTTAGGTAAAACCCATGCATCATTCAGGGTTTGTGAGATATGGCCAGTATATATTTTCATTAACTGCCTTCTGCTTCTTGTAATTTTTTATTATAGAGTTGTTACTCTTGTGGTTTACAATCACCTCTGGAATATCTTGTAAATGTAATTCAGTGTATGGATAATAAAATCAGGTTCTAAGTTAAACCCAAATTCTGAGTTTTGTGTCTTCATCCCCAGGTAGGGTTGCCAACCTCCAGATGGGGTCTGGAGATCTTACCAGCTACTCACCTTGTCTGGGTAACTCAACCATAGCACCAAGCCTGGTTCAGGAAACTCACTGTTGCCCTTCTCCATTCTCAAGGTGGTGCTCCCAAGTTGGTTAGCTGCAAGGAGTAGTGTGGGCAAGCTTCCCTTCACCACCTCTCAGCATGCTCACTAATTTTTCCACATAGCCCCTCATCCCTCCAACTCACACTGATCTGCCTATCACTATCTTAGCAACTTATCATAATCATCTTTATTTTTATAGCATGTCGTTCCAAGTTGGCTCAGTTTGGCTCAGTTGTTCCAAGTTGTCTCTCTCTCTCTCTCTCCTCTCTCTCTCTCTCTCTCTCTCTCTCTCACACACACACACACACACATACACACACACACACACACACTAGATGGCCCCTTCCAACTATGATTCTAACCTTTCCTCCCCCCTCCACATTTTCTAATTTTCTCATATTGTTAACTGTATTGCATTGTGTTCACCATTTCTGCGCATGTAGCTGATTTTTATATTATATACTAGGGCACAAGCACGTTGCATTCAGGAATACAACGGGCACTAGATTGGGTGGGGTGGGATGGAAGTACTCTCCCTCCCCCCAGGACCTGGAAAGACTGCAGGCAGCTGTTAGGAAACTCACCAGCAGGGGCAGATCTCACACAGCAGGGATCTGCAGCCTCCAAGCCTCAGAGGGAAGTGGAAGGAAGAGGGGTAGTCAGGGGTGGGGAACGGAAGGAGATTGGCTAGCTGCTGGACAGACAGGCAAGCTGGTTGGAGGAGGAGGCACTCAGGGGTGGGACAGCTGCTCTGAGTGGGTGTTAAGTGCTGAGTGGCACTTAAGCCATGAGACGCGCTCCTCCTCCAAGGCTTTGCCAGAAATATATTATGTGGAACAAATATCTATATCAGGAGTAGTCAAACTGCGGCCCTCCAGATGTTCATAGACTACAATTCCCATGAGCCCCTGCCAGCATTTGTGTATAAAATTGTGTGTGTATAAAATTAATACATTAATTAAAAGCTACCTCTTAAAATGTCACTGGAGGTGATTAGGTTGTGACAGCAGATACAAGATGTGCGGAATTCTTTGGCAGGGAGGCCAGCATTCCTTGATGTTACATAAGCCTGGTGGAACAGCTCTGTCTTCTGCAACTGTTGAAGGTCCTGGAGGGCTCTAATCTCCCCAGGAAGAGCATTCCAAGAGGCCAGTCTCACCAGGCTAGGGATGCTGAGCAAATTCTGGTCTTTTGTTTCTGGGAGGAAATTGTGGACAAGGCGATCCCATAGATACAGGGTCCCAGATCATTAAGGGCTTTTAATATTTAAGTCAAAATCTTGAATTTGATTCCTTCTCCATTTTGGAGCCAGTGCAGCTGGGAGAACACTAGTTTAATATATACTCTCCACTGAGTCCCTGTGAGGACTCAAGCTGCTGCATTCTGGACCAGTTAGAGCACCTTCAAGGGCAGCCCAGTGTAGAGTGAGTTACAGAAGTCTAACGTGAAGGATACCATCGCATGTATCCCAGCGACTAGGTAGGGTGTTGTCATGCCTGGCAAGGATGGTAGAATGCCAGGCAAGTGACATTTGTGACCATAGAGAGGGAGGCATCCAGGATCATACCCAGGCTCCTCACGGTGGCAGCAGGGATAAAACAGAGTCTGTCAAGGGCTGGGAGATGCACTGCATCTCTTTCAGCATACTGGCCCAGCCAGAGGACCTGTGTCTTTGCTGGATTCAGCTTACTCCTCTTGAGCCGTCAATTACACGCCCCTTCTTACACCACCCTTAAGCCTTTCTCTTCATTAAAAATTCACCATCCAAATTCTTATGAGGGTTTACTCATAAGAAAGTCCAATGGAACATACTTCCAAGAAAGTATGCATTGAACTGCAGCCATTATATACTTTCTAATTACTTCATTAATGGGGGCTGATGTTTTACGGCTTAGGAAGGAACATAATAATTGCAATGTTGGATTGGGCCAAAGGTCCTAGACAGCTACTCCTAAAAGGTGCTCAAGTAGGACAAGTTGGTGTTTATGGTTTGCTGTTTTTAAGCCTAGATATTTTATAACCAGAAAGATAGCCTGGACATTTGCGGTGGGAACAGTTTCACAGACACTTACATTGCTATGAATGAATACAAAAAATATTTATAATGTACCTCTTGATGGGATAAAAGTAACCTAGGATTGACAACTTAATTTTGAAAATAAGTGACCGTGTCACATATTAGACATTGCTATGTCATTGCACTATAGCCGTAATTCACAACTGGATTTCATAGTGTGACCATCCTGGGGAGGGACTGAATGACTCCTGTAGCACAGCACTGGTTACAGGTCCTGTTGAATGCAGTGATTTTTAAAACTTTACCCAAACAATTCCAGCAAACAACCCACATTTCTAGCTTTCACATATATACAAATTCCGATGAGATGCCAAGAGAGAGAGATTGATCCGGATGATTTTAATTCCTTGGTTGATTGGCATGCCTATCAGATGAAGAGCTAATGGGAATCAAAAGCCATGACATCAGCATACAGTAATACTGATGGCCCTCTGTATTCTCATTTGTGAAGCACTGGCCTTTGCTTTGCTAACACTATTGCTCATAAGCAGGCCAAAAGTAATAGAACCACAATACATCTCTGCTGAGTTTTCTTGGTGACAGGGCTGTACATACTGCACTGTTCTTCTTAGTTCTCTTGAAAAAAAAATCAAGTGTATAGACAAGCCAGTTATCTATAAAGAACAGGTCTACTAGAATCTTACTCAGGTTTAATCAATAGGGTTTACTCCCATGGAAATATTCCTACAGTTGTACTGTTAGAAACCTAATTTCATGCATTTGAACCCACAGCTTTGTTTTATGAATGAATACACATGCTACATTTAGATCAGTGAACCACCTACTCTGCTTGGGGTTTGATCCTTTATATATCAGTTGTTCAAAATAGCTTTACTTGAAACAAAAGCCAGTTTGTTCCTTGGCTGTTAAATTATTTTCTTCGCCCCAGCTCTCTAATTAGGAAAGGAGGTGCTTTAAATATATTTTCCCTGACACATTAAACAAGCTAATTGGCATGTAATAGCTGGGATATTTTCTGTTTCCTTTTTTTAAAGAAACACTCAGAGCTATGGTGCTAAATTTTCATATGAATAAACATGCAGGGTTTGGCGAAAAAGGTCCCGCCAGGATGGAGATAACCAAAAGATTGTTGCTCGCCAAGAAATCTTTCCCTGGAGACTTTATATTATAAAATAAATCAGTCCAGTAGCCCTTGTTCATTCTCTGGAGTCACTGTGGTGTTTCCAAGGCTGATTGTAATCCCCACTAAATATTTTCCAACATACTCTCGTGCCTGCTTTACAGTAGCGATCCCCAACCTGTGGGCCGTGGACCACATGTGGTCCTTCAACTAATTGGAGGTGGGCCACGAAGGACGCCTCCCCCCCCCCGGCCCTTTACTTCACCCCTCCCCCAGCCCTTTACAACACACTTCGGGTGTCATTGTCTCCCATCACTCCCAGATGGGACTATCTCGTTGCAGAGAAACAAGCTCAGGGTTCCCATTGATTTGTCATTGTCATGAGTTAAAATTTCCATGAAAATAAAATGTTCCTTTATATTCATTGTTGTGGTGTGTCTGTATCTTATTTTGAAGGGATGTTTAAACATTACCATAGCGATCAGAGAGCAGTGGTTGAGAGTAGAGGAGTAAACTACCCCCCCCCCCACCGGGCCTCAGTAAAATTGTCAAGCGTTGGGTAGTCCCCGGTGATAAAAAGGTTGGGGGCCACTGCTTTACAGGAGCCAGTTATTTTGTATTTGCCCAGGATAATTCAGATGTATCCATTTTGCACAATTATACTATTTTTCTCAATATTATACTACTATGCTATACTATTTTTCTCAATATTAAACATTAACCTCATCTGCCAAGTAAAAAGATACAGAGTTTTAAAAGAAGATTAAAAGTTTCAGATTTTTTAACTTGAGACTTACTAAGTGTACTTTCAATGGGTTGAATCCAGAGCAAGAACTCCATAAGGACTGCCAATCTCCTTGGCTTTCCTGTATCTAGAAGTTCTTTTGGATCCTTGAATACTGGATCTGCAGAGAGTAAATGCCACTCTAATTGTGAAGAAGGGGATGGGAACAAAACTGCTGTCTTCTGCCAGTGGAGCTCTACTCAAGGAAGTGGTGAGAGGAGCAATTTTATCTTCTTCTACCGTCCCAATGCACCCACTACTCCATGGAAAGAGCTGCTGGAGAAACGGGAAAGCTGGGAAGATCAATGGCTATCTGCACCATCCGTTCTTGTGATCATTGGTCAAGTGGGATTCATTGACTCTGAAGATATAAAAAAGACTGATACGAGATCAGGCAATGGGTTCCATCTGAGGAGACTGAAGTTGTTTTCTTATTCCTTATTTTTGCCTTATTTGGGAATTTAACCAAAAACATTGAAGAGAGTTTGAAAGCTCTGAACCCCAAAAATAAGGCTTGGACCACAATAAATCATACTGGGGGCTCTCCCTTTCTCAAGAGGTTATGTGCTGTTACCTGGTCCAAGGCCCAGTGCTTGTGCCAGCTGCTCCAAAGGACAATGACACCAGCTGACCTTGGGGACTTGCTGGACCCCCAAAAAACTTTGGACCACCCTAAATGACGCATCCTCATACTCCAAAGACTGTCCTCTGTATGAGAACACATTGGAATAAGGAGCCAACTTCAGCTTACTTCCTATCTGATCATTTATATGGTGCATCCAATTGTGCCAGTGTAAACAGCGCACAAACAGTAAATCATTCTGTGCTTTATACAAATTGGATGATTCCATAATACAAATAGAGCCTCTTGTGGCGCAGAGTGGTAAGGCAGCAGACTTGCAGTCTTAAAGCTCTGCCCGTGAGGCTGGGAGTTCAATCCCAGCAGCCGGTTCAAGGTTGACTCAGCCTTCCATCCTTCTGAGGTCAGTAAAATGAGTACCCAGCTTGCTGGAGGGTAAACGGTAATGACTGGGGAAGGCACTGGCAAACCACCCCATATTGAGTCTGCCATGAAAACGCTAGAGGGCATCACCCCAAGGGTCAGACATGACCCGGTGCTTGCACAGTGGATACCTTTATCTTTACCTATAATACAAATAGCCATGTGTATCAGTCAGATAACTTAGTTCTTGGACTAGGCAAGAGCAGCCACAAAGTGCAATGTCCAAGCAGCTACTCAGTAAGTGCAGGACTATTTGATCTGAGGCTAGGCTTAAGATAACCTCTCAGTGGCTCAATTTATATGCAATTGACAAGAGTTTCAATAAATTATGGTTGTCTGTTGACCATGTTCACCATAAAGCAAGACAGTCTATAACTGATCCAAATCGTTACATTTTCAGGTTAAATTACCTATTCAGGATTAAGTCAGGGATTATTTTGAAAAAAATCTGTGACTATTGTTTTCTTAAAGGTAAAAGCCACTGTGTTGAGCATATGTGTGCAGGATCATGCCTTAGTGCAAGGGAACGTGCTTAAATATTTCCCCTTCTACTATTTCCCCCAGTTTATGTCACAGAGTTTATGCCCAGTTTATGGAAGTGATATTTATACCATAGGAGATGATTTGCAGGCCTTAATCCCCCTGAGATGACAGAGAATAGGTCATTCCAAACTAGACAGATCAAAGGAATGACTTGATATAAGGATAGATTCGTGTTGGTCTGAAATAGCACAATAAAATCATAGTCCAGTAGCACCTTTAAGACCAACCTCAAAGAGTGCTTGCACTCAAAAGCTTACTCCTTGAATAAATCTTTGTTGTCTTAAAGGTGCTACTGGACTATGATTTTATTGATATAAGGAGTCTTCAAATATTCATAAGCAAGCCTCTGAATTGTTTCATATTAGATTGTGGGGGGGGGGAGTCCACTGAAAAGCACAAGGCAAGAAGAATCTTAAAACCTTTTAGCTTCCTACTACAATTGCAGGCGATCAACTTGTCACACTGAGGAGCACAAAATAGGGCTCTTCCAACAGCATAGTCCCTGAAGGTGGAAGTTCCTTTCCATTATGCCACAAGGAGGAAGAGGGGAGTGTTTTGTTTTTTGTTAAAAAAAAATCAAAAGCAACATTTCAAATGAAAAAAGTCCCTTTAGGGTCCTGCAAAATTGCTAGTGACCTTAGATAGCTTCCCAATGGAGCTTTAAGAGACACTGACACTCAGTTTTTGACACTCTGTCAGTATTTCCAGACCAGTAAACTGTCATCCCAGCTCACCCTTTAGGGGCAGTAAAGGCTTTTTCAGTTTTTTTCAGCTCAGCTCATTTATGCCACACAGTATGATAAGAGCCCCCATTTCTTTCTGCGGCAAGGGCCAGGGTACGGAACTGGGAGCATGAGCTAGTTGGAAGTTATGGGGAACAGGTCTGCCCTTTCCCAAGTTCAGGCATGGCCTTACCACTGAGCACAGCTAGACAATTGCTTCAGAGAAGAGTGAAATGGTCAGATTGAAACCCTCTGTATGTGTTTACTTCCTCTGAGCATACATTTAAAATAGGGTTGCCGCTTATTTGAAGACTTATTTGACATTCTTATTGCCTAGAATGAATCTCTCTCTCTCTCTCACACACACACGCACACACACACACACACACACAAACACACAGAGACAGACAGACAGACAGACAGAGACAGAAAGAGAGGCAGAGAGAGCGAGAGAGCTTTATGCACTACCACCCACATAGGAACTCACAGAGAGCCAGCAGAAACCTTGAGAAGTCACACTTTCATGGGAATATGCTTGACTGAATTTGATGTGTGTTTTTGTGTGAGTGAGTGAGAGAGAGAGAGCGTGGGGGAGGGGGAGGGGGAAAGGCAGTGAGCGAAAGACTTTTGCCCTCATTCTCTGTATGGTTAATCACCTTTGTGCATATTGAGATTTGGAAGCCAAGCACAAAAAGAAATTTCATTATTGAAGAAATGTAATTCTTCTTCCCCAAGTCCCTGTGACTCTAAAGTATTTGAACAAATCTTTAGAAACATTAAACCACTCAAAGGCAGGTCATACCATCACTTTTAATGATATTAC